>NC_092521.1:88847897-89567897 GCF_037038585.1 Patagioenas fasciata
GGTTGTGTGATTTTTTAATATGCTCTCTGCTCCATGTTACTTAGTAAGCTGAATTTGCTGAAATATTAAACTGTAAAGTTCTCCAGATATTTACTAGGACTGCTACAGGCTACACCAAATGTCTGCAAGATAAGGTCAAATTTGCACTTTCCTATGAAGAACGGAATTTACCAGGGAGAAAAAAATGACTCAAGGGCTAACACGAAGACATTACAGACATCTGTGAAATGAGACCTGTTTTGCACTTTGCTGAGAAAAGAAGACTTCATTCAGACTAAACAGCACCTTCCAGGTTATAGACTACAAACCATATGTACAGTTAAACAAAACAAAGGCCCATCTGAGATGAGCGAAAAAGACTCAATGAAAAGCGAAAAGACCTCAGACTCAAGTATTGCTATTTGTCTGAATCATGGTGTGAATGGTCTGCAAAGATATAAGTTTAGTTGTAAGAGGATCAGCTTTGATGACTGCTGTCAATGGATCGGTGTCAACTTCCAATGGCCAGCAACTATGCTCCTCATCTTCAAGCCTCTCATCTCCTTTGTGAAATTTTTTGAATCACCACTGCACTGTATATTCGTTAGCAGTTCCTGGGCCAAATTGATGTTGATGTTGCGAGTTGTCTCCACCCATTTTGAACTCGAATAAGAAAATCACTGAAATTTGCTTTTTTGTCTAACATCATTTCCATAGTCTAAAGTAAATATAAAAGAACAAGTAATAAGTCAGTATCAAAAATCCCCATAAAGTGGGAAAAGTGCACTAAAATGTTGTATAACATAACTGCATTTATTTAAGAATGTGTTCCAACATTAAATGGCAAATCTCAACAATGCAAAAACTGCAATTCCTTTTGCACCAAACTGAAATATTAAAATTACCAGCAAGGCACAGTTTTCATATCAGGCTGTTAGCTCTTCTGAGGAATACGCCATGCAAAAAATAGCCATGCATGTTTTTCAGTGACTGCCATTGGTATTTTGTGTATACCTGTTTGTTTTTTCAAATATAAATTACGTAAAAAACCAAACCAAACCAAAAACCACAAAAAAACCCAAACAAACAGAACCAACCAAACAAAAAAGCAAAACTTAGAGTGAAATGAAAAGTGTTTTAATATGTTAGCTTGCATAATCAGACCTATATATTTTCACACAAAATGTAAAAGAAAAACAATGGCATATGTGATAAATTCAAGTGCTGTAAAATATTATCCTGAAGAGCAGGAACTTCACAACATGCAAAGGAATTCTGTGTGTGAGGTAGAAGGTGTGGCTGGAATAAGGGTTGTAACTTACCTTACTGCAGCAGAAGCAGTCACTTACAATCTTTGTAATTTTTTCTTTTAAACTTGCTCCAGAGATATCTAGATAATTTCAGAGCCAGGAACACATACAGTATAAATACAAAATACGTCTATTTTCTCTTCACAAAATCTGATTTCTAATTGCCATCTTAATTTATAAAGCATCTAAAAATGTGGTGAAAACAACCAGTAGATGGAAAGTAACCTCCTGCTGCTAGTGTAGTGGTAGCAGCTCCTAGTGTGGAGGGCAGTGCTACCTCAAAATCAGAGATGTTTGTTTAAAATAGAAGGCAAAACCTCTACTCTGGCAGCAGGTGCGTCTTGTGTGGGGAACTGTCGCTTGTCCACTTGCAATGCCAAACAAAAGAGTAGAGCAGAGAAAAGCTGGAGACTCTACACGGTGCCTGGAGCAGACATGACCCGGAAGGGAATGCCACTGCCTCTTCCCCCAGGACAGCATTGATGCAGAGCGTTGTTGCACAGCCTGCCGAGCCATGCCGGCATTCCTCACAGCCTGCAAACACCTACACTGCCAAAAAACAAAGCAAAAGAAGTCAAATAATACTTGCATATGCATCCATGGAAAGATAACACCCATTTGTCCCATGCTAGACAGATGTGCGTCTTTCCATGGTTTGATTACTGAGTAACTCTCAATTTACATATACAACTTTCCACTGGACTCTAATCTCTCTGATGGCTGCAGTTCTCCTCAGTTTTCTCTGATATTTGCTTTCCTTTAAACTGTTTCTTAGTACCTATGTATAACATAATTGCTATTATATGATCAAAAGATTTGCAATGGGTAGACAAAAAAGGCAGAGATTTTTAAGTTGTCACTGAAAAAGCCAAAGAGGGCAGTTTTGATTAATACTTTTTTTTTTTTTTTTTTTCACATGAAGACTAGTGCTTATTTCCTTCAAACTATACCTGGTAGAATGTTTTATACCAGGAAGTTATGGTTGCTTATGATCCCCATAAGAAAAGCACTCAGACTCTGTAAGGTAGCACTTCAAATGCCATTTATTCAAGGTAATGCTATACAGCGAAAAAAAGAAAGTATTAATAAACTCAAGTTCCTTCAGGGGCTGCACAGATGAGCTACTCAGCAGCTGTGTGCACCAGGCAAGGAGCAGCACTGCTTGCCAGAGAACCCTATGAGCACGACACAGTTGCAGTGAATGAGATCCAGCTACCTGAGGAGTGGCAATTGGGCAAGCTTCTTCCTTTCTTTTGGCAAGCATGTGTAGCAGAAAAAAAGTCACCATTTTACTGCTGCTTTGTTATAACAAATTGAGTTATTGCTAAAGCCAACCAGCAACCAAGGGGCATAGAGGACTGGTGGATGTGCTTGGCCTCCTTGTACTTTGGGTTGCTGTGCAAACACAATACACATTGACATACCAGCTTCTATGAGCTCTGGAGGAGAAAGGACATGTTAGACATTAACTTCACCCCTGGCCTGACACATTGACTCTCTGAGAGGTTTAATACAAGTGACTTGTTGTCTTAAAAACGCCAACACCAATACCAATGACAGTCTGTCTCCAATTGCATATGCACTATGCTGAGCTGATCGTCTCCAGTAAAGCAAATGCCACGACTGAATAAAAAGCATCTGAATTTCTGTAAAAGGGACTTCTTTGGCCACATCTCAGTTGCCTGAGAGATGCCAGTATAGCCTCTGCTAAGCATGATGCAGATAGACAGATATGCAAATATTACTCCCCAACAGTGAAAAGTGTTGCTGAGCTACCATAAGAAATGAAATGTGAAAATCTAAACAGATAAATGTTGGAAAGAACTGCTTGCTGCCTTTTTTTTTTTTCTTTTGTGCTTAATGTCTCCTTAATTATGCCAACACTGGGGTAAAACAGCAAAATCCATGAATGGGTTTAGGAATAGCTCCACAATGGACTACCTGGCAGATGAAGGGCAGCAAAGTCCTTGCTGAACTCTTCCTGGGACAAATATGGATATGGAGCAGAATTTAAGCTGTTTGTCTTGCTTTACATTGCTACACTGTTAGCTTTTGAATTTCAGGAGAAATTTCCCCAGTTTCAACGCACTAGTTAAAGTTACAAAAGAGCACTTGTCTGCTGATGACTGCACATGGATAGCCTGCTCTGATCAAAATTTGCAGCTACTCACAGTATGCTTCTGCAACCACTTTCTCTAACATTCAGTGTAGAAAAAAGAATACAAAATAAACCCAAGGGTGTGTAGTGACAGACTGCTTTCTGGAGAAGTTGTACTGCCCCCTCCTTGACCACTGGCAGAACCAAACTTCCTCTCTTTCATGAGCTCAAGGGTGTTTTAAACGACCTTGCCTCTCTGAAAAAGTAGATTTTCACATTAGGGAAGCTAACATAATCAGAAACTGAGCAGTTATCCAACATTCAACCAGCTTACCTGTGTGGACAACTGTTGGGGTGATTGTGCTGCTGCAGAGGTATGAAATGTAGAGTGTAAAAGAAGGCAAATATATTGGCTGGGAGAACATACCAAAAACACCTATGTGCCCTCTTCTAGAGGAGCTGGTGAAACAAGAGGTTTGTTGAGAAAACTTTGGTCAATGAGCTGACCATCTGGGCAAGGCCAGTTCTGTCTTTTGAGGTGCATGCTCCACAGATGTCCATACAGGTCAAACAGTTTGAACCAGAGCATACCAAGAAGTGTAGTTGCTCAGGAAAGCTCTTCACGGAAGCCCCAGAGGCACGTTTGAGTCAGTAGCTGTAACTCTAATGTGACTATGTGAAAATGGGAGAAAAAGAGAGGAAACACTTCAGCTCTTTCCACACAAAATCTGTGCCTTTGGACAGAAGGTTTCATAGAACAAAGTAAAAGCTACAGCAGCCCAGCTCACCGAATAGGGAACACTGGAAAAGGTGAATGGAAAGCTGCTTGCTGCCTTTAGATTTCTCCATCCTCATCATTGTTATTACACCCCCAGACAAAAAGCTCATTCTGAGTTGGGAAACTGAAAGCCTGCATTTCAGCAAAATGAAACACACTGTTAAGGGGGAAGTCACTCCCTTTCCCTTTCAGAGAGGTTGCACCTATGACTGTATGCTCTGTAACTTGATATGTACAAATTTGGGATTTCTATTATCCGCTCCTGTGGCCTTCACAGACGCCAGATTTGTTTCTTTACTGCTCATCAAGTCTATTATTCAAAAAAAAGAGTAATAGCTTTTTACAATTGAATTATATTTGATATTGTGCATTATGATTGTCTAACAGACCATGAATGTTCCTCCAGGTAGATTCATTCTGTGGTTTATTCACCTGCCATAGTAAAGAGGTAAGTATAGAAGATCTATGAGAATGGTCTGTGCATGTTCCATGTGCCTCACTGCCATGACCTATGGAGAATGAAAATTAAAAGCTGACCCTCAGTCACCATTTAAATCCTACTGGCTGGTTAAAATCTATTTGTGAATATCTGAATACTCTGGGGTTTGACTTACAACACAGAAAATATGTAATTCCTGACTGTTCCTCAAATCTCTTCCTCTGGCATGCCCACACTCAGACTTTTAATTCATCTCAGCACTGCTGCTTTGAATGTTTTAATCAAAATGAAGTTTTAGTAAAACGTGCTTACTCTGAGTCCTTAACCCCTCCTCCACATGTGTGCTGTAGACCCTATAGTATGACCTCAGGTAAAAAACTCTGATCTCATCTACGTACAGAAATAGATGTGGCTGTAGTTTTAAAGAGTATAAGCTATAAACCACATCAGTCTTTGGACTACAGGAACATACTTCTGCATTTTGGCAGACCAAAACACCTTTCAGTACTATTTTGGTCTTGGAAAAAAGCAGAAAACATTGAGTTGTTCTTATATGAAAAAAATCTATTTAAAAAACATCTGAATAGAATGACCATTCCCACAGCCGGCTCTGCTTGGAATTGCATTATTTTGTCAATATCAGATGGTCACTGTTCATGAGGAACAGTTGTCCCCCTGTTCCACTGCACAGATGCTGTAGTGAGTTGTTGCACAGACATCAAACCTTCAGCAGTTAGCCCACTTTACCTTTCACCCTCGGTGGGAGTATTGCGTTACAGCGCTTTCCGTACTTGCAGTGCCTCACAGGTGAGAAGAAGAAAAGCAGCTACATTTTCAGGGACTGATGCACTTTTTTGAACTCTGGTAATACAAGAGTCTTTCCTCAGCTGTATCCATGGATGCTCACTAGTGATGGACTATGGTGGGAACCAGTTGCTCACTCCCAGATCACCACACTCTGACTAGGTCTTATTTTCCTGTAGTATTTTGAGATCTTTAGCTTTACTTGAGTGTAAGAACCACATGATCTGATGTTACAGCTAGGTTTATTAAAAATATATTTTGTTTCACTGGATATATTTGTAACACTGTTTTTGTTCATGTTTTTGCATTTGCTTTTAGTTATCTGTATGGCTTAATCACATTAATGTGCAAGTTCAAAAGAACTGCATGAAACATCATTTTAGACTTGAACTCCAATTGCTTTGATACAGCCTTTAACTAATGGCAAAAGCTTAAACAATTCAATTTTTTCATTAGGTTTTACTTCATTAAATAAAAATTGACATGCTGCAGATAGAGTACCAGTCTAACATTGGTCTACTCAGTGTTTAAAAGTGCAATGAATCAAAAGGTCATGACAAAAAGTAGTGAGTCAAAAGATGACTCTCTGAGGGCTAACAGTGGGAGTGTCTCAAATGGTACAATATATATCACCAAGAGCTCAGAGAATCTGTTTAGGTTCAACTGGCAAGTTGGATTATTATATGCCTCTTTGAAGTTTGTGGGGTAAGTATTTCTTCAAGTAAAATATCATTTCTAACTTGTATTCTTTAATATGGAAAGAAAAAGTGATGTTTAGGAACTCTAAGGTAAGTATAAGCCAGATACGTAAAAAGACAGCATATACAGTAATTTTATCTTGCCTTATCAATATATCTTATACTGTTTGACTGCCAAATACTTTAAGGTGTGCAAAATATGACTGTTTGTACACCACAGCTTTGAGTAGAAACACTTTTTTTTTTGTAAATCTGGTGTCACATTAAAACTGGTGGGTTTGTTTTTGTTTTTGTGTTTTGTTTTGTTTTGTTTGTTTGTTTGTTCTTAATAATCTTAATAATTATTTTGGGAATAAAGGCATTTGTCTTTTCTCAATCTTACTGTCTGAAGGAAGACAGGGGAGGTGCAGTATAATGATTCAGATTCTGTGGTTCCATATCCATTAATGCCAGGTGTCTCTCAGGTGACACAATCCACCACATCTACTCCAAACTATGGATATGCTGCTATTCCTCTATCTTTAACTGTTCTAGAGATACAAGAACAGTATGCAACTTTCTTGATCTCAGAATCAAAAGAGAGAGACTACAGGTTTCAAGAAGTATCCTTAACATGTCACATTCATTTGCATGTACAGGACTTGCACCTGTCAGAATGAATGCAGCTCTGCGCTGTTTCAAGCTGTACTGCCAAATCCCATATTTATATGTTAACATATACTTGCATTTTAACCAATAAAAAAAGCATCAGCCGAGATTAAATGTCTAAAATGGGACTACAACAAAGAACTCCCCTAAATCTCTAGTTCCAGCATCTAAGCAACTGGCTGAGTTTACAGAGCAGCTTGTTCCCATTATTCCTACAAACTACAGGAAAGTAACCTCCAAAGTTGTGTCTGGTTGTAATAAGCAACAGTAAGAAGCACACTAAGAGAACAGTGAGGATACCAAGATGCAGAGCATAGTCCAGAGCAGCCACAGAAGAAATAAAATACGAAGTTTGCATTGTCTCAAATATCATTCAGAGTTCTCTGGATGGCCACAGTGAAACTCATCCATTCAGTGTTATTTTTATCATATTGAAGCATGGATGAAACTATTTCCTAAAAGGCAAGACAAGATACTATCTTGATGATGAGCCAGTATCTTGCTGAAAGAAAGCAAACATGCATTCAGAGATAAATGGCTCAGGATTTACAATATTCGTAATGATCACAGAATTTGTAGGCTTCATTGGTCCAGCATCACAAAAATAGCAACAAGCTACTGCTTTCTGGGCTATTGACAGTACTTTTTAAAACAAGTGCTATGTGTCACAACTATGCAGTCATATTTCTGTTTGCTTCAGACAACACTGATTTCACAATGGGCTCCATCAGTGCAGCAAATGCAGAATTTTCTTTTGATGTATTCAAAGAACTGAAAGTCCAACATGCCAACGACAACATCTTCTATTCTCCCCTGAGCATCATTGCAGCCTTGGCCATGGTTTATCTGGGAGCAAGGGGTAACACTGAGTATCAGATGGAGAAGGTAAGTTACATACATGGTTACAAACTCCTTTTGATCCTGTTCAACCCAGCAACAGATGCTCCATGTACACCTCTGGGAATTTCTCCAGTGGAGGGGAGAAAGTCACATAGTCACATTTGGCACTGGATTCAAACTCGTCTAGAAAAAGAATGGCATTCCAAACCACGAGTTTTGGATCTGGAGCTGTTTTATTTTCCTTTACTGATGCTTTTCTCCATGAGGGGCAAGAATGGCCTTTGGTTTCCATTAAGACAGAGCAGTCTTGAAGAATGTTTAAGGCGGGTCTCTTGCTTCAGTTTTTTATTTTCTCACAGACCCGATTCCTTTCAGGTGGAAAGTATACCTTGTAACACACAAAACATGAAACACCTGGAAAACAAGAGTTACAGTTACAAATACAATGCAGAAAGGTTGTATCTAGTTTATAGACTGAATACCATTAACTGGTAAATAAGGTATCTAAACTGAGGATCATAGTCACAAATTTTCCAGGTGGCACAAGCAGTAAAAAAACCCTGATTTAAAGCTCACATGAAATTCTCAGTTCATTTATGATCTGATTAGTCCAAACCTATAGTTTCAACACAAATATCAGTAACTCTCAGTAGACTTCACATACTTAATTTCTTCTATTGCTACTTTCAATTGCAGGTTCTTCACTTTGACAAAATTGCAGGACTTGGAGGAACTACTCAGACCAAGGTAAAGAAATCTAAGGTACATTTATTTCTCTTTCACATTTTTCTCCTGAGAATAGGCTGTTCTGACTCTGCTTCAAGTAGAGTCAACACCTCCCCAAACCTTTGCTAATGTTCTTAATTTATGTAAGTTAAAAAGACCAGGAAATGAAGACAGGTTGCACATGTTGCACCAGAACAAGTGACAGAACAGGATAAGAGCACCAGACTGTCTTCTTGTGTGGATGAGCATCTGCACACATGCAAGTGCTGCTAGGGGACAGCACTTGAAAGGGGCTCAGCACTTGGAGCCAGGGTACAGCAGTCAGACTTGCATCTGAGACTGTGAAGTGGGGCAGGAAGATATTTTGGCAGAAAAGAGCCAAGAAGCCTCAAAGGCTGGAAAGTAACCACACTCTTTCAGAAGCTACAGGGCCTTTTCCAGCCTCCAATTCCCATTGCTACCCCAAGAGCACCGTGAGGGGTCCCAATACCTTGATACCACTGGTGTGCTTTCCTCCATGTTAATCTGCTGCCTCTGTAAAGATAACACAACCCATGCTCCCTGGCCTGCCTTCACCCACGTGAGATCCACAAGTACAAGGTGGGATTTGCAAAGAACTAGAAGATTTCCTTTCCCCCCAGCTTTTTTTTTTTTAAATAAATTAAAAATAAAGGTAATATCAGCTAGAGCATTTAGTGGCTGTTTAAGCATTTAGAAATGAGCAGTTCAACACAATTCTCCTTTTCATGTACTGAAGTCCCAGCCACTACTTAGCATTGTGCAATTTTCTTACATGCTCTTAGACTATATCACATGGCACACTATTCTTGGGACATTAGATAGCTGATCAATTTTTTTTCACTATGAGACACTTCCTGACTCCCTTGTCATCTAGCACACTTCTCCCATCTGCAGCTTCAGCAGAAACCTGCCATGAAAATACAAGCAGAAGCTATGAATTAGAGGCTCTATATCTATGACAATTTGTTGATTGAAGTCATTGACACCTGAATTTTTCTTTTCATCATCTCACTCCTGAGCCATATGGTTTCAGATTCATCACTGAAATTGTCTGCTGGTTATCACATAGAGTGAGTGTCATCACATGCTACAAATTAATGGTACATCATTAGTTGCTTATATTGAATATCTCTCCCATGGAGCTTATAGACTATACTACATGTTCATTTGCAAATCACAGAATCACAGAATGGCTGGGGTTGTAAGAGACCCCTGGAGATCATGTAGTCCAGCCCACCTGCGAAGGCAGGTTCACCCAGAGCAGATCGCACAGGAATGTGTCCAGGCAGGTCTGAATGTCTCCAGAGAAGGAGACTCCACAACCTCTCTGGGCAGCCTGTTCCAGTGCTCTCGCACCTTCAAAGTAAAGACGTTTCTCCTCATATTCAGATGGAACCTCCTGTGCTTCAGTCTGTGTCCGTTACTCCTCATCCTATCACTGGGCACCACTGAAAGGGGTCTGGTCCCATCCTCTTCCCATCCTCTTGACACCCACCTTCAAGATATTTATAAATATTGATGAGATCCTCTCTCAACCTTCTCTTCTCCAGGCTGAACAGACCCAGCTCTCAGTCTTTCCTCCTAAAAAAGATGCTCCAGACTCCTAATCATCTTTGCAGCTCTCCGCTGGACTCCCTCTAAACACTGTGTATTTTCCCTGGTTATTTGTATTTTAGAAATATATCTCTTTCTACCCTGTTTCCCTGAAAATAAGATCTATTCAAAAAATAAGCCCTAGCATGATTTTTCAGGATTTTTGAGGATGCTCGAAATAAAATCCCTACTCCAAAAATAAGCCCCAGTTCCAGTTCATGAAGAAGTCAATTTAAGTAGTGCCCAGGCAACTATGCATGTAAAAAAGTAAGCACCTTTTGGAGCAAAAATTAATATAAGGGCCTGTCTTATTTTTGGGGCAACAGGGTAGTAAAATAAGCTAACAGCTATACCTTCTTATCACCAACTCAGTGCGGCAAGTCTGTGAATATCCACCTACTGTTTAAAGAACTCCTCTCTGATATCACTGCACCGAAAGCCAATTATTCACTCCACATTGCCAACAGACTCTACGCTGAAAAGACACATCCAATCCTACCGGTAAGTTGTACATTAGAGTGATTTCTTGCTAAACCCTGTATAAATCTGTAATGCAGGAGATCTGGCCAGAGTAATGATCTGTTAATGCAGTCATCCCCACTGGTGTGGACTTCCACAACTTTTCCCTTTGCCACAGCCTTGACAACAGCCTGAATGAAAAGTAATTCCAGGCAAAACAATGGTCCTATTAAAAAATGAATGGAGTAATAAACAAAATTATTTGTCAATGTAATCCCCTCTCCCGACTTGCTCTCCCAAAGTGTTTTCATTGTAATAGGTGGTTTGAGTTATTTTTTCAGGAACTAATTTGACTTCATCACATTTCTTCACTTGAAAACTTCACGTCAAATCATCTTTTCAAAGTGTAAAAAACTTCCATTTAGCATTTTCAAAACAAAACATTCAAATACTTTAAATCAAAGAAACTTATCTTTAAAAAGAAGGAGAAAAATGCTTTTAAAAAAGGATTGGAAATAATGATAACAAAACACTCTCAGATCAACCTGAAACTGTTTTGGGGTCAGACTTTCTTCAAGAAAATTTTTAAATATTTCTAATTTCTACTCTTAACTGATCAGATCTAAAAATATCATGGATCAGAATAACTTTTCTGGCCCAGTTTTGACAACTTCAAGGAAAGAAGCAATGAGAACAGCCTGACAATGGCATCACTACAAAAATCCTTTTAGCCGTATTTTATTCCACCTTCATACTGTTTTAAAAAAATTACTAGTTTGGTGACTACAATTACTGTCTTTATAGATCTACTTAAAATGTGTGAAGAAACTGCACAGAGCAGGTCTGGAAATGGTCAATTTCAAAACAGCACCAAATCAAGCCAGGCAGCTCATTAATTCCTGGGTGGAAAATCAGACAAATGGTAAGGTCAGACAAGATTTTGAAATATACTTACCTTTTGCAACTGTATTTGAACTACTTCTAAAAAGACTAAATATTAGAGAAGAAATTTCCTCCTCTCATCCCTTTTAGAGGAGATTTCCTGTGGAAAGGGATGACTCTATTGCACCTGTGTGGCACTGACAGTGTGTTTTAAACATATCTGGCAAAGGGAGAGGTGCCAGGATATGCACACTTTTTGCGTCTGAAGAGCTTAACTCATGCAAAGTTAGCCTCAGCTTCTCTAGAATATTGGCATAATTTTATAAGCATGTGTTGGATGAGTAACCAGTGGGCTTCCGGGGGAGAAGGTAATGCACACACTGGGCTGATGATGGCAAGAAAAACATGAGTGAATTGTGAGAAACTGAAAAGCACAGTGAGAAACAGAAAATCTATAACGCTACTTTCCTCTCCTGTTCTTTCTTTTCTATATAACTTTTTTTCCAAGTACTAGTTAGAAATATTCCTGGGGATGCATACCACTCTTGAACCTACCTGTCTTCTTGCAGAAATGTCTGGACAGGTGCCAGTCATTCTGAATTAAATAATCCTCACGAATCACAGAATCACAGAATGTTAGGGATTGGAAGGGACCTCAAAAGATCACCTAGTCCAATCCCCCTGCCAGAGCAGGAACACTTAGATGGGGCTACACAGGAAGGCATCCAGGTGGGTTTTGAATGTTTCCAGAGTAGGAGACTCCACAACACCCCTGGGCAGCCTGTTCCAGTGTTCTGTTACCTTCACTGTGAAGAAGTTTCTTCTCAAATTTAAGCGGAACCTCCTGTGTTCTAGTTTGCATCCATTACCCCTTGTCCTATCACTGGTTGTCACCGAGAAGAGCCTGGCTCCATCCTCATGACACTCACCCTTTACATATTTATAAACACTAATGAGGTCACCCCCTCAGTTTGAACCTGAATTCCACATGCAGACCTTTGAAGGAGAGGAAGTCAAGTCAAGCAGCAGCATGCCGATAGAGCTCTAAAATGCAACACTATTGCTATGAAGTTTTACACTCTCTGCCCTGCTTCTTTCTTAAAGGAAAGATCCGAAATTTCCTTGAACCAGACTCTGTTGATCTTGATACTGTTCTGGTCCTTGTGAATGCCGTTTACTTCAAAGGGATATGGAAGACGGCATTTAAAGAAGAAGACACTCAGGAATTTCCCTTCAGCATGACAAAGGTAGGAGGACACAGACACAGCTTCTGGCCAGGAATCCAGGCTGTTGGCTCACACAGCCAGGAGGTTGTGTGATACACACAAGATGTGGTCATTGGCTGTGTGGTTTAGCTGGGGCCCTCACTGTCAGCTTTGCAAGTGTTGTGTCTGATCAGGGCAAGCCAGCAGACAAGAGATGAAAATGGAGACACAGCTCTTCCTCAAAGGCAACACGCTTGAAGACTGAGCCCTGTCTCTTTCAAAGCACTTGTACATTTGTCTGCTTAAAGAAAAAATTCTCCCTGGTCATACCACCTCACGTTTCACATTCTGTGATTTCATATTCTATGTTTTCCATGATTTCTGTTTCGCAGCAAGAAACCAAACCTGTGCAAATGATGTGTCAGAACAGTACCTTCAAAGTGGCAGCAGTGACTGCAGAAAAAATTAAGATTCTGGAGCTTCCATACGCCAGCGGGGAGCTGAGCATGTTGGTGCTGTTGCCTGACGACATCTCTGACCTGGAGAAGGTATGATCCTGGCTGGCAGAGCATCAGAGTTGTCACTTCAGTAGGACCTGGCTACCGTCCAGAGCTTTTACTGTTCATTTACACCCCAGCTGCCCACACCAGGACTTTTTTTTTTTTTAAATTTTATTTTTGATTAAATTGAATGGTAGGAAGAAATTGTATTCACATCCCAAGAATTTCATTCCCTGCCTCTTTTTGCAGCTTGAGAACAAAATCAGCTTTGAAAAACTGACAGAGTGGACCAGTCCTAATGTGATGGAAAAGAAGAAAGTGAAAGTGTACCTCCCACGCATGAAGATTGAGGAAAAATATAACCTCACATTTGTCTTGAAGGCCTTGGGTATGACTGACCTGTTCAGCCCTTTGGCCAGTCTGTCTGGCATCTCTTCACAAAAGGGCCTGAAGATATCTGAGGCCATCCACAAGGCGTACATGGAAGTTAATGAAGAGGGCACCGAGATGGCTGACTCAGCAGGGATGATGGGAGACATCAAAGATTCCTTTGAGCTTGAAGAGTTTAAGGCTGACCACCCTTTCCTTTTCTTGATCAAACACAATCCAACTAACAGCATCCTCTTCTTAGGTAGATATTGTTCCCCCTAAAGAAAGAAAGAGGTGGAAGTAATGCTTGCCTTCCCCCCAGAAACGCACCCCTTTTAGTGTAACATTGTGATGTAATCTCATCTTTTCAATATTTACTCCAAGTGGAAAACCTAATCTAAGAAATGCCCATTTGGGAAGCTTCCATAGCAAAGACATAATTGCAGGTGAGGAAATAGTAGCAAGTGTGTTTGTGTTTACTCCTTTCCCTTCTCATACTTCTTTCAGGATTGCTTGAGCTGAGCCAAGACTGACCCAACAGAGAGTAGAGGCACCCACTAGCCAGGAAGGGGACAAGTGATTTTTCACTTGAGGAATAAGTTGCAGGCATGATTCCAAGTCTTTGGGAATCTATTACACAGAAAGCCATGGGTGGTGCTCATCTCATTCCCAGATAGGATCCTGTTGACAAACCCATGCTGCTGTTCCTGAACCACGGGGTTTGAGATATCCTGTCTGGAGGAGATGCTTGTGGATAGGATTCTGCTATGCAGGCTATTGGCTGGTGCCTATGTACATTTTAGTGTGTTTTACTTAGCTGTTGGTAAATGGTGTATGTGTCCACTATGACCAGAGTTGTCCTTTCGCCATGAGTTCCTCACCTAGTTCTCAATTTCTTGCAGAGGTTCTCCAAAGTTGTGGAGAGTCTCCCACTTCAGAGAGCACAAAGAGATCTAACTTTCTGTAGGTGCAGTTATGCCTTCTCACAGAGTGTAAATTCAAAGCCTGAAACATGGATATCCAGATGACTCAGATGATCCAGAACTCAGAACTGCCAGACATAAGAGCTGTCTGAATTATTATTTAAAATATTGGAAGACAGTTCAAATTTGAGAACATTCAGATTTTTTTGTGAAAAATCCCGCAAGTGGTACTAAAGATTTCTCCATGGGAGTTTTGTGAAAAAACACAGCTTTCAAAATAATCCCTGTCTCTATTGAGCTTGCTTAGCAAGTAAAATTCAATTAGTCCCTGGGAAGCCCTCAGGTGAAGTTCAAAGCTCGAGTACATTACTCTTCCATGAATGCAGCTGTGCTTCTGTGTTCCTATGATAGTTTAAGGTTACATATTTTGTTTTTTAAGAAATACATGAGAATCCTAATATTATCTTTTTCTTCCTATGTGTCCAATGTCATCTGCAAATATGGATATATTGGCTCAATACTATGTCCTGTTTTCATTTTAGTTCTACATTATTGATTTTGATGCATACTTTTGATTTTTTTTTTTTTGTTCACAATAAAAAAAAATATCACAAATGCTTGTCATGAAGATTATACCAATTTTACGGACCACAGACCCTTAAAAACATCACTACATTGGTAACTGTTGTGAGTAAAACAGGATTTAGTACAAAATCCTGTTTCAGAATGAATAAAGCATGTAGATATGAAGTTTTCTAGGCGTTTATGAAATGTATAAATGCACACATCTAGAGTTTGATTTCTTCCTTTATTAAAGGTTACAAAGAAATAGCCCAACGGAATACTAATTTACTCTTATGTATTTTTCAATAAAATTTCGAAGGGTATTAGAGATGCACTGACAATAAGTCTAGCAAATATTTAAAGGAACTACTATTGCAGCAGCTCAGCCATTTTAGAAGATGAAATAATCTGAAAATCATGTAACTCAAAAGGAATAAGAAAGAATAACTAGATTGACAACCACTAGGCAAAACATTTCCCTGTTGAGAGTCTTGAGAGGAGGAACTCTGTCATTAATGTTGATTATTTCCAAATTAGCACATAGTGTGGTATGATAAAAAGCAGATCCGTAGAGGAAAGCAGCTGGTGCTACAGGTCTGACATTCACATTATTTGACTATCATGAGGATCTTTGTGATACAGACTCAGTTGTCTTTCAGTAGTAAAACCAGCTGTTTTATCAGGTATAATTTCATTTTGCTTCTTTAGACATGAATGCAGTGGTGTGAACAGTCCCAAGAGATGTGAAATTTTAGTGTGTTAAGGTTTATAATAAGCAGTTTATTCACCTTTTGAGCCTCTTGTAGCCAGAAGCACTTGATTCAGTCTGTTAAATTTAAAAGCCAGTACACTTAAACAATAAGAAGACTTGAGAAGGGTTACATTTGCAAACTAGCCTTCCTATGATTATTAAACTGGAAAGTGCTTAAAGTACAAAGATATGCCTCAGTAACCAACGTTGTTTCCTGGGCGACAACAAAGGTTAAAATGAAGGAGTGGGAAAAAAGCAAAGAAGTTATGAGGCTTAAAAGCAACTACAAAGCTTTCCCTTTCGCAAAAGCGAAAACAGGAGGCAGCAAACAGTGCAAATTCAATGATGCTGAACTAAACTTGCAACAAAGTTCCAATGACCAAGACCTGGTCCTGGTAGAAGGCACAGGGCAGTTGAAAAGTATTGCCCGTGAAGGGGAGGCAGATGTGGCCAGTGGGATAATGAATGCCTGTCATGTCCTCTGAGATCTCCAGAACCCTGGGGAGATTTGAGAGAAGCAGCCAGTGAGATGAGGTCTGTGGTCAAGCCCTTCTGTCCCCTCACCCACTGAGCAAGCAGGCAGTGGCAAGGTGCAGGTGCTCCTGCTGCACAGCTGGACCCTGTGCTCTGTCTCAGCACCTCTGCACTTGCACCTGGCAGGTTTCATTTCCCAGGCAGGTTCTCATTCTCATGCCAACAGGCAGCTGAGTATATTCGCTTTAACACAAAATAAAACAAACGATAACACAAACCAAACAAACAACCAAAAGGCCAATATTAAAATGCTCCAGAGATTTCTATTTGAAAAATACAAAAATAAGCCTTGAAAACTTCCTTGTTGCTACTGGCATTTTTGTGATAGCTTTCCAACAGCTTCTGGCATTTTTGTTTTCCGAAGAATTGAGACCCCATGTTTCTGACAGACTGCTGTGCAGCATCGGATGGAACGCTTGGCAGATAACACATATGGGGCAAGGCAAGATCTGAAACCCTCTGAATGTCTTGGTGCAGTTAATACACCTCCAGAAAGTACAAAGAGAGGTTCAAGGGCCTCTCAGTATGAGGTGTTGCTCCCCATACAACAAAGGAACAGTACTCCTTTGTGGGATTTGCAATGTGCTCACATTCTAAGTACCTCGTCTATATCACAGTACTTTGTTGGCCCATTAATGTGCAAAGACCCCACTGTCTCCATGTCCTTTGAGATCTTCCTCTACATGTAACACAAAATCACAGAACAGCTGAGATTGGAAGTGACCTCTGCCAATTGCCTATTCCAAGGTCCTCCCTTCAGACAGGGTCAGCTACAGCAGGTTGCTCAGGACCTTGTCCTGCTGGATTTTGAATATTTCCAAGTTTGGAGACTCCTCAGCCTCTCTGGGCAGCCTGGTTTTACCTCTCTCCCCAAAACAAATGTATTTTCTTATGTTCAAATGGAATTTATGCTACTTCAAGTTGTGCCCATTTCCTCTTGCTTGTTCACTGGAGGAAGTCGGCCTCCATCTTCTTTTCACCCTCTCATCAAGTAAGTTATGCACATGGATAAGATCTCCACTGCACTTTCTCCTCTCCAGGATAACAAGTCTTATCTCTCTGAGCCTCTCTTCTCATGGCAGATATTTTAATCTCTTCATCACCTTTGTGGAGCTCCTCTGGTACTATTCTAGTACATCCACATCTCTTTTGTAACAGAAAGCCCAGAGCCGAACACAGTGCTCCATCTGCAGTCTCATCAACACTGAGTAGAGGGGAAGGATAACCTCCCTTTTCCTGTCAGTAATGCTTTTTCTAATGCAGCCCATGGTGTTGTTGACTTTCTTTGCCACAAGGGTGAATGTTCAACTTGGTGCCTGCCAGGACGCTCTCTTCTTTTCTGCAAAGCCAACGTGATGGAGCTTTGTGCAGCAGCAGCCTTTATCCTTCTCTCCTCTTCTGCAGCAGTCTTTTCCTGTAGGGAAGGCAGGAAACATGCCAGCAATATTATTAAGAATCTCAGTAGGCTACTAGTCAGAGAAGAGGAAGGCTACATGGAAAGATGTCTGTGTTGAAACAAACCAAGAGATTAGTTTATCCTATTCTGTGCAAAACAAAAATGTTATTTTTCCCCAGAGCACGTGACAAGATAACTGATATGCTAGGCAGGCTTCCAGTGAGAGCTGGGAGGTAAAGTGAAAGGCATGGTGACACGAGCAGTGCTAGTCCCGGGCTGTCACGAGCAGTCTTCTCTGCAGGGAAAGACTCTGCTAACTGAGCTCCCGTATGGCATAGCCAGTAAACTAGCTATTCCCATGTCAGTGTCCACCTGTCCTGCACCTTCACAGAATCACAGAATGTTAGGGATTGGAAGGGACCTCGAAAGATCATCTAGCCCAATCCCCCCACCAGAGCAGGAACACCTAGATGAGGTTACACAGGAAGGCATCCAGGCAGGTTTTGAATGTCTCCAGAGAAGGAGACTCCACAACCTCCCTGGGCAGCCTGTTCCAGTGCTCTGTCACCCTCACTGAGAAGAAGTTTCTTCTCAATTTTAAATGGAACCTCTTGTGTTCCAGTTTGAATCCATTACCCCTTGTCCTATCATTGGTTGTCACCGAGAAGAGCCTGGTTTCATCCTCGTGACACTCACCCTTTATATATTTGTAAACATTAATGAGGTCACCCCTCAGTCTCCTGTTCTCCAAGCCAAAGAGACCCAGCTCCCTCAGCCTTTCCTCCTAAGGGAGATGCTCCACTCCCTTCATCATCTTCGTTGCCCTATGCTGGACCCTCTCCAGCAGTTCCCTGTCCTGGAACTGAGGGGCCCAGAACTGGACACAATGTTCCAGATGAAGTCTCACCAGGGCAGGGTAGAGGTGAAGGAGAACCTCTCTCGACCCACTAACCACCCCCCTTCTAATACACCCCAGGATACCATTGGCCTTCCCGGCCACAAGGGCACAGTGCTGGCTCATGGTCATCCTGCTGTCCACCAGGACCCCCAGGTCCCTTACCCCTACACTGCTCTCTAATCCGTCATTCCCCAACTTATACTGGAACCTGGTGTTGTTCCTACCCAGATGCAAGACTCTACACTTGCCCTTGTTATATTTCATTAAATTTTTCCCCGCCCAACTCTCCAGCCTGTCCAGGTCCCGCTGGATGGCAGCACAGCCTTCTGGCATGTCAGCCACTCCTCCCAGCTTGGTGTCATCAGCAAACTTGCTGATAGTACACTCTATTCCCTCGTCTAAATCGTTGATGAATATATTGAATAATATAGGCCCCAGTACTGACCCTTGAGGCACTCCACTAGATACAGGTCTCCAACTAGACTCCGCTCCATTGACCACAACTCTCTGGCTTCTTCCCTTCAGCCAGTTCCCCATCCACCTCACTACCCAGTCATCCAGATCGCACTCCCTGAGTTTAGCTGTAAGGATGTTGTGGGAAACTGTGTCAAATGCTTTACTGAAATCAAGGTAGACCACATCCACCACTCTGCCATCATCCATCCATTTGGTTATGTCCTCGTAAAAGTCAATGAGGTTGGTCAAGCATGACTTCCCCTCGGTGAAGCCATGTTGACTGCGCCATGTTGACTGCCCCATGTTGACTGCATGCTGGGTGTAAGGGGCTGGTTACGATGCTGCCTCCTTAGAACCTGGTTAGGTAAGATCATCCACAGCCTCCTCCTGGCTGTTGACTGATTCCAGGGACTTGAGGAATGAATAAAGGACTTCACATATGCTGTGGTGACTAATAAAGAGACTGCTGTGTGTTCTGGTCCAGAACCTGTATAGCAAGCAGACCCTGGATGCTGTGTGCAGTGCTAAGCAAATGCAGTGAGTAAATGTGAGAGACTTGTGAACAAGACAGGAGCCTTCTGAAAATGCTGTCACTGGAGAAGTCCACTATACCAACACTGAGGTATGCACATCTGTTGCAGCCAGTGAATGATCAAGGCAGAACTGTAGACAACCACATCAGTCTCTTCAGAATGACACAACACTGCTGCAGAAAGGTGCTAGGTGGTCTACAAGCTCCTGTCTGAAGTAGCTGGGCCAGACACATACTTTTCTTTGACTTGGGGAAAGAACACAGTCCTACAGGACAACTGAGAGACAAATCATCACTGATAGTTACAGCACTAAGGTCTGCAATGGCAACTAAACAATCACTGGCAGTCGCTCAGAGTAAGACAAACATGAAACAATAAATGTGCTCCTTCCTACTGGCAAAAGAGCAGCAACATGGGTGAGAACAAAATCTTGAGTTCTGTGTGGATTGTTGTGATTGGAGCAGAGGCTTTGGTCTGTGAGCTGACCTGGACTTCATATCCTTTTGGAAAGGCTGAAATGTCCAAGAGTCTGTTGGTTTAGGGACAGTTCCACAATGAAATGCCTGGCAGAGCAAAGGACAGTAGAGCCTCAGCTGACCTCTTTCTTGGGACAAGCATTGTTGAAACAAGGACACATGGCAAAACACATCCTTTTGTGTTTGTGTTACATTACACAGCTGTGCTGGACAGGGCAATCCATTACCTTTTATCCTAGGAAGTGCTTCGACTACAGAAAGGTTTGCTTAATCTGACTAGACTCCATGACAGATCTAAAGTCAGGGAGTAAACTATGCTGTATCTCTTATATTCTTACAATTCTGCACTGTTGGCTGATCGTGATCAAGATTTTTACTTACTTGTGGAATGATTTTACTGCTTCTGCAGCCCTCTTTACATTAATCATTCATTCAACCAATAAAAAATAGAAATGCTAACTACACCAGTAACCTGGGTTGTGTATCAACTTGCTTCTGGAGGGGTGTGCTGCCCTTTCTGTACTGCAAAACAAAAATATTCCTTTCATTAATGGATATATTTAACTCAGAAGTATTTTGAAAGCCATATCATTGCTAGCAATATTAATACTGTGAATTCGCTGTTACGAAATAACTGTACTGACTCACTGGACATCTTTGTCTCTACTTAGTTACGGGCTTTCTACGATGATCCAAATGTGATTCTGGTAGAAGGTGCACAAGTGCCAAGGTGGCTCACAATGATGAGCTCTAGCAAACTGCTAGACACTTTGAAAAAGATTCAAGACATACTCCAAAATTACAAGTGACAGGGTAGAATATATTGGCTAATCCTTTGACTTCTGAGCTATAAAGTATACAACAATGGACCGTGGCCATGAGTGTTAAAGCTTGTTTGAACAGAAACAAAGCAGTCTTCAGCAGGAAAGGCAGAAGGGGCAGCAGCCACAGGAACAGTTTGCAGTTTTGGGAGCATTCCTAGTTGTGTAATTAAAGGTACTCACCACGTACAGATACATTCACCCATTTGACCTGTCTTTCCACCGGTGTGGTGATACCATTTTCAGCTAAACAGGACTCACACCAGTGGTGCCCAAATTATGTACCCCTCCTGTGAGAGAACAGATCATTCTCTTTACAATAGATTTGCAGTCATGGGCCGCAAATATGATGACCTTTCCTCAAAAGCATTACTGCTGCATAGCAAAGGATGTAGCAGACTGGTCTGAGCTGCAAACTGTTCTATGTAAAGCACTGGTTGTATTTAAGTGCACCAGTCCAGACTGAGCCTGTCACAATAATTATTGCACTGACATCTTCAGCTAAATAGGATTAATAAGGACTGTATAAGGGAGAAAGGAATGGATGGTTTGGAGTCTTTCCACTGGCATTGAAAATTAAAAGGGTTAAGGAGTCCACCTCTTTACTCCAAAAGCATAACGTGTTCTAGACCATTTCAGAGGCATTTTGCGTATTGACTTTGGATTTCTGTTTTAAAATCACATGGCATGTAAAGAGGTCAAAGCAGTTTCTTTTATTGTCTGTTCATTCTTTTATTTCAAAGAAATTATGCGACTGCTTTATGCTTGCTATTGTATATTATGACTGTCCTGCAGACCATGAATGTTTCTTCAGCTGTTTTGTTCACCTGATGTGCCATGAAGTTACTTGTGGAAGGTCTGTCAGAATGGTCTCTGTGTGTACAAAAGGCACATTTTGAATCTAGCATCTCATACTGTGACCTGTGGAGAAGGAAAAGAGCAACTCATCTTAAACCACCATTCAAAATTTCAGCAGCAAGTTCTAATCCTTTTCTGGTAGCATCTGTCTGGGTTTTAAATATCCTGATATCTGGATTTAAAAAGCAACAGAAGCCTTGTCTTGCTTGTCTGCTCAACCTGTTTTTTCCCAACACACCTTTCTTCAGCTCTGTAATTCTTCTCTATACAGATGATCTGAATTTTGCTTTTGAAATTAAATTATATTCCCACAATATGTTCACTAGTGGCTTTGTTCCACTGATGTGCTGCATAGAGTGTGACTGTGTCCGAGTTCCTTGAGCTAGACTGTTCTGAGTTGAAGAACTGCTCTGTGAAACACTGTGTCTGTAGTCTTTTACAATGCAGACTGTGAGTGGCACCAGACAATTACACACATGTTTTTGCAGCATAATCTATTTCAATATTATTAAATTTGGCAACTAATATTTGAAGGATGTGCTTTTTCTCAAGTTCCTTGGTAGCAGAAGTTTCTCCATTCCTCAGCCAGAGCTATGGATTCTGGTGGGATGAAAGACTACTGATATTGGTAATCCAGCCAACAAAAGGAGAGAAAAAAGTTGCAATAAATATGCTGTGGGCATACCACAGCAAGCAGTCCTCAATATGCTGATCTTACCAAATTTTTTGAGTTCATAGAATGGTGACTTTAAGAGGTATCTGGCCTGTCACTACTCATTATAGAGGAAATTAACTCAAAATTCTTTAGAGACATTGTGCAAACTGAATTTCACAATTTTTCATTTATTTTCACTGAACATGATGCACTTTTGCTGCCACAGCCAAATCACATGTACTAGTCAAATTTCAATGAATAGCTTTTATCATTATTTTTGCTTCAGCCATTTTGGTATGCTCTTTCCTTTTCTGCAAGGTTTCACGTGCTGTGATGAACAAATCTTGTATTCTGGAGATTTTAGGTTAAAATCCTTTCATTAGGCTTGCTTCTTTTTTTTTCTTTTTTTTTTTTTTTTTTTTTTTTAAAGAATGGAGTTATTCCAAGTAAAAGTGCATGTGTGACATTGAGCTCCATCCATCACTTTCTTTGGTAAACAGAGAACAGGCAACATGGGGCGTGTCCCAAAATCAGCAAGGTATATTTTAAGGGGTTCAACAAGTCTGCCCCAAGTACAGCTGAGCAGCTGTACTATTATCTTCATAGGGCAACCTGATAAGGTAAGCATTTCTTTCTATTATGATTTAAGTTTAAACCTGCAATTTAAAAAAGTATATGCCTCTTACAATAAGATTGATAAAACCTTACGTTTATGATGAAAACTTATGTTTATGACTTTCAATATCAGCTGAAGAAATGAATGATTAAAAGATGCCTCTGCAGGGACCTCATTTCACCTTCCCATGTGTGTTTTGTGTTATTTTACTGTTTTACATTCTGCCATGCATGAAGTCTAATTATTTATTTGCATGAACTAAAGATTTGTTTACTGATTCTTCCACATTGAAAAGCTGGTGATGTGTTATGACAGGCTTTTTTCCTTCTTCTTCTATCCCTTTAATTTCTCATTTAGAATTAAAAGATGAAATTGTTTATATGCAGGACCATTAAAGCTCAGTAGGAGGGTTTATGGATTCTGTTTGCTGAGAAAAAGCCTGTGCAACAAGTTCAGGGGTTCAAGTGCACTGAATTTCTTGTATTACAATTCATATATTTCATCATAATAAGCCACACTCTTTCTGTTTGCCTTAGACAACACCGATTTCATAATGGGCTCCATCAGTGTAGCAAACGCAGAATTCTGTTTTGATGTATATAAAGAGGTGAGAGTCCAGCATCCCAACGACAATGTCTTCTATTCCCCCCTGAGCATCATTTCAGCCCTGGCCATGGTTTATCTGGGAGCAAGAGGTAACACTCAGTCTCAGATGGAGAAGGTAAGTTACACACGTGGGTGTAAAGTGACCTCTGCTTGTGCTTGTTCTTTCTAAGTAAAACATCCACTGACAAGGTTCTCACGTGTTTTAATGAACCAGAAATAAGTGAAAGTCACAAAATGGAGAAGTGGATTGAGAGTTATTTAGGGAAAAGTATATTTTCATTAAAAGGGGCAGTTAGTTTTGACTTAGAAAAGAAAAATATGTCAAGGACAATAACAAAATGGATTACCAGCCAGTAAATTTTATTCTATGATTTTTTTAAAAATTATTACATCTTCCAGATAATGTGAGGAGATTTTTAAAATATATATAAAGAAAAATCCCAGGAAGAGAGAAGAGGGAATTATTATTAGCAGCACATAATATGTAACTCAGTTAATTCCTAGGCATTCACTAGAAAAAAGCCCCAAACATCTAAGTAAAGAGTGGTTTCTTGAAAAGCCACAGAGGGCATAAACCAGTTGCAAGCTCACTTGTAAATTTTTAGTTCATCTATGTTCTCAGCACTTTTTTTTTTTTTTTTTTTCTGAGCAAACATCTTTACCTCAAACATTGTGTAAATCTCAAATTCACATCATTTTTGGTCATGCTTGTCATTTCTACCACTGTCATTTTCTCTTGCAGGTTCTTCACTTTGATAACGTTACAGAAGTTGGAAACGCTATTGACTCCCAGGTAGAGAAATAACTTGATTTACCTTTCTGTCTTATTTCCTCCTTGGAACGAAACTAGAACTGTTCCGCCTCTCCTCCTGGTAGTTAAGGCCATGTCAAAAACTATGGCAATGCTCTCAAACCAAATGGATCTGTGGAGGGAGGGGAAGAAAGAGGGTGCAACCCACCTATTTGTTAAAAACCAGGGACAGAAGGCAGGTTGCACATCTTGCACCAGAACAAGGGACAGTGTGGGGCAGGATATTTTGGGCACCAGGATGCTTTCCCAGGCAAGTGCTGTTCGGGGCAGCATGTGAAATGGACCCAGCACCTGGAGCCAGGGTTCAGGAATCAGACTTGCAGCTGAGAGACTCCACCACAGGGCAGAAATATGCTGGACAGAGAGAGAAGAGCCCAGAAGTATCAGTAACAGGAACACAACTGTACTTTTAAAAAAGCACATTTTAGGGGACTTATCTTGAAAAGGATGAACTTGTTGGTTCAATATACCATCACCAGGGCACCTGCTGTCCCAAAGGTGACAGCCCCATGTCTGTGGGGGAGGACTCCACTGAAACTTGACTCTTACTGATAGAGACAAACCTTTAGGGTCTTATTTCCTAGTTAAGAAGAAGCTAACGCAATATATATTCTTATTTTCTTGTCATCACCTCAGTGTGGCAGTTCTGAATACATCCACAATTCACTCAAGGATCTCCTCTCAGACATCGCCAGGAGAAATGCTTCATACTCACTTGAGATTGCTGACAAGCTCTATATTGAAAAAACATACCCCGTTGTACCGGTGAGTTGTGCTGTGATCTGACCTCAATGACATTCTCCATAAAGGCCCCTGCCACTCTACCCTACAGAAGCACCACCTACAATAAGCCCCCTGTCTGTTGATGAAGAGGTGATTGTGAGCCATGAAGGGAACAGGTTCATGACCAGTTTGGACCTTCCTGTGGCTTTTAGGTGGAGGCCAGGTGAAATTATAACAGCATAAAGTACACCCATGTTGCAAGCCCCATAAGGAGATAACAAAGATTTCTTCTCATTCATTTGGAAATGCCTTTAATGAAAAATGTAACTTGTAAGGAAAATTAAATACATTTTATGAATTGAGTGCATGAAGACTGAAATTGTCAAATTTGTTTGTTTTTTTTTTTTTTCAAAGCCAAATATAAAATCTTCCAAGTGAAAAGAAGCTTTGGTTTGAAATCTGAGAATGTAAGAACACAGTATTGAAAATAAAAAGTGGGCACAAAGAGAAGTAAACAAACATTCTTTTTCCTTAAAAATGTTTGTTAAACTGAAAATGTTTTAGTAAAATAAATAAAATAAACCAAAATCTTAACTCAGAATCCTATCCAAGAAACCCCTACCAGACCTAAATATGTGAGGTAGTTCTTGTCCAGCTTGAAGATTCAGTTACAGGAAGACAATCTTGCACTTCACATTCATACATTTTCAAGTTCTCGTCAGTGTGACAGTTGCAATCCTTCTGCTTACAGGAATACTTAAAGTGTGCAAAGAAATTCTACAGAGCAGAGCTGGAAGAAGTTAACTTCAAAACAGCTGCAGAGGAAGCAAAACAGCTCATTAATTCCTGGGTGGAGAAAGAGACAGATGGTAAGGACTAAAAAATGGGTAGCAGATATTTTCCCCTACCTACTATAATCTATACCCTTGTCTTCCTTTCCTTACAATGTCTAGAAAAGGTGAGTCAAGCTAGAGCAGGTTCCTTATTGCTATGAAATCAAAACTCCACAAAGCAAGCCCCCCACCCCCATGCCGTTCACTGTAGGCATTTATGCACACCAGAGCAGGTGTATCTTAACATTCTCTGTCCTGCTTCTTTCTTAAAGGAAAGATCCGAAATTTCCTTGAACCAGACTCTGTTGATCTTGATACTGTTCTGGTCCTTGTAAATGCCGTTTACTTCAAAGGGATATGGAAGACAGCATTTAAAGAAGAAGACACTCAGGAATTTCCCTTCAGCGTGACAAAGGTAGGGGAACACAGACACAGCTTCTGGCCAGGAATGCAGGCTGTTGGCTCACACAGCCAGGAGGTTGGGTGATACACACAACCTGTTGCTGTCACAGGTTGAGTGATTTAGCTAAACCACTCACTGTCACCATCTGGGCCTAAGGTCCAGGTGTGTTTGCAGGAGCTGTGTCTGACCAGACTTCCGGGGCACACAAGCAGATGAGACAGGGAAAAGGAAACACAGCTCTTCTTCAAAGGCAACATGCTTGAAGACTTAGCCCTTTCTCTTTCAAAGGACTTGTGCAGTTGCCTGCTTAAAGAAAAAAAAAAAATCCCCTTGGTCACATCACCTCACATTTTTGTTTTTGCAGCAAGAAACCAAACCTGTGCAAATGATGTGTCAGAACAGTACCTTCAAAGTGGCAGAGGTAACTGAAGAGAAAATTAAGATCCTGGAGCTTCCGTACGCCAGTGGGGAGCTGAGCATGTTGGTGCTGTTGCCTGATGACATCTCTGACCTGGAGAAGGTATGGCCTTGGCAGGCAGAGCATAAGAGTTGTCACTTCAGTGAGACCTGGCTACTGTCAGAGCTTTTGCTGTTCATTTACACCCCAGCTGCCCACACCAGGACTCTGCTGGGCAGACAGGAGCACAACAGGTGCCCGGGTGCTACCAGGTGCTCAGGCAGAGACCGGCCTCTTAGGAGAGCCCTGGACTCAGTCTGATAAAACAAAGGTAAAAAAGTCTAGTGCTGCTGTAGCCCTGCAGAAGAGGACATTGCTATGTGCAGTATTCTTCATACCTACCAGAAACAAACATGCTAGCAGGATTCTTTTTTTTTTTTTCATTTAGAGTATTTTCAGTCTTCCAGGGGAGCACTCAATGGTTTGGAAAACAGAAAAGTTTATCCAAAGAGAAATAAAAAAGGATGTGGTGAGGAGAGCATTCCAAGAGCTGACTAAGAAAAATGAGAAAAGTAGTATTAAAAGGAAATAAGATGAGAGAAGGGATCAATAAAATATGTTCCGGGAGGAACAGGTTTGGGGCCAATTTTATTTGATGTTTTCAAAAACTGTATTTTCACCAAAAAAAAAGTGCCTTGATCTGATGAAGAAATTTTCAGATGAAAAGGTTTTGGAGAACTTCACCAAGATAGATGATATATAGGCTGTAGTAAGAAAGAGGTATACAGAATAAACAAATGCATTGAAGGTTAAGTATCAGTTCTATTGTGTGCACAAAGTAAATGGCAAAAAAATAGTAACAAGTGCTATAAACTCATCTGTTAAGGCCATTGCATTCTTGTCTCAGGCATGTGATTCCCCACCTCTCTTTGCAGCTTGAGGACAAAATCAGCTTTGAAAAACTGAAGGAGTGGACCAGTCCTAATGTGATGGAAAGGAAGAGAGTGAAAGTGTACCTCCCACGCATGAAGATGGAGGAAAAAATTAAGCTCCCACCTGTCTTAAAGGCCTTGGGTCTGACCGACCTGTTCAGCCCTTCTGCTGATTTGTCTGGCATCTCTTCACAAAAGAGCCTGAAGATATCTGAGGCCATCCACAAGGCGTACATGGAAGTTAATGAAGAAGGCACTGAAGCCACAGGTTCAGAGGAGGTAACAGCAGACATCAAACGTTCCTCTGAATTTGAAGAGTTTAAGGCTGACCACCCTTTCCTTTTCTTGATTAAACACAATCCAACTGACATCATCCTCTTCTTTGGTAAATATTGTTCCCCCTGAGGAGAAGAAAAGCTGGAAATAATACTTGCCTTCCCCTCAGAAACAGCCCACCCTTCCTGTAGTATTGTAATATAATCTCATCTTTTCAACATTTTCTTCAAGTGAAAAGCCTTCAATATGTAGGGAGATGTTATTGAAGAAATGTGTGACTTTTCAGATCTTACGTGTAGCTATTTTTGCTCACACAACTTATATTCAGGATGTGTATCCCTGAATGAATGAGAATTTCAGGAGGTAGCTTAGGAATGTTTCCCATTGTCATTGAATAACTTGAGAGACAAGACCAGTGTTCTGAGTTTTGAGAAAAATCCTTCCGCTGCTATTGAGAAATTAGTTTCTCTATAGGACTTATATGAAATTAAACCAGCTTTCAGAACAAACCTGGTCCTTTCCATTGAACTTGCTGGGCTACCATCCTGGAATTTACACTTTGACAACTTGCAGATGAAATTGTAAACTTTAGCAAAGCATTCTTCTTCCGGGAATGCATTTGAGCTTGGTTGTGCTGCAGGTACGATAAGGCTGTGTCTCTTGTTCAAGGGACCATAGAGAAAGTCTACCATTTCTTCATAAAACATCATCTCCAAATACAACATCTTCGATGTGATTTCCCATCTTCATTCCAGTGACATATAATTGATTTTGTGAACCTTAATTGTTGGTTGTTCTGTTTATTCTAATAAAAGCATTGCAAACTAAATACATCACTGTCTGTTCTGGGTTACTGTACCACATAACCTGAAACATAGGATATAGTGGGTACTGATTACTGACAGAAGTGGTTTAGACTGGGATTTAGATCCTATTTTCAAAACCAGAATGAATGTACCCATATATGAAGTCACTAAACAGCTTAAGTTTTGTTTTTTGTTTTGTTTTGTTTTATTTTTTCAATTTCGAGCTTAAGCAAGGTAAACCCTACAGCTCCTATTCTTACTTTGAGCTTATCTTCATATGGCATATAAAATAACTATATATTTTTTTAAATTTGCTATTTCATTTCCATATAGTTTTAAAAGATGTCCTCTAGGTGTCCTCAGTAAACATATGATGGTGATGCATAAGAGATACAACTTCAAAAACAGGAGAAGAGTGTTTGCCTTAAAAGGTGGACTACTTCAGCTCTCTAATACCTACAAGAATCACACAAGGAAATCTTTCTTATTGCCTCTTGATGTGATAATCCTCTAGAGATGTTATTTCCTGTTTCACAGTCTTTGGAGAAAAGGTTCTTTAGGTTACAGTTTATCCAATTTAAAAGATTGTTACTGTTAATCACTGAGTTAAGCAATCTCTGTTCTGATGGGATACATGTGCAGAACTGCGAATTACAATCACAGCACTTAAAAAGCAGTTACAGAAGGAGGCACATGGCAGTATTTGGAACTGCCTCAACCAAAGTCAGCATTAACTATAACTTGAAATGATTATGCTGGCAGCAGGGAAACATATTTACATAGCTGCTATGAAGTCTACAGGAGAATAGCAAATACTGATCTACCCAAGACAGTCATAAAGGATTAGTTACAGTTAACACAAGTACTCAAGCAAAAAAAAAAAAAAAAATTTCAAGAGATATGATATTTCAAGGTTTACTGTGTACATTGTGTTCTGCTTCCCTTATAGCCAAAAGCAGTCAACAGAGTTTTGCTGCAACAACAACAAAACCCCCAAACAGACTAACAACAGAAGAAAAAGGCAGGATTTGCCCTAAGGAGCAGAGGGTATAATGTTATTAAACAAATATAAAACTGTTATGAAACTGAAATAAGCATGTCTGTCACTCTGCACTTTCTAGGTACAATAAAACTATAGACACTTATTATGGAATTCTTTTATTACATAACGTAATAGCTGTTTATTTTGTTTAAAAATTGTTTTAATTGTTCTTTTGCTTAATTATTATTTTTAAACAAAGAAATTGAAAAAATCAAGGTTGAAATGGCAAGTGGCTTCCTAAAACTACACACAAGAGAGGTTTTCAAGGCACAGAGTCCAGCTAATGTCCTCACTATGAAACAGAATTATTTGACTGCTTTTAAATTGAGCCATTAGGTGTCACTAGGGATACGAAGTAATGTTTGCCAGTCTTCTGAGAGACAGACTTCTGTTGGAAACTAGGTTTGGGAGCTTAATGTAGGTTCCAATTCTGTCCTTTTAATTTTTGTGCAAGCAGATGATTCTGATGTGTATACTGAAAATGTAGACCAGTGGCAACGTGCTTGGAACCCAGCAATTTTTTAAGAAAAAGGCAGAAATATTATTTGGTGAAAGTCCAGAGGTATTTTAAGATATCTGTGCCCTGGAGGAAAAAATAGTATAACAATCAAATACTGTAGATGGGATAGGAGAAAATGTCCTCTGCAGAGGCTGAAATCACAGGTAAAAATGCCAATTCAACAAAGCTGAATAAAATCTATACATCCCTATATTGACAGCTGGGCTGAGGACTGTGTCTATACACTGCTGATCTGGGCCAGCAGGACCTGCTGTGAAGGCTCTGCCATGGTGAATGTGGATGCTGCAGCCCCCATGGGAGGAGATTCTGCAAAGAGCAGCAGGGAGTGTGTTACCAAGGGATGAGGGTAGAGCAGCCTTGAGGGGAGCAAACACTGCTGCTTCTGAGCTCAGAAGCCCAGCAACAGTTGAAAACCACAAATCCCAGTTCTCAGGAAGTCCAGGTATTGTGAAATAGTCCTTTTTGTTCCCTGGTAGTGTGACTGAGGTTGGTATGTCAAGAAATTGACATTTGTCCATCCACTACACTCCATTTTCCCTATGTGCTGTGTTTTTTTGGATACACAGTACTGCTAGAGATCTGTGGAACAAAAACAGCCACATACAATCACATTATTTTTAATGCTGCATAGGACAGCATTAGAAGTGCTCTGCGGACTAAATGTGCCTTTCCTTCTCATGTCATTTGGGGAAGGGTTGGAGCTGACCTATCTTCTCCACCCTTTGGGGAGAGCCCATTCCCCATTTCTCTGCACACTTGACCTGCAAGAAAGGCCTGCCGTCTCCTAAGCAAACAAAATCCGTGGCTGAAGGCACAAGACTTCACAGGCAGTGTGTGAGACAATCCAGGCAGGTCACAAGAAACACCCAGAGGCCATGAATGCAATTGCAAAAAGCAAATTTATTTTAGTTACCTTGCTCCTGTGGGAATCTCTGAAATAGCACCTAAGCTTCCTGGCAGAGGTGACACAAGTGGGGACACAGGCAGACAGAATTCAGCCCTGGTAGAAAATCACTGGGCCTGCTGTCTCCGCCTGTATTTCAAGGCTTCAAGCAGGTGCAGCCTTCTGCTTTCTCACAACAAAAGCAGGAATCTCAGGCATAAAGATAAGGCACCTTAGAGTTTCTCGCAGGCCTCTGTTATCTAGCACAGAGGTTCTACTTGTCAAGCACACAAGGTCAATAAAACAACTGGTGTGATGTATATGCTTTTTCTACACCCCAGCTGCAAGTCACTTGAGCCTATTCACATTCAACCTCCTCGCTGTTCTTCTACTATGCCCCCATACAGGTTGCACGCTCTAATCATAGTCAGCAGAGGAAGAACACACAGAGAATTTCCTGGACTCGAGGGGAAGAGCTGTCCTGTGCTCCTAAACAACATTTAAGGAAGCACAGCGTGCTGAATCAAACTGAAAGCTACATATAAGCATGGAAGGATTTGACATGGAGCAGTGGTTCAGTTTTCTGTTTCTTGTGGCTAGTGAGCTAAGATTTTCAATCTAGAAAAGAGACAGCAGAGAGGGGATTGTCAAGGAGTAGCAAGAGTGAGGCTGCTCAGCAAGGGAAGGGGATCAAGGGCAGCAGATGACAGCAAGGTCAGCAGAGCAGGGGCCTCCCTGGTTGGGTCCAATGCTACAGTTCCCAATGCTACCACCACAGTCCAGTGGTGCCCAAACAGGTCTGTAGCAATGAGGTAGGTCAAATATCAAGCCTTGGGGCTAAGACCTTGCATCAACGTCTGTAACGGTCCTAACCTGAAGACTGTTGTACAGCAAGGAGTTAGCGACCCACATAAAAATTGGCCTGATCAGGCACAGGCATGTGCTCAGCTGTGCTATCTTACGCTGCATGTACTGCTTGACCTTCAGGCCTCTACTAAGCTGAATGTATCATGTGGTTGTGGGACAAACTTCACCTGCTCATCATAATGGAGGAGCTTGTAGATGGCCCTGTACCGGCACCCAGCGATGATGCTGTCGGCATATCCTTGTCTTTATCTTGAAGTGAGGCAGCATGTCTCTGTATAAATACACTTCAACAGTAGCAATGATAAATAAGAATTGGTTATTTCTAGTAACATACCTCTAAAAGCTGAAGATCACACCACCAGTGAACTTCTGCATGCATGGGATATGTGCAGCATGCTGTGCCCTGAAAAAAGATCCATCCAATGCTACACAGCTTGAGGTTCCCACCATCTGAAGGGACATGAAATTATCTATGCTATCTCCTTTTTCCTTTTCATGTTATCTCCAATAAACTGCATTTTAATCAGTTTCTTACTGGTATCCAAAACAAACACTTGCAGTGGTGCATTACAGGGTCCATCTTGATGACGTTCCTGGCCAGCCACAGGCATGCAAGGATCACAATCGAGAGACTCAGTTTAAATGCTTCTCTCAAGTGAGGGGGGATGTAGACCCCCATGGAGAATTCTCACAGCTCTTTCACAAACAGTGCTCTGATTCAAGGTTGGGCAGTTGCTTCAGATGTGCCTGAGCCCAGGCAGCCAAACTCCTAAGAGAGGGCTAATGTTCTCATGAGCAGAGGTTTCTGAAGTCCTGGATGAGATGGAGACAAAGACAGACTGACTATTCAGTATCTGTTACAACGGAGGAACCTAATGGTATTAAAAGAAGTTAGTAGAAAGTAGTTAAAAAAAACCCAAATCACATAGAAGTAGCTGACAACAAACAGGTACCTGAATGATCATGATCAAAGGATGTTGGAGACTATAAAATTTTACATTATTTTAAAGGGAGACTGGTCAAAGTCATGCAAGAGAAATCCATTGAGAACTAATAAATATATAGAAAATACTACCAGCTATTGAAGTCCCAGGACTGAAAACAGCCCATGTTAGGACCCTGATGGCATGGCCAGCCTCAGCAGGAGCTTTCCCTCACACCCTCTGCACATGGGCCCAGAAGCCTGTATTGGGCACTGGCATTTTGATACTGGGGGTGGTCTTTGTGAAAGGAAGACATGGACTGTCCTCCGCCAGTCTCAGCCAGTTGCACCTAGCCCTGTAATGGATGAAAATAATCCATTGTATGCCAAATCTTCAGACAGTCAGAGGAGTGTTTGACACCTCTGCTCAAGTGTAATTAAGATAGTGAGGGCAGGAGAAATGTGAGACATATTTGGAGAAACAAAACATGTGGAAGGTGATGTTATTGAGAGCATAACTGAAGACACACTTTTGGATGGAGGTGGTCCATGCCAGAAGAGGCACTTCCGAGGAACTGCAGCCACAGGCAACCCATGCCATGGTAGTGACATCCCAGAGGGACTGAAGCCTGTAGGTGACCAACATGGAGCAAGGACATCCCTGTGGAACCGAAGTACCTGGAGCAGACTGGTGCACAGGAAAAAATCTAGCAGCTACAACTGGCAGATAGAAACAGCCACACATCAACCCCAACCTTTTGCATTGTCTGCTGCTCCACCAAAGGGACTGGGAAGTACTGAGTGTAACACAAAAGCTGAAACTAGGAAGTGGAGAAGGAGAGTTTTGGACTGAAGCTGAGTGCGGGGAAAGGGTATGAAAGGTCTAAGTGTCTGTTTCATAGTTTGTTACATTGGTTTTTGTCAATACCTGAATCAACAACAAAAATTTTGTGTTAATCAGTAAGAAATTATGTAAAACTCCCTAAGACTGTTGCCCACAAGAGAAGCCCATTTCAACTGAGCATTGCCACTTCAGTCTCTGCCTGAACTACACTGTAGGTGTGTGTTTTCAGGCCTGCCTTCTGATGGACCTCAGACCCAAGCCTTATAACCTTGTCTCCAGGCCCATGTCTTTTGCTCATAGGTAAGGGACAGGGCTCAGAGTGCACTAAGACTTTAATGGTCCTGACCAGCCACACCTGGAACCTCTACCCACACCTATGGGCCCAGGATCTCCGAGCTTTGCCCTGGACCTTCAGTCCCTCTCTGTGCTACATCAGAGGTGTACCAGTCTCCAGTTTAAACATACCTGTGGCCATAGCTGGCCAAGGACTCCGAGTGTGACCTTGGCCCTGCCTTGTGATCACTGGACCTGAGCCTGGCTCTGATGTGTGAATTGACTTCATGGTTTGTCTTTGGACCTGCCTCACAGCCACGACATTGCCTTATGATCTGGACTCTTAGTTGGAGCTGTTGGTGATCTCTGGGCCTGCCCTGCTCAAGTTCTGTGGGACTGATCCCGAGCTGGTGAGGCTCCTGCCCTGCCAGCTGCAGGATTGTCCTTGCCTCCTGGTTTGTCTTTCCCTGGGGAGATGCTTGCCCTCGCTGCTCCCTGAGAGTCTGCTCAGGCCTCCTTGAACCCTCTGACGAGTACCAAGGAGCCTGGTGTCTGGTCATACTGGGCCTTGTCTTTACAAAACTTCCTGATCTTCCTGCAGCACTCAGCCCCAGGCTCCTGACTGAATCCCCTTCCACCCAGTCAGACCCTCCTTCCCTTCTGGCTTGTGCCCAACCAGCCTCTGTGGCCCATTGGGGTGGCCTGACCCCCTCGCTCAGCCCCAGGTCTATCACACCAGTCCACTGTCCCTGCCCTTTGTGTCCCCTGAAACAACCTGGGGTTCTCTGCATCTGAGGGAATGTAAGATTATCTATCCTATCCTATTTTTGTCTTTGATGTTATCTGCAATAAATGTTATTTTAAGAAATATCTTACAGAGTCTGAGTGCCTTTCTTAATGCAGATCATAAGCTGGTGAGGGGCCTGGAACACAAGTCTGATGAGGAGCAGCTGAGGGATCTGGGGCTGTTTAGCCTGGAGGGAAGCTGAGGGGAGGAGACCTGATCGCTGTCTACAACTCCCTGGAAGGAGGTTGTAGCATGGGGGGTGTTGGTTTCTTCTCCCAAGTAGCAAGTGATAGCATGAGAAGAAACACCCTCAAGTTGCACCAGGGATGGTTCAAGTGGGACATCAGGAAACATTTCTTCATGGAAAGGCTTGTCAGGCATCGGAACAGGCTGCCCAGCGAAGTGGTGGAGTCATCATACCGGGAGGTGTTTAAAAGATGTATAGATTAGGTTCTTAGGGACATGGTTTAGTGCCAAAGTTAGGTTATGGTTGGACTTGATCTTGAGGGTTTCTTCCAACCTAAATGGTTCTATGATTCTGTGATTCTATAACAAACACTACCCATAGTGCCTTACAGCAGTGCACTACACGTTTTCAGTGACTGCAGAGACCTATAGTCTCCTGAACTCTCCTCCTTTCCCTTTCTGAAAATGAGTCATTTTTTTCAAATCATCAGGTATCTTCCCTAACTGTCCTGACTTTTCCTTAGTCATCATTTTGCTGTTCTATCTAAAGAAGCTTTTCTTACTGCTCTTCACATACCTTGTCAGTTTTCCTCCCAGCAGAATTTTCACTTTTCAAATTCCATAACTACATGCTTGGGAAAAACTTCTGTACTCCTGCCAGGTGGATTGTCCTTGCTTCTACCTCTTGTGCAGTTTCTTTTTGTATTTGAGCTCAGTCAGAACGAAGACACCTTCATCATAAGAGATAGCCTCTATATTGCTTCGGCAGCAAGATATGTGGCACATATGGGAGTGAGTTAAAGGCTTTGCATGTAGGTGAGGCTAAAATTCACTCAATCCAGTGAAGAAGAACCTTCAGGTTCTGGGTCAGATACTCCCAACCAACCTGTTGCTGGCCTGTAGCATGAGGTCATTGAAAATTATACCATGAAGGCCACATATGCCTATATCAGATCAAATATGCATGGGGGAGCATTAAGAAACCATCAGCTGTACAATGAAGGTTGTCAGGTTAAAATGAATGTAAGACCTGATATGCAATATCCCAATGACAACCAAGGGCAATGACAAATGCCTCTGTCACAATCTGTGGGAGATCAAGGCAGCACTGCAGGCAACAATGTCATTCGCTTCAGAATGGCACAGTGCTGCTGCAGAAAGATGCCAGGTGGGCTACAAACGCCTATCTGAAAGAGATAGGAGACACCTCATTTTCTTTGGCCTGGGGAAAAAACACAGTCCTGTAGAAAAAGTGTCAGAGAAATCACTGCTGAGAGCTACAGCACCAGGGTCTGCAATGACAACCAGATAGACAGCTGCAAACGCTGGATAAAAAGATTTCTCTCTCTGTGAATCATTGCTTCTGTCCCTCACGGAAAAGCAGCTTCCAGTTGCACAGTGTGGAACAAACACAAACACAGAACAATGAACATGCTCCTTCCTACTGGCAAAAGAACTGCAACAAGGAGGACATAGGTTTTTGTGATTGGATAAGAGGCATTGGTCTGTGAGCTGACCTGGACTTCATATACTTTCGGATAAAAAGTGCCTTTTATACTCTCAGGTGTCCAAGGCTTAGGTACTCAAGACTGTTGGTTTTAGGGCAGCTCCACAATGAAATGCCCGGCAGAGGAAAGGGCAACAGAGCCTTAGCTGACCTCTTTCTTGGGACAAGAATTGTCAAACAAGGATGTGTGACAGAACTGTTTGTACCACTTTGCTCAGCTGTGCTGGACAGGGCAATCCAGTGCCAGTTGTCCCAGGTAGCCTTCCAACTACCCAAAGGTTTGCTTACTCTCTCTAGGCCCTGTATTGAGCAGACTATACAAGACATTTTGCAAGCTGGCACTACGCTGACAGCCTGTTCTGATCAAGATTTTCATTTGCTCATGAGCAGATACAGTCATTTGCAACAGGCCTTCCAGTAATTACCAGTTTGCGCACAGAGAACTAAAACAGGCCTCTAGGAAAGAGTACACCGTGTATTTCTCATTCACTGTCAAAGCACAGCTTCTTATACTCCACATCTTTTCTTACTTTGAGTGCGTTTTGAACCACCACCACTTGCTGAAGAGAAAAAATAGCAGGTCAAACACATGTAAAAATGTTATGTAGATCTGGAACTGGGACACTACACAGAAATCAAGTTCACCAGGTATAAAAAATGCCACTGGGATAATTTTTATTCTATACTTCCAGTGTGATGCTATGAAAAAAATGATCACTGGCAAGACTGTTGATACTCCCTGGATATGTTTGTAGGTCCTAAAATACAGGCCATTTTTCATGAGCTGGGCCTGTGACACAGGTCTGAACACCTAAGTAATTCATCTATGATAAATCAGATTAAGGGAAGGGGAATCATGGTTTTTTAGGAAAGAGGCCTGAGGGATGTTTGGAAGGAAGATTTGACTGAGTTAAATGTACTGGCCAAGTCTTATATGCAAGAATGGAAGACCAGTGTGGTAGAAATATAAATGAACAACTGTGAATACAAAGTGTACATGAGCAAAAAAGGAATAAAGACTGAAAACAGTGGCATAAATTTGGGGTTCACTACGAACAGTGTGAGAAAGCACCTTATTAGCTGTAGACACATCTGCCCATTTTGACATCTCCTGTTCAGCCTTTTCATCTTCAGCTTTGAAGAACTCCTGCTAACCATTGTTTTCTGGACATGAAGCTTAAAAGCAAAGCGAGGTGTGATACACTCACTGGGACTCCCAAGGTCCAGGCGTACCTCTCAGTATTTTATTATAAGCCCAATATTCTTCTGACCACCTAGCACTGGAAAACACTACTGCCTCTCCTGATGTCTATGGCACCACCTCACCTCTTCAGCTACACGAATGAAATTGAGTCCCTCTCTGCTAGTGGGTACAAAAGAGGGTACTTGTTTAAGTGTTCAGTGCCCTGGCTCACTGGTACACCAAACTGTTTGGTGAGAAACACACTGTTGTTATTCACCACTCTTAAGACAGGTTATGGTGAAGTGTTAATAAAAGCATTTATATATAACATCCAAAAGAGAGGTAACACACTAAACAGTATTTATAAAAATGTAAGTAATTAAAAAAAAAAAAAAAGAAAAGCATAGTTCTATATCTGTACACTAGGGCTACTTTGGAAACACCTTGCCCTTACTGACCTGACCTGGTATCTGCTCAGACACAGTGACTGAGTGACTGACAGTTTTGGCCATAGTGGATAATTTACCCCTTTTCTGTTTCAGAGACTCTCATAAGAGAGAAATTCCTCAGCATCCTCCATATGACAACTCAGCCTTGGATAAAGCTTCTCCCGGACAGTTTTCATTAAGAAAGAATCATATCCTCCTAGTTTCACAAGGCTTGCTAACCCTGACAGCTGCTCACCCTTTGAATGCAGTGGGGGGCGAGTGAGGAGCTGAGGTACTAGCTGAGCTGCCCAAGTTCCCTGGCTGTGTCCATGTAATATGTCCACAGACCAGGCTTCCACAAAGATGGAAATGTTCCTACTAAAACTGCCTCCTTGCTGTCTCCCTCTCAAGGAACTCTCCAGCCATTCTTCTCAGCTGTGGTAGCACTAACTCAATGCTTTAAAGTATCTGGCTGAATCCCTTTGAGGCTGGATGTCTTCTCCAACACCTGGCTGGCTGGTAAACAGCTTCTTGCAGCTTCAGTAAGAGGCAAAACTATCCTTCTTTTCCCTGTTATTTCACTAGGATGTTTCAGGGTGGCAGGACCACTGTGTCTACATCAATCTATTTATTAACAAATGGATACGAAGAGCTAAGTAGGATACCTGTACATAACTCATTACTGGTGTTTCATTGACCAGATAGTGAAGATTTTTTATTAATAACACACCTGTGAGACACATTCCCCATTCCCTTTGTCCATCAGCATACTAATACGTATTTTATAAGTAGAGATAAAGTTTTCTGAGAGGTACTTCTGCCATCGGAAAGAGCGGACCAACTTTTTAGGCTTTCTTTGGGGCTGAACTAGAAACAGTAGGCCTAACTCAAAAAAAGTGAGAAAAATTATTCTGTGCTTAAGTATAGATATGTATCTGTCACACTATCTGTGGGGGAAAAAAAACCACTTGGCTGATACTTGTGGAGTAGAGATCTAACAAAAAATAACATTTCCACTACAGCCCTGTCTGAAGTCCTCAGACTTCCTTGCTAACAACAATGCAACAAGGATAATGTGTATTTCTATGGCACATTTATTTTCACAAAAACAAGCAGACTGTGGCAAACTGCACTGTCTAAACTTCTGACAGCAGCACAGGAGCCTACCTCTTCTCCCTAACAGAGATCACAGTCAGCTCCATATATGTTCTAGAGAATTATGTTACAGTGAGTTTGGGATTTCCGCTCTCTCCATCCTTTCAAAAATCACATAGTGCTTTAAAGAGGTCAGAATAGTTTCTTTACTGTTTGTCCATTCTACTATTTCAATATAGAACAATAGCTTTTATAGCTGAAATGCTTTTATAACTGAAATATATTTGCTATTGTACATTATGATTGTCCCACAGACCATGAACACTCCTTCAGCTGAATTTCACAGTTTCTCTGTCATCTGACAGGCCATTAAGTTACCCATGGAAGATCTGAGAGATACATTGCAAGTGCACACCACAAACACACTTAGAATTGACTGCTTTTTACTCTGTCTGGGGCTATGTTTCGCTATTGCTCCCTTAGAATAAAGTAGTTTGCTATAAAACCTTCACACCCATCAAAAGATCTTTTTAAAATATCCCATCTTTTCAAAGAAAATGTGCCTGCTTTTGACTTTCATCTAAATTGTTTTTCTCACACATACTATTCCTTATTTCACCAGTTTTGTTCATGGAATAATAGCCCAAGTCCTGTTTTTGCTATCTTCTGTCCAGCATGATTCAGCTGCATTTTGTGCATCCAAGAAGGATCAGTGGAAAGAGAGTTCTGGTTTGTTATGACAACCATAATAACAAATTGACCAATTATCGACAGATTGACTAATAACTGATAATTCTGTTTCCCATCACTAAAGTTTTCACATTTTTTGTTTTTATTAACAAAGCAGTATCTAGCTGCAAATGAGACTTAAAGGGACACAAGGATTATTTCCCAGTCTTTTCTACAATTCAACAGTCCCGCTTTACTGTTGGAAAACACTTTGTTATACAGAATGAAACCTAATATTTGCTCTCCCTTCATTCAAAAATGGACCCATTGAAACTAAAATCTGACCTAATCCCATTAGTTTATTTTTGTGGTGTCAAAGGTCAAACTTCTGAAGGGCAGCAGTGGGTAAACTACAGTTCAGACTGTATAAATTCCCAGGGGCTCAGCCAGTCTGTCTATGTACAGCTGGAGAGCTGTATTGCCTTTGGTGCTGAAGCTCAAAAGGTAAGCATTTCTCTAAGAAAATTTACCTTCTCACTATATCATTTATTGCTTATGCCTAAACTTTAAAAAAAAAAAAAAAGAGCAAATATTATGTTATGTTCAGTATCTTTTAGGATAAAATATTTACGTGGTATTCTCTACAAAAACTTCTCACCTGTGTCTATGCAACCTACACTATTTTATTATGTGTAAAACCTGACTGTTTACAGGAGACTTAAAAGTTCATTCTTTGTGCTTAAAATATTATTATTTTCAGAGTAGCTTATAATTTCATTCAGTATCTCCTAAGTTTGACTTCAGCAGCAAAAGAACAAGTTTGCTTGATTGACCTCCAGTTCAACAGAGTGCACTGAGAGCAAAGCTGTGGCATTCAGTGAATTAGCTAGTTGGTTTGTTTTAGTGTGAAATTTCTCTAACAGTTGCATCTCTGGCAAATACAGACGCTGAACACTACACAAAATAACAATGTGTGTAGGTATGCAGACATATTTTTACAATAATCTACTAAGGTGAATTTGCATACAGAAAGGAAAGTGAGAAATGTATGTTTGACTGTATGCATATAGTCATGGGCGTATTCACTAAAAATCCTGGTGGGGTTTAATACTCTAAAGACAAACTTGAGATCCTAGTATTAAGTATCTATACAAGGGATCGCATTTTGAAAGACAACAAACTTCACAACTTCTGTAAATCACAGGAAGGAAACTAGATTCATGCTGACCTGAAAAGTTATGCTTTATATAAGCACAGTGGGTACACAGGACTTATACTGTCCAGCACTTTATAGCAGCCTTGGATAGAAACAAATATAAAGCTTTTATCAGTCTATGCCACAAACAAACATTCATTCAACAGTGATGTATTATGGTAGACATTGCTATTTTATCATGTCTGCATTTCTATTCTGTCTGAATATCACTAACAAAATTTAATTTCTCGGAAGTGTTATAGTGTAGCATACATAGATATATTTTACTGCATTTATTTACTTTTGGAAAATAAAAATAGTCAGCTGGCCTCTGCTTTTACTTCTATCTGTTCAAACCTAGAGCAAGTCTACTAAAATTTGTACTTTAGATTTTCAGCTTTGCAAGTATGTCATAGACAGATCATAGTTTCATGTTTTCATCAAAGGTACTACAAATTATCAAGCAATTCTAGCCTTCACTGAAAGAAAATAAGTACAAGCAACTGTTGTTTGACTGTTTTGAAAAAGTAAACAGAAATCACATACAGATTAAGAATATTACAGCCAAAAAGGCAACTGTATACAAATGCAAAAGAATACAGAGTTTATGAATACAGAGTTTCTAACATGCACTAGAGGTGGGCATAGCAATAGGCATGTTACTACAGCATGACTTTAAAACTACTTGCTTATACTTCATCACCTACATCTACTATTAAAGTGCATTGTGCTGTGTATGTGCGCTATTCCATTATTACATTATCATTGTACTTCCACTGTTTTTTCTAGGCAATACTGGTTTCACAATGGCCTCCATTGGTGCAGCAAGTGCAGAATTTTCCTTTGAGGTATTCGATGAGCTGAAAGCCCAGTATGTCAATCAGAACATCTTCTTCGCCCCCCTGAGCATCCTGTCAGCTCTGTCCATGCTCTACCTGGGTGTAAGAGGAAACACCAAGGCTCAGATAGATAAGGTGAGGCTACAGTTAAGGATTTAAAACTTCCTGATGCTTAATAGAGCCGCAGCTCTTAATTATATTATAATGCACCTTGCATAGATCAGAGGCTAAAAAATCTGGATCTAGAGTTATCAAAAGCTGCGGCAATCCCCAGCTCTCATAGTGGTAAACAAATGCATCAGCCACAAAACTTGAAACCGGATTTAAATTTTAGTTTTATCGTTGTTAGCAGTAGGATTCTCAAAGAGAACAACACATTCCAGTGGTCCTTTGTTTAGAGTAAGGAAAGCAGGTAAAATGTCCAGGGAAATAGCCAAAACATGTCTCCAGTCTGCAAAATATTTCACATTACTTTTCTGTAGCTCTCACTTCACGTGGTGGATGGCTTGTTAGATGGAAGAAAGCTAGTATTATTAACAGCACACTCTGGAGCTGATTTCTAGATGTCCAATAGGAAAAAAGATCATCTAAGCAGACAACTGGATGCACAGCTATTCACAGATGGTATGGATGGATTGCACCTTTTGAGTCATCCGACTTCTGAGTTAGCCAACAGTTTTACTTTAAATATCATGTGGTAATCTCAGTTGCATAACCTTTTTTGTCATACCTGTTATTTCAGCTGGTGTTAATTTCAATTACAGGTTGTTCACTTTGATAAAATCACAGGATCTGGAGAGACTGTTGAATCTCAGGTACAGAAATAATTTCATCTTCTCTATGTCACTTTCTCCTGGGAGCAAAACCTAGCAGATAAAGCAGCCTTCTAGCCGTTCAAACCCCTCTCTGATGAGTAGCTATTGCTCTGCATGCAAGCAGTTGGGGGAACACTTTGTTCATAAGAATACAGAGAGAGAAGGGAGGTAACAGAGGAATCAGAACAAGCAAAAGATGAAACTGGCATCAAAATATTGGGCAAATAGGGAAAATGACAGATATTTGCATGCTTAGACAAGATAGCTGGATGTTACTGATTTAATGGGACTGGTTGGGAATGGAGGAAAGCCTATTTGATCTGCTGGAGCTGGATTACTGTAGTGGGTAATTAAAAGAACCCCTGGGGGAGGTATGAGGCAATTATAGCAGCAAGACAGTGCAGAATTGTATATATTAGAAAATTACTACAACAGTGTAGTTATAGCAACAAGATAGATATACAGGACAAACAACAGTTTTGTAAGCAGAAGTGTCTGAACTACTTTATTCTTCTCATAAAATATGAAAAATCTACTAAGTACTAAAACTAGAATAACATCATTCATCTTTTTATTTGCTTTAATGCCAACAATTCAGTGCAGTACATCAGTAAACGTCCACACTTCACTTAAAGACGTGTTCATCCAAATCACCAAACCAAGTGACAATTATTCACTCAGCTTTGCCAGTAGACTTTACGCTGAAAAAACATTCCAAATCCTACCGGTGAGTTGCACTAAAATCTTGATCTGAGAGTATTTTAATGTCATAGCTGTAACATCCTGTAATGCAAAATAATTGTCAGAAGTCTAGTTTCTGCTGAAGAAATTTTCTACCATTAGGAAACAGGATTTGTGACTTCTCTCTATCACAGCCTTAACCCTCTGCTCTCTTGAGAAAAAATATGTTTAGCCAAAGAGATGGTTCTGCAAAGTACAGTCATGATCCAATCATGTCAAGATATAATTAATAAAGGTAATTTTCATTGGAAAGAACTTTAACTTTTTTCTTAACTTATAAAACAAACCTGAAAAATAATTTCAGGTTCTCAAAAATATTACAAGTTTTTCCATTGAAGGGAACATTTAATTTAAAATTAAAGGAAAATACCATTGCAAAGTCAAAAGTGAAAAAGTAGGCAAAATTAAAAAAAAAAAACAACAACCCATATTTCAACTGAAATGAATGTATTTTTTTTGGATCAAACTCAATTCTGGGAAATACTTCAAAAAAAATGCAAGCATATACTCTTGCTTGAAGAAATGAATGTCAAATCCTAAAATGCTTACGAATTAGAATAATGGTTTACTGAGTAGCTTTAATGAGCAGATTATTCATATCTGTTGATTTCAGTCTTGTATTTCACATTTTCAAAATGCTTTGACATTCTAATCTGAAAACTGCATACTCTCCATTTGCAGGAATACATGCAATGTGTGAGGGAACTGTATAAAGAAGGTGTGGAAACTGTCAGCTTTCAAACAGCTGCAGATCAAGCCAGAGAGCTCATCAACTCCTGGGTTGAACGTCAGACAAATGGTAAGAGCAAGACAAGTATCAGCATGGGTATTTTCCATTCTGCCACCACATTTGAACAGCATATGGTAATGCTTTAAATCAGGAGAGAACAAAAAAAACCCAAAACCTCTCTCTCTGTTCCTGTTCCTGGAAAATAGATCAGTTCCCAAATATGGAACTGTCATTAATCAATTTTTTTCCCTCAGACACATCCCTTTTAGAGGACTCTCTATATCTGTAGGTGCTTTGTGGGTATGTAACACTTCCAGTTCTGATGAAAGCAGCAGCCCTAGAACATGGTTGGTACACAGTGACAAGTGGTTTGACACTAATGTTGAGAATCTGGATATCCTTTGATCAGCACGCTTTGCCCTCACGATTCCCAGAGTTGTTTGCCTGTTAAGTAGGGCATGCAGTCATAAGGTACTTGAGAAATATTAACAGGTAAAGGGCAATGGAAAACCACAAGCATACCACAATTGGGATTTTTACCCTATTGCACCTCCATGTGGTTCTTTTATTCTTCCAGTCTCTTCCTGGTCCCCTCAAAACATTTCTTTCCCTCCTTCTTGAAGTACATGGCCTGAACAGCAAACACAGATAAAATATGCTGAATTTTAACTTAAATGAAAATATTCATAATCACACAACCTTTGGTGTAATGTCATCATTTGATAGAGAAAACCAGGCCATAATTCAGCTACTGGTGGGAAAGGACTAAGGGAAGAGCGTGCTATGTGTATGAGGACTGCAGAATAAACAGGACCAAAGTATAACAAGAAAGCAGAGTAAAACTCTGGTTTTCTTTCCTGTTACCTTTTCTACATAGACATCTCCTTTCATCTTTGGTTTGAAGCAAGAAGTATTTATGTTTACAGCTGAAAAAAAAATTATCTCTGCCCTACACCCTCCTCCCCACATATTCTATATCCTCCATTTAATGTTATGACTGCCAAGTAAGATGTGTTACACACAGATATGTTATATACATGTGTTCTCTTTTCCTATTCGTTATTAAAGGAATGATCAGAAATACCCTTCCACCGGGCTCTGTGGATCCCCAGACTGAAATCGTCCTTGTCAATGCCATTTACTTCAAAGGAGTGTGGGAGAAAGCATTTCAGGTTGAAGACACCCAGACAATGCCGTTCAGAGTGACTGAGGTACATGGGCATACATCACCCTAAAGGTGTCATCTTTTAGAATTTGTGAAGAGAGTAGACACATTGTTATACAGTCTTTCTGGACAAGAGCAATCAGTACTTTTAACCATAAGGAGACATTTCTATGTTACAAGAATAATCTTTGTGAAAACTATATTATCTTATTTGGTTTTGCAGCAAGAAAGTGAACCTGTGCAGATGATGTACCAGATTGGTTCATTTAAAGTGGCAGAGCTGTCTTCTGAGAGAATGAAGATCCTGGAGCTTCCATATGCCAGCGGCATGCTGAGCATGTGGGTGATCTTGCCTGATGATATCTCTGGCCTGGAGCAGGTATGACTCTGGGAACTGGGTTTCAGAAACCATGAACACAGCGAATGTAGACGCTGCAAAGCCCTTCACAATCAAATTATCCTAAAACACTTCACCAGTGAAGATGTGAACACTAGCAACATGGGATTGTTGCATAGAAGCATGTAGCTGGCTCAGTGGTCCCACAATAGTTTGTGCTGAGCACGGATTACTTACAGGACTACTTCAGTCGGTTAAATATTGGTCAACACAGAGCAGATTCTTCTTGGCTAATCAGCTGTTACTCCAGCAGCTTGAACGCCAAACATTTATGCCTCCATTTCTGCCCATTGAGGAGCTTCCTGGGAAGTTCATGTTATCTTTAGTAGTTGTAATTATTGCTTGGTTTGGCAGTGCTCAACATGTCTCCTTCATATCTTCAAAATTAAACTATCTAAAAACTAGGCATGAAGGGTACTGAAGTGGTTAAAGCAATTTCAGGAAATAAAATGTACATGACATACTATTGTTGATATGAACAGAATACAGGCATGGGATATTGTAATTAGCAGGACTGTAGTTAGTCTGAATAGGAAAGGTTATGTAATAAATGAGAGTTCACTGAGATATTTGTACACTAACTCAAAGAATCTAAATTATAAAAATGAAGAGGAATTTGAACACAGCTAAATTTCCATCAGTTATGATTGCAGACATGCATAATGAAGACTACATATAATTCTGGAAAAAAAAAAAAGTAGGTATACATAGGAGAACAAACACTGTATATTATAATTAGAAAGTCTGAAAAGGAAAAACTTGGATAAAATGGAATCTCTATATGCATAAGAAAAAAAATGTATTTGGATGAAGTTGGTAAGAGAGACTATATCGACATGGTGTTACTACATACTGCCATGTCTAGATCTGCACACTTAGCAAGTTAGCAGAGAGATACTTAGTAAATTAGCAGAGAAAGAAATATTACTAGGCATGAAGCAACATACACAATAATGGAAACAACCAATTAGTCTGGAGAGCAATCACTAACAAGGGTACTCACTCTTCTAATGGTCACCAATGCAAGCGTTGATTGTGCTGTTTTAGACTTTCTTTCTTGATTGGCAGAGATAACTTTGAATTGAGTGTGCTTGGACTAGTACAGTGTAACTAAAATAAAAGGATACTTTACAACTTAGCCTTTACTTTTAAAAAGCCAATTTCTCATAAAAAATATTAGTTCCTAGTATAGTAACATTTGTTCAGGTATTAGTAATTGGTTACCATTAACACCTTGTTATTTGGAGGTCTTAAATGTAGGTAGAGCTTACAACTCAAAAGTACAGAATTATTTTTGGAATGTATTCCCCTAAGTAATGAAGATAAATAGCAAGAGCTTTAGGTGAAATTTGCTAAGTAGCCACCACATTAAAAAAATTGATTGGCAGTGAGTGAGTCTGTTAAAGAAATAGAAAACAAGACAGAACAGATAAGGAAGAGTCATAGTTTGCTTTTCTGTCCTAGATACATTAATCTGTATTAATCTAGAAAAAATGTCATAACAAGAGCAGTCAGTGAAAAAGGAAAAAAACACTGCTGGTACTGCACTGCCACAAAGGAAGTTGTGCTCTCAACCCAGAGATCTTATTCTCTTGTTTCCTTGCAGATTGAGAAGGCAATCACCTTTGAAAAACTCCAGGAGTGGACCAGTTCTAATTTGATGGAAGAGAAGACAGTGAAAGTGTACCTCCCCCGCATGAAGATAGAGGAGAAATACAACCTCACATCTGTCTTAATGGGCTTGGGTATAACTGACCTGTTCAGCTCATCAGCCGATCTCTCTGGCCTCTCTTCAGCAGAGAGGCTGAAGGTGTCTGAAGCTGTTCATCAGGCATTTGTTGAAATCAATGAAGCAGGCAGTGAGGTGGCAGGCTCATCAGGAGCTGGGGTCAAGGATGAAAGTGCCTCTCAAGAGTTTAAGGTTGACCATCCTTTCCTCTTCGTGATCAGGCACAACCCAACCGATGGCATCCTCTTCTTAGGCAGATGCATTTCCCCTTAAAGACAAGGAAGCTGAAAGAGTTTCTGTCCCTCACAGCAAGACCCAAAGCACTGCAGTATCAGAGTAAAAAGAAAGGCATACTCTCTTTTTCATCCGTATTTTCTAAATCCAGAGGGCTTTCTTTAAAAAAAATAATAAATAAATCAGAGAAATTATAGAATGAAAACAGCGGTCCTTTACCTTTCCTTTCTGTGTAGAGTAATATTATTTACTCATGAACGAAGGATTAAAGGAATGAAAACCAGGCCCAAAGAAAACATGAACAGAGATGCTCCTGGTGCAAGTTAACAATACTAGTACCAATTCATCACACTGAAAAATCACAAACCCATTCATCAGCAGGACTTTTATGGAAAAAAATGCAGTCTCCCAATGAAGCCAGCTTTTTCTACGGCCAAACTTCATGGGGACTCCTCTGCAATTAGCCACTTGAAAACTCCCAGATTAAATTCTAAACTGTCACCAGCCATTCCTACTCTGACAAGGCAATCGCTTTTTCTTTGTGCTCCTGATACTGCAAGGTTCTTCCTCACTTTCTAAAGATGCATTATAGAAATCTTATAATTTGTATTTCTCCTTAAGCCTTTTTGGCTCAATTGTCTTGACTAAATATGGCATATTACTATTCAAATTGTTTTCCATGTATCCATATGTGATGGGTCTTGTGTACGTACTCTTTTGCTCCCTTAATCATAATAAAAACACGTTTAAGCAAGTGCATTTCATCTGGAGTATTTCAAGTGTGCCTGGGATGAAGTAATCCTGGTTATATGTACAAAGTGGGGGATGAAAAGCTGGAGAGCAGCCCTGTAGAAAGAGATTTGGGGGTTTGGGTTGATGGCAGGTTGAATACAAGTCAACAGTGTGCTCTGGCAACCAAAAGGGCCATTTATGTCCTGGGGTGCATCAAGCACAGTATAACTGCCAGTCAAGGGATGCAATTGTCCCACTCGACACTGTACTGGTGCAGCCTCACCTCAAGTACTGCTTGCAGTTTTGGGCATCTCAGTATAAGAAAGACATCAAACTATAAGAGTGTGTCCAGAGGAGGGCAACCAAGATGGTGAAAGGCCTCGAGGGCAAAACTTATGAGGAGCAGCTGAGGTCACTTGGTTTGTTCAGCCTGGAGAAGCGAAGGCTGAGGGGTGACCTCATGGCAGCTACAGCTTCCTCAGGGGAGCAGCAGAGGGGGCGGTGCTGGTCTCTCTCTGGTGACCAGCAACAGGACACAAGGAGATGGCATGAAGCTGTGTCAGGGGAAGTTCAGACTGGACATTAGGAAAAGGTTCTTCAATGACATGGTGGTCGATCACTGGAACAGGCTCCTCTGGGATGTGGTCACAGCACCAAGCCTGTTAGAGTTCAAGGAGTGTCTGGATGATGCTCTTAGTCATATGGTTTAGTTTTAGATAGCCCTGCAAAAAGCAGGGAATCGCACTTGATGATCCTTATGAGTCTCTTCTAATGAGATATTCTGTGATTCTTTTATCAGAGTTGATTCATTGCTTACAGAGAGATGAGGAATGAGAGTCTGTCCTAACACTGGGCTACGATACAATATTGAGACCAGTGTTCTGCCAGGAAGGGACCAGAATGACCCATAATCTCTCAAGCATGCAACTCCAACTAGTCACATACAACACTTTCAGCACAAACCATGATTCATCCAGTCTCTCTGAAACAAGTGTCGATAAGCAGTTTGGAAGGCAGCTGGATATGTGCAGAATCTACACCTCACTGAGACCATAACACTGCCTTGAAGAATACGTGGGAATGGGAATAGGAAGGGGCTTTCTAGTTATCTTTGTGGTGTATTTATAAAGCTTTATAGGCTCTTCTTTGGTAACTAAAGAGAATAATCACACTAAAAGAAGCAATGTCTATGGCAAGTTGAAGTTTCTCTCTACAATGAATTATTCTTCCCTTTGTCACTGAAACAAGAAAGAAAACAGACCTGTGAGGAACTGTCACAAAGAAGTACCAGAAGAGTGAAAGGAAGATTTTTTGGGGTGAAGTTACTGCGAGAAAGCTATGCTCTTTCTAGACTCCAGTATGCACAGCATGGCACGTGTGCTGGGTCGTCTGTGATGGTATGTTTTCTCAGTTCCACCTCACAGTATTCAGTTTGTTCTACGTTTTTTTTGGCTACTCCCTCTCTCCCTCACTCCCCTCTTCAAGATAACACACAATTTGGCCGTACCTATGGGACATAACTTGCTGGTAGCGAACACGATCTTGCAAAAGAAGGAAGATTACAAGACACCACCTCCACTGGTGTATAAATAGTTCAAATATTTTCCTTTACTTTCCTGTATCTTAGTCAATTGCTGGTCAGGAGATAACAAATGGGGAAATCTTGCAAGAGTGATAACAATGTGTTTACTATTGCTCTGGAGTTTCTGTTATCTGGTCATGGAAATAGGGTACCTAAAATTCTCAGGACACTTAATTTTCAGCAGATTTGTTCTAAAACTTCCCTATTTATAGGCCATTGTATTTCTTATCAATTAATGCATACTTCTTCATAAACAGAAGATGCAAAGAAGTGTATCTACTCCTGTATGTAGACAGATTCAGTGTGGCCTCCTTATTTCTCCTGACTTCCGCCAGTACAGCAACCAGCAGTCATATTCTTGTCCTCAGTAGCCACCTCCTTATCCTTCCTCAACATTCTCAGCCCTGTGTTTTCAGAGACTGAAAACTTCGAAACCATTTTGGGACTTGGCAAATCACACACCCATGAAGGAACGGATGCTGGAGTCCTCAGATCTCAGACCCAGAAATATTTGTCTAACAGTCAAAAACTCCAATAGCCTTCCACACCTGAGGCACTGTAGCTTTTGTAATAATAGACACATAAATGTCAGGCCTGGATGCAGTCCCAAGTTGGGTGACAGATATCAGACCACCATCACCCATCATGGAACAAGTCCTCTCCTTTGTGCCAACAGAGGAGGCTACAGCTTTCTCTCTCCATCCCCAAAGAAGCAAATTAGTCAGCACGATGTCCCAGAGACTTTGACTCTCCTCTGTGTCATGAAGTACAGCTGGATTGACCTCTCTTTTACCCCTAATATTTCTTTCTGCACAAGTGTGGAAGAAAGCTCAGATTCTCAGCTTTAGGACCCATCATAAGAGGCTTCTACTTGCTCTGCCACCACACCTTTTATGTATTTGTCATTGCACACATACAAAGAGGCACAATTAATTCAAAGGATTAATGAGCTGTGCAGATACAAGACCACACTTGTTCATCTGCCTGCAGTCTTACAGTAGGAAGGTAATTCACGTAATGAATTTCCACAGAGATGACAGAATTTGACCCCGGGGCTCTATTGTTTATTCCAGAATACGTAAGAATGTAAGCAATATTGCTCAGTTGAACAAAGTCAGCTATCTGCAAAAATTGGTCTCCTGAAGTTCACAGAATTAGAGAGTAACTTGTGTTAGAATGGGCAGCTGACAGTCATCTGGTCTTCAAAGCTATACCGTGTTGCTCATGACCTTTCCCTGTCAAATGTTGTATAGCTTTAAGATTGTAGAATACGCAATCTTCTGATTAATGTCATTTTAAACATAAATCCACATCTCACTAATGTCGAAGTAGTACAAGCCATTCAGCCAGCTTAGGTTTCTCTCACCAAATCAGAGGTAGCCACATGTGACAATCAGCCCCACCAGTTCCCTCATTTTCATTCTCCAATGGTCAGCTAAAAGCTCTCACTGTTCCTTGCCACTTTTAACACTCTCTGAACCAAAGTCTAGAGAATATCTCTGTGAATCCCAAGCAGTGCTTAGTCACCCTGTGAACAGCAGGTTCCTTGGATGGTTCATGATGTTTAGGAGCAAAGGTGAGATAATGCACGGCTTCATGCTACACATTTTTAGCCCTAGTAGCATAATTTATACTTTGTCTCCATTTTGCTATACATAGATATCCATGTGATATCATTCGCACCTGGTCTCCCTTTCCTCATTGTTATAGTCTTAAATATCACAAAATAAAGACTCTAATATCATAGGGCTCTGTCTTGTAACACGAGCAAATGCTCACAATTGCGTGATATTACCAAGAAAAAGATTCTGAACCAATGTGGAGCTTTTATTTTTCCAATTCATACAGCACTTTCCTATGTTTTTTAAATGTTAGCAATAGCAAGCCACAGCCCAAAATCAAAGCAGGCAAAAAATTAATTTGTTATAAGCATCTTACAGACAACAGGAACAGAATCCTGGAGCCAAGCAAATCCTTACAGTGGAAGGCTGACTTCTTAGTCACACAAGTAAAATTTCAATGCTGTGGTTTTGGTAAGGTCAGCACGGAACAGGAGAATAATGAGGTGTCAGATGAGCTCCTGTAAGGAATGCAGAGATATGGGAATTAAAGGCGAACAAAGAGGGTGGAGGAAGAATCATTAAACTTCACAGGACTATGTGTAAGAGCAGTTCCTCTTTCCTCTTTCCTCTTTCCTCTTTTCTTTCTCATTGTGCTTCATTGCTTGGTCACAGTTCATTTCTGTCTAGTAACTCCCTTTTCCCAAGGCACTGACCACCCCACCCTCACCATGCCCCCCTTTACTCTCCTTGCCCTTCAGCAATCTCTATCTACTCCTTGGGGCAGTGAGCTAAGAGGGCAGGGCTGGGTTCAGGCCCTGTTTCTAATATGAGAAATATCAGGGAGAGGAACGTTTGGGACTAAGGAAGAAAGTAGGAGGGGGTTGTTGCCACTCCTACTGCCTAGAGGGATCATCTGCCACACAATAAGGCTGTGTGCTGCTCAACTACAGAATGCAAGCTGCACCTCAGCTGCACCTGCAGGAGGTGGGGTGAGGGCCCAATTCCTCCAGCCACAGAGAGCAGCCTGGGAAACTCCAAACAGCACAAAGCAGGATTCAGCTTCCTGATCCAGCAGTTGCGCAGCTGACATACAGTTACACCCTTTGAGAGGTTTCTTCGGAAAAATGACAAGTTTCGGCTAAAGCGCATACAGGCCACACATACATTATTACTCATAATGCAGTACTGGGTACCGCGATTGAGACATTCAGGCCACACTTTATATTTTTGATGTTAACTACTACCCGGCGTATTTAAAAAAATGCTCACCGCCTGAGTCACTCAAAGGAAAACTGCACCCTTGCACATGTGAAAACAGTGTGCACATTCATTAAAAGATAGATGATCTCTTTTCAGTTATAGAGATCGGCCCTTTCTCAGAAGTGTTGTAGTTCTTCACAGGGCTAAATTTCTCAGGAAAAACACTACCTTTATTAATTACAGTGTCTAAGCCAAAGCATGTAGAAGTAATAGTTAAGTATGATGAACTGTGCCAGTAGAGTCCAATTTCACCACACCTTTGCTTTCTGGAGGTGGGGAGCAAAATGCCTCAGTAATATTTATACAGGAACCTCACCACACCCTCTGGAAACTCACAAGGTTTTAAACACTGCTGGAATATGTCAGCAAAGATTGCTTGGCAAGGGTAGGCTTGCAAACCTACTGTAGGAGGAACACAACAGATAGTTATCTCGGCTTTCAAACTCTTATCCTCCCCATGCCTCTTTTATCTCCTGAAGTCCTTTTAAAGGTTTAGAAACACTTAACATCCTTTCGTGTTTAAAATCTACTGGCCTGCTGTGGCTGGAAAAAATAAAAAATGTGAACCAGAAATTCTTCCCTCCCAAGTAAATAAACAGTGCTTATACTATTAAAAAATATTTGAAGATGTCGGGGAAACTGAGCAGCTTCTCTTCAAATGTCACTTTTTCCTTTGATCTACCTGAAACAGAGAACACATTCATTTTGAATTAAATCAGATTTCCAAGAGCTATACAGAGTTGATAGCTAAATAAGTTAACAATGAATATTAAAACGAGCCATGGAAATTTGTATCCTAAAATATTCTGTGAAGCAGTAGCTACCATTTTTCTGTGACAGAAAGTCTTTATCTCAAGACCCTCAAAAACCTTTAAAGAGCACTTAAAAATGTTCTGTTTACATATCAAGCATTACACCTACTCCCGAACCCTGGTGTTAATGAACAGAGCAACACACTGTGTAAGAAAGTCACAATGCCTTGTGCTAAGTTAAACTGAAACTGGAGGAAAACTACATGCATTTATATAGCTGAAATCTGGCCAGGGCAGTGCTGTCCTGCCAATATTTGTCCTGACCAAATGGAAACACGAACGGCTGCAACGAAAGAGCTCACAGGTTTACTTTCCACTGGAAGGATACTATTAATATAACACTTCCAGCGGGCTGCTGTGTTGACGTAGCATAGGGTGGGAGTGAGAGCACCGCGGCTACTGAGTCAGCGGCATCGCTCATTGAACCCTGGCCTCTGGTGATGCTAATTTAAAAGGATATTGTAAAGTGTTGTCAATCCATCATGTCAATGTAGCATATGTTGTTCCTTGATACAAGTATAATTTTAGTTACTCAGTATGCTTTGCTTTTTTTTTTTTTTTTTTGCTAATGACCACAAATGTCATTCAAGAAGTGTTTTTAAAAGTCAGCTTTAAAATCTTGTACAAAGGCACAAGCCTCTCATTCACCCTAACCCAGCACTTCTGTGTAAACAGAACACCTCAGTCACTTCTTGTAAAGCAGCAAGTAGTATTATTGGTAAGCAAATTAAATTACTCCCTGCTTTAAAACCAGAAAACCCACAGAAATTGCTCTAAGGGTTGAACTCTATCCAGTGTATCTATCATTCATTCAACAGCACAGGTAAATTTGCAGAGATTACTCAAACCATTTAGGCTTTGAGAATCACTTAGGGCCAATGTAAACAGATTACAACTTTCCTGGGCGCAATGGAAGCAATTAATTCTGCAGCGAACATCTCTCCTACACTATGCTGCTCTCTGGAAAATGTAACACATGCATCTAATTGCAACTCACACTGAAACATTCTGGTTTTTTTGTAGCTACAATTTCAAAAGACCAGAGGGGCAGGAAAAGACCATCAGATTAAAAGCGTGGGGTTCTTCCAGAAGCAGGAAAGTGACTTTAACAAAGCTTATGGCTTCCAAGTTATATTGATGCAGAAGGTTCATAATTGGCATGGGACCCTTTGCTGCTGCACCCTCCAATACCCTACACCAAATTTTGCAGCTACTTGTATGGATCATTCCTCATTAGAGGATGCTCTGTGCCAGCCACAGACCTACAACTTAAGCCCATGTTGAATGTATGTTCATAGACAGCAAGTCAGAAGAAAGGTCTCAGAAGGTAGATTATACCAAGGAGACAGACCTTTGTGAGTGAGTCTTGCTCAGTGTCGAAGAGGCAGCCCTGAAGAGATAAGCAGCTCCTATCCAGGTTTTCAAGGTGACAATATCAACAGTGCAGAGAGGTAAAGAACGAAATAAAGGGCAAGGGTAGAATTACAGGAGGTTTTTCAGTCAGAGGTGAGAGTGGAGATGAACAGATACAACAAGGACAACAGAGGAAGAGACAGCATGACTGTGAACAAAAGTAGGGAAGGAGGTATTTTGGTAGCCAAGGCAAGAAGAATAAGAGGATTTGACAGAATATCTGTTTCTGGAATGGAAAATGAGGAATACATCTCTGAGGTGCTACACTGGTCAAACAGCAGATTTCAGATTAGGGTGGAGAAACAGCAGCAGAAGAAAAAGAAGCCTAATCTAAGACTCACATCAGGTTCTAGTGATGTCACCACTGATAATAAAGACGAGGATCTGGTGACTCTTCTTCAACCTTCAGTATCTCACAGTGACAACATTTCTCTTATTGCACAGTCTCAGAATCCTTCAAAATTAACAAAATCCATTTTTCTAAAACAGAAACCCACTAGGAGTGACAAACACTTTATCAGTAGGAAACAGAAAATAGAACAACTCACGCATAGGAAGTCCTGTCCTTTCTCTGTCTGTCTGTTCTTCAGAAATAATTTCTATTAGAGGAATCATAAAAAAGTAGGTCAACAACTACAATTTTAAACCCTCTAAACCACAAAAGAAAGGTTGTTTAAAGTAGTGCAGTTTCAAGTTGTTACTAATCTGTTGCCACAAAATTGTTTATAGAAATACTTATGCAGTCAGTTTTGTAAGGTTCATGTATGGTATCATACCACCACTTCACATCCCACTCAGATGATTCAGGTCTTCCACAGGGATGTGGCCTTCAAGGCATAATGAATTGCACAGTCATGAGTCATAAGAACCTTTGCAGAACTGGCCCGACGCAGTATAAATTCACCCTATCCTTCACGTGAACTGCAGAAACCTTGGAGACACCCAGAGCAGTAGTGTTTCTCCCTGCACGAAACAAGGTACAGTAATTATTTCTAGAGATTATTTATTACATATACTCTAGGATGATGTTGCTTTGTTGACAAATGCATAGAAAAAAAAGGCATTGGGGATCTGAATTGGAGCCAACAAATGCTTCAGAAAGTAATTTACTAAGATGGCACAGGCATGGTCTAGAAGATGTAAGTCTTAAAAAAATACAGGAAGAATAATTTATTGTACAGCATTCTACAAATTCTAGAGCTCAGTGGCTAGCATATCTATCACAGCACTGTGTTTGCTTAAGTCAGCTTAAGTCAGCTAATCTGTTCCTGTGCTTCTCAGAGCTGTTCCTGTGCTCCTGGTGTGCAAACTGCTTCAGGACACAAACTGTCTTTAAGGCCATACTATACCAACCAGAATAGCTCCTAGTCCCTGCCTAGAGCTCTCGGCTAAACCTACAATGCAAATTACAAATAGAAGCATTTGTGGTCTACTGAATATGGAAAGCTTGTCCTGCAGAAAAACTGGGAAGCTATGATCTGGGCTAGCACTGTAAGACAGTTTCAGGACATTTTTGAAAGTCAAAAAGGAAATTCAGGATGCAATAGTTGGGGCAGTTCTTGTCTAAGGATTGGAAGGAGTATTTTGTCTTATCCTAAAGGAATAGTTTGACTGTTACTGTTACCAGAGTATTTGTTCACTGCAGCTATGAGCATCAGAATGCTCTTGTATAAACTGAAGCATAAAAGTTGTTGTTAAGAGATAATCTCTCAATATCAGCTAGCCCAGGCACTGGTAAGTAGTATTATCCACTGTCACTCCAAGTTGCTGTAAAGGACAGCGTAACAACAGTCCTGGTGAACAAATACAAAATAAGGTTGAATGCTGCTTTTTCTGTAACCCAAATGATAGCAAGTGTCATCAGTGAAACTGGACATGCTCAACTTTATACGACTTACTAATAGTTAATCCTCCTTGTTCTTCATATAGGTGGATACTTTTAGAAAGCCTTTAAATCCCAAAAGAAACTTCAAAAACTGAAGAGAATCTTGCAGACACACAGCAGTCAAATAAGTTGTTCACTAATAGCATCTTTTCTCCCTCTCTGTGCAGGTTCAGAACAATGGAAGCTTTGAACAAAGCAAATACAAGCTTTGCTCTTGACTTTTTCAAACATGAGTGTCAGGAAGATGGTGACAAGAATATTTTGTTCTCCCCTATCAGTATTGCATCTGCCCTGGCTACTGTTTATTTGGGAGCCAAAGGTAAAACTGCAGATCAGATGGCAAAGGTGAGTCTGGGCTTCAAAAGGTCTGAAAGGGCTGATCATTTGGAATAACATCCTCTATACAAGAAACTTACTATGATGAAACAGAGGAAAGCCATAAGCAGAAAAATTACTCTAATCAAAACTTTACACATATATGCCAGCTTCTGTCTTACCCCTGATGGGCACTGTAATTAATAGACCAGTTCTTTACTTGTGCAGGTCAAAGAAATAGTCTACTCTGGCCTCTGGAAACAGGAACCCAAACAAATGAGAGAGGCGGCACTGGTGACAGTGTCTCCTTTTAAATCTCACCAGCAGAAATAAGGTATCATTATCCCAAAGCTCAGTAACTTGAGCCCTCACCAGGGAGAGGGAGATCTGAATTCTCCTTCTACTTTGCCACAGACAATTCCTGTCTCATGTTTCATTGGAAGTGACCCCCACAAAAAGACTCTCCCCTATAGCTCTTGCAAGCTTTGCAGTCTGCTAACATGAATCCACATCCACAAGGTTAGAGAAGAAACTTGGTCAGGATGAGACTACAGCCCCTCCTTTGTAGTATGTCTTTTACAGGCAAAATCACCTGCTGAAATCCTCAACTGAATTTGTGCAAAATGCACAGCTTTAGCAGGGAGCAGTGAGAACAGCCTCAATGACCTAGTTCCTATTGTAAGAGGTGAGGCTTGTGAGTTTGCATCTGCCAAGGGAGAAGTTGTCCTACGTGCTAAGGCAGTGATCTAACTCCTGATTTACAGGACAAAAGAGGGTCAGCAGGGTAACAAAGAAAGCAGCCATCTTCTGTAAGGAAGATGGGAAAACAAAACAAAACAAAGGGCATAGGTCTTCTGAAAAATGTTGTAAGGTTGGATGCACCCCTTTGTAGTCTGGCTAAGGTGCACGTGGCCACAGCAAGGGATTTAAGCATGAAACTGCCCCCATCATTTTCATGCTTTCTGGCACATAGCAGCTCTCCATTTAGACTTCTGCTTCGCTAGTTTCCATTTGGAGATAAATGTCTCTCTCAGGTATTATTTGGTTAGCCCAGGGCATAACTCAAAGCAGGAAAATTTATCTAGAAAGGTCAGGTACATGACAGTTTTGCCCTGCAGCATTCAGCTTAGTGTGTTCAAGCCATTTTGTACACATGGGCCTCAAGAACTAACCAAAGATTTCACATTCAGTCAGGACTGGATTCAGGAATAAAATCTGAGTTTGACTCTCTTCATCACCAGTGCCATGACATCACTGAAAGACTTTACTGAAATAGTAAATTTTCTATTGTTGCATTTATTACTGCTTTTTCCATGACAGGTACTTCACTTTAACAAAGCTGACGGAGCCAGAAACATAACCACAACCATAAAAATGCAAGTCTATTCCAGAACAGAAGAGCGTCTATCAAATCGATGTGCTTGTTTCCAGAAGGTATCTCACCAAGTCTAGTGATCAAGCTATGGGCATACTCACATCTCATATTTCTTGTACTTTCCTTCCACATTTGCATTTGCCTATGTTTGCCTTTCTCAGATGTAGTGTACGCAATGAATTGGTACAGCATCCTGTGATACCTTTACCTAATGCAATACTTATTACATGCTTCCCCTTTTTAGGCAGAATTGCAAAAACTAACCTCAAATTTGCAAAATTTAGAATTTCATGTTACCATTTTCTGTCAATGTATCTCTTATCTTTTTCCTTTAGCTTTGAGGAGAGATTTCTTTCTCAAATTACTACTATTCAATAGGTAGCTATTTAGCAACATGTTTTTTGACCAGGCACAGTCCCTATCTCAGAGAGCTAATCACAAGAATAAAGCTGTCCTCCTACACATTTGATTGCAGCATCAAGGCAACAAAACCCAGAACGTTAACTTTTTCAGGCTACCTATGCTTGACACACTTCAGAAATTAGTCTCCATTTCAGTTGAGAAGTTAACAAAATAAACTGACATGTTGGAATTTGACAAGATAGATGAGTTGCTTGCAATGAATCTTAGAGAAATGGAAATAATGATATTCCTAAAATATTTCTTTGACATACTGTCAGGCGTCTTGTGTCAAAGTATATGTAATTTAAGATAGCAGAAAAATATGGAAAAGCAAACATAATCCCTCTGAGTCAGCAAAGGCCGTTTTTCCTCATTGACCATTCAACCATGGTGGCATCAAGCTCTTCTCTCAGCTCTTTCCCATCACTGTTATTCTTTGTGGGCGTGAGACATTTCCCTCCAGTCTGCCCACAAAGGCCCAGCAGCCACAAGTTCTGATGAATGGGAACATGGATCTGCATCTCACAGTCTAATCCCATGGTTGGAAGATTTATTTTAGGGACTACGTCAACAACTCATTTGCACTGCATGAACAGGAGGGCGATTGTTCCGCATGAGTAATGCTTGTTTGAACTGTAAGAATTACAGAGTGCTGTGGGTAGGGCAAAGGGACTGTTCTAACAGTTTAGAAATTTAAGTGTCTGTTCATGCCTCTGAATCTGAGGTAATGACAAAATGAATACAGCACAGATTTTTAGTTTACTAGTTCATACCATAACTTCCTTGAGCTCATTTGAGAATTTGAGCCCACATTCATTTAATCCCGTTATTTCAACATAACAAATTTACTGCAATTACTGCAACAGAAGAAAATTTACAGAATATTAACATTAAGAACAAAACTATGAAATTTCAGGGCAAGCTTTCCACGTGACACACTCAACTTCCATAAATGAGAAGAGTCACACAACCAGATCTTCATGCATTGTTTAACAATTACATTCTGTCTCTCGCTCTCTGGATATACTTAGTTTCACAGTCTCCACTTAGAAACCTTTAACTGTTTTATACAGTTCAGGCTCTTACCACTTACCTTCTGAGACACTTACTGTGTCTATACTATATGCACAACTTTTAATCATTTCAAATTATTCTTTTAATAGCTGTCTAGTTTAGAATACTTCTTGTGTTGCAATACAGGTGACAGATTACCTTAATAGAAACACTGTACATGGAGCTGCATGAAGGAAGAAATAAGAAATTTTGAACTGTTTTACACAATGGATGAGTAACTTAATTTTTCTTTTCTCCAAGACAGAAATTGGCAAATCAGATAATATCCATGCTGGGTTTAAAGCACTCAACTTTGAAATCAACCAACCCACTAAAAATTACCTGCTTACAAGTGTCAACCAGTTATATGGAGAAAAAACATTGCCTTTCAGTAAGGTAGGTAGGCAATTTATTCACATTATGTAGTGCTATTTAACCTTTATGACCCCTCTATGACAACATACCATAAACTATATTTTCACTACCTCTGCGAATCATGTTGTTGTCCTTTCTGTGAGACTCTTCCTGAGACTTTGGGCACTAAAATTCTAGTTTTATGGGACATATATCTGATTTGAGGGTGATTTCCAGGTGTTGATAAGTATAAACATTTAAATTGAGTATTTCCACTAAAAATACTTTGTTCCTTTAGCAAAAAGATGTGCTTGTAGTCTATGGATTTTTATCACGTTAGCTATTTATTAGCAGTCATGTTGGCAGGCAACAAACATAAGAGAGCTGTCTCTCTTGTGCTGCAGGAATACTTACAGTTAGCCAAGAAATACTACAATGCAGAGCCACAATCCGTTGACTTTGTGGTAGCTGCAGATGAAATCAGAAGAGAGATCAATTCCAGGATCGAACAACAGACTGAAGGTAAGCTCCTGCCTCTTCTCTCCCAACTCAAAAATATGCTGCTTCGGCATTGAACAAAGTGTCTGTACCCAAGAGGCCCAAGGCAGGTAACCCATTCACCTCAGAAAGGTAAAATAGATCAGTTTTCCTAAAGCAGTCATTCACTGACAAGCCCTTACTAAAATTAGTGCACTTCATCTGAACATGTGAGGAAGAAGGCTTACTCTTCTTTGTAAATCAAGGTTACCCCAGTAATCATGCATATGCAAGTAATCTCAAGATAGAAGCATCCTGTATCAGCACTTACAATTTCCCTGGTTTGTATCTGCAGAAATTGTGCCAACACTTTGAAACAGTAAAACTGCACAAATGTGTAAACGCCCTTCTGTTTTCTCTAGGTAAAATCCAAAATATGCTGCCTCCTGGATCTGTAGATTCGCTCACAAGACTGGTCCTGATAAATGCAATCTACTTTAAAGGAAACTGGGCAACAAAGTTCGATGCTGAAGCTACCAGGCAAAGGCCTTTCAGATTAAACACGGTATGGGAATATCCTGACCTATATCCCAGATTGCAGGTAGAAAAAGCAGTGAAAAAAATGAGGGAAGGAAATTCCTGTCAGTCTTTAAATCCACATGAAATCTGGCATGAAAGCTATTTCCCTTAACGCATACAGCTTATTTTCTTCATCACATCTTCAGCATAAAGACTGCACACACTTACTAGCACCTGAGCCACAAGTAAAGTTGTCAGAAGCTGTCTTTAAACAAGTTTCCATTCTCTGAAGGCAGCGAAAACAGAGGGGTGAACAAAGCTGGATGAGTTTGTTCTTCACATTTTCATTTTTAACCATACAACAATCAGAGTGGAATACAGCTTCCTATAAGAGATGTCATTTGACACAGTTCAGATAGCCTGCCTAGCCTCCAAGTGCCTTTCCAGAAGACCAGAGGTCCTCTGTAGAACCTGTGTGCTATGACTTAGAGCCATAAGGACGTCTCAGACACACTAGGCAGCTTCTGCAGCAAATACAATAAACATCCACTGTGCTACTTTAACTCAGTCTTTCTGTGTTCAGTCAGAGTACAAATGGCAAACATCTAATTTTATTTGTTGCAGCATACAACTAAGCCAGTGCCAATGATGCACCTGAGTGATAAATTAAACTGGACCTACATAGAATCAATCCAGGCTGACGTTCTTGAGCTTCCATACGTCAATAATGACCTCAGCATGTTTATCCTGTTACCAAGCGACATCACTGGCCTACAAAAGGTAAAGCAACTAAGAATGTAGATCATGTGAAAAAACAAAAGTGTCATTATTTTCTTATTTTATGCCTGTGTGAGGTAAAAGACCATGTTGCAGTCAGGTTTCTAGGATGGAGGGTACTGATCATGCTCAAGGAAAAGTAAATCCCAAACTTGGTCTAGCACTATGAACTCGAATCTCTTGGAGCTCAGACTAGATCTTTCCCTGGCAGATGGCATTTCTGTGGTTTCTAATATTGATCAGTCCTGGCAACAGACAATCCAGACGCTGAAAGACTGGCTCTTCTTCTAGCTGAACAAAAATGAGGACACAAAGCCAGCCCTGCTGAGATTCACCATCTATACAATTATGATTTCATTCTAAAAAAAACCAAACAACCACAAATTGGACAGCCTCCAATACTTTCCAGGAAGTCCAGAGCTAAAACATGTGGACAATGCCACCCTCTGTAAAGAGATGGATCCTGCCTTTGGATAATAAACTTATTACATTCTCATTTATGTTAGTGAGTGTTCTGTAGGAAAAAAAGCTCTTTTCAGTAAATTCTAAAATGTAGGGAAGACAGAAATATGACCAGTAAATCAATCAGACTACTGTCACTTGACACTGATGTTTTTATTCTACAAGTATTTAACCCTGCTATATTACCCAACAATTACTGAGAACAGCTTAAATACTGCATTGACCTACTGTAGAGCAACATACTCATTTGGTCAAAAATATTTCAAAATTGGTCTTTCACTACTCATTGTGTTTTGGCTTTTTTCGTTGGTTGGTTGTTTTGGTTTTTTGTTTTGTTTTGTTTTTGGTTTTGTTTGGTTGGTTGTTTTTTTGGGTTTTTGTTTGTTTGTTTGCTTGTTTGTGCTCTTAAAACAGCTTGAAAAGCTCTCCATTTAAGAAAAGAGAAGAAATAGCCTGTAGGCCACAGGTTTTTGAACACTTTGTAATTTTCTGATTTTCTTTTTACTAACTGCAGCTAGAAAGAGAATTGACTTTCGAAAACTTGTCTGCATGGACCAGCCCAGAATTAATGGAGAAAACAAAAATTGAGGTTTATCTGCCCAGATTCACATTAGAAGAGAAATACGACCTCAAATCTACTTTGAGCAGGATGGGGATACAAGATGCCTTCACTAAAGGTCAAGCTGATTTCACAGGAATGTCAGAGAAGGGAGAGCTGTTTTTGTCACAAGTTTTTCACAATTGTTTTCTAGAAGTAAATGAAGAAGGCACAGAGGCAGCAGCTGCCAGTTCAGCAGCACTGGCATCACGAAGTCTTGGTGCTGCTGTTATTTTTGTAGCAGATCACCCTTTCCTCTTCTTTATCAGGCACAACAAGACCAAGAGTATCCTCTTCTTGGGAAGGTTCTCTTCCCCCTAGAAACCCAACCATTACTAAACAGGCCCTCACAACAACAATAATGAACAAAATACACACCATGATGAGCATCTCAATAGTCTGTGCACTTCTTCATTTTCCTGTACTGTTCGCAAATCTCTCAATGTTAGAAGAGAGCACATATTTAAAATAACCTGGAATTCAAGCCTCTGGTTCACTTTCCCAGCCAAAGAACCTGAAAATGGTAGTACTACACTATAAGCACCAAGCTGCGCACAGAACAACATTGATGCTTCTTTTCAGCACTTTCTGAACCAGAACTGCCACAATGCAGAACAGACTACGTTAATCTGAAACTGTAATTCCCAACACACTTGCTTTGGTACATAAGAAGACAAGAAACACGAAAAACTCTTTCCTGTGGAATGCTGCTGCATCTCCATTGGTTTCAGCTTGCTAAGCTGGTCACCCCAGGAGGGCTACCTCACCTACATTCTTTTCAGTTTTATACAAACGTTGTAGCCTGGCACAACTGGTAATGAAATAAACCTGCAAAATCTGCTGTATTCCTAATACTGGTTCTTCTTTTGTGAATGCAAAATGGGTTAACACATGTACTTTCTAATCTCTGCCCCACAGCAATTGGAAAATACTGAACAATACAGAATTGAAGGAAAATAAAATGTACGTGCCTTGAAACCTTCTCCTTTGTAACCTTTCATGCATTCAGCACTGTTGCCAGCCCAGCACTGCACTGTTTTGTTCCCATTTTGCTTTGTCACTTATTTATCTGGTTTGAGGCAAAATCAACTTGAAGAATCAAGCCTGTAATAATAGCTTCCTAAGTCCCTTATGGAAGATCACATGCAAATCTCCCAGTGCACACTTACTCCTGTCACAGCTTTTTCTCCTGAGGAGTAGTGTCCTAATTAGACATGCATATTTGTAGAGGATGCTCCCAAGCTCTCTGAATTCAGAACAGAACAGGTCTCATACAGGACTCGCACACACCCCTAGCATCTTACTAGAAATATTTCTTGGGATGGCAGGACTCCCTTTTCCTGTCAGAGAGGATGCTGCTGGCTGTCACTGACTCTGTTCTGCTTTCTTCCATGCAACCAGCTGCTTCCAGGGTCCCTTCTGGCTCTGCTTCCCAGACAGAAATGCACATGGGAAAAGTGCTGTGAAGTGCGTGCTTTCCTGTATCCTTGTACAACCTCAACAGCACTGTCTTCTGTCTGACTCAGCTGTGAAACACAATCCCTGTGCATTCAGGTGCAACTCTGCCATGCCCTGCTTCACCTAACTTAAGGGCTTCAGGCCCCCCCAGCCAAGCCCCTTCAGCACTTCCTGATGTGCCTCAGGAATAAAGGCATGAAAGCCACACCTGGGAAGCCAAGGAGGAACAAAACCATGACAGCACGCATCCAAACTTAATCACAGGCCTTTAAAGTCAATGGAAATGTTAGTCACCTATTCTTTCTCCTTCAACTGTTTCAAGTGTGATTGCAAAGATGACAGAGTTAACATTCTTTTGGTGTTACCAGATCATTATTCAGTGGCAAAGTCCACAAAACTTGGAGCACAAGTTGCATATTAGGGAACAACAGTCCCTCGGGGTGAGCAGCACAGCACTGGAGAATCTAGATCCTTGGAAGGGTTGTGGCTGACCTTATCTACTGATGGCCCTGCTCCAAGCAGGAGGTTGACCTCTGGATGTCTCTTTGAAATAACATGTGTGATTCTCTCTCTTGTCAACATCCATTTTGCCTTCTCACCTCCTTTTCTCATCCTCCCTGGCATCCTTGCATCTTGATTAGCAAAGGAGCTAGCTTGCTCACTCTCAGCACACTTCTTTGGAACTTGGAGTCTCTTGGCTTGGGCTTTCCCATCACCTAACCATTCAGCTGACCTTTCTCCTATCCTGATTTCTTGATAATTTACTCATTGTACTAAAAACAAACCTTGTTTAATTTCTGGTATTTCTTCATTGCCTTGCACAACACTGATTTCTACCACTTTTTAGAAGACTTGACCCACACTGTTCCCATAACCAAGCTTGCAGCAAAATGCTTAGCAAACAGTAGTTTCCTTCCCTTCCTCCATTCCCCTTCCCCTGCCCCCCAGGCTCTTGCAGTTGTTGCCACCACCTTCTCTTTCTTTCACCATCCAACAGCAGCCCAGCTGTCTTTGGGGACTGCAAAGTGACACCTACTGTGCCGTGTTTGCCGACATTGTATTTTTTTCATTCCACCCTTGCTCAAGCCTGCCCAGTGGTGTTGTTGCAGTCCTTGCCCTCCATCACTACATGCTAGTGCTATGCATTAACTCAGTTTTTTTATGTTTATCTCAAATGTTTCCCAGCCATGGTTGCACTGACATTTCTTCACCAACACAATCAGTGGGGTGTCTATTCCTTACCCTGAATGGTCCTTCATGGTTTTGCCTCTGCTTATGTTCCTAATGATCTTCAGTCTGAAGATCTCTCAGAGTCCCATTCAGTCACTAAGGTCTTGAAGTTTTATGCTGGTGTGCCTCATTTGAAACCCAGGATTCACAGTTGCACAAAGCCAGGAAGGAGAATCAGGTCTACAATATCTGTTTATACCCAGAAACCAAAAACGAGCGTTCAGGTTGTGCAACTTTTTTACTAGACTCATTTATTTAAAACAACAGACCAGTTGTCTCCAGAACACCGCTGGAAGGGGTGAGCTGTTCTGCTGTCCTGTCAGTAGGTTATTGTGGTGTGACAATAGAGCTGAGATTATAACTCCCATTGTCCTTTTGAAATGTCTAAAACTGAAAAGTGACAAGGTCAACAAGGAGGACAATATTGCGCAAGTTCTTTTGGGGATTTGGTAGAAAGGAGCTTTGGGTAGGCGGAAACAGCCTGGTTGTAGGGGAGGAGGAAAGGGAGGTGCAAACAGTACTATATATCTAAACGTATTTACTGCTTGACACAATAACACAGAACCTGACTGAGGACAAGACTTGAATCTTCTCACTCACAGGATCAGAGGTAAATATTTAAACCAATTTAAGTAACTTTTCTGGTGCTTTTAAGAACCAATCTATGGCTTGAATGACTGTATAGGTAAATTTTACCATACCAGTGTTACAGTGCTTTATTCTTGCCTCGTGTTTCTCTGGATGTCAACCCTTAGAGAAAAATCTCTGAGACTCAGGAATATTGCTAGTTCAGGGAAGACCTGATCATCAAAACCAAAATTTTCTCTGCGTAGTAACTGTCTCATTAACGAAATCTTCAGTTTGACAAAAGAGTGCCATACTTCAGGTTAGGAACAGATCATTTTCATTCTGCAAAGTCACTGCACATCATCAGGCCAGGGACTCAGAGTAGTATTCATTTGTGGAAAATACAGAAACGTCCATCCTGATGCTCTCTTGGTCATTTTCTCCAAGAAAAGGAAACAACTTTGTACTACAGATTTTGTACTGACAGCACATTGACTGTCCGAAGAAATGTAGTGGTTTGGCAACCACTACAGTCGGCAAACACTCAGTAAATACCTTTAGACTACAGAGATTGCCTTTAAATTTTTGCAGCTCCATTCCATAGATATACCAGTATTAATAATAACAACACAATCTGGTCTCTTGACTGGAAAACAACATGAGGCAGGTACTATTGGACAGATATCTTAAAGTCTGGAATACTCATATCCTTAATGAATCTGCAAGTTTCTGGGCAAAATAAAATTTCTGAAACATATAGAAGGGGTGGTGGCTCAAAATAATGAATAAAACTCCATTGAATAACAGCTTTGCCATGCGTCATACTACTCAGAATGGTTGTCTGGCCAAGAAAAGCATACAAGCCTAAGAATTATGCCTAAATACTTTTTCCGTATCAGTTCTCAATCCCCTACAGATCCAAAATGAAGTAGTGGTAAACTCAGATATGTTGTGAACATATGTACTAAAACTTCCTTTAACCTACTCTGGGAACATTACTTCACTAAATCATTAGTTAAGGATGAAAAGGGAAACAAAAAAACCAATGCAGTTTGCAAATCTGCGCTTTTTAAAATCAAAAGCAGAAAGAAACACAAAGAAAACTGCAGTTGTATAAAAGAGGATATAGCCCCAACTACAGGAAATATTATCTGGGTAACAAAATACCTACAAGAAATGGCTGCTTCTAACTGTTTACTGGTGCAAACAGTATCTGTGTGGAAGGTAAAACATACAGCTAGGCTATTGGTTGTATTGGGTGCATATGCACTGTGTTGCATATGTAACATTTCTCACTATCACGCACTGCATATATTGTTTTAAACATTCAGATAGTACAATTCTGTCTGTTGCCTCTTTCCAGGTTGAGTCATGGAACTGGTGTCAACATCAATTGGCAATTTTACAATTGACCTTTTCAAGAAGGTGAATGAGACCAATAAGGGCAAAAACATTTTCTTTTCCCCTTGGAGCATATCAACTGCTCTGGCTCTGACGTACCTGGGTGCAAAAGGCAATACAGCAACAGAGATGGCAGAGGTAAGTTGCTCTGTGAAGCACACACCCAATACAATACCTAATTCCTGTACTGGCTGCAAAATTTAGCATTCAATAGAAAAAACTGACACCACAATGACAAATAATCAAGGCAGATGAGAGTATGCAATAACTGAATGGTAAATTTTATTAATTTCATCTTCTTCACTAAGAGAAAATGTTCTGTATCACACACTGAGCACAGAGGTTCTCTGAACCTGAATTCTTCTAAATTTTCCTGTACCTTCTAATTTATTCTGTGATTCTATGATTTTGCCACAGAAGGGATATTCCATTTGAGATTCAAATAGTTGACACTAGTATCTTCTAATTGGCAGAGGGTTTTCAGATCCCAGCGCCCTCCCTCTCTCCCCTGTCCAGGATGCCTCTTTCTGTCTTGATTTACACTTTCATAACAACTTCTTGACAATCCAACAGGAAAATAGGAAGGGTTTTCATAACTCCACATGCTCCAACCCAATCCATGCTCTAATGCTACATGGCCACGTTGCTGGCTCAAGGGCTCAAAGGAAGCTGTGATGCTCAGCACTGCCCAGTCCTCTCTGGGTCACCACAATCCTGTTCAGATGCCTTTTGTACCATTATCATGCGGAGAATCATTTGAGTTTGCTGAGAGCAGCTGTGGAAGGGAGTTTAGCTTTGCAGCATGCAGACAGGAGCACTGTGTTGATGTTTTGGGAGAGGGACAGTGCTACTCGTTGTTGTATAGAATTTACACATATCACTGCTTCAGCATCCCTTTGATTAGTCACCTAAGGATCAGATAGCACTGTGAGTTATCACATGGCACAAAACAAGATGTACACAAGATGTGCATTTGTCTTTAGGTCACACCATTTCCTTCATGTTTATTTCTTACCTTTGGAAACTCTGCTTGCAGGTTCTTCATTTTGTTCCAGGAGCAGGAGCTGAAGGATCTTCGGTGGCCAGACCTTGTCGGGGGAAACCAAAGAGAAGAAAAATGGTATCTATTAGACCTGAAATCCCAAGATAAAGAATCTCTAGAATCAAAATATCCAAAACATAGCTTTAGGAGTCCCGTATTTCTTGTCTGCACACCTCTTTAAAGTACAAAACCCAACATACTTCACAACAGGTGCAAGTTCAGTTCCTTTCACTCAGTCAGACTCTCAGAAGTATGGAAGGACAAGTCACTGGGATAGTCTGGAAGGTCTTCTATATGGCAAATCAGTCCAGTCATAAACAGAGCCCTGTAAATTGCAGTGATGGTAAACTTGGAAAAATAAAAAGAGAGTGGAACCCAAATTCCTTCCCCATATACATTACTTAGCATGTTTTTAAAACTTCATGCAGAAAATACAATTGCTGAATGTATGGTTTCTCTTTTCAAGGATCCTGAGTACCAGCAAACTGAAGATATCCATTCTGGCTTCAAAGAGCTCCTTGCTGCCATCAACAAACCCAGAAGCACCTATTCACTGAGAAGTGCCAACCGCATCTACATAGAAAAAACCTTTCCATTAGTACCTGTAAGTTAAATCTCAGAGAGAAGTAAGAAAAAGTGCAAAACAATCTTCTCGTTTGAATTACTTGTCATTAATAGAACAGATTTGAAGCTGATCCTGAATACTGCAAATGAAGAGCCCTGGACTCCAGTGATAAACTTAACTGGAAAATACCAGTTGGTCTGCTCACAGTATTTAACAATGCATTTCCCTTTGACTGTAGTGTAAGACTTCCTTTTCAGGCAATATGGCTTTATTATTGGAACCCCCAATACATACAAGTGTAAATAAGACATGAAAATAAGCACATCCATGAGATGTGCACAGCCTTCCTTGCTTCCCCAAGCAAAAGTGGGAGCAAAAGAAGGGAATTTTCTGTCCTTTGGTAATTTCTTAACTATTAACTCACAGTCCAACAGAGAGTAACAGCAAGATCCTGCAGTTCTCTATGCCCAAGAAGCTATCAAGAAGTCTAAGGGTTAACAACTTCCCTTTGGGACTGAAAAATCCAGTATAGTATAGAGCTTATTTAATTTTGTTTTTTGTTTGTTTGTTTGTTTTCTATTTTGCAGACATACATACAGCTCAGTAAGAAGTATTACAAAGCAGAGCCACAGAAGGTTAGTTTTAAGTCAGCACCTGAACAAGCCAGAAAGGAAATCAATGCTTGGGTTGAAACTCAAACCGAGGGTAAGCTGAGCATCTTTCGTCTCCTATTAAGTCAGCCTGATGTTTCCTTTGGGTAGGTGCCCTTGCTTCCTCACATGCTACTGCAGCAGCCAGACCATGCCTTCTGATGTGGACAGTGAGCAGAGATGCAGTGGGAGGACAGAGAAAGAGCAGCAAACTCCAACAGCTTCGAATACCTGATCCAAACCCCAGTGTGCTCCTTGGGGAGACTCCCATGGACTCCGGTGTGCTCTGCACCAGCTGCTCCTCAAGCACAGCTGTTGCCCTGGTGTTGCACCCACCTCTGCCTACCAGTGTGTTCCAGTGTAGGGGGAGGATGCCTACCTAGATGTGCCATCCTGCACTGGACAGGGGTGCTGGTCTCCTTTTACCTGGTGTAACCAGCTGGCAAGGCAGTATATGGCTTTCTGCTTCTAGCTGCTTGCCATGAAGCTGTGACATCTTTCAGGAAAGGAGTCAATCCCACTCATCTACCCCTGAGAGTAGGGCAGCAAATATCTTTGAAACTGTGAACAAACTGATTGATGCCAAGGGGTGCAGGGGGAGGTGTATTTTAGGCAGTAGGGCACTAAGGTATGGTCTTTTTCACTAAAGTGTTGAGCTGAAAGAAAAAACAATCAAAACATATCATCACTGTGCTAGACTGGAATGAAACATGACTCTTTTGATCTCAAAAGGCAAAATCAAGGACTTGCTGAGTTCACCGCAGACAGTAGACTCTCTCACCAGGCTGATCCTGGTAAATGCTATTTACTTCAAGGCAGACTGGGAAGAGAAATTTCAGGCAAATAATACAAATACGCAACCTTTCCGACTGAGCAAGGTAAGCGTCTCTGGTATCCTTCTTACCGTAAACAGCCTGGTGACAACAGCTACTGCTGAAATCTTTCCATTTCGTAAGTCTCTTAGGTATCTCTGTGGTAACTAGGCTCCCTGTGAAAAGCTGCTTTCAGCAAAATGTGCCTGTGCTCAAGTCACTGCAACATTAAGATGCTGCTCTGGTAAATATTAATGAGACTCAGCTAACAGCTACTGTTTCCAAAAGCACTAGAGTCACTTAAGACCTTTTTGTAAAACAGTATTAAAAGGGCTAGATTGCAAAAACATGACTTTGAGAGTCCAAGCTTCATGAAGAAGAGCTACATGCCATATCACAGGTAAGTATGGTGTCCAGGCGCCTGTGCTGCACAGCCCAGTTAGGCACAAATGTATCTGTTCAAATACAGCTGTAATGCAGTGCCCTGAATGGGTGCATGGTTGCACGGGACTAGAAGAAATGTTAATGGCATGTGTCCAGAAAAGATGTCAATGAATTCACATCAAAAGACAAGAGCTCTGTGCAGTTTCCACCAACTGTAGCTTCTGCCTTCTGATTGGCACATATATACTGGCTGCTTCCCTGAACAAATCGATGTAGATGTTAAGAGAGGTTATACACTTCTGCAAAGGTGACTTTGCCAGGAACCTTCTTCATCATGAGCCCCTTTGGTTGTGACATAAAGATCAACCAGCTAGTCACTTTTTCTCGCTAGCAGGAGGAGACCACAGAAAAACTACATACTTCTTGTCCTCTTAATCCATAGCTTTTCCTCTACCATAGTGCTGTAAGGTCATATCCCACACCTGCTCCATCTCCCTAATCCTTGCAAATATTTCTAACTCTCTTCCTTCCTCCTCTGTGGGCTGCTGTGCATGTTTTGGAGATAAAAGAAAAATCAGTCAGTTCAGGCCCTGACAAAAAGCTCTGGAACAAACAACAAGATAGACAACATTTTCCAGTCAAGAAAAGCTTTAGAAAACGAATGTCAAATCACTGTTATAAAAGCTGTTTACAAAAGTTTCTTCTCCCTCCACTGCACGGAGTCATCGTTATCCTTTTTTTTCAAGGAATAATTTATTTCTTATAAATAATTTACAGAAAATCACCAAGCCTGTGGAGATGATGCACATGAGAGCTACATTTCCAGTTCTCATCATGGAAAAAATGAATTTCAAAATGATTGAGTTGCCCTATGTGAAACGTGAACTCAGTATGTTCATCCTTCTTCCTGATGACATCAGAGACAGCACTACGGGCCTTGAGCAGGTAAAGAAACATGTTACATCCATTTTGTATCACCAACCAGTCATTAAAAAAAAAAAAAAGACAGGTTGGTGACCATATCTCCCTCTCTGAGGACATGCTGTTTGATCTGCTCCACTAGCTGAATGAATTTCCTTTGATACCTGCCTAATCCCAAGAAAGTTCATCCATACTGACAGTCCTTAATTTGGTAAGAACTGAAGACAGTCAACACTGGGCGTAGTCAGATGCTTGGCTCTTCAACAGCCCTGTGACTGACATGCAGTTTTACATGATCTGTAAGAACTAAATCTCCCTTCACTGCACATTCAGGAGGGACAGTACTACACAAGACAACAGACATCTCTTCTCCATGGCCTGGAAGTTTATTCACCATCTTCTCATTTTGTTTGCCCCCACACACATTTTTTTTTCTGCCTGGAAAGCCAGGATTTTGGTGAGACTGCATTTACTACAATAATGAGATTTGCCACTGTAGTTGCTACAATTGCAAGACTGTTAAATTCTTGGCATCTATCATGTCAAGAATACCATTCATTGTTTTCCTCTATTTGATCTGAGCTGAACTCTGGTGACACAGTATCCAGGACACAGAGTGGCAGTGAAAAAATCTGCTGGAAGCAGTTTGCTTTAAAATTGCAAAAGGAGATACGTGCAAAATCATCTGTTTATATAGAACTGGACCAAACCACTTGCTGCACAACTGGGAATCTCCCAGCAATATCTTTCACATCAAGACTGAATTAAAGGAGAGGAAAGACCTACTCAGGGGATGGCAGTTGCAGGTGCTGAGTGACCTGTCTTTCTTTTGCAATTAATTTGGCAGGGGTGGTGCTCAAAACCTTGCAGCATTAAGTTTCAAATGCTTGTTGCACACTCTACCTCTGATAATCAGTAAAACCAATTTATATGCCATGCTTTCAGCTAAACATTAAATTTGCCATTTAAAAACTATTTAATTCATTAAATTGACATACAACTGATTAATTCATAGTTAATTAATTGGTTTTTCCTTGCAAACATCAAATTCCTTCTCTTTCTTAAATGATAGCTGGAAAGAGAACTGACGTATGAGAAGCTATCTGAATGGACTGATTCCAAGAAGAAGACCGAAACTCTTGTGGATCTGCACCTACCTAAATTCAAAATGGAGGAGAAATATGACCTCGGCGATAATCTGATCAACATGGGAATGCGCACTGCCTTCCGTCACGATGCTGACTTCAGTGCAATGGTTGCGAAGGGTGATGTGCACATCTCCAAAGTTTTGCACAAGTCTTTTGTTGCAGTTGATGAGAAAGGCACTGAGGCAGCTGCTGCTACTGCTGTAATGATATCATTTACAAGTACACCTATTAACCGTGTTCTGGAAATTAAGATTGACCACCCCTTCCACTTCTTCATTAGACACAATGCATCCAAGAGCATCCTCTTTTTTGGCAGATTCTGCTGTCCCCCAGAATGAGCTATTACTTGCTCCCAGATAGCACCCAAGGTTCACTGTGTGATGGGAAAATGTGATCTGCAGTCCTAAAATCTCAATGTTAAGCCATATAGCCATATGTACTGAAAGTGTATTTCCTTTTTCTTCCTCCCAAGTAAGGTAGCACCTGGAAACCACACTGTGCTTCAAAGACTACCCCTCTGCTGCTTCTTTCCATTGTCCTAATGAGACAACCCTTCACAAAAAACAGTGTAGAATTTTGCTCCCCTGCATCAAACCTGCTGTTCTGGCTTTGTTGTTTGAGAGTGAGGTGGAGCCATAAAAGCTCTCTGCACACAGGCCATCACCTAGCCCTATGCCAAATGCTGACTTCAAGAGAAATCTCCCAGAGAGGAAAAAAATCCCTGAAAAAAACCAAACCAAACCAAACCAAACCAAACCAAACCAAACCAAACCAAACCAAACCAAACCAAACCAAACCAAACCAAACCAAACCAAACCAAACCACACCAAACCAAACCAAACCAAACCAAACCAAACCAAATCACACCAAACCAAATCCCACCAACAACCTTGGAGAAATCTGTATGCTCTCCTTTTCTCATTGGAAAAAGTGCATTTGCCTTACAATTACAGTTTCCTTATGTTCATTTCAAATTTAAAGACTCTTGGAAACTATAAAAATTTAATATAAACCCACAATAACCTCCAAAGGCCCCTTACCTTCCCCTGTCTCACCAGATTTATATAGACATTTTACATTCCTTTTCTCCTACCCTTGTAGCTTATGAAAAAAATGAGGCAGCAAGGCAAAACAGTCCAGCCCGTAACATTTAATCTCTGACTTCTAATCATCTTGTATTTTTTCCTCATTTTTCTAAACTTTGTCCTTTAAGGTTGATGAGACTTCCAACTAGCAAAAATGCTAAGAAAACTATGAGCAACATGACACCTTGCTGACTCTTACTGATATACAATAAAAACCCTTCAGAAGTCAAATCTACTTCCTCTTTTTATTTTACCTGCTTCCTGGTTAATATCTGCACAACTTCCAACAATACCTGTACTATTGATCAATGCAGGATTTGTAACTTATGAGGGTATCTCAGCAAAAATAATCATAGCATTGACAGAAACACCAGTGAGATTTTGATCGATGCTTTACTTTCAAATTTTACCATGACCTGCATTTAATTAAATTAACTTGGAGTTGTACTTGTGTTATTCAAGACACTGATGAGTTACCTGGTTCTCTTAGAGCATCCTGTAAGGTGCACAGCTGGAGCATATTTCCATTCTTGCCATTCCAAATCAACCACCACATCATCCTGATCAACAAAGCTGAGAAAGTTTAATACACTAGTGTCTTATTTCCACTAGGCTTCAAACAGCAAAAACACTGTTATTCAGCATGTTATCCTAGGCATTTACTAAAACCTGTCATCACACACTACAAACAAAATGCCTGACTAGAGGCTATAGCCCAGAAGAGCTTGTTCCAAACATCCTTTTTGCCCATGTACAATAATGAACAAGCAATGCTGTACTGGTACATCAGTTCCCTCTGTTGGCTTGGGAAGGCAGCATTTGTGCTTTCCTGTGGCCATAAGCAACAGCATAACGTTTTTTAGCCATTGTGGTACTCTAACCACATGTCAGAGGACATTATCTAAGGCAACAAGATTTGAGTGCAGGAAGAAGGTACTATAAAAACATTCATTCTCTGTGAAATTCCACCTCCACAAAAGGTATTCTATCTGGAAATACATCTCCACCCAAAAAAGTATACCTGCACCTTCTTCCCTGTACAAAGAGCTCCTTCTAAAACGGGTGCCCTCCCTTGTCTGTAACCCTCAGCTCTGGGTTCAGCTGTCTGCCATCCAGGACCTACTTTGGTGCAGCCCAGTTGTGTGCTGTTGACTCAGCTTTACTAAGAAATTCATTGTTTAGGCATGGAAAAGTACACAAGCGAAGGTGGTGCAAAATAAGAAAATAAAAAATACAAAGGATAGAATAGTCAGCATAGCAAGGCTTCAGGAGGAGAAACGCTTGCATGAGGAGGCATAAAAATCTCAACTCTAAAAAAAAAAAATATAATTGGAAGGCAACAGCTAACAACACTGAGGCTGAGCCTCTTCTAGGGAGTGACAAAGACCAGCCCTTCTCCACTTAAGTGACACCTGGCCAGCAAAGACTCATCAGGGTGGTAAGCATGTTAATTCTTAGCCTGGCAGCATGTTAATCTTGTCTCTCTGCTGTGTGTATTCAACAATAAGAAATTACTGAGAACTCCTAAATTATGTACACACAGTTTGAAGAGTCACTTCATGTGAGGTCAAAAGTTGCCCAAAGATGTGGCAAGAGTTCCATGCCAAGCCAAATGAAAGTTTTTCCCATGCTAATTTTGTCCATTCCATCACTCATCCTACACTGCAGGACTCTACAAAGCAATACCTCTGGGGCTCTCTGAGGAACTACAGCAGTGTGCACCAGCTGGCTAGAGGTGCAAAGAGCCAAACAGGATGGTGTTGGTACCAAGACACTCTCAGTTTCAGCTTTGCTTGGGAGACAATGCTAAAGAGCACAGCTTCCAGTATAAGACATACTTGAGATGCAGGTGAAAAGGATGAAAGGGAAGGAAACGAACCCGTCCAGGGGGAGACACTCTTCAAGGTTCGTCTACTGTGAGCAATGCTAGAAGCTGCTTAATTTGTGACTTCCAGTAGTATTTTAATGGTAACCAGCATCTGGCTCTCAAGTCAGGCTAACCCTTACAGAACCACATAATTGTTCTGGCTAGAAGTGACCACTTGAGATCATCTGGTCCAACCCCTTACACAAGCAGGGTCACCTAATGCAGGTTGCACAGGACCACGTCCAGCTGGATTTTGAATATTTGTCTCCACCAATGGAGACTACACAACCTCTCCAGGCAACCTATGCCAGTATTTGACCATCCTCGCAGTAAAAAAGTGTTTTCTTGTGTTCAGATTGAATGTCATGTTTTTAATCTGTGTCCATTGCCTCTTGTCCTCTCATTGGGCACCACAAGTCTGGTTTCTTCTTCTTCATTACATTCCATAAGATATTTAGGCTCTATAAGCCTATAAGATCTCCCTGAGTTTTCTCTCCCAACTCTCTCAGCCTATTGTCATATGAAAGATGGTTTACTCCTTAATCATTTTTGTGGCTCTGTTCAGTGGGAAGATATAGAAAACCATATCTTTCTTACATTGAGAAGCCCAGAACTGGACACAGCACTGCAGCCATGGTCTCATCAGGGCTGAGTAGAAAAGGACCTCCTTTGACCTGCTGGCAACATTTACCCTCATGTACCCCATGATGCTGTTGGGTCTTCTTATTGTGAGGGTGCACTGCTGGCGCACAGTCAGCTTGTTGTCCACCAAGACCCCAAGGTCCTTTCCTGTAGAGTTGCCTTCCACACAATCAGTCCTCAGTGTGTACTGATGCTTAGGGTTATTCCTCTTCAGATGCAGAACTTTGCATTTTCCCTTGTTGAACTTCACAAGATTCCTCTCCTCCCAATTCTCCACTGTGTTCAGGTACTTCTGAATGGCAGCAGAACCCTTTGGTGTATCAGTCACTCTTCCCAATTTTCTGTTGTCTACAAACTTACTGAAGGTGCACTCTGTCCCAGCATCCTGGTCATTAATGAAGATGTTAAACACTACTGGCCTCAGTATTGATCGACACCACTAGTGACTTGCCTACAATTGGACTTTATGCCCCTGATTACAACCCTCTGGGTCTGGCTGAGTTCACTTATCTAACTCTAACTGAAAGCTGGTCTTACCAGTAAAGACTGAAGTACCAAAGGCATTGAGTACTTCAGACTTTTTTGTGTCCTCTGTCAGTATTTGCCCGGCACTATTCAGCAGCAGGCCTATGTTTTCCCTGGTCTTTTTGTCTTGTACTTGTAGAGTCTTTTCCTGCTGCTCTTTACAACCCTTGCCAGATTCAACACCAGATCAACACTGGCTTCGCTAACCCTACCTCTGTAAAATCAGACAGCAACTCTATATTCCTTCTGGGTCACCTCCCCTGCTTCCACATCCTATACACCTGCTTTTTATGTCTGAGTTCACTTAGGAACTCCTTGCTTAACCATGCAGGCCTCCTGTCACATTTGCTAGATTTCCAGCTTGTCAGAATGGATCATTCTTGAGCTTGGAGGAGGTGAATCCTGAAAATCAAGTAGCTTTCCAACTCCTCTCCAGAGCCATAACCTACGGGATTCTTCTAAGCAGATCTCTGAAGATCTTTCGAAATCCAGGGCTGCAGTCTTGTTTTTTGCCCTGCTTCTTCCTCTTAGGATCCTGAGCTCCATCATCTCATGGTCACTGCAGTCAAAGCCAAAGTGACTTTTGCATTCATGACCAGTTCTTCCTGTGTCTCAGCATCAGGTCCAGCAGAACATCATTCCTTGTTGGCTCCTCAATCACTTGTGCCAGGAAGTTGTCATCAGTGTACTCTAGAAATCCCCTAGATTGCTTGTATTGTTCTTCCAGCAGATATCAGGGTGGTCCCCAGAAGGGCTAGGCTTCTTTCAGTTGTTTGAAGAAGGCCTCATCTACTTCCTAATCAGGAAGTCTGTAGCAGATACCCACTACGACAGCACCTGTGTTGGCTTGCCCACTAATCTTGACACACAAGCTCTTGACTGGCTCCTGATCTGTGCCAAGGCAGATGCTCGTGCATTCCAGCTGCTCCCTCACACAAAGGGCAACTCCTCCTTGCTTCCCAGTCTGTCCTTCCTGAAAAGTCTGTAACCCTCCACTGCAGCCTTTCAGTTGTGTGACCTATCCCGCCATATCTTGATGATCCTAGTGAGGTAACAGCCCTGTTACCACATACAAACTACTAACTGCTCCTCTTTGTTGCTCATGCTGCCTGGATTAGTGTAGTGGCATTTCAGAGAGGCACTCAAGCATGCTGATTCTCCTGTACAGGCTTAAGAGGTTTTCTTAAGGCTCTTCTCCAAGCACTTCATTCTTTACATACCTATGCTTAAAGTGATTCCACTTTAGCTGTTTTGTTGATCACAAGGTACTTCCTGTTTCCATCACCCCAGGCCCTTGGTGTACCTACCACATTCACAACCTCATTTGCTGTGGAATCACTCACTCCCCTTCCATATCTGGTTTAAAGCTCCCCTTACCAGATTGGCCAGCCTGTTGACAAAGGTACTTTTCCCTGTTCAGTCACGTGGATCCCCTCTTTTCCAAACATCTGGTGACCCTCAGAGGGGTCCCACAGCCCTGGAAACTGAGTCCCTGCTACCAACAACAGCAGCGTAATGAATTGTTAAAGCACAGGATCTGTCAAGTCCTCCCCAGGCCCATTCACCTCACCAGAAAGATTGAGGAGAGTATCACCTGGGCCCCCATGCCCTCAACCACTTCCTTCAGAGACCTGTAGTCACGTTTCGTACTTTCCAGGTCACCCCAGCAGTATCATTGGTGCCTATATGTAAGAGCAGCAGGGGGAAGGACAAGTGAGCCTCAGTAGACCCTCTACAACATCCCAAATGCATGCCCCTAGCAAACAGCAAATATACCCAGATGACAGATTAGGTCAACAGATGTGGGCCCTGTCCACTGCAGTTACTTTCAGTCCTCACACTTGTCAATGGCTTTTGAGATCTGGAAGGTGCATCTGTCAGTGCCGTAAGTTGAAAGTTGCAAGTCTTCTAGTTTCTGCTGTTTCACAATTATTTCCCTGTTAGGTTGGGATGCCACACTTGGACACAGCAAGGGAGGTGGTCCTGGGAATTTGAATTTTGAGTGCAATGTGCTAACCATGCTTGCTGTTGTTGTTCCAAAAAGTCTGAGGGCTTCTGCAGGTAACAGGCTGGCTCGCAACAGGCTTGGACAGGGGAAGCGAAAAGAAGACAGATCTACAGTACAGCAGCTCCTACGGCATTCATGGTGTTCAAAGGCTCCTCTCAGCAAGGACTCTCCCAAGCACTATCCCTCCTCTCCTGTCTGACACAAAGGATGGCTTGATGCTTTTGACAGTTTCATTTTATTCTTCCCTACTGGGTAAAGGGTATTTATTTAATCATCTTTCTGAAATGCTTCAAGGTAGCTAAGTCATAGGTGCTACATGACTGCATTTCTAAATAATTGCTTTAAAGAAGCCCTAGGTTTTCTTCTGTCTCATCAAAATCTGTAACTTCAAGTTCACAAAATCCTCCTTGAAATGTCTTGGAGCATTGAAAACTAAAGGAAGAATTATCTACAGGAAACTGCTGAGACAAGGCTCAATACAAATACATTGTGAGCACATCACTAGGTGATTCCATGCCTGTCAAAACACAGTGTATTAACATGCTTTCAGTTTATGTTAAAATGAAAGATGGGTCTTTTATCTTCCAGTGCAAATCTCAGCTTCATAAAATAATCCCTGACACCTTTGTGGTAGGCTGACCTCATGACAAGCAGAAATGGCAGACACAGCACACAATAATAAAGACAAGAACATTTACAGTGCTGGTGTAGTGTTAGAATTCAAGAGAAGTAGACAAAAAACTCCTGCTTTAGAACTGAAATGCAAATGCATCTGTATTTTTAAAAGTTTTATTTTACCATCAGTAACAGGCACATAAAAATCCCTTTTAAAATGTTACGTATAATCCAACACTTCAGAGTTCTATTGCAACAGAAGTGATACTTGATCTCATTTTCTTGCCGGGAGACATAGCTGAATGGGATTTCCTGCAGACTAGAATCAGTAATTTGACTTAGTCTAGTACTGATATTAAGTTGTGCTGCTTTTTACTAGATGTAACTAAAAGAAAACTGATCTTCAATAAATGTCCAAATGGCCCACTCAGAGTGGACCCTTTACATAGCACAGGTATGCGAGTATGACAATCAAACAAGCAGAAAGATACAACCTCATATCCGTGTTGAGCAAGATGAGGATGAACGATGGCTTCAAAAAAGGCCAAAATGACTTTATCAGTATGTCAGAGGAAAATGACCGGTTTTATCAAAGACTTTTTATGACCATCTGCCAGAGGTCAATCCACTTCAGGTCAACAGGTCAGGTGTTGTGATGCTGTGACACCTTGTTTCTACCATTCTGGTTACAGCAATTCACTATTTCATCTCAGTGTTTCCATCTGGCACAACAAAAACAAGAGCACCCCATTTTTGGCTGACTTGCTCCCCTTTGAAACTCCGCTCGTTCTTACTAAACAGGATCTTGCAGCAGCTGGAATATACCGCAAAGAGTGTCTACACAGTTTGGGTACTCTTTCTTCATTTTCCTGTACTTTTGGCCAATCTTTGCTGCTCCTACTAATTTAGCTAAAAAAATACACAGCAGGAGGTTTGGATACACAGTAGAAATACTTCTTAAGCACATAACTGAACATAATAGTGGCTAATACATATCTGAAGCAAGAAAATAAGATAGGTATTCCAGGCACAAAACCTGCACACACTTAAAAACAAAAGGTGTGAAAAAAGAGAGGCACATATTACCACTCTTGAAACCTTGTATAGCTTATGCACTGGTCAGATTTGAAGTAAATATAAGCACAAAAATGTAATTCTAATTCAAAATACAGATGCGTATACTTTATATTGATGCTTTTTCCATATAGTTTGACTGCATGCTGGTAATTGGTTTACTTTGCATGTGCCACACTAGTGGGCAGAGGCCATTCCTAACTAACCATAAATGTAGCAGAAAAGATATATAATGATCGCAAAGGAAATTTATCAATGCAGTTTAATCCAAGTCACACGGATAAGAGCAGAGTAAGCCAGCAGAATTGCAAATCACAATGGTTTAAAGTAAAACATTTGTGTACATGTAACTGTTTTGTATTACACGTTTGCTGATATCCAATTTTACACATTCTATTGTTTGGGCTCTCTACACCAATGCAACAAACAGTTTCAGTAAAAGAAATCATTACAAGCAGAGCTTCCAAGCAGTTTTGCAGCTTTTGATGGATGATCTAAACTCCCTCAACCCACCAAAAAGAATAATAAGCTCGGTCCAGTGCAGGGCCTGTAGGTACCTAAAGCACCTTTACCTCCTCTGCTAGGAGCAGCAGCCTCTTAAAACAACATCCACCAGTTTAAATGAGTCCAGTGTTCACTTTTGTTTCACCACTTATTTTAGGTGACTGTGGAAATACCTTCTAACCTTCATGATCTGCTTTCTGAAACAGAAGAGAAAAAATGCAAAATATCACAAAAAAAGGGCTTTATGTGACCTGAGGGCCACAAGTATTCAAATCATTCCCCTCTCAAATTTAGCCACAGAATGAATCAGACTAACACCTTATTTCAATATTCCCTTTTACCATATCTTTGAGATCAGTTCCTATTAATTTCCCCAGTTTGCAGAGTAAAAAGAAAAGGAAGCTGTGAAATTATTTCAACATGTTCCTTGCCAACGCAGGGTGGTTGAATTATTTTCTTCAATTCCTGCATTTTTACAGGCCAGATGCCAAGGTTGTGGAGGCTACCTGTGGGAGAAAGGCACATTTGCCTTCAAGTTTCAGGATATCCACCCAAAGACAGTGGCCTTGAATTGAGCAGGTCTCTCCAAGTTCTGAAAGCGGGTGATAGAGAGGAGAAGTAGGACATGCACATTAATACAAGATGAGGATGTAGAGAAGAAAAGGGAGGTGCAAACATTTCTACATTTCCAAAAGTATTCATTGTTTCACAAACCACCACAGATCCCAACTGAAGACAGATCTTCACTCTTCTCTCCCTCAGGATTTCAGGTAGTGTAAATATTCATATCAAACAACTGGCTTTATTTTGGAAGCCTTACAAATTCACGTTAAATTACTTGGAACAGAGTGGTTAAACGATGGCTTAAAAGTCATGCAGAGGAAAGAAGTGCTAATTTTTTAGTATAAAATGTAGCCCTTAGGAAAAACCTGTGCCAAGGCACAGTGGTCAAAATGCAATTGCAGGTGGGGCAAAATCTACACAGCCTGGGATGGTAGAAAGTTTCCTCACTTGTAGGAAGGGTGCCTTAATCACCAGGCTACTAGACAATTTAGGACTGGAGGACTAAGAACAGGCTGCAGAAGGGAATATGCACCTATTGGTGTTGGAATTAAACACACAAGACAGTACGACTCTGTAGCACAGTGTTCTGGATACTCAGTGTGGGGTTTGTTGGTTCAAGTCTCGGCTTTATTACTATCAAATAACTACTGGATCAGACTTTTCCTTTCCCAGATGACTGAATTGGCTAGTAGACCAGTGAACCTCACATGTTCTCTTTCTCAAGCCTGAGAAATGCTTAATTGCTCCATGCGGATTCAGTTCAGGTACCCTCTGGAGACATCAGTTTGAAATTCTTCAGGCAAAAATGTTCAGCTCAGCCCGGTTCCCTAGATATGCTTTGGGAATATCAGCATCTCCACGCACAGCAGTAAGAGATTTCAAGGTCCCAAAAATGCTTAGGTATGAGCTAGGCTGCCGGGCATTCACCTCTGAAGTGCTCCTGAGAATGCCCCAAGGCAGTGGTGGAGCCCTGGAAAGCTTTGAAACCAAAACTCAAGGATGTCAGAGACTCTGGGCAGCTCTAACACTGCATGGCAGGCAGCTTTGAGGACCGCGGTTTTTGATTAAACATGTAAATTGTGGGTGAAGATAGATTTAAATGTTGATCTAATGCTTAACCTTTCACCTGATGCCACCTTACACTGACTTTAGTATGTTTTAGTAGTCCTTACACTGGTGAAGGCAATGGAAATTTCTGAATTTATCCTAATATTTGTCAATGGTATTAGATTGATCTAAAATCTGCTAATAAGCAGCACAGGTTTGTTCCAGATCCATGTATGGAAAAATAGTTTATTCCTGAGGCTGGATTTTTTTGTTTGCTTTGGTTTTGTCCTGTAAAAACATACTTGGAAAAACAAGCAGAAAAAGGATGCAAAATCTGTACATTCTGATAAGCCTGGGAAAAGGTATGGGAAAAAAACAGGGAAAATTTGTTGTTGTTTAAAAGAGGAATTATTTGAGGTTGTATGTAAGATAGAAGAGTTAACTTGAAAAAGAGTAATCAGTAAATTCAGCTACAGCTTCAAATGTGGGTTTACCTACATCAAGAACACAGAAAAATCTATAGATCTCTGGTATCCTTCAAGACACATGTAGTGAATTTCATGGATCCACCATGCTTTTTTTTCAGCAGAAAATAATAGCACAGGAAGTTTAAAGAAATAGAAAAAAGCTCAAAGCAGCACAGTGAGAAATTATTCTTTTTCACTCCCACAGAACTGAAGAATAATTCTATGAAACTTAAGCAAACGGGTTTTTGAAACAAGTCTGGTCCATGAAAACATCGCTAGCTAAAATTGTGCTCATCTAATGAAACATAAATAAAAAAGCTGAGGACATTGAGGAGTGGTGGGAAGGGAGAAATAATGCAGGTCTTAAAAAGAGACTCACTAGCTGACTGTATTCGGTCCCTGTGCAGTATTTTACCCACTACAGGAGCATCCCCTCACTGTATTTGAAAGGGTGCAGGAAATCTCCCACTAGCAGCTTTGTATTTTTAAAAGAAGTGAAGAAGCAGTCATCACCTCTCTCTGACACTCATTTGTTTCAGGCTGCATCAATGGAGTCTCTCTCGGTGTCAACCAACAGCTTCACTCTGGACCTTTACAAAAAGCTGAATGAAACTTCCAAAGGCCAAAACATCTTCTTTTCTCCTTGGAGTATTGCAACTGCTCTCGCCATGGTCTACCTGGGTGCAAAAGGTGACACTGCAACCCAGATGGCTGAGGTAAGCTCTGAAATGTCCAGTATAACACCTCATATAAATTGCATTATTCTTCTGCCTGTGTGGAACAGGAGGGAACAACATGGGAGAACAGTGTCCTGCCATAACATTGGTGGAAGAAATAACCCCACTCAGGCCACCAGCATCTCTGCAGGCCACTGTTCTCCTCCTTCATTTCTAACACCTCCCTGCTCTGCACTACCCCTGCCTTCAGCTTACACCTACAGCTCCCAGAGCATTGCAAGTGTCTGCCAGAGGGAAGACACTGACATTAGACTCTACTGGTGGTCTTGCTTTGAACTCTACCTTTTATTTTAATTGCCCGTTGAGCATGATAATTCACCTAATATACTGCTCAAATAATCATAAAGAGACATCTTTAGTAGCAAAATTAATATGGAGATAAAATAATCTAGAACAGGGAGTCTTAGAGATTAAATCACAGTTTCTAGACCCCCCCGGTGGTTCTGGCAGCAGTGTACCTGCTTTCTCACACTGCATCCCAAGTTAGAAAGCTCTCCTGAACACGTTTGGCTGCACTGGAGCACTACAAACACCTTTGCTTGTGACATAGCTTGTCCATAAATAAGGTGATCCTCCCATGAATAATGGAGACATAGTGGTACCGAAAACATTATTTCACTTTTGCACACTGTTGCAGAACTTTTCAGTCTTGTATTCTTTTAGGTTATACGCATTTACTTAAACAAATTAACCATAGAATTTTACATTTTTCTCCCAGTGGTAAGACTCTAAACTGCACTATGTTCTTCGTTGTGCTTGGTCATGATCCTAAGATCAATTCCATGTAGCCAAGCATGAACCGATCATTTATCTAATAAATTCATATTTGAGCCATAATATTGGTCCATTATTAAGCAGTAAATGTCACTAAAATCTATATAATAATGAGTCACAGAAACAAAATCAAGAGTAAGGTCTTGTCCTCAATAACTTGGATAGACTGACTATCATTGAGCGTGGCTGGTGAATTACCATAGAAAACGAACATAATTACATAACCCTTGGATACACTTATCTTTAAAAAACAAGCTGTATTTATGAACATTTATCATTACCACAGGTTCTTCATTTTAACCAGACTGCAGTAGAAGAAGGTTCATCTGAGACAGCAAGGCCTTTGGGGAAACCGAAGAAAAGAAAGATGGTATTTATTACAACAAAAGACTCTGAGAAAAAAATCTCCAAGAAAGGGATACTTAATCACAACTGCTGCTTTAGCGTTCCAACATTTGCTTGTCTTCAGTCTATATCTACTGTCTCATTTCAGTAAGAACTATACATATAAAAAGTGAATAAGGAGATGATGTTACCATAAAACTTATTAACTCAGGCCTTCAAAATCTGAATTGAGACACCAACATAATTTTGATCGGCCCTAATACTGTGTTACTTGGTTTTAGATGGTCTATGGTAAGATCAACAAATCAACTGTTCTAATGTGCGTAGGACAATTTTATCTCTTATCAGTTTCAGGTTGTGGTTTGTTGGGGTTTTTTTTCTGTAGTGAAAAACGACTACTACGTTCACACCTGACTGCAGCTCTACTCATTAAACTCCCTTCCACCTTTTTCATGTATGGACACATCAGGCAAACAAAATTCCACTTTAAGCTAATGCATGCTGATTCACCTTGTTCATCAGCTCCCCAGAGACTTGCCACCGGGAGGAAATGCCCAGATCTTTTTCATCAAACAAACTCCCTAAGCACCAAAAGGCCTGTAAACTCAAACAAGCCATGTTTGTTTAGCCTAGGAACTAAAAGAAAGCTCAAACAAAATACATTAGACAAACTTGAAATAAAAGGGGCAAGGAGGTGATATTCTCTCCCTAGGTGGTGGGGGATGAATCTTCAAAATGAATCATTACATTCACATTCATTTTAGCATTCACTAACTTTCTGAGTTGTGGTAAAGTCTGCCTAATCTGGTCCTTCAGACAGTTCCCTCCATTACCTCTTCAGTCTGTTCCCATCCCCTTGCAAAACTCAGTGTCTCCTACTCTGCATTCTCTGGCTATCAAATTATTTCCCAGGTGTCCTTGCTAGTAGCCCACATCTCAGCATAAGTAAGAAAAGACCAGAGCAAGGAATGCCACCTGATCAACCTTACGACAAGTCACCCTGAGTCAGCGGCACAGACTCGCAATGTCTTATGTGCAGGGCATGGTACGTGCCTTGGAGGAGGGGACTACACCCAAGCAGCTGGTGGGGGGCAGCTGATAGGTAGCAGGTTATTCATCCATTAGGAAAGCAACAGCTGGCAATAGCTGGCAAGCAAGCTCATGCTCCCTAAAATCATCAGCATTGACATCCAGAACAAGCTCCCTCCAAAATCCAAACAGCAACAACAAAATTCATGTCAAACAGAGAAAACCTAATAGCTGGTAAGTATACATAGTGCACAAACATGCAACATACTCAAAAACCAGCTCCATCCCCTGAAATTCCTTTCTAATTAAAAGAACCCGGACATTTAAAATAGATGCAGATGCAGCAGATGCAATACTTCAAACAGAAAAAAAAAAAACAACAAACCCAAAACCATACTAATTGGTGTCTCTTTCCAAGGATTCTGAGCACAATCAAGCTGAAAACATCCACTCTGCTTTCAAAGAGCTCCTGTCTGCCATCAACAAACCCAGAAGCACCTACTTGTTGAAGAGTGCCAACCAACTGTATGAGGAAAAGACCTACCCATTACTACCTGTGAGTTGAATATCTCTCCTTGAGAATATTTTGACATTAAGAGGGGTTATCAATACAGATGATAAAAATTTTCCAAATGATAGGACTGTGGTTTCAGTGAGGACATGATGACAGCCATATGGGGCTAGTATCACATAGATAAGAGGTCCGTCTATGTCTAACAGTGGGCAGCAGTTTAGGAAGAACAACGCATGCTGTGTAGTGATGTTTATCCAGAATCTGCTGTGGTCACCAAGCGAACTGCAGCTCAGGATCTTCCTAAACCAGAGTGAATGTCTGCTTAATAGACCTTGATGGCCTGTTCTCTCAGGAAATTTGCAGACTTTCCTTTTGAATGTACCGCAACCCTCAGCACGAGGAGTTCCACAGCTGAACCATACACTGTAGGAAGCACCTGATTTTGAGCCTGCTACCTGTTGGTATAATTTTTGGCTCATTTTTCCTCTAAAGGATGCTTTTCCACATGTCTGGTCATCCTAGTCCCCTGTCTCTGTATCTTTTAAACTTCTGAGGCCAGGGAGGCCAGAGCTGCACAGAGAACTCAGACAATGGTCACACCCCAGCATTATACAGTTGTATTCTAATATTCTCTCTTTTGTTCCCTACTCCTTCATTTGTTGATCTTAAAATGGTATTTGTCTTTTGGGCCACTATTGAGCAGATTTTTTTTCTTGCAGCTGTCCATTATATCTTCAATATCTCATTCCTGAACAGAAATTATCACTCCCTGTAGCATCCCCTTCACTGGGAGTTCCACATCATTTACAAATATTTTAATATAGATATTTTCATGTAAATATTTAGAGCTGTATTTTACAGAATAAATATTCTACCACAGATGCCAGCACATATCCCTGTGGTAATAACTGTGAACCCTATTTCCTCCTACTCTGTGTTTCCAGTTGTTTGAAGAAAGAAGACCTATCTCTGTAGTCCTATGCCTGCTCAGGCTATGGCGAGAAGTCTTACAAAATGCCTTTTGGTAACTCAAATAGACTGTAATGGCTCAACCTTATTATTCACATGTTATTCACCTTCAAAAAACTCCCAACAAATTTGTGATTTAGGACTTCCTATTACAAAATGCTGTTGACACTCCTCCAGTACTTCATGTTTATCCATGCACCCACTAGACCTATTCTATTAATTCACTCCGTACAGACTCATGAGTTTGTAATCACCTGTATCTTTGACATCTTGTTTAAAACTGACGTTATATTAATCATCTTACAGTTTCTTGGAAGGTGGTTTTGAACGAGATTAGTATTCTTTGATCTTGGAGTTTCTTTCACCCTCCTGAGTAATTAGTAATTTGTTCTTCTGAATGCTTATTGCTCATTCTCTCCATAATCTCACACGCTTTACAGAGAATGTAGAGAATTTCCTGCTGGGAATCTCCATTAACTATTTAATGGCAGACAGCAATGCAAATATTTACTCTGCGTTTCTGCCATGACTTTATTCTGCCATAATACTCCCTTTATACCTGATCCTTCATTGTCCTCACAAACTCTTGGCATGTTCCGCACCTCTGAAGCAAATCTAAAAACCTTGTTTTGACTTTATATGAGACTATATGCAACTATTCTTCCCTCTTGTGCTGAGCTCTATATCATAAAGCAGACAAAAAAGTATTCAATTTATGCATTAGTGGATTGTATAATCTGTGGAAGTGATTATTTCTAACATTTTTATAACCCAAATTTAACTAAATAAGCATACATTTTCCAATTTTGTCTTTCAGAGATTCTTACAGCTCATTACAAACTATTACAATGCAAAGCCACAAGCTGTAAACTTTAAGACAGCTGCAGAACAAGCCAGAGTGCTGATCAATTCATGGGTTGAAAATGAAACTGAGAGTAAGTACTACTACAATACCTTTTGTCTTGTTTCACTTTCAAAGCATTTGTATTTCCACATATATTGCTCTTGCAGCCAAGGATCCATTAAAGATGGGAATTAGGGGAGGCGATGAGCACAGTGCAGTTAAATGGTTTGAAGAACGTCTCTCTCCAAACCTAACTGCTGCTCTTACAAGGTCCTTCCCTTGATTCTTCATGCTGTATGTGGCCTCTTCTGAATTATTTCTCTTTAGAGGGAGACACAGGTAGATACTTAGTTGCTCCACTCCGATTAGTGAAGGTTTTACGTCTGCATTCTTCTGCTTGCAACCACCTTCACAGAACATCCAAGCTATTCACATTACCTGCTTTGCAATGTCATTTACTACCAAAATTGCAATAAATACCTTAATAACAGAGAAATGCTTCAAAACCCATTTTTACCATATGTGTACCATGAAAAATGTACACTAAAAAAACCTTCCAAATGCAAACATTTTTGCTAGATAGGTAGGCACAGAGAAGGCACAGTTAAAATTGGGGAGTTACACAGTGACGCTGGAATAACAGTCCTATTTGTCTGATTTTGAAGGGAAAATCCAGGATCTGCTGCCTGCAGGATCTCTCAATTCTCGCACTGTATTGGTCTTAGTAAATGTCATTTATTTCAAAGGAAACTGGAAAAAGAAATTTCTGGAGGAAAATACTTCTGAGATGCCCTTCAGATTAAGCAAGGTAAATTCCTTGTCTGTGTGCCTATTGTCATACATCAATATGTCTATTACAGAAGGGCAAGAAATCTCTAAACATCTCACCTGCATTTCATATGCCACTGCAACACTACTCACTGCTGGTCATGTGGTATAAACTCAGTGAGAACGGCAATTGTGAAAATAAGTCAGCATTATCTTATTTACAGATGGCCATGAAAGTATGATTTTCGCTTTAATTAATACCTCTTCAGTATCAAAACAGTTGAGAAGACTATGGTTAAGTAGCTTAAGGACAAGAGGACATTTCTGTAAGTACCAAGGTCCCATTTTCAAAAGGGACTGAGTTGCTTTTGAGAGCAATGTTTACACACCTCTTCTCTGCCTTTCAGAAACAGTCTGTACTCTGAGTTCAAGGAAACTGAACCAATTCTTCTTTCCTCACACACCCTGGGCGTTGCCTAAAACCTCAGAGGGAATTTTCACGGGGGTTTGTCATTTTAGCTGAGTGTGTGTGGATGATGTATTCAGTACACACTGAGGGCACGTTACTGAGCTAACAGCATTTAAACAGTCATGCACTGACGATTCACAGTAGCTGACTGCATGCGTATTTTTGGACTGTGTCAAAGGCAAGCAAAAATATTTGTCAATGGAAGCATACATCTTGTTTGACTGAGATTATGAGTGCAAATACCTTTTGTATGCCGAGCAATGTGAAGCAATTGTGTTGATGATGTGACTGTGTATCCGAAACTACTACACTACACGTGCGGTTTTAGGATCTGATGTGGTACATGGTTGTGCTGGGCTGAACTTGACTGGGAGCTAGGTGCCCAACAAGCTGCTGTATCTCCCCCTTCTCAACAGGACAGGGGGAGAAAAATATAATTAAAAACTCATGGGTCGAGATAAGGACAGGGAGATCATTTACCAATTACCATCATGGGCAAAACAGACTCAGAGAATTTTTTTTTTTTTTGTCAATTAACCAGAGTAGGATGAGAAATAAGACCAAATATAAAACACCCTCCACGCAACCCTTTCTTCCTCCTCAGCTGAACTTCTCTCCCAACTCTTCTACCTATCCTCCAAAGCAGAGCAGGGCACAGGGAGTTGGGGTTGTGATCAGTTCAAAGGTTTGTCTCTGCTGCTCCCTCCTCCTCACACTTTTCCCCTGCTCCAGTGTAGGGTCCCACCCACAGGATACAGTCCTTAATTTCCAATGTGAGTCCTCTCACAGGCTGCAGTTCTTCAATAATTGTTCCAGTATGCGTCCTAACATGGGGTGCAGGCCTTCAGGAATAGACTGCTCCAGCGTGGGTCCCCTGTGGGGCCACATGTCCTGCCAGAAAACTTGCTCCTGTGTGGACTCCTCTCCTGAGGCCACAGGTCCTGCCAGGAGCCTGGTCCAGCACAGGCTCTCCTGGTGTCACAGCTCCCTTTGGGCATCCACCTGCTCCGGTCTGCAGGGAGAGATCTGGTCCACCACAGATCTCCATGGGTTCTAGGAGGACAGTTGGCCTCCCCATGGTCTGCATGGGAACCTCTTCTCTGGTGCATGGAGCACCTTCTGCCCTCCTTCTTCATGGACCTTGGTGTCTGCAGGGTTGTTTCTCTCATGTTTTCTCACTCCTTTCTCCCAGCTGCTATTGGGCAGCAGTTTTCACCCATTAATAAATATGATATCAGTACTTCTCAGCCTTGGCCAGTGATGGGTCTGTCCTGGAGCTGGTTGGAACTGGCTCTGCCTGACATGGAGGCAGCTTCTGATGTCTCCTTACAGCAGTCATCCCTGCAGCCCCACCACTGCCAAAACCTCACCATGTAAACCAAATACATTGGTGCACAGAGAGGTTTTAATTCATAGGTAACAAAAGTCAACAAACATAAACTTTTGCTCTCAAATGTAACTCACACATAAAGGATAGTGGACATATTAGTAAAAGCTCTGTGAACATAACAGGAGTTCAGAGGACTACTGAGTAATCTAGTTTCATCTGGTAATCCAGTTCTCTATGGTTTTGGTAAGAGGAAAAGCCAGCACAGGTCATAGAAAATATGGTTCAGAGGCAAAGTGAGACAATCAGCATTGCCTGGATGGATAAAACAGGCAAAAGAGTTGACAGCATCCAGTGGAAGAAAGTCAACGTTTTTCCCTCCGGTCAAGGTCCTCACTCCAAAAGCGTAATATTTGGGAGAAAACACGAAACAAAGTAGTCATTTGCTTATCAAAGCTATCTCCTTTATTTAAAAATGAGAAATATATTGCAAGTGATTCAGTTAGCAGGTATGTGTCTATGCCAATTTTTTGTAAATATCACAATGACTTTGAAAAGGGGGTGTACATGATACTGTCCAAGGGAAAGGGTACTGAGTAATGTAAACACTGCTCAGTATTGTATTTGTTTACAAATTTTTGCTTTGAGTTCAATGAAGAAAGTAATCTTTATCAACAATTTTAAGGACTGAAGTAACACTATTTTTTATGTCTGATTTTTTTCACAGACCAAGACTAAACCAGTACAGATGATGTTTCTGAGACATACATTTTTGATACTCCATGAAACAACCATGAAATTCAAAATCATTGAGCTGCCATATGTGGAAAATGAACTCAGCATGTTCGTTTTCCTACCAGATGACATCAATGATAACACGACTGGTCTGGAGCTGGTAAAACTGACCTACCATTTCATCACATACTCTATGAGACAGTAACAGAAACAGATGAAAGAAAAAGAATGAGCATAAAAATCATAGTAGAATAGGTTCTGATGCATGCATACTTCATTTCATAAATGGTAACACCTTGGTTCCTCACGCCCTTAGGATTCAGGGCATCTGAAAATATTACAAACATAGTATTTTACTTAGGGGTACATTGAAAAAGCATGTCCATACAACTGTCTTAGCCTACTTTGTGTCCCCTTTCCTATTTTTAGAATAGCATAAGGAAAGGAAGGACCAAATCCAAACCACAGTGCCCTAGAGTCATCTTCTTCTGAGGGCTGTATTGATTCATTTTTATGTCACCTGCAGTCTGAATTTGCACCTGATATTTTGTGGTGAGGTTTCTCAAAGTAAGTGTTGACTACCCTGACCCAGAAGGTATCAAAAGTCATTCATGATCATGCCAGGATCAGTTTAAGATTCTTAACAGATCAGGGCAAATATCTTTTTACTTGTACATGAGGTCCCATGCATTCCACTTATTTGCCACTACTGAAAAATCAACCATATAGAAACATAGATAGCGCCTATTAATATCATTATGAGTCACACATTGCAAAAAGGCAATACTCTTCACACCAGGAGAAAAAAATAAACACCGTTCAGGCCTAAACCTCACCACCTTTAAACAAATAGAGTATAAGTCACTGACACTCTGATCTCACTCATTGCAGGTTGAAAGAGAGCTGACCTATGAGAAACTGGCTGAATGGACCAAATCAGCCAGCATGACGAAAGCTGAAGTGGATCTGTACCTGCCCAAACTGAAGCTGGAAGAGAATTATGACCTTAAATCCACTTTGAGCAGCATGGGGATACGAAATGCTTTTGACCCCACTCAAGCTGATTTCACAGGCATGTCAGCTAAGAAGGATCTTTTTATCTCAAAAGTTATTCACAAAGCTTTTGTGGAGGTCACTGAAGAAGGTACTGAGGCAGCAGCTGCCACAGGTGTCCTGGTGCTGAGATCAAAAGCACCAGTAGTGACTTTTAAAGCTGATCACCCTTTTCTCTTCTTCATCAAACACAACAAATCTCAAACCATCCTCTTCTTTGGTAGACTCTGCTCACCCTAGTCAGAGTTACTCCTTGCCCTGCAGACCAGGAGATACTCACTTGCCAGCTCAGAGGCAAAGTGCAAAACCTGAAAACTCCTGCTGCCACTGAGAGGAGTGGGACCTGAACCCTTTTTTTCCATCTGATCACACACTCCAGGGCCCTGGGGCACAGCTCCACCTGTGTTTCTCTCCTACCCCAAAGGGACAACCATGGCAGTGGGGAGCACACAATGCCTCGCATCTGTAGAGCAAACTTGGTCACCATTCAGATCAGGCCCCCTAGTGTAGCTCTGTCCCTTAACCACTACCAGCTATGCCATTTCTAACCCTTCCCCTCACAGTGATGTGTATGTATGCCAACACAGGTCTTCTCCTCACCCTTACGACTAGAGCCCCGTATTCACATGTGGTCTTGGCACTTAGTCCCACTCTGCAGCAGTTAGACCCTACTCCTGTTTAGCCCTTCTTCATAGGTCCTTGCAATACAAGGCATGTGGCCCTCGCCTCCCTTCCACATCCCAGCTCTGAGTCTTCATCAGCTCCTGATTACACCTTCATTGGCATCACGCGCCACTCTGCTGATTCCTTAGATGAAAACAAAACAGAAGAACCACAAACAGGCAAAGAAACCCACACACATGAAACAAACAACAAAAATAAATAAAACCAACCAAATAACAACAAAAAACAAAACCAACCAACAACAACATAAACACACACAGACCAGAGAAAAAATAGACCTCTGTAAGGGCTATTTACTGCACTCAGACCCTCAGACATGTGAGGAGGAGGGGCCAAAGCCCGTATGCTCTCCGGTTACAGCAACACCTCACTTTCGTTCAAACAACCTCCACTTCAAAAAAAATTAATAAAAATAAAAATATTAATAATGACCCCTCATAGACTTGTAGTGTACTCTCCCAACTCTGCCACAACAGGGAGGCAAGAGTGGAAAATCATCGGCTGTGACGAGGTGAAGACCACGGAGATATATGGGGGGACGGGGGCAAGAGGAGCTGCGAGGGGTCTTTGCCGCAACATCCCAATGAACCTTGGCAGCTGCGGCCGGGAACCAAGGTGCCCAGCGGCTGGAGCCTGGGCCCGGCTGCAGCGGGGCCGAGCGCCCGCCCTTTCCCCCGCCCAGCAATGCTTCCGGGGAAAGGGAACGGCAGGGCCCAGGCAAGAGGGAGCGCGGAGCCTGGGCGGTGAGTGCGGCGGCTCCGCTGTCCGGGAGATGCCGTTTTCTACGGGAAACCTGCGCTTGTGGGTTTTGTTTGCTTGAAAAAAGCAGAGGCTGCACGGCATTGATTTTTTTTTTTTTTTTTCCCTCCACTTTCGTGACGTGCTTTCTGCTTCTTGCCAGCTGGAGTCGCGGCGGTGTGCAGGGAACGCTTTGCCGTGTGTAGGAGCGACGGGGGCACCGCGAAAATGTGGAGTTTTAGCGTGATTCACGGTGCAAAGCCCAGTCAGGGGGCGGGGGAGGCTCTTTGCGCTCCTTTCCTACTCGCCAGCCGACGACCTGGCGAGTGCCAAACCTTCGGCTTCTTGTGCCTGATGTTGGGGCGGGTGGGAGTCCTCCCTGCCCCCCTCTGGCCCCTGGAGAGGTGCGAAGCCATTACCTGGAGCTGTCGGAGGTTTTACCCTGCGGAATGTTTTAACGCCCCTCCCAGCTCTCCAAATCCTAAATGCCGCCTTGTTCCTTCAATAAGGTGTGTTTTAGTTCAGGGGAGTGGGAAGAAGGACGTCTGTGCTTGTAGCCACAGCTTCCTCTGTGGAGATGGACACCGCCTGATGTTCCTCACCTTGAGTTCCTCCTCTGGCTGCGTTCAAAAAAGTTGCCTTGTGACTCAGCTGAGGAGAGGTGGGGAGACATCTGCGTGTACTGGGTGCTAATCCATGCTCTAGTTTGGGTGGGACGTCTCTTTCAGCTGCAGGCAGGAGAAGAGCTGCGCCCAGCTCAGACCAGGCTCCCCCAGGGTAAAACCAGTCGCTTGGAGACACACATGAACTGTTGAATCTAGATACAGCCTTTGGGATGTCCTGTTTGTTCAGACAAGCCTTACTGCTTGTGAAGTCTGTCCTAAAGCATAGGCGTCTACCACTGAGAATATACACTTTGAATTCATAGTGATAGGAATACAGCAGTGTCAGAGCATCCCAAAATCTCCTCACCACTGACCTGCAGAGCCCACAGGGAGACCAAAGTGAAGAATGGGCAAACCCTCTGATCACTGAGCGTTTTGCAGCAAGCAGTTTGCAAATGACTGATAAATACGTGCTTGTATCCTACTTTTTTTTGCTCCTTAAAGTGTTTTGTATCATCTCCAAAACCACTCTCATGAGAAGGCTTGTTATGTTGCTGTTCCTCAGCTGCAGAGAAAGCATGGATGATTGTACTGATACAACTCCTAGACTTGTGTCTGAGCTGTTGAAATATTACTCACAATTTGACTAAATGCACTGATTTTTCAGGTAGGCAAATAGTGTGCATTGTGTGCCTGTAAGTCCTGAGCTGTCATGAAGTCCTGCAAAAACTTCCTAGATAATACTGCTTGCTGCTACTACCATTACTGTGCTTTTTGACCTCCAGGGCAAAAAAACCTTATTGCTAGCAATCTGACAGATACTTGGACAGTAGGAAAATTCTGGTCTTCACTGTGACTAACATGAACCGAAAATGCTACGTGCCTCCTATTTATGCAGTGAAGTATGTTTAGTTAAATTACTCATTTCAGATGGAATTGGAGGAGTGTTTTCATCAAATCTCACTTTTCTCCCATAACTGGAAAAAAACAGAACAAAACAAGACCAAACAAAACCACCCCCCCCCCCCCAAAAAAAAAAAAACCAACCAAAAACAAAGAAACAAACAAAACCAGGAGAAAAGTTACTACTATTTATTGTAAAGCTACTTAGATGGAAAACTATACATGCAGAAACTTGCTCTTTACCTGTATTTTTTTTGAGAAAATGAATCAGTAATATGAATTGGGTGTTGGTTTTGTATTTTGTAGCAACATTAACACTAGACACACAGAAACCTTAACTACCAGTGGATATCTTACAATGTATGGTGATACTTATCTGTAGTGAACTCAGCATTGTAGTATTCACTGCTCCTTTTGTGGGTGTGTGGACAAAATCTCAGTTAACTACTTACACAGCTGATGTATATAGAGTATGACTGGCATCCTTAGACGTGTTGAAGTGTGTGTGTACCATAGTTATCTATAAGCAGGTTTTGGTTGTTTTTTTTTTTTATTTGAGTGTGTTTCCGCATTGTAGGCAATAAAATGGAATTGGAATGGACTTTGATTTTTCTCTTTGTACTACAGCAGGAAATAACAGTAATCTGTCATGCTGACCAAATAACTTTTTTTTCCTTCTCTTTTTAATCTTGTAGGTCAAGTAATTCTGCTGACTTCTGCCAGACTGGCTGTTAGGGTTAAGACACAGCGTACACACATACAAGCTGAAGGTAATACTGAAGATTTATAGACGTAGAGAAGGTAAGACTTTATAACTCTGGCATTCTCATGCCTAACTATGCTCTAACATGCTCTCGTATTCCTATGAAGGCAAATAATTGTCTTTGTGAAGTCAAAAGAGACTTGTTTTAATAAATTCTAAACAAAATACTGTTGTATATGACCACCTCAAAAGACGTAATATTATTTACCCAGTGAAGAGTCTAATGACACCAGTGGGAATTTCTCTCTGCTACAGGTATGGGATTGAAAAATCAAACAATATATCCCTCAAGTGCATAGTATGGGATTTAAGGGATTTAAGGTGCTTGTTCCTCCAAATGAGTTTTTCAGAGAGTTCTTAGTTTTCCAGCCTAATTATAACATTTGCTGCATAGTTTATGCTGGGAAATGTAAAAGACAGAAATAACTTCTCAATTTGTATTCTAATAAATTTGAGCTGTTCTTGTTTTATTTTTTATCTCCCAGGCTCGGAACCATGGATAACCTCTGTGCAGCAAATACTGCTTTTGCAGTCGACCTCTTAAGAAAGCTGTGTGAGAACAAAAGCAGGCAGAATCTATTCTTTTCTCCGTTCAGTATTTCTTCTGCTTTGTCTATGATTTTGCTGGGTTCAAAAAGTAACACCAAAGCTCAAATAGCAAAGGTATGTCTAAATAACCTTAGTGTATTGAATTTGATGATACCCCATGAACAACAAATCTGTCTATGCCCTGCAGTTCTGCTAAACTATTATTGCCACTCTGGTCTCAGAGGTCAGAGGTCTTCTTTTGATATATGTGTAAGCAGTAACTGTTTTTATAGGGGAAGCTTCCTTCAGTATGAAATTAAGTGGTTCCTGGGTTTTGTTCTGTAGGGTTTTTTTGTGGTTTTGTTTTTTTTTTTGTTTTTTTTTGAGATTGAGGTCTCCCTTTAGTATGTCATTAAGAGGTACCTTGGATTTTTTTTTGTGGGTTTGTATTTGTATAAAATATTTTCTTGTAGTATTTTCTTGGGCTTATTATCAGACCATGCAGGTTTTGAAGATGTAGCGAAGCACACTTTAAAAAAAAATAGTAAAATCCATCCTGTATGCATGTCAAAATGGTAGCTCCACCTTGGTTTATTTTTTTATAAACTTGCTCAGGTGGCAAGTAGTATTTGGCATATTTCTTACATATGCCATTGGCAGTATTAAATGTGTAGTCAGTCATTTTTGTTATTATGTTTACCTCTTTTGCAAAGCGGAAGAGGAGCATAAATGCATGTTTCGCTTTCATTTAAATCTCTAAAAGTTTCTCAAAAATTATATTAAATCTATGTTATATTTTATTGTATTTTATTTTATTATGTATATCATATGATATCATATTCTATTATTTCCATTCTTGGGGATATTCAAAAGCTGTCTGGACCTAGGCCTGGGCTACCAGCTGTAGATGGCCCTGTTTGAGCAGGGTCATTGTACCAGGTGTCCTCCAGAGGTTCCTTCTAACCTCGACCATTCTGTGGTCCTCTAATGCTTGGGTTGAGTGAAGAAAGCTAAATACTGCTGACTCTTCTGCTTCCTAATTTATTAGAATCATAACCTACATCTGTCTGGCTGCGTCATACGTGACTTGCATGATAAGCCTCAGGTCGGAGGCATCAAGTCACAGTTTTTAAACCCAGAAGTCATTAAAAAAACAACTGTGCTGAAGCAAGTGTCTTTAGACAAGGCAAGGGTTCTGCTGAGGTTGTTTGTCTTTCTACAGGTACTTTCTCTGAACAAAGCTGAAGATGCTCACAATGAGTATCAGTCACTTCTTTCTGAAATTAATGATTCAAACACCAAATATATACTGAGAACTGCTAACCGACTTTATGGAGAAAAGACATTTGAGTTTCTCTCAGTAAGTAACGGTTAAATTTGTGGCATTTTTAGTATAATGTACTGGCTACCTGTCTCCTTTGGAGGTCAAAGGCAGGCTTTGAGTCTTACTTTCCAAATTTTCTAGGCTGAGACCTACCAGTGTGACAGACTGTGCCAAAGCCTGGTATCTGAGTTCAGTGGAGGAGCTCCTTTTAGGTAGCCTGTGACCTGAATACACCGCTGGTGCAAAGCACTGTAAAATCTATCAGACTCTAAATCTGCAGGGTTCCATGATCCATTCATATTTTTGGCTATGGTAGGAATGGTTGATGTATCTCTTTTCCCTTGATAAAAAAGAATATTGCTCTTCAGCATGGGCAGTATTTTGTAGTTTTTCAGTTACTTAAGTCATCCAGAGAACATACTGAGAGGAGTACGTGACTTTTAAGATTTCCTTTATCAGAAGATCTAAATAAAGATAATAGATTTTGTGTTATACACATTCCTTTAGATTCTTCTCTAGAAGCAAGATGATGTAAGGCCCCCATCCCCAGGAGTGATTTACAGTGATTCTTCTTATGAATAATGCTGGTGTTTCATTTGTCTAGTAGATCAAAATTACATGGATTGTACTCAAAAACTTTGCATCTGTGTAATAAAGTTCTAACTATATTAAATCAAAGATAAGGTATCTGTTTTCCTCTCTGAGAAAAATAAATTTCCTCTATGAACTAAAAGCTTTCTCTTAGTCTGTGAGGTTTAACAATGAAATTTATGTAGTGAGAAGCTCACAAAATCATGTGGTCTCTCACTGAAGCCCCCCCCTAACTAGCTACATCATATCTCAAATAATTTATGTAGACCTTTCTAGCATAGTCAAGCCATATGACTTAATAATGATCAGTGGACAATTTCTAGTCCAAATAGGTGGTATAAAACCTAATAGGAATGCATCAGACAAAACTTTAATGGTTCTATATGAAGCTGGGGGAGGAAAGTGGGCAGATTTTCTCCATATATTTAAGAATCATCTGTGGCTGAATGGGAGTAAAATATATTGTTGCAAAGCTGTTCTGAATGTCCATATTAGTCATTTATAGAGTTGAGTGAGAAATTCTACCATGCTGGACTAGAACAGACTGACTTCAAACATGCTTGGGAGGATTCCAGAAAACAAATAAATGGCTGGGTAGAGGAAAAGACTGAAGGTGAGTGCTTTGCAGAATGCCCTGTTGTATTTAATGGCAGACAGGGCTTGGGTAAACAGCTATTTCAAGATATAATACTGTGAATTAAAAAAAAAATAAACCCAAACATTGAGCTCTTGCTGTGTTTGATATATTAATCTCTTAGCTATTGTGTATTAATTACAGAGTAGATACTATATTAGATAATAATTAGATGTCAAGCTGTTAAAACATGTTTTTTTTCTATGTATCATAAAGGTAAAATTCAGAATTTGTTGGTGGAGGGGATTCTTGATTCATTGACCAGACTTGTGTTGGTGAATGCCATCTACTTCAAAGGCAACTGGGAAAAGCAGTTCAACAAAGAGAGCACAGCAGAAAGGCCATTTCAAATTAACAAGGTATGATGTGCTGAAACACTGACAAGACACCGTTACTCTAAAATACTCAGAAATGAATACATTTAACTCTGAAAGAAAAAAAAAATCATTCAAGCAGAATTACCTTGGATAGGCTGGATTAAATTCCTTATACCTCCTCCCTTTAATACGGACACTCTCTTTGTTTAGTTTCTGCTAAGTTACACGTAATTGCTAGAAACTTTAATATAACAATTAAGTATTTCTTTAATTCTGTGTCTTTTTTCCTTTACCTTTCTTGTTTGAGAGAGGTAGCCCTCTACATAGCTACAGAACTTAGAACTGAGAAGAAAGCAGTTGAATGAAGCTGTCAGGCTGTTTGAGAGTTGTGAGCAATGTCACACCAGTCAGTGAACTTGACTATTTTAGCATGAAACTGGTATAGATAAGAAATGTTCCTTTAGGTTTTAGTCTGAAAAGAGCACTTCTACATGCACAGAAACTTCTGAATGTAAGTCTTCTTCAACCAACTATTATTTTAAGATCAGAGTCTTTGGGATCCAGGTAACTATTAGAGAAAGTTGCAAGATGCAAGGTTGGGAAATGCTGCTTTGGCTCACCCAAGGAACTTGCTTTTAGATATGTAAACAACTGCCCTGTAAAACTGAACAATTTAAGTTTGTACTTTTATCCTACTAGTGCTTAGCCACTGATAAGCTGTAGAAGTCTATGAGTAGGCTCAAATGAGCAACTGGAAATACAAGGTGTAACCTGAAGTTTTTAAGCTAGTTATTTTACAATCTGTCTGGTAGCAACAAGTTACATTAACATCCCAGGAGCCTTTCCAGCGTCCTGTGACATTATTCTGTGACTCTTGCACTTATGACTCACTGAATTATTTTCATATGCTGCATGGCCTTTTTTTTTTTTGCTTATCTGTCCTTTACATGTGTAATTGGTGCTGCAGAATAATTTCTGCCATATTCTGTGGGCATTGTTTCAATGGGCTTTACCTGAAAAACAAAAACCTGCTTGCACCATCATTATCTCATGAAGGTAAAGGAGAAAGGAATAAAACTCTTAAGTGAAAAGGAGGAAAATAATGATGTAAACAATAGTAGCTCCTACTCCATGTGAAAATGGAAGGAAATAGTAGAGAAGAAAACTTAGAAGAAAAATCTTTCCCCTCCTTACTATCCATGTGACTTCTAGGAATTCAAAATAATATGCTCACCTTCTTGGCATTTTTATAGAATCATAGAATATTCTACTTGGAAAAGACCTTTAAGGTCCAGTCCAGCTGTTCCAAGTTCATCTCAAAACCATGAGCACCACATCTACCTGTCTTTTTGACCCCTCCAGGGATGGTGACTCAACCACTTCCCTGGGCAGCCTGTTTTAATGCCTGAACAACCCTTTCTGTGAAGAAATTTTTCCTGATATCCAATCTAAACCTCTCCTGGTGCAACTTGAGGCCATTTCTTCTCATCCTATCACTTGCTACTTGGGAGAAGAGACCAACCCCCTCCATGCTACAACCTCCTTTCAGGGAGTTGTAGAGAGTGATCAGGTCTCCCCTCAGCCTCCTTTTCTCCAGGCTAAACAGCCCCAGTTCCCTCAGCTGCTCCTCATCAGACTTGTGCTGCAGGCTCCTCACCAGCTTTGTTGCCCTTCTCTGCACTCTCTCCAGCACATCAATGCCTTTATATTTTTAAAATATTTTAATTCCTTTTTGTTGTATCACTTAGGGCTACATGGACTAAAAATGAAAATATCAAAATTGAAATTACTTTGTATTCATTTAAAGCAAGGAACACAAGCCCTGCTTCCTACCAGCTCTGTTTAGTACTTGTCACTAGTTCTTAAGTGAGCAAGTATTTGTCCTTGCCTCTTTGCCTTAAAGGAAACCTCACAGACATTTCCACATTACTAATTAAAAATTTAATCTTAAATTCTTTCTTTTTAAGAGACAGTGGTGGGGCTGTACTTTGTGATGTGCTTAGGTCTCTTCAGTCAAATTTTAAAAAGCCCCAGGTAACTGAATGCCTGCTTTGTATTTTGAGACCAGCATGTTAGCTTAGTACTAACTGTTGACATCTCTTCATTTCCAGAATGAGACCAAACCTGTGCAGATGATGTTCATGAAGGATAGATTTAACATGACCTATATTGGGGACTTCCAGACCAAAATCCTTGAGCTCCCTTATGTTGGTAATGAACTCAGCATGATCATTCTGCTCCCTGATAAAATCCAGGATGGATCCACTGGCTTGGAAAGAGTAAGTCCTTGAGCTAAATGCAAAGACAGCCTGTATCCTTCCAGGGAAGGGCGTTTGATACTGCATATAGACCTGCAGTTCAATTCCAAAGCTGTTATGTCATTGGTGCTCAACACCTGCTGAAATGTCCCACATCTCCCAGCCCCCAAAGTGGTTGGCATGCCTTGTGCCACTACTGGTCAAGCTGTGTGCTGCCCCCTTGGCCAGAGACTCTGGAAGATGACCTGACCCTCCTCAGAAGCAGAGTTTAGCTGTGGTTATGGTGAAGGCATAGCATGGTGAGCATCATATACAGCGAGAGAGGATTTGGAGGAGCTCCTAGGAGGTCTGTTCTGAACAGCTGGCAGATTTTCTCTGGTCCACCACCTGCAAACAGGCTCACAGGAAAGTGTAGGATCTCTTCTGTTATGGAGATATTATACAAGTTTTGGCTATTTTGTGCTCTGGACAAGGAATTTATTTGTAGGGCTTTCTAACACTGACTGCAAAGGGCATTTTGAGCAGACTTTTTCATCAGCCTGTCAACCTGAAGGAGGATCCTGTGGTTAAGAAACTGAAGAACTGGGATCAGATCCTTTGGGACCTTTTCATATCAGTTCTTATCTGTCTTTGCTTCCCATTTGAAAAACAAAGCAAAAGAACAAACCCAAAAACACAAACCCAAAACAGCACCGCAACAACAACAGAAAAAAAAAAAAAAGCAACCCACAACAAACAAACAAAACACCACCACCACCAAAAAACCCAAATCAATCTAACATTTTATAAAAGTAAACAAGTAAACTTTATGTGGGACTGATCTTTATTGTACCTACCTAAAAGCATGTAGGATTGATCTCGGCTGGGGCTATAGTCTCTAATGAGAAGTATAACTTGCACTTTTGGCTTGAGACACTAAATACTGAAAAAAATATGCATATTATGCACTATGTAGACAAACACAATAATTGCCACTTTTGGCTATGTGAAACTGACTTTCTTTTCATTTTAATTATGTAACTTTTGGTTTTTCTTCAGCTCGAAAGAGAACTTACATATGAGAGGCTGATAGATTGGATCAATCCTGAAATGATGGACTGTACAGAGGTGAGGGTGTCTTTACCCAGATTCAAACTGGAAGAAGATTATGATCTGAAACGCCTTCTGAGCAGCATGGGAATGCCTGATGCATTTGACTCGGAGAAGGCAGACTTCTCGGGAATCTCAGCTGGCAAAGAGCTGGTGCTCTCTGAAGTGGTTCACAAGACCTTTGTGGAAGTCAATGAAGAAGGCACTGAAGCAGCAGCTGCCACAGCAGGGGTGATGATACTGCGCTGTGCAATGATCGTTCCAGATTTCACAGCTGATCATCCCTTCCTTTTTTTCATCCGGCACAACAAAACGTCCAGCATTTTGTTCTGTGGCAGATTTTGCTCTCCCTAAAAAGGAGATGTCTCGGCAGAAGACCTGCCATTACACGATAGCATTCTGTTTCTTTAGAATAGGGCTACTCTTTTTGCACTAATTGTCTCTGTGCCTGAATCTACTTCTATGGCCTTCATCTCAGGCTTGAATAGAATAACAGAACCACTTACACACAGCCACTGCCATTTACAACTCTCTTGCCCTGTGCACCTTAGTGCAGACCTCTGTGAGTTCTTGCTGGCAAAAGAAACATCCCACTTCTTCAGTGAATGCTTTATGTGTCCTTGTAGTCTGCATTGCACGTCACTTTTTGTGGCCATCAGCCAGCAAGTCAGGCAGTGATGTCTCAGAGGGAAGGAAGAATTTAATTTTGTTTCTGGTAAGGCTGGAGTACATCTTTAGTTACCTTTTTTGTTCTTCCAGGCTCATCTATTTAATGTCTTAATAACATTCCCTAGAGATGAAAGGAGGCTTTGTCAGCCTGTTCCAAGTGTTGCTAAGCATCCTGACTAGACAGTATTTTTTGGATAACAACTGGACAAGCACTTAGGCAAAAATGGGAATAAAAGTACATCTTTGTACCAAATATCCTTGTATGGTGTTCAGGTAGTGAGGATCAGTTTTGTCACTGCAGGACACCTGATTTTATTAACCATCACCTACCTACCTACTGTTTCTAAACAGTTTAACTGTATAATACCAAAGACATAGCTGAAATAGCTTTCCAATTACAGTGGTTTGTTTTGCTGTTTCTGTTCCTGAAATAATAAAAGAACTGTATATGCTGTGGGCCTCTGTTTCTCTTTCAACCATAAATTATGTATATTTTTATCTGTAGTATGAAGATAACTTTTTTCTTTGACAGAGTACAACCAGCTTCTCTGTAGCTTATTTGTTATTTGCTGTTTGACATGAGATTTTTCTGAATACCGCAAAGCTGTGGTGCTTACTTGTGTTGCCATGGAGTTTGAGGTTTTGTAGCAAAGAGCCTTTACAGCAAAGGGGTGCTGAGCCAAGCATTTGGTTTTGGGCAGGACTCTGTTTTTGTGCACAACTCCAAATCAAGGCTCAGTGATCATCATCCAAATGGTACCAGATCGTGCAGGGCCTAACTCAGTGCACAGCAACTCAGCTGTCTCAGGTGAAGAAAATAAAAGCATTATATGAGGGCGTGGGGAAACCCACCCACCAGTTTAGTCACCTTTAACTCCAGTTAAAGAGCCGGTGCTCTGCACACAAAGCCAGAACGGGCAGGATGGGTGGGGTGTGATCCTGGTGATGGGCTGATGGAGAAAAAACATGGAGAAAAAACCAAACTCTCTATGCTGTTACTTCTTTACATTAAAAAAGAAAAAAAAAAAAAAGTAAAGATGACTGTGCCCTAGAAGTTGAGCGTAAATAGAGCAGCACGATGGGAAGATGGAGACGTGCTACCCTGGGTGGCCCCCATGAGCTTGTTCCGCGGAGCAAAAAAGCGACCCAGCGTTGTACCGCTTATGCAGAAGGCTGTGTTGGTTTTGTCTGTTCGTTTGTTTTTTTTCAAATCACGGTCCTGTGGCTCTCTCCTCCCCTTGGCGGGGCAATCCAGGCCTTCCCCGCTACGGGCGCGGCCGCCCGCCCATCGCCCCGTCCCGGTGCGGCGGGGATCGGCGGTTCCTGCAGCCCCTCTCCGGCCAGGTAGGCAGAGAAGCGGCTCTCGGCTGTGCCGGCGCTCCGTAGGGCTGGAGAGATTTCGAGGGACCCGTGCCCGCGGGTGAGTTGTAGAGGAATAGGGCGGTAACGGGGCAAAAAGCGGAATTTGTTCTTCCCCTCTACCTGTCCTGTCCCCCGCGGTGGGGTCTGCAGGGCGGCTCTGAGGCAGCCTTGGGGTGGGGGCTGTAAAACGGCCGATTCCAGTGAAACGCTTGCACGGTGGGGTGGGGTAAGTAAATGAAAGTGAAAGTACACTTCAGTTTGTGTTTGTTGGGGGGGGGGGGGGGGTGTTGTGTGTAAGGGTTGGGGGATTTTTGGTTTTGTTTATTTGTGTGTTTTGGTTGGTTGGTTGTGTTTTTTTTTTTTTTTTTTTTTTTTAGCATAGACCTAGATAAAAGGTCCCTGCAAAGACGCAGGGCACTTTTTCATATGCTGGTGAAAGCAGCTAGTGTTATTTCACAGTTCCTGTAGAAGAACTGTGCTGGAAACACCCAAGCTGTGCTAGAAAAACCTGGATTCCTCCACATAGTTGGGCCTGGACAGCACTTACACCAAACAGTATTACTAGGCTGCTGCCATCGCTGCTGGGGGCAGATGGAGAAATGCCTGTGTCTAAAATGAAACTGCTTGAGAAAACAAGCTAAAACCAGCCATTTGCAGAAGTTCTGTTGCTAGCAAGCAAAGAGAAGCAGGAGTCTGAGCTGGGAGGGCAGGAGGATTTTACAGCATCAAGCAGTACTACTTTTGGATAGGTTTTTGCACCTTACTCAGCTCTCACACCTTTCAGCCCACCTCACCCCAAGTGCCTCGTAGGGAACATCCCACCAAAACGAAACACAGCTCTGCCTGCACAGAATAGGCCCTGAAACTTTGTCTCTTCTATGCTTTGCTTCTTGCCTTCTTGGTATGTCACCCTGAGCTACTGAACCCCCTGGCTCTCTGCCCATGGGTTTAAGGCCACCCAACCCTGTTGGGACTTGGGTGTGTTTGTACCTGGATGCAGTGTGCAGGTAGCTCACTTGCTCTCGGCAGGACCTGCTGCTGAAAATAGTGGTGATTTGCACTGCTGAAGGTAAGCGTATAGTTCAGTCTTTGGCAGGATTGATACCTTTTTGTGGGATGGTTTGTGCCATGAAGAGGGGCAACTTGCTGGAAGTTGTCAAAGTCTCCTTCAGCAGTTGCTGTGAATGCTCACTGTGCAGGATTCAAGCAGAAGACTTGGGAGAAAGCTGCATCACTGAGCTCTCTGGAGTGTGCTGGGTCTGTGAAAGACTTTAATTTGCAATCGTGCCTTCCCACTTCAAGGTAGAAGGCAGGGAATTTTTAAAAATAATGTCTTTAAAGTTGGTGTGATAGGGAAGGTTGGGATATACAATTTAAGTGGAAAAAAACACCCACTTTTTCAATGTGACTGTTTATTTTTTTTCATGTGCTGACAATGAAATTCTTCCTGTTTTTGTACCGAGCTGCAACAAGATTAATCCAGTCTTTGAGTCACACGAGGTTAGACTAGATTTTTGCAGAGTGTTTCCCAGAGTCTTTCCTGACTTTTATTTTCCAGCTATAACCATGGAGAACCTGCGTAATGCCAACACCAGATTTGCACTCGATCTGCTCAGAAGGTTTAATGAGAATAACCCAACGGGAAATGTTTTCTTCTCCCCCATCAGTGTCTCTGCTGCTCTGGCCATGGTCCTTTTAGGGGCCAAAGGTAATACAGAGGCCCAGGTGCTGAAGGTTCGTAAAAATAAATAAATATATATTGCTTTTCATTTACATTAAAAATTGTTGTGTTTTGGAGGAGGGAAAATGAAAGGAGGGTGTTATTTTTATATGGTCAGGACAAGATTTCGCTCATGCTCACTGAGTCTTCCTTAAGGGTCTTTTCTGCAGTTACCTTCTGCCTGCTCAGCTCCAGAGCCCTGTTTCCGTATTTGCTATGGCCCTTGTTTCTCACTTAATTTCACTTGTTAATTCTTGAAGTAGGAAACTAATTTAATTAATCAGTCTCCATTTAAATTGGAGTTTCCAGCAGCAAGGTCTTATCAGTTTTCATGCGATGTTTTCAACAAAGAACTACTGCTTTGTAATATAAGGTTGCAAATGGTATGCTTGCTACTGATAACACCGTATTTTATAAGAAACACAAAAATAATATGTAGTTTTATATTTAAAGCATAACTGCTGTGATAATACATGATGATGCTACTTAAGTATCAGTATCGTAGTAACAGCCAGGCACTGGGGTTCCTCAGAGGAGCTAATCCCACATGCTTACTCTTACCATAGTCTTAGGTAGAATATTTTTTAAAAACCCTTATTATAAATTGTAAAAATGGTCAGGTAGGAGTGTTCCAGTTTCTCCTGAGGCCTCCTGCATGGAAGGGACTTGGTCATTATTATTTTTCTTCCTTTGTTAGGCTAATACTTGCTAGCGCAGAAGGGCGTATGAGACTTCTCATTGCAGTCATCATCCTGTATTTGCCCATGAATAATTTCACCTTTGTATTCTGGACTTTAGGAGGAACTGTTTTACTCTGTTGAGTGGTGCAGTGCTTACTGAGTAAGACAATAAAATGATTTTCTCACTACTTGTACAAACAGACTTTGAACACGTGTTTCACGTAATCAAACTGACAGCCCCACGTAGGATAAACCTACGGACAGCAGAAATCAAGCAAAAGGAAAAATACGTGTTTCAGCACAGTCACCTTCAATAATGCATCTTCCTGTACCACAATACTTTACTTATGAAAACCTAGCTAATTAAGGAGGCAGTGATCACTAACTGTCAAGGGCTGTTTGCAAGCATATAGAAATTTGTTTCTGTGATCATAGTCCTATTGTAAGTTGCCTGTGTGATGTTTTTGCTCAGCTATTTGTATATACAACACAGCTTGCATTAATGTGGGCAGCAAGCCCTGACCAAAACCGCAGTGAGATAAAATAAGGGCTTTCCTTTGAATCCAGGGGCTGTTTCACAGCGGTCTTCCCTACAGAGATGATTTAAGTTTTAATGCACACGTCCTTGCTTTGGTCTAGTCTTCCCTGTCAGTGACATCTGGCAGCTCCTGCTTTTGCATCTGTAAGCCTTGGCTCGCCAGCTTCCCTCTGGGGAAGCAGGTGCTGGGAAAGAGAAAGTGCAGCAATGCATTTGATTTTTAAGATGGTACAGTTTATATAAAGAAATAAGCAGTTATATTTTCATAAAACCATAAAAGATAATTGTTCTTAGTCTTCTTAAGACCTCATCTTCCTTGAGTGCTCAGATAATCTCAGTGTTAGTTTTGATTGTATGTTCTGAAAAGCAAGACCCCAGGTTCCCTTGGGCCAAAGGGAGAAGCAAGAAGCCTCAAGTATATCTCTATGGCATCATCTCGCTTTTCAGCTTCCCACCTGGGAATGAGTCCTTGTGCCCAGAGGTCCATGGAGGGGAGGCATTCAGATATCATGTGGGCAGGACCCTGGGTTATGAACAACGCAACTAGCTTCAGCTGTGACTACATATAAACCAGGAGCTTAATACAAGCAGCTGACACAGGCAGTGTACCTACCACCAAGAAACAGTTTTGTTCATTTTTTTGAGGTTTATAGAAGCCTCTGAGCAGCTTCCAGCCTCACCTCTTTCTTCAACCTACCTACCTGCTGGATCAGACCCACCCTATAGATAGATAATGCATGTTTTTCAAAGGCAGTATTAGCAGCAGCTAGTTCACCTCTTTTATTTCAGACGCTTCATTTTGATGAAGTTGAAGATACTCATTCAAGATTTCAGACTCTGACTACAGATATAAACAGAAGCAATGCTCCCTATCTCTTACGGCTCGCCAATCGGCTTTTTGGAGAGAAGTCCTACAGCTTTTTGCCGGTATGTTGGTGCAGATCATGATGGTGCTGTGGAACCTGTTGGGAAAATGCAGCAACTTGAGTATTTATGAAGTAGAAATATTTCTAAGTGTATTTCTAAATGTCACTGGGCAGCTGACAAAAGTGGTGCATACGTAAATATGCATTTCCATGTTGGCATCTGTGCATCTCACCTAAAGGATGTTACATAGCAAATCCTTTTTGTTGCTTATTTGGTTCTGCTGCTCTTGGGCTCAAGAGAAAAATCACTTGTCTACGTTCTTAGTTTACAGTAACTAGCGTAACATCCCACTCTGTTGCAACCAGCTTTTTAGGATGCAAACAGCTCTGTCTATTGCAATCACCTTTTTAGGATGCAACCAGCTCTGCGGTTGTGGCAACCAGCTTAAATATTTTTGAAAACACTGTATTTATTTGGGAGGGGAAGCCCACCATGTCTAAGCAACATGATACTTACTCTTCACCAGTGAATTACACCTTTGTGTGTACTTAGGTTGCTATTTTCATCCCTCTTCAGCTCTTTCAGAGAGTTTTGTTTTATCCTAGCTGTGTTTGAACCTGTTTCAGGAGAGTGGCAGGTAAATATTGCAACACCTGCAGTAAGCACCCCACCAGCTGTATACGTGGCAGATGTACTATGAGGCTTAATCTGAAAGAGGGGGGGAAACCAACTCAACTCCAGAAATCCTCCAGGCAGTGCACTGCTAGAGCCTCACCTCAGAGCAGGTGATAGTCTGTTTGACATGCCCCTTGGCTACAACATAAAGAAATGTTTTCTTATCTGCATGCAATGAAAGCTATTCTTATCACTCCAAAATCTAGGATTTCCTGACTAATACTCAGAAATTATATGGAGCTGATTTGGCAGCAGTTGATTTTCTTCAGGCTCCTGATAAAGCCAGGAAAGAAATTAACCACTGGGTAGAGGAAAAAACTGAAGGTAAACTACTTTGGTTAATGAAGTAACTCGGGAGCAGGAACAGGCTTTATTTTCTGCTGCATTTAGAACAGTCTAGGTTTGCCCTGGGATATTCAACTGATGCATTGACAAAACCAGAAAATGCCTAAGCAAGATATTTATACAGTTCCATATCTTCAGTTACATTTCCATTTTCTTGTGTTCAGGCCAATGAGTGCAGAAGAGTTGCCTAAACAGAGATTTATACTAGTGAGTTGGAGAATTTATTTTAGACAGCCCCAGTCCATATCATACATAAATATTTCTAAATTCAGTAATCCTAACTGTGGGAGTTTTCCAGTTCTTTTATGAGGAGTCATATGTGACAGTTTACGCTAAAATATTACATTTGCATTAAATTACTCTATATCAAATTTATAGTAGTGTGCACTGTTAAAAAATATGGTGAACTAAAGAGGCAGGTACTCAAACACTTTATTACAGGAAAGGACTAAGGTTTTTATATTTGTAGTATTTCTGTGGCATCAGTTTCTTCGTGTATGTTTTATATTCCATTGCCTTATTACAAGATTTTGTTGTGACTTCTTTTTTTCTGCCCCCTCTGAAGGTAAAATCCCTAATCTGCTATCTGAAGGGTCAGTTGATAACATGACGAGGCTTGTACTGGTGAATGCTATTTACTTCAAAGGGAACTGGGCAGAGAAATTTACAGAAGCCAACACCACTGACATGCCATTTCGGTTAAATAAGGTAATACAGATAGATCTTGGTAGTATATATCTAAAAAAGAGAGGTCAAACAATATAGGTACTAAAGCGAAGCTTTGCTTACAGATAAAATAATAATAATGTTTTTCATGAACGTTTCAAGTTCACACAAAAGAGGTTTTAATGGATTTTAGTATTTTTCTGTATTCAGCCATTTGTTGTCTCACTTACTGCAACACTATCAGAGAAAATCTTCACATATAGATTAGGACCATGCCTGTTCTCAGCAGAGTTTGTCTGTTCGCAGCTTCAGCTGCTGTGAACTGTGCCTATTGGTGATGCTAGGTGAGCAGTATTAAAATGGTTAAGCCACATTTTGGTTAAGCCCCATTTCCTTGTTCTACATTCTGCTTATGTTAACAGCTGTACAAGATACTGTATATGGCCATCTGCTTTATGCTGAACAGAGCTGATCTTTGTTGACTTCTCATGGTGTCATTTTTGGGGCTAGCACAATATAAAGGTAGAGCAACTTGAAGGAATCCTTGCTGTTTCTGCGAGGACTGTGCTATAGAAGCCAAAGAAGAAATGAGTATAATACAAATCCATTATGTCCTCAGAATAAACTGTTGTTAAACAGGCCGTCAGGAGTCTGACAAAGGCAGTTTTATAATCACCTGATATGATGGCAGAAGAGTTTTGGCATGAAAGCAATTTTTAACTTACTTGTTTTCCATCAGTTTTTTAAATTAGTGTTTGCTTGGCTGTTACATTTGGTGCCTTTTATCCATCCAGAATGAAAGAAAGATGGTGAAAATGATGTATCAGAAAAAGAAATTTCGTTTTGGGTATATCCCTGAAGTGAAGATCCGTGTTTTAGAGCTGCCTTATGATGGAAGAGAACTTAGTATGATCATTCTGTTACCTGATGACATTGAAGATGACTCCACTGGACTGCAAAAGGTAATCTAAGCTAATGCAGTTATTTAATGGATAAGTCCAGCCTCTCAGAATTGCAGCCTTAATGAACTCATGTTCTCAGACAATCTCTGTCAAGAATATTTATTTTAGGCCATACTCTGCTAGCACTGCAGTAAAGAATATGTGCACGTGCTGCAACAGGAAGAAGAGTTGTGTTCTGGTTTTGTAGCTTTGGCTTGCTGAACTGAACCATGAGGGAGGTGGCAAAAACAAAAACCAAAATTAACTATGAGAATAAACTTGCTTTTTTTTTTTTTTTAAATGACAGAACTTTTCTTTTGTTACCTCTCAAAGTCTTTATTTTCTTAGCCTTAGTGAGACTGTTTTCCATAAAATGACCAGAAACACATGAGCTTCTTTGACGTCTCTGATGATTATTTTTGTTACTTTTTTAAATTATGTAACTCCATTTAGTTAGATTAAACAGTAAGAATGACTTGGTTTAGTTGCCATCAGTGTGTGCTTTTCCGTTCTGTACATTGCAGCAAGAAACAAATGTCTGCATTACTTTATATAGTAAAAAGTGCACTGACTCCACTTAATAGCATTTGGGTATGGTTATTTTTGTATAGTTGATTTAGAGTTGTATAATGCTTCATAAAGCCTTGTAAATGTTACTGAAAATGAAATACTTCTACACTGGTGATATGTAATGATCTCTGTATTTTCAATTCTAGCTGGAGAAGCAGCTTACTTTAGAGAAGCTCCAGGAATGGACATGCGCAGACCATCTGCATTCCACTGATGTTCATGTGCATTTGCCAAAGTTTAAGCTAGAAGAAAGCTATGACCTTAAATCAGATTTAGCTGCTATGGGCTTGTTGGATGTATTTGACAGTGGCAAAGCTGACTTGTCGGGAATGTCAGGGGCACGTGACCTCTTCCTCTCTAAAATTGTCCACAAGGCTTTTGTTGAAGTGAATGAGGAAGGCACGGAAGCTGCAGCTGCCACTGCTGGCATTGCTATGCTCTGCATGGCGATCGAAGAGGATTTCAATGCTGACCATCCTTTCCTTTTCTTTATTCGTCACAACCCAACGCAAAGCGTACTGTTCTTCGGCAAATACGCCTCTCCATAAAAGAGAGCTTGGCATTTGCAGACCAGTTCCTGCTGTAGTCAGTGAAATCGTTGCTCCTGAATGAGTTGGATTTTGATATAGAAAGTTAGTGCTCTGGTCTTGAGTTCCTCGTAACTTTGGCTGAGATTCCGCCTTTACCATTGAAACAATCCCAGAGAAACTGAGGAGTAATTTATTTTTCTTTCTTGAGATTGAAACAATCTTAATAAATGGGAAAATCTTAACTGTGAGGAGAAGAAATCTTTTGAAATTGGACTAGGAATAGAAATGCTCTTGGAAGACACTTTTGTCTTTTAAACAACAGGATCATCCTTCATGTATACTTTAATGGGTTTCTCTGTGTTGACAGCCCCCTCTTGTAACAATTTATAATAATCTGGTCATTCCTTATGCATGGATACTAGGATGTTCTTGCAAAACTATTGTTCCCCTAAAGTCTTGCTTTTCGAAGATATCTTAATAAAATATTTATAGCCACCACAGGCATGTTCCTGAACAGCTGAGTTTACCCAGTTCTGTCATGAAATAGAAGGCCAGATAACATTTGTTTAGAGACATCTATTAATAGAGAAAGGATTAAGCTATTTAAATAAAAGTAACCCCTTCCAGTCATTAGTCAGAAAACTTGCAATACAGCTTTGAATGAAGAGGAGGCGAAGACATTAAAAACAACGTTAGGTGACAGGTTGAAAGAGGATTTTTAAATTGTATACTCTGGTGCCATTTTAGTTATTGAGGACATGAAAGTGTGTCAGGACTGAGAGGTTTTAGGTGCCTGAAACTAATGGATGCTTTTCTGCAAGTTCAGAAGCTTTCAGTATGACATTAGATTCTGGCCAGAACCTATGTGATCCTGAAAATTACTTCAGTTTCCCAGAGGATGACTGTGTATAATTTGCAATAAGTATCTGATGTGTCTCTTTATGTAAAAGGATTTAATGTTTATTGAGCTGACTTCCACTACCTCTTTATACACAAACCTTTTGTACTGTACAACAGCCTTACGCCTGTGAGCCACTGTAATTACATACTGTTAGCATGCTGTGTTTATTTCTGGAGGATATTTGCTTGGATCATGTATATCTTGGGTACTGTCATGTTTACCTGTACGACCTCAGTTCTAAGGGGGGCACAACAATTTCTGTAATTGCGAACTGTATATTAATTCTGTCATTAAGCAACAAGTAAAAGTATTTTCCTTAAACTTGTGTTCAGAATGGAAATTTTCATACACAGTTTAGTATTTCAGAGTGCAAAAATAACTGTCTACCTCAGGGCTAGCTCCAAAGAAAACCACTGGGGCAGTAGGTGTGATCAGCTGTATGAAGGCCTTGGCCTGTTCAGAGTAGGTGAAAACACTGAAAAATAAATTACTCAGTAGAAGAAATGATTGTGTTAACCACCAGCTTCCCCTGTAAGTGCAGTCACCCCAGCTGCTCCCACCTGAAGGGAGAGAGGAACGGTTTATACGAAATGATGCAAGCACTTGGTTGGCACATTAGCAACCATGTTCTGTGCATTAGCAATACCGCAGTTGCGAAGGCTCCGGTAAATTTGTAAAGGAGAGCCTGTATTGCAGAGTGCAGATATATGAATGTAACCCTTTCTCTGCTGAATGCTTTGAAAAAACAATGCTTTGCAAATAAGTGAGAAAAGTATTATTAGCACAAAACTAATGTAAAAATTTGGAGTGGTTTGACGCTGCCTGAGTTCTGGGTTTCTGGGCCTTCGTCTTTACCCTTTTAGCAAATAAAGCTGCTGCTACCATAGATGGGTTTTGATTAAGTGAGGTTCAAAAACTCTGTTGTAATTACATCCTTATCTTTATATGCTTAAACTCAGTCAATGCATGCAAGATATATGATGCTTGAAGGCTTTTAGGGCAGTAATTACTAGGAGATTAGAAGGAAGATAAAACCTTGCATAATAGTACAAATCAGTGTAGCTTTATGAGAAGACTCATTTCTGTATTACTTTGGTCTCAATATTCAGAAACTGAACTAATACATTGGTTTTCTACAGACAGGATGCACAAAATAGAATCTTGGCAATAAGAATCTCAATAAAGGCAGCATTATTTGCTTTACATTCAACCATTTAAACCCCCAAACCACCAAACCTACTGGCAAGTATACCTCTCCCACAGTTTATGTCCCACAGTAGGACCATGGTGGGTGTTTTTCCTTAGTATTTTCTTCTGTGCTCCTGTCACAAGTGACTGACAAGGTCTGACTCCAACAGGGAAAAGTGGAATGCCAACTGTATTCATATTTCTAAAAAATTAAAATGCTGCTTCAACTAGCTCAGGGAAAGGACTTGATTCTTAGTATTTATGAATGAACACAGGTCTCACTGTGTTCAAAGCTTGGTAATTTTTCAATATGAGATGCTTTAAAGGAATACCAAGGAAGAAACTGTAATTTTAACAGGTTAAAGATACAATGTACAAGATGAGAGAACGTCACATTGGAAGTCTCAATGTAAAATGACAAGCCTAGCCTTAGTCTTAGCTAAGTAGCAGTCATAAATCCACACACACAATGTACAAAAAATACTTTCCATATATAAAATCTTCTGTTTGTATCAACCTAGGCGACTTCAAGTCAGTCTGACTGCAGTTATATTTCCCGGGGGGGTACCAATAAGTACTTGAGCAAGAACTTCTCTGTTCAAAACCACTTTGCAACAGGCTGCTGGTTTTAAGAACACAACAGGTGAGTTTCTTCCAGTGGAAGAGAAGATTACAGCAGATGGAGTTCACTCTCCATTTTGGCCTCTCCTAGGCAGACCAAAACTTAGAGCACTATTTCCTCACTGTGATATGATGAGTAAGCCAGACTTTGTACTGCTGCTTACATAGACTCTTTACAATAGCCCTTTGATTTCAGTAACTTCAAAATAAAAGCACCACCCACCACGGCCATTTGGCTGCTTTTTATCTGATTCAGACTATTTAAGTTGCTCTTCCTAGAAAATAAATATCATGGTGCGGATAAGGAGTTTCAAATCACCTTATCCTAGAGATAAATTTACATAGATGAGTTGACTCAGAGCGTGTTTAGTAATACTTTCACTGTTAACTGTTGTTATGTATTTATATAGGATCAAAATGCTGGTAAAGTACATAAACCTGGTAAGTCCCTAGATGTCTTGGAGACAGATATTTGTCTTGATTTTTTAACATGGTTTCATTAGACAGGGGTAAGACCAGTGCAATTCACTTGAACCTATTGAGATAAGAAGGTGCAATTGAAATCAGAAACTGACCTTTATATATTTTTTTAAACTTTTAAAAAATTATTTTTATTTTCTTTTATGGTAGCAAACCTGTCTAGCTCTGTCATGTCATCTTATGGTAAGAAGTAAATACATAATCTTATCCATATTAATTAATGGGCCTATGCAATCCCTGAGTACTTTATAACAATAGAAGACAAAAACCACAGCCAAAATCCTGGAAAGTGCAGCCTGTCTGGAAAGACGCTGAACAAGTGCAGTGGCCGCTGGCAATTCAGATAATGAATTCATCCAGAAAATGTTGTATCTTCAGGTTAAATAGAACTTCAAACAAGCAGCTTGTATAATCACTTTTATTTTTAAGTCATACCATGGAAAATGATAGCCATTTTGGCCAAGAACTTTTTTCTCAATATGAGAAAAAACTCTCACAGAAAAGGAAAAAAAAGTGCAGCCCAGAGGTTAACAAAGGATTTAAACTCCTTGTGCATGGAAAACAGTACAAGAAAACTAAAATAGAAATAATGATTTCATATAAATATCTAGTATAAAAGCCTGGACAACTCCTTTCCAACTATATTATCTATTTTCTTATCTGCAAGAGTCAAACTAGCTAAATAATGGAAACAATATTCATTAGATAATTTTCTAAAAAAAACGCAATGGAATTCATTATGGGCATTATTTAATTGATGTTTCTGGTCTTGCTGTCCATATCTTTGACACTGGTATGCTACTATTGGGAGAAACAACTTAGATGAGTACAAGTTATTTCTCATGTGTATTGAATTGCCCAAGTGTGGGCTATGGCGTGGCCTTTCTCATGGTCTGCCCTACTTCTTAGTGGAACAACTTATATTAGGGAAAAAAGATGTTGTGATATGGCAGATTTTGATGGTGCTTCTTACAGAGCAAGCAACTGTCACCTGATGGGATCCAAATCTTACGTCCAGTTTTTTGGTATTTCCTTACAGCTCTACACTCTGAAGATAAATAAATACACCAGTATATCAGGACACAATTCTTATGAAGAGGCCATTCTTGCCTTTAAGTGAGCTTTGAAAGGTAAGCCTCAGGGACTCAAAAGCCAGAAAACAAAGAAATATACTTCACTGTTTTTTAATTTCTTTCATCTAATGCTTTTCGAGCAATCTCACTGGGAGATTTGGCTGCTGTTTGTTGAAAGCAGCATTGCCAATCCTACCTGGAGGCTTTACGCATCATCCTGAGAGGAAATGGACATTTTTGCCTTGTGTTTGTTTCAGAGGGCATCTCCACATGCCATTCAGAGGACTAACAAGATTAAATACTAATCTAATTAATTGTTGCATTAAGTCAAGCAACAGGAAAGTTCCAACCAAACGACAAAACCTAGGGAATTATGGGTTAAAAAAGAAAACCATGCAAATTTACATAAATGAATCTTGTTGGAAGACTTGCTCATCTTTAAAAAGACACTTTCCTCACAGCTTTCAAAATCTATCAGTATTATCAGCTTCTGGGCCTCATCAGATGCCATGGAAAAATACCAAGCCTACTGCTGGTTTTCTAATCCACTGTTTAGACAAGACAGGGCAGCTGTTGATCAAAACCTTTGGCAATGTGTGTCCAGCCCCAGAAGAGAATAGTTGTCACATATTTTACAGCTGATTTATCTTGGCAGTTTCAATTTCTTGCAATATATAAAAGCTGACATTACCCAGAATAAGAGTCTGAAATGTCTCACTAGTAATTCTAAACCTGTCTTCACACTTTGCTGGTGTTCTTCATCACTAAATCCCCTGCCTAGCATGCTCCACAAGCACGCACCAGGAAAGTTCTCTAATATCTGACCCAAATAGCAACACTTCATGTTCTTCAAATCCTAGCCCAGCAAAGCAAAACAAACCCATGTTTTTGTTCATCTCTTCAGTGTTTGTTAGCAAGTAAATATTGAGTTAAATTGGTCCTGAAAAAATAATTATAGCCCACTAATGGGTTATAACTAAGCAAGATATCCTCTGTTCTAGGCAATGACTTCTCATATGCATACCATGGAATGTAAATGGTTATATCTAAGTCCTCACAGACATGGAAGGCCTTACTTCTTGCATTAGTACATGTGTGACCCTGGTCAGCACTTTGCATTTAATCTCAGAGCTCCATGAGTAATCATCTTCTGGCTGTTGTACACTGTATCATGAAAGCTTGTGGAAAAGTTTCACAAAGTGTGAGAAATTCTTCCCCTTCAAGTACAATTTTTGGTGTAATATATTTTATGATTCTAGTGCTACCATGAAGGTCCTCACTTGGTTTTTTCAAGTCAGGTAATCTTTATTAATAGTAATTTCCTAATTACTAATTAGGAAAAAAAATCATACTATGATTTCACTCATCTCAGTTGTTTTTTACCAGATAAAACAATGCCCCTGCTAGACAGCTGAGAGACTTAACAGTTTGTGGTTTACTGTTACAGTATTTTCTCTGTAACGTGAGAAATAAGGAATGATCCTTCGTGGGTACTTTATATAACAACATTCTGCAACTTCTACTGTTGCATAACTTGTTTGTAAAATTAGAGGGAAGACAATGACTACATCTCCATCCCCATATACCCATTTAGGTCATACCTTATCTATTAGTACAGAATACTTTATCGGTGATATATCTGATATAAACATTTTTTTCCTGCAGTTTTTAGAGAATTTCTGATTTGGTCCATGAACAGGCATAGCTTCATCATCAGTATGGAGTGTGGAGAACAGAACTTTTAACCTTTTTCCTTAGTGACACAAAATATTATAAAATAGTATTTATGTCATGTATTGTAGATGGAGGTGTGAGTTGGTAGATCAGGAAAAATCCCAGGCTCTGCATGGGAATATGAGTCTTTGTTTCCTTCCAAATAAGAGAAGGAGGACTGCCAAGTCAGAGAAAACTTGCAGTATGGCACTGTATGGATAATGCACAACTGCTTAGAGGCCAATGGTTGGAGAAGGGAGCACAGACAAAGTATTTATGAAGGGAGAACCCACAGTCTGTTCAGACCAGGGCAGAAAAATCTGTCTTTGCTTGAACGAAAACTCATGCTGATTACAGAGAAGGCGTGAGTATCATCCCTAGTCTCCACCGGAAACCCAAGATATTTGTTGCAGACTATACCACATTGCTGCAGTTTCCTGTCACCTCCTGCTTCTATGGATGCAGAAATGTTTAGGCCACATTTAAGGAGACAAACAGCTACAGTCAATAACTGCTTTTCAATTACTCTGCCTTACCTGCACGTTTTCTTATTGCCTCATTTCCGCTCTCTCCATGCAGCAGCGTATGTTTGTTTTCCTTATTGCAGCCACAAATTCATCAATGCCAATTTTCTTCCTGTGCACTTGCCCTGCAGGACAGAGGTAGGACCGTCACAGGAGCACTAGGATCATAGGAGGGACTCTCTGCCATTTTGCAGCAGCCTGCAAGCAACTCAGAGGAGACAGTGCAAAGAAAATATTAATCTCTGCACAGCTGGACCAGCTGTAGCCTCTACAGCCACAGACTTTTTTGGCTGATAGAGACTCCATCGGCTAAACTCAACCAAGTCTTTGCTGAGTGCAGACCACCGCAGAGGATTTTCATCAGGTCCACCTTGAACACACCAAGCTGCTCCAGAACAGGGAGGACTAGAAAGGCATATGGGGCAAAACACACTATTATCGTTCTGCAAAACTTCTGTGCAGCTTTTGCTGTAACATCTGGGACAAAATTTACTGTAACAAGGGAAGTTTGATCAAGTCTTAAATAACTAAAAGAGGAGCTGTAAATAGAAAGTTCAGGCTTTGAGTAAGGATTTCTGCCAACTGCAAGCAAGAAACTACAGTCTGGGGTTTCCCTTGGGTAAAACTTTATAGCCAATTAGATTTGAGCATTAGTAGGTACTAGCAAAATTAAGAAAATCTGGTGAGGTTATCCCCTTCTTTTTTGCTAATAGAAGAAAAAGAGAATAGAAAAATACCTCAGACTGCATTAGCCCAACACTTCTAACTGCCAGTTGCAGCAAAGGGAAGCACACCAACCTCTCCTACACCTGTAAGATAAAAAAGAAATATATTTACCAATCCATTGATTTCATTTGTTTTGCAAATCACGGGCCATTTCAAGAAATATTTATATTAACTGTCTGTATCTTAAGAATTAAAATGGACATTGGTTAATAGCACAAGGAGTTTTGCCAAGAGTATTTTGGATATAATCCATGTTTCCGCCTCTGTCCCCATCTTTCTACATGTCTTGAAAGGGCGGACACAAACTCAGAACAGTAGCTCCCACCCTGCTAAACCATTCTGCTGTGAAGAATACAGGTACTTATTTGAGGAAAGATATCACATAGAAACATTTAAAGAATCAGACTCAAACCCTCTAACAGTATGCAGTCATGCAATCAGTTTAATTTCTGAAAATATTTCAGTTAGACCACAATCCTAAGTTTTTGTCATACAGAAGAAATTAATATGAAGATTACCAAGCTGAAAGCCTCACAACAAAATTGATCTCCACTAGAAATACGAAGAAGACAGTAATTAAAAAATTTTGCAGGTTATATATTGAAAACCTTTGATCAAGGCCAAGGTCCAGCAGTCTATCTGGGAATGTGAAGAGTAACGAGCTGAACTTCCTGATGCAGGAAAGTCAAAGTTGTCTTCCTGGTTTGGAAGTGCATCCTCAGACCACAGAGCTCCTGGTCTGCAAAAATTACTCTGAATGAACTCCAGATGTGTGGTTGTGGCATCCCTTCTGATCTAAGCTCTGCACAGCACCAAATATCTCTACTGTAACAAGTACCCACCTGCAATTAGAATCATAGGATAGAATCATAGAATGGCTTGGGTTGGAAGGGACCTTCAAAAACCATCTAGTCAACCCCTGCCGTGGGGGTCAGTGTGTACCAGGCAGCTGACCAGCAGATCAGGGTTGTACCACACCTACAGCTCGAGAGAAGTGCAAAGAGCTCCACGTGACTCCAGTGCAAACCTGCTTTCTTCTTTTGCCAAAAAATGAAATACTTATTTACAAAATGAACCTGCTAGCTGAATAAAAGTTTAAAAAAATTGTCATATGCAATACTGTAAATGTGAAGCAAAGGACCAGCCAAGTTTAGCCAACCCATCAGAAAACTCCCAAATGATTCAATATTATATTTGTGGCACACAGTCCTTTTGAAGGAGAGTTAGTAACCTGCTGACACCTCTCATGGAAGTCAGCAGAGCCACCCCCTTTTAGCAGGGATGTGGCATTCTCAGTTGAATAGCAAAAGATCAGAAGCTGTACATAAAGCACTGTAAGGTTTAATCTGATCACATTTCATAAACTAAGCAGGATCGGGACAGGAATCCTTGAAGTCCACCAGGTAACCAGTATAAACCCAGTAACAAGGGTACATGTGGCATGTAGCAAGCAAAACCTGAGTAGTTACCAATGAAATCCAGCTGTACCTGCACTGAGCCACTGTGCAGGTGGCAACTTGCAGCCAAGACACACATCACTGGTGGCCCGTTTGCTCCACAGCACTTTGACAAGTGTGGACAGTTTCCCAGTAGCTCCTCAGCACTTCAGTAATAAAAAATCTTTGCTAATTATCTGCTGTAATTCTAGCCAAACACGGCCCTCTTCTCCTACCCAACTGCTACTTAGCATAGTCATACACCGTTCTAGCAGTTGCTGGCTTTTTGGCACACCAGACGACTGCACACTTAAGGATTGAAGAGAAGGAAAATAATCAGCATTTAAATGAAGGAACATTGTCAACACCAAGGACACTGCCATGACCATACGTTCTACTTACTGGAATCTCCAGTCAACAGCAATCTTGGATGGGATGTATTTTTAGTAGGAAACGGAAGACAAACCCTCTGTTGTAACAGCAGAAAGTCAATTTGTGTCTCTCTGCTTTCCAGTTCAAAGCTAGTGGAATCCCTGATGCACAAATGGAAATATATGAGCGTCTTTCACTACCAGGAATCTCCTTTCCAAAAGCACTTCCCAAAATGCCATCACACAGTAACAATTCTAAGTGACAGAACTTCAAAAACGAACATAATTCAGCTATTTTCATGAATATTCTACTTCAAAAATGATTTAAACTTGCTCTGGAAAGTAAGGATGGCAAAGTTAAAGGAACCTCAAGCTTTCAAAACCACACTGTTGTCATTAAGAATATTAAACAAATGCACAGATGCTATTTTTAAGAAATTTATTGGCTTAATAAATGTTGTACAAAATTAGTCTATGAAACACCATAAGAGCAAAAACTAAACTGTAATTATATTTTGTTTACTGTATTTTAGTGGGGGGAATACAATTTTTTTTTTAAATAAACATTCTCAAAATCTGAAATATACATTGATTTTAAAAAGCAGCACAATAATACTCCTTGTCTCACAGTAAGAGCCAGAAATGCAGGTGTCTCATTTCTTCTCCATTTGAATCAGAGGGTGACAGCACTACACTGATAAACCTTACTTATGCATTTCTAGACTGCTCAACAGAAATTCTTTACAAAACGCCCTCAGAATAACAGTAGTAAAATCAGAAGGTTAAGAAAGCATCTGAAAGGCTCAGTGGTTTAATAATTTCCGACATAGTAACAGATGGCTGAAACTGTAAGGGGAATTTCCATCCCAATACAAATGTACACGTCATAAAATAAAAATCCATCCCGAGCAAGTCGGTCACGTTTTCTGTTCCTTGAAGAAGTCTGTTCCTTTCAACTCTTCTGGTAGATAGTCCTGCTCTACGGGCTCCTTGTACATGGGGTTATATTTATAGCCTTTACCGTAGCCCAAGTTCTTCATAAGCCTTGTTGGGGCATTTCTCAGATGCAGCGGAACAGGCGGCAGAGGTCCGGTGTGCATCCTCAGACATTCTTTGACATTGCCATAGGCCCTGTAGACCTCTATAGACTTCGGTGCTCTGGCAAAGTACACTACACATTGTGCTAGAATGACCTGGAAAGAAGAAAAGGGAAAATGTTAAATGACTGCTTTTAAGCTCCCTTGGAGAAAGTCTGTTATTCAGGTTGTTCATGTAGCATAACAGGGGTTATGTTTTTAATTGACCTCTGCCTGCTACTATAGTATGAACATCACTACTTAATGACAATGCAGCTCTTCATGATTCACACTACTAGAAAAAAATTGCTACTTGAGAATATCAGAGTGTGTAATCTTATATAAGAGGGTCCAGAGAAGGGCCACAAAGATGATCAAAGGAAAGGCTGAGAGAATTGGGTTTGTTCAGCTTTGAGAAAAGAAGGCTTGGGGGAGACCTTATCACCATGTTCCAGTATTTAAAAGGTGGCTACAAAGAAGATGGAGACTCTCTTTTTACAAGGAGTCACAGGGAAAAGACGAGGGGTAATGGGTACAAGTTACTCCTGGGGAGATCGTGATTAGACACAAGCGTGAAATTTTTCACAATGAGAACAATCACCCATTGGAACAATCTCCCCAGGGAAGTGGTGGATTCCCCAGCACTGGACACCATTAAGATTCAGCTGCACAGGGTGCTGGGCCATCTTGTCTAGATCGTGCTTTTATCAAGAAAGGTTGGACCACATGATCCTTAAGGTCCCTTCCAACCTGGTGTTCTATGATTCTGTGATGATTCTATGATTTACAACAGAGGAAAAAAAATGGAGAGAGCAAAATGATGTTAATTCACCTACCACATTTTAACTATAAGTACGCAGTGAATTTTATTTCAAAGTACAACATCCATTTTAAGATCTATGATGTTCTCTTACTTGTCAAAGAAGGGGCATGCTGAACGAACAAGTCGCTAAGTTTGCCATGTCCTTGCAATCTCTGTTTATTTTTATAATTACAACTAGGTTTTACAGCCTGCAGTACTTTCAAATCAGTAAATTAATGAAACCTTTACCTCACATTCTGGCATTCCAATGAAGTGACAACCTTGATAAGCAGCAACTGCTTGTGTTAAAGCCAGAGGATCTGCCAGACCTACAAAAAGGGATCAGATAAAAGCAGATTAAAGTCAGTTTACTTTAGTTACTGTCTCTTCTTTTTATTTGGTTTCCCATCTCCTGTGAGAAGGAAGGTTATCCATGCACATTTCAAAGTTGCTTTCTCAGATGTTGTAACTTCTAGGACAATGTTTTGCATCCATAAGATGTACTCCCTTCATCCACTTTCTTTCTTCTTCTGTTCCCCCAAAAAAAGAAAGGTCTAAATCATGGCTATGATTTAACCGACTGAAGCTGTTGCCACACGGTGGCAGCCTGAGCAGTAGCTGCTCGTGTGTGGTTCACTTATGTTTTGGAAGTGAGAAAGAAATGGGGAAATACTGCTACATACACAGAGCTTCCCCAGATCTCCTAACTCTTCACCCACCACATAGGTGGGTGCTAAAATTTTGCTGCATCTGTTACTTTCAATGAGTCAATCAAGAGACCTTATAACTAGGGAACCAGCTATCAAATCTGAGGTTTGCAAGTCAGGGTAGACCTTCCACAATCATTAAAAAAATACAGACACCCCTAAAATATGCCTTTTCTGTGACACAAGTTTACTGTTGACCTACAATCACCATTGTTTAAAGAATCCATATTAATACACTGCCAAAACCTGAACTCAAAAGTCTTTGTTTCTTCTACAACAGGTAATCATCACAATGATATCACATGTAGGTCTCTGTCGGCAGATACAAAGGTTTTTTTGAGTGTGGAGCATTTCAGTATTTTGTACCCATTTTACACGTAGCAGTTCTGGGGTTGTTTTTTTCCCAAGCGTCAGTCTTTGGAAACCAGAAGCCTGGCAGATCTTCATTCAACATAATATTCCAACATGAAATACCACAAATACTTACCTATATCTTCACTTGCAAACCTCACCAGCCTCCTTGCTACGTAGAGCGGATCCTCACCACCTTCAAGCATTCGAGCAAGCCAGTAAAGGGAAGCGTTTTCGTCTGAGCCTCTCATAGACTTATGCAGGGCAGAGATGCAGTTGTAATGTTCTTCTCCTATTTAGAATGGGGGAGAAGAGATACACAAAGCTGTTAGGAGGAAATTAAGTTAAATACATTTAAGGGAGCAGAATATATTTTACTAGATCACGGTAGGTAAACATAACCTGCTTCTTTCAGTTCTTTGTATTTATACGTGTTTATTGTGTTCACTGATGGTTTCAGCACTTTCCTGCTTTGCCACATGGATCATTACACTAACTACACAAGCATAACAGAGTGACAGCAGATGAAAAGGAGGTTGTTTTTTTAAACATTACAAGGCAAACAATTTGATTTTGGTAACCTAATGATCTTTCCTTCAAATGAAAAAAAAAAAAAAAACAACAAACCTCACACCTGATATTTTAAGCATTTAGGAAGAAAACTCTATGTGAATATCTCATAATTGACAAAGTGCACATATAAACCACTCACTGTTGCTTTTGGACATGCACACAGCTCTGAGAAGGCAACAGAAGAATGACAGAAATCCAGTTCCATACAATAGTGATATTTTAGAAAACATACATTTCACATCAACGAAAACCTGAAAATAAAGCGTGCAGTAAATCAGATGTGATTGCTGCATTATATGGGGGAAAAAAGGAAACACTGCTGTGGGTACACAATGATGGCACATAACACAATCTGGAGGAAACAGGATCACAGCACACAACCCTGGAAAACCCCTATGGAATGTTGGGTTCAGTTGTAGACACCTGCACTGCTGTACAGTTCCTGAAAACTAAGCAGCTCAAACAAAAAAAAACATGAACAAAATGAAACAAAAAAGCCAACTACCTGAAATGCCAGACCGATAAGTAAGGGGTGGGAAGACTACATTATTTACACAGATTTTTTTGTTTAACACTAAATATAAGATTAGATACGGACTCCAAGGAGAAACAAAGCCGTCTGACAGCTCTTTTAGGGCTACAGTTAAAAATAGAGGGTCAACATTACAAACAGCAAATGAAACCATTCCTGCTTGCAATTTTTCTCCATGCAGCTTGTTTTGATTCTTATGCATTACTTTTAATCAAACTTTTAAGAGTATTTTGCTGTGGTATTGTTGCTAAACTCTCCACATAATCTGTCTTCTTATGTTTTAAAGTGTCTGGCATTCTTTGGCTCACAGCTAACTGCGTATTATAAAGGCAACTGGCTGCATTCACAGCCATCTGTTAATATTTCTCTTCTTCCTATGGCTAAAAGGATTTACAGCCGCAGGGCCGTATCAGAACACACCACCCTTGCTTGTAGACACTGCAAAATAAAAGGTCACATGCATGAGTCTGAAAACTAAAGCCCCCAAGTCACTGCAATTGCCCTTTCCAAAGCCAGAAGACCCCCACCTCCCAGCTGAGAACCTGGGTCCATCTTCCTGCGTGGCTGCTCATGCCGCAGCGTGGTTCTGCGGGGAATGCAAGGCGTGCGCTGCCAGCATACACAGGCCGGCAGCTATTTCTGATAGGACTCTGCAGTGCTAGCCCTGTGGCATGCAGTCGTCCCTCGTGCCAACACAAACAGCATGTCTGTGCTCCGTCATAACACTTGAGTTAGCAGCAATCAACCCAAGCAGCTGAACTCGCATCGTCCTCCTGGCAGAGGCGTCTCTTGGTCTCTTAAAAGCGAGGAAGAAACCCTGAAAATATCTCCAGAGGTTGTGCTTGCCCATTTTTTTTTTACCGGAGTGCTTTTATACTCTCTTCGGGCTACTGTAAAGTGTCACACTTGGGGATACCAGATGGCGAGGCAGAAGGGAACCAGCGGATAGGCTGTGGGGTATTTTCAGAGTATGTCACTGAGAAAGGGGACAATTTTCTCCCTTTATCTCCTTCCTCACAAAGTTAATGTCAGTGACTGAGTCATCAACATGATGACAATACTTATAAATCAAACTTGGACTTCTTCAGAAATACTGTGCTGTTTCAATTAAAGGCAAAATACAATCACATGCATTGGATGATGAGGGTTTATGTTTCTTGTTTAAAGATGTAGTTTATACATTTTCTATGTAAGATACCAGAAGCAGTTTTAAAAAAATCAGACAGAACTTTATATAGACCTTTATTTGTTTGCTCTGTCTCTCAGGCTGGTTAGCCAATGCATAGATTTTGGCCTTTTAAATTCAGCTGAGAGACAGACACACGCAAACTTATCTATTGCTGCTGTTCTGCATCCTGGATGCCTCTGGAAATCAACACTCCATAAAGAGTTTTTGGAATTAAATGCATTTGCTCTATGCAGCTTCCACAAAGGCAAATACCTTTCCTAAGAGAAAAAGGATACTGCAGAGGAGGCTTTGTGGACAACAGGATTTTCTAGAGTGTCTAATCTATAGAGATGCATAAATCTTCTTAATTCCCAGTTCTGTGCCCCTAAATTAGTTTATGTGCTCATGAAGAGTTTTCTAGCTAGTTTATTTAAGATGTTAATTTATCTAAAGTCTTACTGGTAGAAGACATTGAAAGGCCTCATTCACTGACCATAACTAATATCTAGACTTCTTAAGCGATCCCTATTTGTAAAGACAGAAGGCAAAAGTAAAATAACAGTCTCCATCTCACATTCCTGTCAGTCTTAGCCAGAGGTAAACATCAACTGCTCACCAATAAAAGAGAGAAGAAAGCCTTAGATGAAAGACTAGAAGACAGCACGGGTGAAAAGACTTCTCATTCTGGCCCAGAAGAAAACAATTAAGCTGGCAAAAAACATTAAGGTGCGAGACACCTTCTCCACAGAAAAGGAAGGAACAACCCTGTTACAGATTACAGAATAAATTATCTCCATCTTAACGCATTCCCAGTCTTTACCATGAGTGAAGCTACGTTACCACAAAGATAATGAGTTAAAATCCTGCAATTATTCTGATCTACATCTTTGGTATATGCTAAAAAATCAGTGTTAGCAGTGAGACACAACACATAAGAGGAAGAAGAGACAATACAACTCTATCTTAAATATCTAGTCTTTGTCCATTTGCAGTTAATTTTAATTAATTTGGTTGCTGCACCATTTTCTCAAAAAATCAAAATTTTAAAAAATGCAACCGAAAGCTAAAATCTGACTAAATAGTTTGTTCCTGCTTGCACTGCAAGGGCAGCTGCTGGCTGTGAAATTTGACTAGCGCTGTTTCTTTGTCCTTCCAGCTAAAACGCACAGACTATCTGCCCACAGATCTTGCCTTTACATGCCTGCACACAGATCAGAACAACAGCCTAATGGCTGGATTAAGAATAATTTCCTTCCTAGACTACTTGGTGAAAGTACAAAAAAGAATTCCCAACTACATATATTTGCCAAATTTTGCTGAAGGTGAGCAAAAATAATTATGTAAAATCAAAATTCCATATTTACGTAACTCTGAGCACTACTCAATCATAGCTGCTGCTGTCATGACTAGACAGCACCATGTATGTCCCATCATTTTATAAGGCTGAAGCACTTTATTAGAAGATTGCAGATTCTACTCAAGAACTGGGATTCAAAAAGTTTTTGCTAAAACATGCTACAAAAGTGTCTCTACTTATACAACAGCATCTATCCAGAAGCCCTTTGTACATAAAAAGACAACTAGGTATCTCTATTATGGATAAAAATGATCAACCAAGATGCGGACTACTCTGCAGAAGAGAGAAATTTTGTAAAGGCACATACTCAGGTAACCTGCTATTGTGACAATATCTGTGGTGGGTTCTTTGGCATTCATACCATCAAGAAAAACAGCATTTTCCCCTCTGACAATCTCTTAACAAAAAAACCCAAACCTCTACACAGAGCTTGAAGGATTTCTGCCACGAAGAAAGGGCTGACGTGTGCTTTTCGGCAAGCCTCAAAAAGAGGTACTGCAGCCACCTCCAAGGGAGCACACATGCGTAGGAGGGCCCGGAGCAAGGACCATGCCAAGCGTTCTGTGTGGCAGCAGCCACAGGGCGACAGCAAATGCACAAGGGAAGCGTACGATGCAAGAGACTCGCACTGGTAAACTGGTCAGATTTTCTGCTCTCTCTTAATCATCACTTCTTCCTGCCACTGACCCCATACAATTTTTCTTCTCCCCCCGCACCTACCCTCTGCTTTTCAGCTGCCACCATATCAATATCTGCTCAGCTGACTTTTTCCTGACAATGAGCCATAATTTCCTCTTTGCAGCAAGAAGGCTGCAAGCAGGCATGTATGTTACAAACTACCTCGAGAAACCTCTCATCACAAGTTTTGAGTAGTGACAGTTAATTGAGTATACCGGATACAGTGACAAAACAAAAATCAATCCGTTCTCCAAATACTGCTTGGCATAATAATTTGATACTAAACTGCACGGGCTGTCAGGCATTGGAACAGGCTGCCCAGGGAAGTGGTGGAGTCATCATCCCTGGAGGTGTTTAAAAGACATTCAGACGAGTTTCTCAGGGACATGGTTTAGTGCTAGAGTTGGGTTATGGTTGGACTCGATGATCTTGAGGGTCTCTTCCAACTGAAATTATTCTGTGATTCTATGATGGAAGTATTGCTGAAGAACTACTGTACGCATTCAAGGGGATTCACCCCATCTTTAATACTCAATGGTACAGTGGTCAATATTGTGATGCCTAACATTGCTAAGTCACAGATTTAGCAAGAGTGTTTATCACATTAGAAAGCCTTAAATGTAATTAGATTTATGGGACCTGCCCTAGGTAAGCTATAAAATTCACTACCTCAAAGAGCAACTCTAAAAACAAAGTAAATTGCTCAGGTTTTCACATAACACATTGTTGTGAATGTGAGCACTTCCAAGTCTTTCAAAGGAGTAGAAGTGCAATGGGAGCTTTAAAGCCCTTCAAGAACAAACCTCCTCATTAAATTACTTCTCCCTCTTTCCATTGCAACCCTCTTAAAAGACAATATTCTAATAACCTTAAAGAACAAATAATTTCACCATAAAACTGTTCGAAGGGCAGCAAATATGTCTTTCAGCTAACCTACACTTCCTAAGTGGCAAGAGGAACGCCTGTTTAGGAGGAATTTCTGGGTGAGCCTGCAATACTGTAAAGGAAAAGTAGTTTTGAGGCCAAATTTCAGCACAAACACTGTTTTACCGGAGCAGCTGGTACAAAAAGGGGAGAAGAAACAGAACTTATAAAGGCTATCGGCTCTTGAGAATGCTGCATCTCCAGGTTTTCATCTGCTGCGGTGCAGTTGCCACTGTTGGGGCACATGGAACCCAGCTCTCCTCCCCACATGTGAAAGGCATACTGCTGAGCATTTGGCCCTCAACCTTTAGTCACGTAGACAAGCAGAAGAGGCGAGTTTACAGGTCATGGAAGCAGGGGCTGGCCACTTGGGAGGAATATAAGGCTGCTGTTAGAGGATGTAGGAAGGCAGCTAGGATAGCCAAGGCTTCCTTAGAATTACAGCTGTCGAGAGGGGTCAAGGACAGCAAAAAGAACTTTTTCAAATACATAGCAGATAAAACTAATACCAGAGGCAATGCAGGCCCACTGATGAGTGGGGTGGGTGCCCTGGTGGCAGAAGATACAGAGAAGGCAGAATTACTGAATGCCTTCTTTGTCTCTGTCTACTCTGCTGGAGGCTGTCCTGGGGAGCCCTGTACCCCTGAGACCCTGGATGAAGCCAGGTCAATGGAGGAGTTTGCTTTAGTCGATGAGGACTGGGTTAGGGAGCAATTAAATAGTCTGGACATCCATAAATCCATGGGTCCAGATGGGATGCATCCGCGGGTGCTGAGGGAGCTGGCTGAGGTCATTGCTGGACCGCTCTCCATCATCTTTGCCAAGTCTTGGGAAACGGGAGAGGTGCCTGAGGACTGGAGGAAAGCAAATGTCACTCCAGTCTTCAAAAAGGGCAAGAAGGAGGACCTGGGCGATTATAGACCCATCAGCCTCACCTCTGTCCCTGGGAAAGTAATGGAACAGCTTGTCCTTGGTGCCATCTCAAGGCATATCAAGGATAAGAGGGTTATTAGGGGCAGTCAGCATGGCTTTACCAAAGGTAGGTCATGCTTGACCAACCTCATAGCCTTTTATGAGAATGTAACAAGGTGGATGGATGATGGCAGAGCGGTTGATGTGGTCTACCTTGACTTCAGTAAAGCCTTTGACACAGTCTCCCACAGCATCCTCACAGCTAAGTTGAGGAGGTGTGGTCTAGACAATAGAGTAGTGAGGTGGGTTGCAAACTGGCTTAAAGAGAGAAGCCAGAGAGTGGTGGTCAATGGTGCGGAGTCCAGTTGGAGGCCAGTATCTAGTGGCATGCCTCAGGGGTCAGTACTGGGGCCAATATTATTCAATATATTCATTAACGATTTGGACGAGGGAATTGAGTGTACTATCAGCAAGTCTGCTGATGACACTAAGCTGGGAGGAGTGGCTGACACGCCAGAAGGCTGTGCTGCCATCCAGCGGGACCTGGACAGGCTGGAGAGTTGGGCGGGGAATAACCTGATGAAATTTAACAAGGGCAAGTGTCGAGTCCTGCATCTGGGCAGGAACAACCCCAGGTTCCAGTAGAGGTTGGGAAATTATATATTAGAGAGCAGTGTAGGGGACAGGGACCTGGGGGTCCTGGTGGACAACAGGATGACCATGAGCCAGCACTGTGCCCTTGTGGCCAGGAAGGCCAATGGCATCCTGGGGTGTATTACAAGGGTGGTGGTCAGTAGATCGAGAGAGGTCCTCCTTCCCCTCTACTCCGCCCTGGTGAGACCCCATCTGGAATACTGTGTCCAGTTCTGGGCCCCTCAGTTCAAGAAGGACAGGGAACTGCTGGAGAGGGTCTAGCGTAAGGCAACAAAGATGATTAAGGGAGTGGAGCATCTCCCTTATGAAGAAAGGCTGAGGGAGCTGGGTCTCTTTAGCTTGGAGAAGAGGAGACTAAGGGGTGACCTTATTAATATTTATAAATATAGAAAGGGTGAGTGCCACGAGGATGGAGCCAGGCTCTTCTCGGTGGCAAACAATGATAGGACAAGGGGTAACGGGTTCAAACTGGAACACAAGAGGTTCCACTTAAATTTGAGAAAAACCTTCTTCTCAGTGAGGGTGACAGAGCACTGGAACAGGCTGCCCATGGGGGTTGTGGGGTCTCCTTCTCCGGAGACATTCAAAACCCGCCTGGACACATCCCTGTGCGACCTCACCTAGGCATTCCTGCTCCAGCAGGGGGATTGGACTATATGATCTTTTGAGGTCCCTTCCAATCCCAAACATACTGTGATACTGTGATCTCAGAAACTGTCTCGGGTACTCACCTGCTCGGTCATACAAGATGTGCGATCGCTGTAGCCCCTCCTTTACATGTTCTTCTGTTATCACAATGCCATCCACAGAATCACCTGTGGTCACATGCAAAGGAGTGGTTTTCCCCACTGCTAGTCTGGCCTGAACTGCTAACTGGAGTCCATTCAGTCCAGTCCTTGCATCACCATCACAGAGGTAGGCCAGGGCGTTGAGAGCTTTCTCCTCTATGTACACCGGGAATCTGCAACAGAACAACCACACGCTGTCAGCCCCCATCACGTTCCTCTCCTTGCACATTGTGCTGGAGGTGGCATCTCTTCACAAGGTTTGTTGAGAGGCAGCTGCGTTTAAGTTTTGTTCCTAACCCATTCTGTCACGATTAAGCATTGCAGAGCCTGGGAGAACGCTGTGGGAGCTGACCCCTCTTCCTTCTGCCCATATGCATGTTAAATACAACATCAAAAAAGTATGGCAGGAGTTCTCATCTCTTTAACGTCCCTATTTTTACTCATTTCATTAAGTGGAAACTAGGGTTATGATTTTGTCAGAGCACAATTCTGGCACAGTCAGTTGAACTTCACAAAGTTTTACTCCATCAGCATTTCACAGCTAGCACTTCAAATTCCTTGCTGGAGGGACAATTAAAAGGTAGGAAGCTATCCAAATGCACATGAGGGAATACAGTGAGATATAAAGTAATTTGCATAACGTTTTGAAACAACTACCAACAGCAAGAGCTGCTATCATATGGTTCTTTAAAAAGCAACAGTTGCAAGGATTGTTTACATTGTCAGTGTTCTTGCCATCTACTACTCAAAGCGTGCCAGGACTATACAAACACATGAAAAAGGCCAAATTCCACCAAACACTCAATTTAATTGAACAAGACAGAAAGAGCTGAGAAATGCAGCAAAAGCTAAAGATTCCCTTGAGATCTCACAGTGGATCTATGAAAAATCTGGGAAAAAAACAACGTTCCCAAGCTCTTTCTCCAAGTTTTCACCTGCTGGGGTGCAGTTGCCACTGTTGGGGCACATGGAAACCAGCTCTCCTCCCCACATGTGAAATGCATACTGCTGAGCATTTGGCCCTCAACCTTTAGTCACGTAGGCAAGGTAATGGTCAAGGTTTTCACCAGGCAGAGGGTACCACTGATTCGATTTGGGAACAGCAGCTACTGGAGTTAAAGCACGGCACTGGGTAATGACCCTAACTTAGCTATTTCTAGTAGCTGCACCGAAAATTAAGAGCGACACGTATCAGTGGGAATTAACACACAGAGCTTGGTGTGAGAGGTCATTCTTATGAAGCTCTTGTGTGCCAAATAATTAAGGATTCACAACAGCCCTGCACTTTGTTCTCCAGAAAGATTTTTTACTGTTATTACCAGTGGTGTACAAAAAGGCAATGCCAGGGTTCCTGGACACATGTATCCACTAATCTTCATTAATTGCCTCCTCTTCCTCCTTGCAAGCTCACTTTGTGCTTGTCACAGAAAATAAGAAGATGGTAGGTGCTGGAAAAACTTCAACAGTCAGTATTTGAGCTCTCTCATGCCCACATGTGAGAGGGAAAAGCTCATTGAGCTTCAATCTTAATCCACATCACTGTAAGTGAAGGCTGACAAATATCTTCTAGGGCCATAATTCAACACTTTCTTTTTCAACTCTTTATTTTTCATGTATTTGATAAAGCTGGAAAAAAATGTTACATGCATACACAGCAGCACTCCAAAATAACCGCACTATCTCCAATCTGTTTCAAACAGTTTCGTGTTTGAAACAGGGAAGCAGAAGAATATAACAGTGCGGCGATTGGTCAAGTATCTCATGTATCAAATTCTTTGAAAATCAGGGAGTAAAACTGACCCCTCAGCAATACAGATAGTCACCAGATTTTTCTATATGCCACGAAAGAAGCCAGCAAAGAAAGCAGAACCAATTTTTAAAAACCCAGCAGACACTACAAACAGACAGTCTGCTGCTAATACCTCCATCAACAGGCAACAAAACCAAATCTGCTGCACGCTGAGCAGACACTTCACATATAGCAGCAGGGCAGACTGAAGAGAAGGTTTCATCTGCAAGGACTAACCTTTTTGCCTCCTGTTTGCAGAGAAGAGCACCATGTGCTTGAGGCCTCCTCATACGGATACGAATAACCGCACTCAGCGACTGCAAGTGGAAGAGGAGTGCTGAGAGCACTGAAAGGCAGGTATTATGCTTGCAAGAAGCTACAAACAGTCTGTCCCAAACAAAGCTGAGGCCTCAGAGCACTTCTGCCATTTATTTGCTAATTGGAAGCTGGGCAAAAAAGCGAAGTTGTATTTTCACCTCTTCAGTTTCTCTATAGGACTCTAAGTGGCCTGTTGACTCAATACAAGCAATTAGTATTGCAGGAATTGAAACAAATATGCACAAGAAGTATGGAAAACCTTGTTACAAGGAATGGCCTTGTTCACTTCCATGGTGAAATCGAAGTTACAACATACTGACAGTGGAAATTCCGCTCCCAATAATGTACTATGTATTAGGCTGATCCAATCCACGTCTACCATAATAGCACTACATACAAGATGTGATAAAGAACAAGAATAAATTGAGAAAATTTCCACACACAAGCTATTTGCACAGCATATTGATGAAATTCACGGATTGAAAATAACATAATGCTTCCCTGTTCCATAATCTCAGTTCCATTCACACTCAGTATTTCAAAATAAAACATTTTATAATCAGAATAGCTGAACTGAGTTATTTTTCCTGAGGAATTAAAATATTAAATTCAATTTTTTGGATGATATAACTTAACTAGACAGGAGCCCAATTTCAAAATCAGGATGACAATTATTTCAATACCTTGGTTTCCAAAAGACTCATACTGTATTTTACATTTTTAAACCCATTCTGTCTTCAGAAGCTTAAGCGCCCTACACTCTCCCACTTTACCTGATTCCTGGCACACCCTACAACTGCAAGGCGGAATAACTCCCATGCCTTCTGGCCTCTTCCAAAGCTCCTGATCCCTTTGCAGATGGGTAATCTCATATTTTTTTTCACTCTCCAAAATTAACACTGAGCACCCACTGGATGCCAGTACTCAATGTTGGTACCTTGTAACTGATGCTACTTGGAGACAAAAACATAAACAAGCCAGAAGGGACACCCCAGGATCCATTACTCACTGAGCTCAAGCTGATATACTAGCTTAAGGAATGGAAAACTACCACTACAGGATAATAAATCCTTCTTCCAATTCCTTCTTATCTCCCTACCCTCAAGACAGTTTGTGCCAAGAACCAACACAAAACCTATGATGAATTACCCATAAAACCTGTACAACACCGCAGCCATTTGATCCAATGACAAGAGGGTGTAAGCAATATCAGCGAGTAAATATAAGGAAGTCCAAGCAATGAGAACCTTTATGATGAAAGATTTTTAAATATCTGAGCAGAATGCGAGTTGAAGAACCCATTGCTTCTTTCACATATAAATCAGTATTTTCTTAACTTTCTCAGTGTCAATTATTCTCACTACATCCACTCCTTGACAGATTGCAACACTTTTTCAGGAAAACACAGTTCTTCATCTGAAATACTGCACTATGACATGCCGTGCTTACTGCTTTACAGCGTTGTCTTTGAATGTTGCCTCTCATCCCCGCAACTGTCTTTCCTGCAAAGAAATTGGATGGATGTTCCAAAAGGGAATAATTTTCAAAAAGGTATCAAACGCTGAACACCCAAAGGAAGCCCATCTTCAACATTGTGTTTTACAAACCAGTGAACTGAAAACCTGTCAGGACTTGTAATACAGCCACTAACAAATTGAACTGCCTGAGGTCTGGGTTTGCCAACAGGAAACTGGGGATGCTTTCATTTCTCTCAGCTGTGAGCCTCCTGTGCTGTCTAACTTCAAACACATTAATCCACCATCCAGTTTACTGTCCAACTTCAATTAGAGATACCACTCTGAGGACAGAACTTGCATGATAAAAATAAAAAGCCAAGAAAAGAAGAATTTGATTTCCTCCATCACTGACACAGTGCAAGTGTAGTGTATCAGTGTACACCTGGAATAGTTTGTGCTATTACTGAGACACTGTGAATTGCAGAAAGCACAAGCAAATTTTCAGCAATATAAAGTGTCTTTAACATTGACATCTCCTTACTTTTCTTCTTCACAAGTATCTTTCTTCCTTTCATATTCCTCCATCTTTCAGCTTAATCTACTGCAGGCTTTAAGAGGCACAATTTGATGACAGGAAAGTTGATGGAAATATAACACAAAGCACATCTTATCTTAAATAAATCCAGTAACTAATAGGAAAACTGTCAAGGAGGCTTTATGAGCATGATGACATAACAAAGAAAGATACTAAAGTACATAACATCTCCTGTTAGTTCTATTTCAGCTTTACAGCAAGAAAAGGCCACAGTGGGATGAAAGGGAAGCCAGATGATCTAACCTTATCAGAAACCTGCAGAAATGGTGGAAGCAAGATAAGAAAAGCCACCAAGAAAATTAAAGGAAACAGATTTGAGTAGACCACACTTTCCTTTTGATAACTGCTGCATATGCACAGAGTGCAGAGACAACAAAACCAATTGAATCACTCAGTGATGGCTGCATTCTCACTGGGCACAAAAGATGCCTGTACAGACTGAGGAAGATTTACCCTCACCTTATTCCTCAAGGTAATAAGAGAAACCACAAAGAATCATCCTCTTCTTCAAAATCTCATTTAGGTCAGCTACGGTGCCAGACAAGTGATGTGATACCAAGACAATCTGATAAATTGAGGGCAAACTGCACATGCAGGACTTCATACTACACTTCATGTTTGGGAAGGGAGGCTCACGTGGGGAATGAAATCCAATAGTCGACGTACGTATTTCTAGATCTCTGCAGCATTTTCAAAGTGGGCATGCCCCACGTTTGGTGACATGGTGCCTTACAGCTCCTTTTCCAACTCTGGAGCAAAGATAAGCACAGTGAATGACCTATTCAACTGTAATTGGTGACTTTGATTTATTCCTCAGGACAACATGAAGGCTGTTATTTGCCTGCATCTAACGACAGCCCTGTTTCATAGAGGCAGGGAGGTGAAGAGGTAAAAGATGAACCACAGCTGTTCCTGCAGGGTGGTAGGTGGAGAGAAAATGAACAAGCAGAAATGGTATGGACAGAGAACGAAGAAGAAGGAATTAACAAGGAGACCAAAACCAGAACCACAGTAAAGGACAGGATGGCTTATAAACAGACAAACGCATCAGCAACAGTATGTATCATCTACAGACCAGAACCAGATAGTGGCAGAAAAGACAAGAAAGACTGCAAACAACGCTTCTAAATTCTGAACCGTGTTTTGATGCTTAACTTCTTGGTTCCCATGTTAGCCATTGGAGTGGGGTCCTCTCTCTCCATGGACAGATTTCTGAAACTGTGCTAGTCTGACAGTCTGCCTGCCAGACTTCCTTCAGTTTGATGAAGCACCACACCGGGCTGTTTAAATCATCCACAGCTAACGGAAGGTTACAGATATGGAGAGTCTTGTGAAACCCAAACCCAAACAACTGCAGCTGAAACTATGCCTTGTACTTTAATCCTGCACAGAAACGAAAGTCTCTGAACCCCAGTCAGGGTGTAGTCACAACCACAGCTGTGCCACTACATTAAGGCTGACATGCAGTACTGCCCGCTCTTCTAAAATTCACATTACTACAAATTCACGTTACTACAAATGAGTAAAGCATGAGGCATGGTACCCTAAAAATAAAAAGGGAATAGCTTTCCTCCCCTGCTCTGACCTTAGTGTTCAGGTTAGCAATTCCTAGTGCTTACATTCTGTGATAAAGCTGAAGGACAAAGAGGATTCCCTCTCATGTATTTTATATGGAATACCTGGCCAATTACCACTATGTCAAAACACTGTAGATTGTGAGAAGTGTAGACAAGCACCGACAGGAAGGAAGTGTAATAACTTGTGTGAAACTAGCACAGTACCAAGCCTTATTTGCCAGCTAGCCCTTTCAGAAGGCAAATAACATCCCTTATGGACAAATCTGGACTTTGTTTTCTTCCAAAACTCTCCCAAATGTTTCACATGACTTTAGCTGGCTTGGACAACAAGGAACAGAGCGAAACAAAGACTCTTAAAACAATCTATTAAGACCTCACGGCAAGAGATCCCTCTCCCCACAGCATACGATAAAATATACCATAGCACTTATCCTGCAACTAAAGATCCTCCCTGATCTTATTAAAAAAAAAAAAACCAACAACAACAAACTTCAGTCAGGCACTTCTGAATTAATTTAAGAAGAGATGCCCCATACACCACTTAATAGTAATGTGATGCTTTTACAACCAGTAGCAAGAAGTAACACACATTAGGACATGACAGAGCCCCAGTTGCAGGCTTCCACAGCAAATCCTCAGCAGCAGGATGGATTTAAATATCCTGGGAGGGTGAGTCAGGAGCTACAGATCCAAGTATAAAACTCTTTCCTAATCCAGACAGCGAGATTATGTTTTGGATGGAGAGAGCCAGTGCTTTGAATTCTTTCTCTCTTGTCACCCCCTGCCCCTGCCATATGCTGCCACTTCTTTTCTTTACTATCAGAAGTGGCTAGGGTTTCTCTTCCCACCCCTTAATTCTCTCCCTGGCAGGCAGTCAATTCCTCAGGCTGTGTGCGTTAACACCCTGCAGCCCATAAAGTACTCACTGTGAGCTCCCGCTGCTGCTGCCAGTCGCAGAGCTGCTGTGCTGGTCACCCTGGCCCAAAACCTGGACCCCTAGGGACCTGACGGCCCGCATCAGAATCGCCTCCATCGCTTCAACCGAGAGCTTCTCCAGGACGATCACCCTGCACCGGCTCAGAAGAGCAGCGTTGACTTGGAAGGAAGGGTTTTCTGTGGTCGCTCCTATCAGAGTCACCGTCCCGCATTCAACGTGAGGAAGGAAAGTGTCCTGAGGATGGGAGGGAAGCAGAAAAAGTTGATCTCAATTAATGACAGCCTGAAACATTCCATGTGAGTAGGCTACATTTTTCATGTCTTGTGAGTCTTTGGGTTCCCTGTTGATATGACGAATAACCTCACTGACAGGGCAGCTCATCTGCTTAACTATCTAAATGATTTAATTGCACACACAGAGCACGTTATTGGCTGTTCACCTTAATAACTTATGTTTGCAATGAGAATGGCCCTACCGGTTCACAAGAAACAGCGTCAAAAGTCTGCATATTTTTATTTTATGTGACTTTGGTTTATTGCTTGGCAAACATAGGATGTAATGACATTTCCTTGTGAAACATAACAAATAGTGAGGCTACTCCTAAAAGCTCTTTGAACCAATCTTTAGGGCTACAGTTCTCTACACAAGATGGCTCAGAAATCTATAGAAAGATTGGAGTATGGTTTTATATAGGACCTGCAATCTGTGGTCTGGTTTGCTTTTTTTTTTTAGTGGTACTATGGTCTCTTTTCTTGCAAAGAAGAGGGGAAAACAAGAAACCAAACAAACACTCTAGGTACATCTACAAATCACACCTTTTTAAAGGTAATGCAGAACGCTACTGCTGTGGAGGGGGTGGAAATGAAGATCTGTATGGCATACATTACTAACATGACTTTGCAGAAATTAAATTTCAGAAATATGTCATATGAAGGCCAGCACATAAGTTAACTACAAGTACAGCACAGTTTTTATTTATAACTTCGAATCACAATAATCAAACATTGATTAGAAGTTAGTTATGGAATTTAATTTTTATGTTTCTCCCTAATTCATCTACTAAAAGCATTAACATTAAAATCAAAAGCCCAAAGTAAGCTATCCTTTTAAGGCAAAGCAGGAAATTTGACAGAAGTGACGACAAAGGCTTTTTCCAAAAGGTGGTGTAGTGTAATACCTGCTGAGATTTATTGAAACGATGGATCTCGTCAATAAAGAGGATGGTTTTTCTCTTGAAGAGTCTTTTTTCATTCTGGGCTTGACTGATGACATCTCGAACATCATTAGTCTTGGCACTTGTGGCTGACAGTGTCACAAACCTTGTGCCATTCTTTTTGCTGCTGTTGGCTATGATATGTGCCAGTGTAGTCTGAAACAGCAATAGGAAAAAATTTGTAAAAATTGTTTTGGACACAGAAAATACTTATTAAAAGGAAATATGCAAAGAACAATGCTATATGTTCTGGACATAGGGACAGTGTTGACAGTTTATAGAGTAAGGTATTTTAGTTCATGCTATTTTAGCACATAGTAGACTTGAAAACTTCCTGCTAGAGGTAGCTGTCAATTCCACCACTGCATTTCGAATGCCTGCACTTTCACGAATCAAACCTCTCCAGTCGCAAAACTGAAAAGGCCAGCAATGACAGCTGTCTCCTCTACCACAGAAGAAACACTCTTCACCAAATATATTTGTGTCACAGAAGACGTGCTGGCTGCAATTTGCTGTGCAGTTATTTTGGAGCATATGTTAATGGATAAAGAGCTGGACTACCCTGAGAAACCTGCAACCACATTTAAGAAATAAAAACTTACAATGTTGTTAATTAAAGCCTTTACTATTTCCACTGCACATAAAAATGAAATTGATCAGAAAGCAGTTCTCTACAAAAGCAATAGAATGTTAGCACTGAAAAAATATATGTATACTTAAGAAAATGTAACTCTTTAAATCTAAACAGTCAACAGTAATCAAATGCTGGCCCAGGGAAGTAAAAGACAGTTAACTGGACAAACTGTCGTTTTACTGAGCAGCTGTTTGTTTTGTTTTGCTTTGTTTTTCCTTATAGACAACTCCTTTAAAGCAGAATATGTTTATAGGGAATTTCCCTTAGCCTAGCAAAGCACAGAAGCAAGCTCCGGTACTACCTCCCAGAGAGATTCACTACACCTGAACACACCACAGGCATAATTTTCGGATCTTCCTTGACAACACTTAGTAAAGGCAGCCTTATCTGCACGTCCCAAGCAGAGCATGTATCTGTTTGAAAGCACTGCTAGAAAAAAACAGGTGATTGCTCATTAAAGAATGAGCTCAAGGAGACTGAAGACAGGAAAGCCTCAGCAGATGAGGAGTGAGACAGGTGCCGACAAAACCGCTTCAGAAGATGTTCCAAGCGCTGAGGTTAAAGCAGCAGGTGCTGCCAACCTGATCCTCTCGCAGGGAGGCTCCAGAAGCAACCATCTACCACGCAGCTACCAGTGAGGTTGGCAGGACCTCATTCACCACCCTAACAGCACTGCTCTGCCTCTTTAATGGATCTCCTCGTCCCTGAAATGGCAACCTGCCCAAGATGGGAAAGGGGAGGATGTATCACTATTTATTCTTGTTTTATGTTTAGTAAGGGCTTCCTGATTGTCCTCAGAAGAGGTGTCATTTCACGTCCTGATACAAGACTCGCATCCCATGTTAGATCCTCTCTCACCCACGGAGCTCAAAGCACCTGCCCCTGCCGCTCCCCTCCCTGTTTTGCTGGAGAAGACAAGACTGGAAAGACATGCTGGAAAGTGCTTGCAGCAAAGCCTACAGATATCAGGAAGATCTAGGAAAAAGAATAAAAGTGAAACTATCTTTGAAACTAAGCTAACAAAATAAAAACAAAGTTGGTGTTTCCTTACAAAAGGCCCTTCCTTCAGAATGTACTTTCAGAGGATGCATCCATGCCTTGAATAATCACTGAAAGCATGGAAACCCCTAATACATCAAATCTGAGGATGAAAAAGCAAAAATTTAACTCTTCCTTCTCTGAAAGTGGGAGAGGGATGAAGCAGGTGAGGGGGAGGGAATCAAGTAGCTACTGTTGTATCTCCATTTGAACTGGTAGCTCATATTTTATCCTGGTCCTTGTTCACCAGGTCACAGATAGTTTTGTTGTTTAAACAAACAGCAAGGAATTGTTTTTAAATGCATGCACAGTCATCCATATTTCTACTCCTAATTCAGGAAAAAAATTACAAAGATATTTGTTTGAAAGTTACTATTAGAACCTACTTGAGAACTGCTGCACAGCTTTCAGCCAGCATGCATCTTTCCCTCCCTGCCAACTTCTGGATCAAGAAAGGTTGTAATAAGAATAACATATATGGCCTTTCGAAAGCAATGCTGAACATGGACAGGCATGTTCATGGCCTCTTCCCTCTGTTCTGCACAATCAATCATTCGGCAAGTCAAACTGCCCATCACATGCAAGTCAAACTTTCCTCATTTGTCTGAAAGCTTATTATTTCCCAAGAGCTCAATATTTTTTCTGCTGCCTTTTCTCCTACCATGCCAAGCAAAAGTCAGTAACATGCTACACTCTTTTCTCCCTCTTTGTTACTATCAGGTTACAACCTAAGGAACATATAACCCAGTGGAGACTTAACGTAAGCAGGGCAGGCTGAGTATGAAGGCACTAGCACAGAAGAACTGCAACTGGTGCGCTAAACCTCCGGCTTCTCTGACTAAATTCAGGTGCAATGTATTTGAAAGACAAGAAGAAAATTAGAAATCCAATATGGAATGAGGCAGAAGAATACATACTGAATATCCTTCATCATCTGAAATTAATTTTGAAGTAGATGTGATTCTTACACTAGAAAAAAAAGTATTTTAAAATAGTAACACTGATTTTGCAATTTAATATGAATGAAGACATCTGTATCAGAACCAGCATAACAAGCAGGAAGAGGAAATTTAAGCAAGTACATAGTCTGCTTCTTTCATTAGATAGATGTTTCTCCTTTATATCATGTTTTTTCCATATGAGGAGGAGCAGAAGTATTGTTTTCCGTAAATTAAGCAGTATTTATAGCAATGAGGATAGGAGTGATCCTGTAAATTAACCTTCTGCTAACTTCACTAAAAACTACACCTTCCAAAGCCTGCAGTGCAATATCCTTGCCCCTTTCAGAAATGATTCTCAATTCTCTTCTGTTATTCCACCAAACTGTCCAAACTCACACCTACCATCTCAAGTTTTATGCTGAAAATTGCAAGACCTTATTGATTGACCTGTTTAGACAGGCTAAAGAAGTGCCATCGTAAAGAGCCATTTTGAAACATATCCTCCAAGGAGCTAATGAACCATTACTCACTGATGAATAATACTTTCAACTTGAGCCTGTGGTCACTGATTTCCAGATCCATTGCACACAAAACAAACACTAAATGACTGAAACGCTCCTCCACTGTCCTGAAAATTTCTTCATGTCAGCCCAAATGAGAATATATTTTCCCAAAGGCTGCAGCCGAGATTTAAAAAAACCTCACCAACCAAACAAAAAAAATAGCCTAGCAAGCCCACTTCCAGCAACTACGCTACCAGTTCTTCAAGGTTTTGATATGAGTTATGGATGAAATAAAAGTAGCCCACAAAGTGTGCTTGGCTCCACACACCTCTCACTGTCAGAGCAGATAAGTCAATCAGATTTGCTCTTTTGGTTAGTTGGATGTTTGTACTAGGAGACAAGAATTATCTGTATGTCCACAAGTCTCCTTGACTGGGCAACCCTCTTTGAGTGTAACCTGTTGCCCTGTTCTCTGCGCTGCCACCAGTCATTGCAACCTCACACCCAAGGCTGGAAGAAAACAGTAAAAAGCAAGTACAAATTAAGACTGTCCTAGTTCAATGACTAACATTACTCACTCAGAAGCAATGTGGTCTTTTCATTTTTGCATCTCCTTACCAGGCCATTAAACTACACCCACTGCACTAGCTCACCAAAGTCCCTTCCAGGAATAAAGAGTGGTAATGCCTAGCTATCTTCAGAACGTAGAACTGAAAAAAATGGGAAGAGATTAGCATATGTGGTCAGATCATAGTCACAAAGACTCTAGTCAAGAAGTTGACTGTAAAAACTAAGGTCATTCCTAGCTCAGTCTTGTGGAAGAAGAGGTAGACCTCATTTAGGGATCTGTCTATGGTTGCCTGTTCACAGTGACTTTCCTTACTGATTCTTAAAACACATAAATTCATCAAAACAGCCATTGTAGATGTCAATCACAGAAAATCCATGGTCTCTCAGTTTACATCTACACTGTGTTCAGCAGTCATATAAGAGAGCTCCTGCAAGGGGTACAGAACAGCTCACAGCCATTCTGTTCCAGCCTCCGAGTCATTTTCACTTCTCACAGCCTTTTCATGAGGAGGTGATATTCATACTACACCTTACAGAACCACACTGGTACAAGAGCTTTTCTTGCACCTGGATGGGCCCTTCCAACAAGTCTGAAAGGTTGTATGGTCTGCTAGGCCATGTTTAGGCGACCCAAGCAGATCTGGCACACATCTACACTAGAGTATAGACTGCAGCACAGCATGGATTATTCCTGAGCAGGGATAATCTAGTTAGCATCTAGGCTTCCCCACCAAGTGACTTTGCTGGCTTGTTCCAGAGCAAACCACAGTGTAAATTATGTTTGTGGCAGGGATGGCAAAAGACTGACAGCTTAGTGCAAAACAAGAGCCCAACAGACTAACTACACCAATAGACTTGTAGTGTCCAAACAATGTTATCAGAGCTCTGACCTGGCATCCTGCTTTTTTTTTCTGCTGACCTCTGGCTATGACTTTCCATGTATTTTTTCTTCTTCCTTTATTATGGCCAGGATTTCCATATCTTTGCTTACATGGTGTTGCCACCAACAGCCTCTCCTCACCCTCAGCTCTCCCTGTGATGGCAGCAGGGCCATACTGTGGTTGACAAGCAGTCAGGAAAGGCCACACTGCTTCGCTGTCCTGAATGAGACACCAGTAGTGCCAGCATGCTTGGGTGTCAGCCAGAGGTGCAGTTCCCTGGGACACAGCTTAAAAAGCTGGGGTTTGTCCTACCCAACAGTGGTGAGCTGACCCCAAGCTACCACACTGCATCACAGGAGACGAACCAGGCTGTGTCTAAAGGAAACTGGCAGGATAACAGATGAACATGGCCCAGGGACACTGTCTGTAGAGATAAATGCAATCAAAAGTGGCAGCAGCTGGCATTTATATAAGGGCAGATGCTATTCTTACCCATCTTGTTTGGTTCCTCACACCCCAAATAGTCCCCTGTGAGACTACTGGAGGAGTAAGACGTCACGGAACAACGGCCACAGCATGTGGTTTACAGCACTTCCAGAATCCAAGTCCGACCAAACATAAACAGAGGCAAGGTCATTGCATAATGTTTACTGAAATGGAGCTGTGCCTCCGTTTGCTGCATTTAGATTTGTCTCCTCATATACACCTGCATTACAAATACAATTGTATTTTCTTGTCCAGTTTTCTTCTTCCTAGAGAGCTACCTTAAGTTATTCCTGATTTAGGCTGGTATAAGCAAAACCGAGCACACTACATTCAAAGACTTAGAATCACAGAACCATAGAATGTTCTGATTTGGAAGGGACCCACACGAATCACTGAGTCCAACTCCTGTCCCTGCATAGGACAACCCCAAAATTCACACCATGTGTCTGAGGGTGTTGTCCAATCGCTTCTTGAACACTGTCAGGCTTGAGGTCATGACTACCTCACTGGGGAGCCTGTTCTAGTGCCCCAAGCAGTATGAATAAGAGAAGATGAAATACACTCAAGTAATCAAATAGCCATTTAGTTAATCACTTGAATTAGCAAAACAGAAAAAGCTGGAGGGAAGAGATCATAAATATGGAGGGAGCAAAATATGTAAGTTGGGCTTGCTGTTGGTGTTTCACTGTGTCATAGAGCAAAGTCTCGAATAAAAACATAGGAAAGAAATACAAGGAGTCCTAGAAATAAAACATAAACTTAGTGGAGATTTGACAGAAACTTCAAAGACCACTTACTGGGGGTTTTTAATGTTTTGTACTCATATCAACACAGTATATTTTATCTTAGCACTAGATTGCAGATATGGACCCCAGAAAATCACACATCGATGTCCTTTGTCTTTTGTAGGGAGCAGGTTCCAGATGCTGCCTACTCTGTTCTTGTTAAACAGCAAACTTAATAGAGAATGTTTACCATATTTAAATACAGAACATTCAGGTTTATAAGGCTTAAATTATATCTGTGGCAGCAAAATTATTCAGTGCTCAAGTTACGCTGTGACCCTCCACTAACTCTTTACTAAAATTGGTGCCTCATGGCAGACGAGCAAAAATCTAAATCCCTGCATTAAGGTGTCAGAAATCACAGTACAACTTACTTGGATTACACGAGGATTCATACAGGCTTTTAAAAATTTGCATAGTCAGGATGAACAAGCTAACTGTTTCTAAGTTAATAACCATGGCATCTCTTCGAGGTAGTGTTTCTTCTTCTAGCCTGTGTCTGGTCAGCTTCTTAAAAACATGTTCTTGTAAAGGTAAAAACAGAGTCAAAGCCTTTTCACCCAGAGCATCATGGCTTCCTAAGAAACTAGGATGACAGAAGTACAAAGATCATGCAATACAGGTGTAATACAGATGGAAACTCAAAAGAAAATACAGCAGATGTACACTGATTTTGTTTTTAAGTTTTGATTGTGCTTCTTTGAATAGTCAAGTGCAGCTGAGGCTGAAATCAACTCGGGCAGAGCAGTACAAAGCACATGTATTTTTACTCAGCTACCTAGCTTTACCACTTTCATGATAAAAATTCTCCAGAAGTACTCTTGACGTACAATATGAAATACCACATTTATAGCAGCTGAATGACCAAGATTATTCTTTTCTTGCTTAGAGAAAGTCTGTTGAGCTACTAAGTCCAGACTGATAAATAATATGTAAATTAATTTGCAATTCGGCTCCAAGGATTAATTCCATCTCCAGGTTTTTTTTGTTTGGTTGTTTTTTTCACTTAGTCCAGCTCTATCCTTTTCAAAAGAAGTAGTGGTTAGTGTTGTATTTGGCTGTAGAAATGGAAGAAAGCATAGGTGATCTGCAACAACCAGATTCCAAGGGCAGCAGGAGTGTGAAGAGGTTTAAGGAGTCTACTACCATCTTACACAGCACTTCCGAATTTAGACCAACATATCTAGTTATACTGCTATTTTAGCACCTACCCTCTAATGTAAGGCTAGTTGCTTATGGGCAGAACTTAGCGCATGGGCTTGTTACACTTGAAGCTACAGAACACACAATTGTTTCTTAATATTTTTCTCACTGAAAAAGACTGCACTTAACAGAAAAAGCTTTTGATTATTAGTCCAACCAGTCTGAAGGCAGTGAGATTACTTACTTCTCCTTCACAAGATCTTTCAAGTTGCAAACACTATGTTACGTGATTCTTCAGATAAAAAGAGAAATAGGCTTCATCTGTCCGATCTTCACCTGTTTCAGGCTACTTCTTAATGAAATGTTTACTTAGACTTATTACACATGTACAGCCCAAATAGTAAGTGAATGAGGCAGGCAACCACAGACTACTGTTTCCATCCTTAGGGGAACTATTTTGCCTTGCACATTAAATATGTAAGGACAGGAATCGAATTAAAAAATTTCCAAGTAAAGGATGGAACTTCCAGTCATTTACCTGAGACAGACAACACCATACAAGAAGGCCTGAGATGAAACCATACTCTAGCACCACCCTAGAGATACTGATAAGCATAGGTGAAGGGAAAAGGTCAGCTTTTTGCAGTAGGAATTTCTGGTTCAGCCAGGAATGGATGGTCCATCAAGAGCTAGCTGACAGCAAGTAGCCTCAAAACTATTTGTTCAGAATGAGTAACGCAGAAAGGAGATAAGCTACCCAACAGCTTAAGTACTTGAAGAGAGAAAATGTAACAGATGGAACCGTTCCTTGACAGGGCAAAAGGCACAGTCTTGAAGCAAAGCAAGCTCAATGACTGATGAGCAGCCTTACTAAATACAACTCTGCGTAAGGCATATAGGTGAGGAAGACAGGTCGTGAGAGAGTGAAAGCATGAAATGGATCACCCGTTATTCAAAGACAGTCTTAGTACCACAGGAGGTTCCCAAAGAAGACCTGAAACACAAGCGTAAGCTGTCACAGGCTCATGAAAAAACATTTCCACAGCCAAAAAAGGTGGGTTCATTAGACCACATCCCAAAGGTCACTGAATTCAGTTCTGTATTGTCTGAATTCTGTTCAGAGTGTATGTGGCCTTTGCTTTCTTACCACTGTATTTCTGACAGCAATTTTTTCTAAGGAAAAAGAGCTTCAAGAAAGAACAAGCAGACACTGTTGACACAGATCACATGAAAGGCAAAGTAGGAATAAATACAGAAGCAGGTGCCTGAATATGTTATTCAATAAGCTAGATTCCTGTTTATTAAAGAGTTCAATTTCACTTCTCTCTCTGGCCACCTTACTTCTGTCAATCCACCTTCCCTTTTTAGAAACAGCCCTTATTTACCTCATCGCCTCAGATCTCTTTTTGAATTACCTTGCTATTTTAAAGAAAGTGGCAATTATTTAGGTTCACCAGCTGCTTCTTTTCAGGTGTATGTTATCTAGCCTAAGCAACCTGCTGCATCATTACTAATAGCATTCATCTATGAATTATTCTTATACCTGCTCCTTATTAACTGTGATTAACTGGCATAATTATTCAAATATCATACATAGAAAGTTTTTCTTTATCTTCGAAGAAGTATGCTGAGAAGAACAAGCTGCCACTCTGTCCTTAGCTTTTCTGCTAGCATTAATCAATTGGTCATTATTTTCCCTATCCCAGATTTCCCATACATACTGTCACACATAATCAAGACAACTATCTAATATTCAAAACTTAGTGATGTATTCACATTAGACTAACAGAGATACCTATATATTCCGCCTGCTTGGCTTCACCCCTCCACAAATCTGGAACACAGAGAAAAAGGGCAAAATGAAGGTGAGATCTTTCAGTGCTTGCTCTTGCAATGTCTTTTGGGATTCAACACCGTCAGCTCCCAGTATCTTCAAAGAGGCAGAACAAGACTGCAGAGCAGCCAGATCCTTCAGAGACTGATTAGTTTCGGAGGGTTTGCATACGAGTGGATGAGTGCCTGGCCACAGTGTCAGCTCCCTTCAACACCTGAGCTGCATTCTCAAGGGTCAGAATTTATGAGCTAAAGCAAACCCTACACTAGCAATCTGCCTGTATTTCACCTTGTTTCCTAGACGTTTTTACCGATTCTGTTTTGTTGCTGGTTTTAAGCCTTTCAGCTTCTGTGTTTTAATTAAAGGATCTGGAGTTTAACCAATCTAAATTATGTGAAATCAACTAGAATGTAAGTAACAAGTGCAAGCTGCAGCGAGCAGGGTTGGTGGTGATGAGCCACTTCTATTTTATTCAGGAGGAAAGTTGTGGTTTTCGTAATCCAAGCAAAAACTTACAGGCATCGGCCAACATAAAGATATTAGAGAAGGAATGAAGAAGGCAGGAAAAAAAGAGTGCGCTCAGAAAAATAAACCTTGAAGTTCATCAGCCTCGAAAGCTGCATGGAACAGAGGGCCTGCCCATCCAGGCCGAGCTGCACGGTGCGAACCTGTGCCTGGCCGCGAATCGCCGCCCGGCGGGCCCGGGGCAGAGCGGGAGCAGCGGCGGCGGGGCCCGGCGGCGCCACTCACCTTCCCGCAGCCCGGCGGCCCCCAGAGGATGAGGGACGGGATTTCGTGTGACTCCAGCAGCGACCGCAGCAGGGTCTGCGCTCCCAGCACCCGCTCCTGACCCACGTAATCCCCCAGCGTGTCCGGTCGCAGCCGCTCCGCCAGCGGCTTCCCGCCCAGCTTCTCCTCCAGGCTGGCCCGGCGCAGCGCCGCCTCGCTGCCCGCTGCTGAGACTCCATCCTCCGGCTTCACGGCGGCCTCCTCCCGCCCCGCCCCGCTCCTCCTGCCGGCGGTTCCCGGGCTCTGCCCGCCGCCGCGGCCCTTGTGGAAGAGGGAGAAGACGGGGGTTGCGGCGGCCGGGCGGGCCTCCTCCGGCTCCCCCTGCGCCTGGCTCCCCGGCGGGGCGGCGGCGAGACGCGGCCGCTTGCAGGGGGGCGACGAGTCCGGCTCGGCCTCGCCCTCCGCGGCCTGCAAGCACCGGTCCAGGTGCGAGTTGATGTCCGCGCCCGGCAGCTCCCGTAGGCACACGGGGCACTGCACCAGCGGCTCCTCCATCGGCTCCCGCCGCGGACGGCCCCGTGAAGCGACCGGCTGCTGCGGCAGGAAGCGAGGCCGCCGGCCCTTGGCGCTCGCAGCCTTTCGGGAGTTGTAGTCCGCCCGGCCCCGCTCCCCGCCCCGAGCCCAGGGCATCGCGGGGCAGATTCCTCAAAGGCAGCGGCTGATCCGCTCTTAGTTGTATCTGTAACCCGTGCTACCGTTTTTCTACCTTGACATAAGATGTTGAAAAATCTATTTGGGGTGCCCCATCCCTGGAAACATCCAAGACCAGGCTGGATGAGGCTCTGAGCAACCTGATCTAGTTGAAGATGTCCCTGCTCATGGCAGGGGAGTTGGACTATATGAGCTTTGGAGGTCCCTTCCAACCCAAACCATTCTGTGTTTCTACGTGCAGTATCTCTGTGGTCTCTCATTCCAGAACAGTGCGGAGTTGTCACCGCTGGCTTTGTGGTGTGCAGGTGCTGCCTCAGTGGGGTTGTGCAGCCTGGCTTGGGGAAGGGGTGGGAGAAGAGCAAGGCCACACCAGCCTTGTTCTAATGTCCTGAAGCACTATGGAGCTACTTTGAGGTCATGCTGATCAATATTGTTAAAGTGTGTGTATTTGGGGGTCCACCTGGTCTTTCATTGAAATGTGTGAAAAGGACCTAGGAGTCCTGGTGGACAGCAGGATGACCATGAGCCAGCACTGTGCCCTTGTGGCCAGGAAGGCCAATGGCATCCTGGAGTGTACTAGAAGTGGAGTGGTTGTAGGTCCAGAGGGGTCCTCCTTCCCCTCTACTCTGCCCTGGTGAGATCACATCTGGAATATTGTGTCCAGTTCTGGGCCCCTCAGTTCAAGAAGGACAGGGAACTGCTGGAGAGAGTCCAGCGCAGGGCAACGAAGATGATGAAGGGAGTGGAGCATCTTCCTTATGAGGAAAGGCTGAGGGAGCTGAGTCTCTTTAGCTTGGAGAAGAGTAGACTGAAGGGTGACCTCATGAATGTTTATAAATATATAAAGGGTGAGTGCCATGAGGATGGAGCCAGGCTCTTCTTGGTGACAACCAACGGTAGGACAAGGGGTAATGGGTTCAAACTGGAACACAAGAGGTTCCACTTAAAATTCAGAAGAAGCTTCTTCTCAGTGAGGGTAACAGGACACTGGAACAGGCTGCCCATGGGGGTTGTGGAGTCTCCTTCTCTGGAGACATTCAAAACCCGCCTGGACACATTCCTGTGTAGCCTCATCTAGGTGTTCCTGCTCCAGCAGGGGATTGGACTAGATGATCTTTCGAAGTCCCTTCCAATCCCTAACATTCTGTGATTCTGTGATTCATTCTCAGTTGAAGAGCTGCCAATAATTTTTTTTTTTTTTTGACAAAGAAAAACATCTCTTGTATTATGCAGAATGCAGGGCAGGTTGTATTTGAAAGAAAAACATGGTAAGTGGTACTGTTTGCATCCTAATTTACCACCTGAACTTGACCCACTCATAATTCTTTCCACATTACATCTTGTTTTCTTTCTTGAATTGTATATTTAGGTTTAATTATATACTGTTACGTAATCATTCCCAGCTTGTAAAATTCAGGTCAGTCTAATGTCAAGATGTACTGAGAGGTAAACAAGTCTCGCTACTGGCTAATGGTACCTGTCCCCAGGCTTAGATTTTGAAAATGACTGGTTTGCAAAAGGCCAATGGGTCAGAAATGAAGATTTTTATTTGAACTGAAGATGGAGACCAAAGGACTAAGTTTCGAGAGAAGTGCTTTATGGCCTGTCATGCAAACCTAATTATGGCTGAAGAGGTTACCATCTAAAAACAGATGATAAAAGAAAAAGGGTTTTTTGTGGGTTCTTTTTGGCTGATACCTCGTTGCCTGCCCATTTCTATTTCTGACCAGTTTTATAAACGTTTACTGTATTGTTTATATTTGTACTATGTAATTTTTTTTTTGTACTCTATTGTTTAAATTGTTATTGTGAAAATGTATTTATTTTCTGTGTTTGGGCAGTAAAACCAGTAGGACTGTAGATATATAACCCCTGTGCATACAGCTAGGCTAGTTTCTGTGTTTTTATGATGTGTGTGATTTCTGAGAGTGTAAGTGAAGATGTGGTTCATGAAGGAAGCTATTTTACTTGAAGTGAAAGATTGGCTTGCTGAAGGTGACCCAGAAGAAAGCGTCTTCCAGGCCAAAGTTGGGGAATGTCAATGATGGGGGGGAGGTTTTCGTGATCCTTTGGGGGAAATTGAGCTCAACACCCACTTGAACTTTTTCTTCCTTTCCTTTCCTTTCCTTTCCTTTCCTTTCCTTTCCTTTCCTTTCCTTTCCTTTCCTTTCCTTTCCTTTCCTTTCCTTTCCTTTCCTTTCCTTTCCTTTCCTTTCCTTTCCTTTCCTTTCCTTCCCCTTTCCTTCCCCTTTCCTTCCCCTTTCCTTCCCCTTTCCTTCCCCTTTCCTTCCCCTTTCCTTTTTCCTTTCCTTCCCCTTTCCTTTTTCCTTTCCTTTTTCCTTTCCTTTTTCCTTTCCTTTTTCCTTTCCTTTTTCCTTTCCTTTTTCCTTTCCTTTTTCTTTTCTCTTTTCCTTTTAGTAAGGTGGAAGGCCATAGCCTCCTATTGCTCAGTGGCACATGACTGGGTGGGATTGCTTCTCTGGGACTGTGAAGGGGGCACTTGCAAACAAATCTCACTGTGTGCTCTTCAGAAACTTTCTGTTGTTTAGCTGTGGATATATCCCCTTGTTTCGGGGATATATTAAGGTCATAATGGGGGAGAGGGCAATCACATTCGGACTCAGTCCTTGTCTCTGCTTGGTAACAGAGCCCAGTAATACCTTTGGGTATCCTGTTAATATTTTCCCAGATAACTGACCCATTTGTCAGCTTGAAGGAACAACATGTCCTTTCAGTAGGACATGTCATTCTCGTTAGATGGATGGCCGCATTTGGTGATCATAACCTAGAGGATGATGTGCTCTTTGAAGAGCTATGGCGAACCTGAATCATCTTTCCCTGGATGCAGATATGTCAGGCCAGAAGTAGTCTTCACAGCCAGGTTGCTCTAAAATGCTGTGGGATTTGAGTTGCTGGAGACATGGAGGGAGCAGAGGGCATTACCTGCTTGTTTTTCTGACAGCTTTGGAGTATGTTGCATCACCTCTTGGTGTGGAGCAGATCAAAGGATATGTAGATAATGGCTTGAAGGTTGTGGTATGTCGACTGCAATTGTCAGTGTGTTTATGAAAACTCAAAAACCCTGCTCTTGAGAAAAAGGGGAAGAAAATCTCATAAAGTGCCCTTTTGCCTGAAGGGGATGAAAAAGGATGTCAGAGACAAGCACACTAGTGATAGAGGCTAGAAGGAGCAGACTCGGGATTTTTACATACTGGGTGCACAACTTCTTTGGATGATGAATGTCTTGGGAATCCCATGCTGGTGTCCCTGCATCTCACATATTAACAGCACGCTCTAGGGCTGTAATACCATGGTAGCAGGAAGCTCTCTGGAAGGCAGATTTGCAAGCTGCATGCTTGCACTGTCCTTTGCTGTCCATCATCTATAAATGTCACCACTGGCAAGCCACCTCCTGTGTCACACATGATAGCATATGGCATCTTTCTCATCTGGGAAGGGTTTGGAAGGCTAGCCACGGGCAGTGCAGTTAGTTAGTCAATGTAGGTATACATCTAATCTGTTGCATGTGCAGATATGGGGTCAAAACACAATGAGGAACATTTTCTCTTGGAAGCTGTTCAAGTAAAAATAACTAGTTTAATTGGGTCTCTGGTTGTATAGTGAGAGCTGTTCTTCTGTGCTGCTCATGACCATAAGGTTGTATATACATTCGTAATTACACCATATAGTTTATGGTATTTATGCAAGTTAAAATGAAAACCATGAGCTGTGTGATGAGATTGACCAGATTCAGGTTTCTAGAGTGAAAGCATTAGCACTATGCTTTTGTAGCCAGGTTTCCAGTACAGTGAAGGAAGGGTTGCAATAATAACAATGAAAATGTTTTTGTCCTCTGTTTCCTGGGTCTACATAGATTTGCTAAGTGAAATTTTAGAGTAGTTTCTCTTACTCTTTTAAAATCAATGTGCAAAAAGACACCTTTTCTAAGTGTAACCAAGTGATTACTTGGAAAGGAGAACCCACCACCTTGCTGTGAAATAAAAGCCCTTCTGTAGAGAATTAATCTAAACTAACAGCTTGACTTGCAATAGCTTTCCAGCCAATCCTGCCATTAGACAAGCCTCAATGATCCTACATCGCACAAGTACTAGGCACATAGTGAGGGCCTACAGTGGGAAGGAACTCAGCTGAGGACTTAGCTCTTCTGCAGCCTTCAACATAAGGCTCAAAATCACCACCATTTTGGCAATTACCTATTTCTGCAGTATAGGATAGTGGAAAGAGAAGACTATGTTCAGGCCCAAAACACTTTGTTTAATATCTGAAATCTTAATGGACTTTCTGACAGAGTCCTCACCTGTCAGCTCTCTGGAACTACAACAGAGAGAAGGAGAACACATTGAGCAACAGGGAACCACTGAAGTGTTTAAAAACTGGGGAGTAACCCATAAGCAAGGTCTGCAAGCAACAGCAATAAGTTTTGATTTGATAGAGCTAAATATTTTCTGTGAACAAATTGAATTACATTGGTCTTGTAGCCTGCTAGAATTATTTGGTGTTGAATGTAGATGAGTAGGTAGAACGACATCTCTGAACAGCTAGTGCTGTATTTGTGTATTGGTTCAGAAAGTATGAGAGTTGTAACATAAAATATTGCAACAATGTCAGTTTTCTAAAATGCATGAATGACACTGATGTTTCTTATTTGTCTTTCCTTTTTATAGCCAAGAAGGTGGAGAAATCAGAAGCTATGAGTGTTCCCTGGTTTATGAATCTAAGGTGGAGAGGAAAACAGAGAGTAAATTAACTGGGCATAGTATGAAGCTAATTAAGATTAACAGGCTGGAAGAGATCAATACACGGCAAAACAGCAACAGACTGGAAAAAACAGCATTTTTTCAGAACATGGAAAAAGTGGAAAGAACTAGAAGCTTTCAGGAAGAAAAATTCAGTGAATCAGATCCTGAAAGAGAAGATGAAAAGGTAACTAACTGCATAATTAGTTTTCTCTTTCCAAAGAACTCTCCCTTTCTTCTTTCAGCTAGTTAAAGAGTTTACTATGGTGTTTCCCAGTAGAGCTGAATTTTTCATTACCATTTGTGAAAATGTATTGCAGCTGTGAGAGACTGGTCAGCATATTTTAATCTTTTGGATTCACAGAGGCAAGCATATGTGTTTTTATTTTGGGGTTCATTTACAGCTGGACTTCTATTCAGAAGTTGTAAAGAAGTTGTGTGCTTCCGCAGCTATTCAGAATCAGAAAATAAATATGGATTTTGTTGGATTTGTGTTTCAAAAGCATTTGTCCTATCTAACAGCTTTGGAGTTAGTGGGGACTGAATGAATCCCAGTGGAAGAGCAGATTTCCCAGAGGAACCAAGGCAGCGTTGTCCTTTGCTCCCCGTTAAGACTGGGGGAGCAGGACATGGTTACATGCTGCGTGCTGTGCTTGCAGGGCTGAGTGTCATCCATCCTAGCTCTGTGCTGCACCTGTCTCCTCTAAGAATGGTGCTGGACATCACAGTATGGGGTCTCTGTCAGGAAAATGACCCTGTGATCAGCCAAAATGTGTTTAGAAATAGCAACACTTTTCCTTGTGATCTTCTTATTCTTCTTCTATGGGAGAGTTCGGAGGAACCAGTATTTTTATTGAGACATCATTTAGAAAAGAACTATGAAACTGTGCTTGCAATAGGGCAATAAGAAATTAATTTTACACACTAGTTTGTGATAAGACTTGAAAAATTTGTTCTGTGGCTCTTTGTGTACTGATTGTGCTGATATGGTAGAGCAGTTTTCAAGTATTCTGAATATGTTTTCATTCATATGATACCCCAGAGCACTGATGAAAAGTAAATGTCATGATGATTGTATTTGTGTTCACAATTCAAGAAGCTGAATTTTTGATATTTCTTAATCTGCTGGGTCACCTTCATACAAAATTATTGCAGTCTTCAGTAAGCTGCTACAATATTTACATTGTAGGGCAGAAAATGATCTATATATTAAAAAAAGAAAAACAAACAAAGCATGTCTCAGATGTGGTCTGTGTTTATTTTAGAGGATTTCATTTAGTGTTACAGAGAAAATGAGAATTAAAAGAATAAAGCGAGTGGTTTGGACTTGAGGGATAGTATCTCTTTTAAGAATGGTTTCTTCCTGTATGAAAATCACAATTTGCACAGGCAAGAAAATTCCTGTTGTTGCCATTTAGCTCTTCCTTTAGTGTTGTCCCTTTAGGGTCAAGAAAAAGGCTATGTGAGCTGCTTTGCTGATGTTAATGTATCTTAGTTGATGACAAATTTCAGATAGTAGCTGAGGTACGGGGATGTTCCCCCACTTTTTGCTGAGAAAATGCTTGATGCTTGCTTCTTCAATCTAATGCTTGGAACCGGCTCTTTGTTAGGAGTGCTGTAAGAGAAGGCAGGGAGTGTTTGGAGGTGTGGTAGGGCAGAAAGGAATACATTTAGAAGATGAACAGCTGGTGGCTAGTTGCAAGCTGGAGAAATAGCTCTCTATTCCCATTTTAGCTCATCAGTCTCCTGGGGACAAGACTTCAAAGGTGAAAGGCAGTCCAACTGAACTCTGGTAATATACCTCACTAGAGTGAGGTTTCCAGATACATAAACATTAGTTGTATTTCTCCTAAGCTTTTACAAGCTTATAAGTTAATTGGAAAGCTTAACTCTCGCACTTTTTTTTTTTTTAAAGAATTTCTCACTGGGATAGAGAATTGGGCCCTGGCTATGCTTTTAATGTTGATTAAAGGAAAACAAAGACCTTCCTTTGAAAGGTCTTAGCTTGGTCTGCTTGCCTGATGAACAGTTTTATTATACTGATCATGAAAGGAAGGAAGAAGACTGTGCTGGCAGGAAATACAGTAAACTTTGCTCAGATATATGCATTTACATGTGTATGCTTGTGGGCATATGTACGTAATTTCTGTGGGTGAAGTCCTGCTCACTTTGAAAGCGGTGGTGAAACATCTATTTGCTTCAATGGGAGTGAGTTACAACTCAAGAGACCGTCTAGAAGAGAGTGGTGAAAGTGTGTACTTGCTGGAAAACATAATGCTGTCTGAAACTGATTGATTAGAATTAGAGAAGAAAATTATCCCCTTCCTCAAAACAGCTATTTTTTTAGATATATTTTTTAATAAAATAAACAAACACAATTTTTATCTTTCAGTGCAGTATTTTCTTGTAAAAACTAAAACCTAATAATAATAATAATAAATACTTTTAGGGCCATTAAAGTACTACTATGGAAAGCAAACCCAGCAATTGCTGACCATCAATTATGAATAATGACTTTACAGTGCAGTGTACGTCCTTGGGGCTGTGAACAAGCTGTGGTGTTGCAGTCCTCTAGATGGCACTCTCTGCCACACCAGCTCTCCACCTGGACCGTTTGCTTTTGGGGAGGATGGCTCAAAATAACTCATGGCAGAACTGCCCTCTACCTGTTTTACATGTGTTTTATGCAGAATGTCCTCTTGCCACCTTGATTTGTACCATTGGCAGCCCGTATCTTTGTATCTTGGCTAAGTTCTGTATTCAGGAATGAAGTTTTGCTTCAGGTTATACATTAACAAGTGAAAGACATTTTGTTTTATAAAAGCAGGTTTCGTGCGTGAGAACCAGATTAAAAACAAGCATAAATACCCAGGTCTGTCCTTGACCCATTGCACTGAACAGCCACACCAAGGGTTGTGCTGGTCCAAGGCATGGGGTGGCACAGGGTAGGAGCAAGCAGCTGCGAGCAGGTAAAGCCACCTCTTTTGACAATAGCACCAGCTTATGCAAAAGTAAATTGATTGAGAAACTACTGCACAATTTACCCACCAGCATTATCTCCCAGTGAGCTTCAGGTTCCTCACCTAGACTGCTTCTGATGGCCCAGCCAAAGCTGCACACCATTGTTCAGTGGACTAGTCAAAGATGCGTGTGAGAACGTAATTCAAACTGTTTAATTTTGAATAACGATCTGAAATTAGGGCACTAACTCCCTCACCCCAATGACTGTTGAGTTTTAAATACTGTAAAATTATCCTCTTAAGGGTCAGGGACTTGTTTTTAGACCCTGGCTCCGTGATTCAGATGTGTGCAACTTGATTCTTTTTCATTAGTAATGTTCAGAACAACAGAAGCTCCTAGGCTCACGTTTACCAAGTTAATAACAAAAGTAACCCACCCACATCGGATAATTATTACATGACTGCTTTTTCAGGAGAGTGATATTAAATAAACATTCAACAAAAGCTAAATCTAGTCCTAAGCTAAGCTTCAAAGCTTTCTGAACTCTGGCAGACCACCCAGGGAAAGAGATTTGAAATTCAGGGTCTTTCAGCAAGCGTAATGCTACTTTTAAAGTTCTTGCACAGCTACGACTGCAGTTCCTGCGGTTGTCTTATCAATTTGCATCTACATTGCCTTGACTTACCATCCATCTCTTTTGCTTATTTGCGATGTGGTGCTAGTACATTCATTTGAGCAATATCCTGTGACAGTAGAGATACTCCACGTGTGTGTACATGAGCAAGCTTTCCCTTGGAGGTGTGAGCATTGCGAAGGACCTTTATCTAGATCTCGGACACAGCTGAACTAGTATGAGTGATGCATTACTTGCTGTCTACTGCGTGGTGGTGACTGATTGTTTGCAAACTTACAGTCTACTGCAAAATGGAAAGAAAAGGCATTAGTGAAACTCATTGATTTAAATGTTTCTTTTACTATCATTTTACCTTACATTTGCAGAATTGTATTGTCGTCATTTACTGCAGTTCAGTTCGTATGCTGAGATGTATTTAATTAGTTATACCAGAGTCTTATGTGCCAGAATAGAATTTCTCCCATTCTTAGTAAACAAAAATGTGAATCCTAACATTTGGTAAAAAATGTGGCTTTGTCATTTGCAACTTACTGTTGTATAAGCAATAACCTCTAACAGCTCTATTGCCCTTGCTGTCCTCCTTGAAAGAATGGAAGTGGCAAGAAGCAGAGCTGCTCTTTCCTTACTTCCATATTTCAGACCTTCTTAGTCCTGGTCTTTTAAGGAAACAATAACTTAATTAGTATTAAACGTCAGACTAGCTGGTTTTATTTGAATAGATAGTTGCTATGCCAGTTCATTTTAAAGTTCTGGAGACATTTGGAGTACTTTCAGTTCAGTACAGGTGTTTGTTTTCTTTTTTTATTTTTTTCCTCCAATACAATTTTCCTTGCAAAAGTATCGTTTTGATAATATTCCAAAAACAGTTTAAGGACTAACTTTTAAATCTTTAGTCCAGCTGGAACTGTTGGATATACTGAATATTTGGTGTTCAGCTAAGCTAGGCCTTGGGATGGCTAATTGTCCTCTAATTCCTTGTCTCCAGTCAGAATGTCATCAGCCTTGTCTCCTTTGAGCCTTTTTTCTCCCTCTTGACCATGACCACAGTTTCTCTAGCAGTTACTGTCTTTGCAGCCTCTGTGTTGGAAACAACTGTGGTGGTAACGATACCTTTGCAAGTTCTTTCTTCCAGGCAAGGCTAGAGTCATGGCAGTATTTCGAACATGGAACAAAATGATCACTGTTGCATAATTAGCCCAAAATAACTTTTCTCTGCCCTTGAACGATGTTCAAAATATTGATCTAAATATTTTGACCGAAACCTGTTTCTTATTTTACAATTTTAATCAAGGACTCTTTAGCAAAATCCTGCAAGGGATTATGTACATTTGCAGTGAGACTTCTTAACTGATGAAGAAGAGATCAAAACCTTCAAGGCTTGCTTCAGCCTTGAAATCAACACACCCTGTCTAAAGCTTGGCTCAGTATGATCAAAAAAGTGGAAGTGGACTTCAGTCAAGTTTGGGCCTGTTTTTTTTTACCAACCTCCTTTTCATTTCAGCTTGCTTGTAATGCTGTCATCAGGCATCATGTTGCCAATCTCAGCCTGGCACAGCTTTGCAGAACATCCTTTCTGCAGTGCACTCTTCAGGTCCCAAGTTCGTGACATTCTATGTGGCAACGTGTGCAATTCCATGATTTCAGGCAGCTTTGTTTTACTTAATGCTCCCAATTTCTGTACTTGTGAGAGTGTATATCTGTCCTTCTCAGAAAGAAAGAGAGGAGTATCAAGGTTTCCCAACTGAAAAAACCCACAACTAAACCCTCCCCAATATAACAACTACATAATAATGCAAAACGTGACTTGAGAATGCTCTGAAGTCTCAGAAGCCAGAAGATGTCTAAGGAAAGGACAAGGGTCATTATAACTTATAAATCTCTTGACAGTTGTCAAGTGATGTCATAATTTCAGTTTGATTTCTGAAGTTTTAGTACTTGACATTTCCGCTGCTCACATTTCTTCACAGCCAGAGGTAGTGTTTAAAATTCTTTATTTATTCACCTCTGATCAGATAAATACACAAGCAGAGGGGAAATAACACTGTTTCATCTTACTGCTTCATATTCTACAATGTCTGTTAGTGCTCTGTAATTATGAGCGCCTATTGCACAGGACATGTATAATTCTTACGTATGAGGATTCCTTCCTTCTATATAGACCTCAGACCTTATTTAATGGTCTTTTACAATCCTTATATGTAAGACAATAAACCGTGACATGTTTTGTTCCTCAGATATTTAGTTTTCTTCCTCTAGAAGTAAAACAGCTTCACGAGGTTTATAATAGAGTTGGTAGCAGGATTTTTTTATTAAAGTTGCTTGCCATTTCCCATTTTAAGACCCAGTTTTCAGTTGTTTAAAAATTTCCCAGGTTTTGGCTCCTCAAGCCAAAATTTTCCATGCAGGATTTGCATCACATTGGATTGCGTGGGAAAATTCAGCAGAAGCAGTCTGTCTGTTTCTTGAAATTTTAGGGGAAAGAAGTTACGTTGATGATATTGAAAGTCCCACGTCCATGTAGTTGAAATGACCTGGCACTTCCATCCTTTGGATCAAGGACTTGATGGCTGACAAGTGAGAAGATGCTGGATATGAGATGGGGTACAGCTAGGACCTGTGTTCTGCATGGTGATAGTTTGGATATGGGAGCAATGTAGATAAACTGCAAGGACAGAAACAGAAGGGACTGCAGACAGGAGAGCCATGGCCATTTCAAACTGACCTTCCTGTGCATGTGCACCACACACAGTTTAGGTGGCTGTCTTGAATTTTGCTCTTTGGGCATTTTTTTCCCATTTCTTGCTTAATAAAAGGGAAAAAAAAAAGATGACCAGTGGCCTGAACTGCTAACTGTAAAGGGATTATGCTGAGAGTTCACTTTTGTTTGAGAATTTCTGGGGTGTCAGAGTAATTACCTTTCAAGTCCATGCAACACATATCTCATGTGTAGATCCCTGCACCTGTTTCTCACTCGTCAGTGGGCCATCACTTCTTTTCCTTATAGGTTCAGGGAATGTGTTGAAGTGTGAGATGGGATCCTGCTGCGTGTCCAAGCCTTGTCTATCTAGGTGGTACTTACAGAGCTGGGGAGGGTTTTGAGGGTGCCTGCCAAATTGCACTTGCTAGAGCAGGAGAACCAAGTTAATAAGTTGATTAAAAATAAAGGGATGGATCTACCCCTGCAAAGAAATGCTGCCTGGATTGCAGATAGTTTCTGCCTTTTGGCTTCATATATCTGGCACACCTTGTGGACTGTGTTAAGCTGTGGAAGAAAGAAACAGATCCCTGCATCTGGAAATGCACAGGTAGTAGATATACTTCTAATAAGTTAGATATATTTCACTTATCAGTATTGATATTGTTTAACTGGATGAATGCTGCTTGTGTTCAGATGTAGCCAGTTAAACCTGTTTTTTCGTGGAGCAACACATATTCCTCTCTTAAAAGGAGAGAGTGTCTGGCAGTAAATCCTAGACAGTTGCTGATGTGCTTTTCAGGAAGGTGCATCTTTACCCTTGCTGTTGGAGTGCTTTGTCTTGCCATTAAAACATGAGGTATCCTCTAGTGACCTCTACCGGGTGCCGAACAAGGAACTGCCCCAAGGTTACCCTTTTTGGCCACGGTGGGAGCAAGGTTGTCAGCCCGTGGTGTGGGACTTGGAAATCCCCAATAAGGCTCATGCCTGTTATTCTCCTGTCTTCGTCAAATGAACGTAGCATTATCTCCCCAAAGAAGCAGCATCACTCGTTATTACGTACTGAGTGTTGCAGTCAAAGATACTATGTATGTTTGCAGTGATTTCCCAGAAAGTAATACAGTGAAGTGATGACCCATCACATTTAACTCAAAAGCTTTTAGAATAATTCTTAAAAAGAGACATTGTTTAAACAGAAGAATTATATGAGTTTAGAAAGGCAAAAAGGAAGACACTTGTTCTAAAATAGGTCCAAGGATGTAGATTGCCAGAATACTTAGGATTTTACTTAGTATGCTGAAAACAAAATTCTCCTCTATTTCTGTGAAGAGATCCACCTGCAGAATCTCAAAACTGATTTCATGTCAAAGGTTTGAGACTTGAAAAGTCTGCAATCTCACACTTGCATATTCTTCTAGTACTATTAGCCAAATGAGTCATGACCTAATGTGAATATATAAGAATTTTTCACACATTGTGTGAGGAGCTCACATGACATTAATAAGGAGAATAACTGAAATATCACTACATGTATCAACAATCAGGATTAATAAGACTGATAAAGAAATTGAAGAAAACAAAACAAAAATAAAAAATCATTTTATACTCATCCATGATGACCTAAGACACTCATTATATGAATGTCCTCTAATCCATGAGAGAAATTGTTCTCTCAGAAATCTGTACTAATATTTTTCTAGTAAAAGCAAACCAGCTAGATTTTATCAAGGTTTTTAATGCTGTTTTAATTTATCCTTACTCTGCTTCTGTGACATACATGCATGAATAAATAGAAAGAAAGGAAAAACTAGGGGGTCACTCAGAAATTAAAAACATGTTAGACATTTCTTTATCCATGCTGTTAAAGAATTTGGTAGTGTCAGTTACTGAATGATGATATTTTTTTAAAAGAAGATCACTTTAAGTAATGGTCTGTAAGTCCATTATTTAACCAATTTGATAGAAGATTAAGAACTAGCTGTTCAGTACCATACTGTCAAAGAGAATGTTATCCCTGATATGCAGCTCTGTTGAATCTAAAGTTCAGTTACATTCAGTTACTGAAACCACTAACAGTATAGAACTGTGCATTTCATGCAAGAGAGTAAAACGAGTGGTAGAGAGAAAATAATTAATAAACATGTAAAAAACATACTAGTGCTCTCTATCGGAAGTGGTTTCTGTAGATTCACTGGCAAGTAAAAAAAAAACAGGTCTGTGGTTGGTGATTTGCATTTTGTCTCTGCAGTTACTGCACTCACAGATGAGCTTGAAAAAAAGATCCACTTGTTTGTTCATGCCTGGCTCACTAAGATTTTGCATTTTTTCTTGGGTGAATTGTAGTTTGAAAGGAAAAATAAGTTCATTTAATTCCAGTGTCCTATTTTTATTGCACTTCTACTGCTTTGCTACTCTTAATTTATTTTCCAGTTTTTAAGACCTAAGGTCAGTGCATTAAATGGTGTTTGTTAGCAAGAGAACTATATCCATTGCATTGCAAAGAACATGGATTTTAAAATAGTCTGTGTTAAGACTACCAAGGATTGCTTTCTAGTCCTTTTCTGCACTGAAATATTTTTTCCCTGAATTTTGCATAAACCAGTGGCTGTCAGATCTCTTTGCCACTCTTGTTGCACGCATCTTGAACCCACTTTTGAAGTTTGGAATGGTGACATCTGTCAGACATTTATCTTTTGATTGCTCTCTATGTAAATTATGTTTGTTCTTTTGTATTAAAAGGTCTCTCATGAAGTGCAGGTTTCCCAGGCTATCTCATAAGTCCTCACACATTGAAAGGTGGCATGGACTCAGAAGTATTTCCAGAGCAGGGCAAGTGTCCTTGCCAGGGACTGGTAGTAGGGCCGTGCTTATGCAGGGACTCCTAGATAATCTGAACCCTTATCTTTGGGAGGAAATGAGCCAACAGCAGACGGAGACCAAGACTGCTGTGTCATCTCAGGACCCCATGGCATGTCCGTTCCAGATTCATCCTTCTCTCCCTCTCTTTCTAGAGAAGTATTGTTGTCAACTGCAAGTAAACTGTTCCTAGAGCTCCCTTGTTCCTCTCCGTGATGATATGTGTCCTGGGGCTCTCAGACCTGGTTTGGACGCATGGCTGGTGTGATCAGAAGGCCTAGTGATATGAACCAGAGTTCATATTTGAGAATGGTATGCTCCTTGAACCCCCAAAGTGAGGGGAGAAGGGGGATGTGGTCTAAAAATTCTATTAGTCTTGCTCACTTCTCTGTAATTCTGTAGAAAATGTGAGTGGCTTCCTAGGGGAAGGTGAGGGAATAGTGCTTCCCTTTGGTTGTGATGCTCCATCCTCAAAGCAGCATTAATAAAAAAGAAAATTTAGAACTATAACAAATAACTTTTAGAAAACCCTTTTTCTTTCTGTATGTGATACTACAGCAGAACACTACTGCCAGTGGCAGTAAACCTGGCAAGCCTGTGTCTCTCCAATGGGTTGTAAAGGACATTTGTTAATAATTATATGTGTTGTTATGAGCAAGCAGAGACCCTAACGGAGATTGTGTGAAGCACAGTACAGGTTGGACCCCCTCCATGGAATTCATTGTCTAAGCAGATGAATAAGGGAGAAGTAAAATGAGAAGCAGGTACAGAAATGGATGAAGAGTCTCCTCAGGTCATGCTCTCAACCAGTGACATCTGTGTAGAGATATCTGTAATATGGAAACGAAAATTGCTGACTATCTGTCTAGTATCCTCTTTACAGAACTATATGCCAAGATCCGATGGGAGGCATGCCTCTGAACCCTCAGCTTTCGGGATCCCAGCCATTTCATGAATGCTGATTATTTTGCAAAGGTCCTGCACACCATTTGGCCCAGGATCTAAAATGTCAAAAATCTATTGCAGCTTCTAGATGTTTTCTTTATTTTTCTGGTATTTATTTACATGAAACTGACTCCCTCCTCCCCCAGCTCATCCTCCTTGTTTTTTATTTAGATCCTATGAATATCCTGGTGGCATGTTTGTCGTAAATCATGTGACTGATAAAACAAATAAAAATTAGATCAGTTTCGGTACAGCAAAGGCAGAGGTATTTATTTCAGTGTCAAAGATGGGGAATCTTGTCTGTTTTGAAAAATACTTCCTTCCCTTAAAAACTCCTCTTTGACCTTAGATGCACAGCTTAGCAAAGAATTCTTTTGGCCGTGATCATTCAAAGGTGTCTCATTACAGGTTACGTACCCAGCCAATTTGTAATGTACACGGAGGTGCAGGGAGATACATCCAGACCGTTCCTGTGACCTTTCTCTTCTGGCACCCTTGTGCAATGTCTAGTGGACACGTTTAGCAGAAGTCACGGTGCCGTAAAAGTGACTTTCCAGTGCTGAGTACAGCGTGAGGGTTCCAAACAAGGGCCCTTGCATAGAAGAGGTCACATTTCTGTCACCTCAAACGGAAACCTCACATGTAATGACCATTTTGATGAGCTGAAGATCCTCATTTTTCCCCTTACATGGACAATCCAATGTAATTCCTGGTGTTGGGTCTTTCTGTGTTTGTTGAAAATGGCTTATTTTTCACTCCCAAGTTAAAGAAATCCCTTAATTGCTTATATTGAAAACATAACTGTTCAATAGGCATGCATTGTATAGTATATAAGGGAGGATTTTTAAAGTACTATGTAGTCAAGTACTTTTAAGTACTTAATTGACATTTACAAATGAAATTCCTGAGAGAAATTAAAAATGCGGCTCTATAATATGACCTTATGCCAAAGAAAGCATGCAGGATGTTGTTATAATACATGTGTAAAGGAATTTGTTATTGATACTAAAAGGAGAGGAGAGAGTATTTTTCCATGTCTTCAAGGCTAACTAAGCAGACATGCTGGTACACAAGATCTCCCTAACTCCATGCCTGGACTAAACAGTGATGGAGCAGCTGCATGGGCAGATAGGTTTAATTTCAGCTAGGGGCCTTTCTAGTTATGAGCCTGTCTAGTTGACCTCATATCTTAAATAGTGACTGTAGTCAAAGATGATAGGAGAAAATTAGAACCTTTTATCTTCACCATTGGCAGGGAGACAACAAGGTGCAGGATGATTTTCTGTTGACCTTTGACACTTTCTGCTGTCTTTCTGAAATTCGTGGTAGACCTGTGTTTGGTAGCTCTTAATTTCGAGAAATTGCCTAAAGTCTCTCGGTCTTGAATGTTACAGACTATCTCAGAGACATCTTAGGTCTCCTATTTATACCTACCCTATGTATTTCTTCCAATTTGTGTGTTAACAGGGCTTTACTATGTTTCCATAGGAAACCTGTTTTGTAGGAATAAAAATGGACAGCATGGAAAGGTAGCTTGCTTGTGAGGGCATCTAAAGAATTGGAAACTCTTAAACTGTAAGTCCATATAGCACCACTAGAATGGAAAAATGAACTAAATTCAGAAGTTTAGGACAAATGAATCATACAAATTGACTAAAGGTACTAACTTCTGTTTCTATAAAGAGTATTTTTATTTAAGTCACTTCTATTCCTCTATACTGTCCTTCTTTCAAGACAATATTCTAGCTGCTAAAAGGCAGATCTGTCTCCCTGTTTTCCACCTTTCCAGTGCTGCATCCAAGATCTCTAAACTCCATTGCGTGTGTGTTTCATTTTCAGTTGTAGAATAACTTGCTGTCTATTAAAATAGAGATACATGCAAAGGTATGAATTTATCCAAACACTTAAATTTTCACGGTCTTTGAAGGCATTTTCTCTTCATTGTCCTGATTCCACATACAACTACTGCCTCTCCTGTCCTTTTAGTTACCAGGTTCCTTAAACACAGTATTCATAACACTTTCCTTGCTGTAAGGAGAACACCTTGTACACATCATACTGCGTAATAAAATATGTACTACAAATCTTTATAATAAAGTTGTACAACAAATATAAGTTGTAAATTCAACTGTAAGTCACTTATTAAAAACTGTTTACATTTATCAGGCAGTTACTCCAGAGAACAAGCATGAACATCTGTAGCTAGGAATTTGTGGCTGGAATTCCGAACAAGTCAAACAGATTACATTTAATGATCTTCTTAAAGAATCCCTCTGAATTATTTTCTGGCTGCCACCAGTTGTCAACAGTTTGATTCAAAATGTTTGTGAAGATCAGTATGGGACTTGTAAAGACAGCTTATATGATGCCTCTTTGCATGATTCCTGGCTGATGCCTATGCTGTATGTGGTTCTCCTGCTTCATTAGTGATAATTTCTTACATGGTTAGATAGTTCAGGAGACCAGCTCAGGATGAGCATTTGCTCCTTACATCCTCAGGCAATCCAAAGTTTTGCTGCACTGGAGATTATTTATGGACACTGTCTGTGACAGTTGTCACATCAGTGACTGAACAGTCTAAGTAGGCAGGTTGTTAAAGAACTTTGTGGAGAAGCAGGGGCCTCAGAGGGACAGAAAGATGCACCCAAGGTCACCCGGCAGATCTGTGACAAAAGTGGGGCTATAAGCCAGACTTTCTGACTTCCAGGCCAGAGCCTGAGGCATACTGCTGCTGCAGCCATGACTCCCTTGCAATGAAAGAAATGTCTGCCTTGTCACACCTATCTCTTATATCTGCAATAGTATTCTCTGACACACATTGTATGAAAGCCTTCATGTTATTAGCTAGCATTTGCCAAATGTTTGGGAGATTTTTTTTTTCTATCTCCACAAATTCTTCACTCATCTCCATTTGAGCATTGTGTGATTGTGGTAGAGAAAATTGGCTTTGTAGCTATCTCTGGGTTCCAAAATCAGTGGAATGTTTAATTGAAAGAATGTGGGTGGGCAATAATGATTTAAGCTCTATTTGCAGATCTGCCAAGTCTCCCATGGTTCCCAGGATCTCCTACAGCTGGAATCATACTCTTAATGTATGAAGTGTCTGGAGCTATGGAAGGTTTTCCAAAATCTTCACCAAAGAAAAAATTAGACTCTTAAAAGTAAAAAAAAACAACAAACCCTCCACGTTATCTTTCACTGACGTTTGACTTTAGAAACTACATTTTGTGTTTTAGCTTGGAAATAATAATTTGTAGGGACCCATCAGTGCAATGAAGATCAGGAAGAAAAGAAGTGCATATCTGTAGCATTATATATGTTTTATCAGCATGAATTTGGAGTGGGAAATTAAATATTGAGATTTATTCAAAATAAATATTTTATGGAAAAGCAAAACAAAGCATTTATTTGGAGCATCTGTTCATCCATTGCCGAGCATCTGCCCTGTTTTTTTTTTCTTCTCAGCCTATAAAGGTATGTTTCCTTTGGTCTTCGTGGTACTCCACTGTAGTCCAAAAGAGTCATTCAGTATTAGAAAGAACTAGATGAAACTAAAGCATACCTCTCTGAACTATGTAACACGTTCCGAGTACTGCTATCTGTTAGTCAATTATAATTGCAAACAAGCAAGTACTGTTTGTTCCAGTGGAAAGCTGAGATTTTCCACCTTCCAGTGAGCTAAAATGACATGTTAAAGGATATGGCTGGAGATGCTTCAGCATGTGGGTGGTCTTGGATTACACATTGTTTACAGTGAGTGAAGCATGTGCTGCAATGTTTTGTTAAATCAAGGTTGTTAGGTATTATGTATTTATTTACGCTGAGACTGTCTGAGCATACAGCCAGTAAAAAGGCAATTACTGTTTCAAAGGGCTCACATTCTATGTGTGAATAAAAACAAAATGAGAATGACACAGCAAAGCAATGAAGTTATTGTTCAGTCAACTTGTCGTTGTAGCTAGCTTTTGCTTAGTCACTATAATGATTTAATCACATTTAAGCATTTTTTCAAGTTTCATTCTGCAAGTTTTTTTGGTTTGTGTTTTGTTGTTGTTTTTTGTTTGTTTGTGTTTTGTTGTTGTTTTTTGTTTGGTTGTTTTTTGTTAGGATTATGCCGTACTGTGGATTGTGTGATGAGTCTTCTGTTGCCGATTCCTTGAAATAGGTTAAAGTGTAAAAGAATAAAGGGAAATGTAGAAGATAGATTAGAGGAGCGAAGAAAAGCTGGCCTCATTTAAATTTATTTTTAAATTGTCAGAGACCCAGATTGTTCCTCTTTTATAGAAGTTCTCCATTTAGACCAAACCAGGCCAAAATCCTTTGGAGTTATTCTGACTGACAAAAGCCAAGAATTGGTCTGCTGTGTTTCACAGAGCAGAAAATAAAGAAACCTGCATTACGGTGATTCCCTCTCCCCACCAAAAAGTGGAATTTCAGTAAATAAGAGGTGCATTTCAGATAAAAGTTGCCCAGCTGCCTCTGATTCATTGTTAGAATTGTGGTCAAATGGGAGTTTCAGTTGTATCCCTGAAATGTAAATTCTTTGCTTTATGAAGCTGGATTTTTATTTTTAAGCCATTGGGATCTAGCTGGACTCATTTATCTTTATTCCAGTGATTTCATACTTTTTTTCCCTGGAAGTGACCCAGCTTTTTGTGAACATCAGCTGTTCTTTCTGATATTCGTATGCCGTATGTGAGACAGGAACTTGGATTAATATCTCTTTACTGTCTGAGCACCAGCTTAAAATCTGTAATGTGTATATATATATATGCACTGCTATCTGATTGAATGGGGTGGGCTAGGAATTGTTTGAAGGGTTGTTCTCAGTAATGGTCATCTGAATGCAACGAAAAAAGAAAATTACATTCAGACAAACTATGATCTATGGATTACATAGGATGTAAACTTTCAAACCTAGTGGGCTTTTGTTTTTATTAGGAACTGTTGCCAAATATTTGTCCTTTTTTAGAGACCCTAATGTAGATAATCCTACATTAGTTCTCTAAAAAGAGCCCTGTGATTCTTATGAGCTGCAATAGTAGGTCTCCCATTGTGTCCCCATCTTTCCCTGTTGTTAGCTTGCTGGCTTTCAGGAAGTGTCTGCAAGACCGGTAAGAAAGGCTGACAGATACAAAACTGGTCCATGTGTTTATGCAGGCACGTTTGAACTCCCAGCAGTCTGCCAATTGCCCTGCTTGGAATAAGTTGGAACAAAAGTAAGTCTGAGATGTTCTCACTGATTAGGTACATGTATTTTTCAAATACTCTGCAAGAGATATTTCAGTTCTGTCTCTCCCCAAAATGTGGATCCTGCATACCTTGCGTATAGTGTATTTTTTTTTCTTTTGAGGGACTGATGAAGCACAACTGCAGTTTACAGTGACCTCCAGTGGTGAAAAACCTTTCTGAAAGAATGATGTAGCTAAAATCTCGATTTTTGTCTGAAAGTCCTTCCTCAAAGGGTTTAGGTGATGCATGTTTCAGTCCTATAAAGCTTATTAAATTCAAATTTGTTTGTCATGTTTTAAGCCTTGTTTTTGTTGTTGCCTTTTTTTTTTTTTCTTTCCTGGTCTTTGTCCTCTCAGGAGCTTCTTGAATTTTGGATTGAAAATGATTGACAATAGTCACCCTGGAGCAATATGGTTTCTGAGCTTTATGAGGCTTTGCTGATTATGTATTTCCTGGTGTAACAGTGTGAGATCTGTTCTGGTCTTCCTCCCCTCAGAAATCTGATTTTCTGTAGTCTCCTCAATGTTCACAGTTTCTTTCAGCTCCCTCTACATCTGCCTTTCTGGCTTTCCCATAGATTTACGAAGTCTCTCGTATGTTGTTCATTGAGGACTTTTTCCATTTCACTTAAACTGGCTTCTTCACTGTTCTATGTTAAGGGTTCATTCTGCAATGGTTTAGCGCTCTGGCTAGTTCACACCACACAAGTAGTATGAAAGAGCTGATTTTTGAGATTAGTGATGCTGGAATATGGCATTGGGGGTGGAGGGAAGATATTTGCGTGTTCTACAAGGCAGAATATATCTTTATGTTTGAGAGTCCTTCACAGCAATTTTTACTAGAAGAACACTTGTCTTTGCCCACACTCATTTCTGTACTGTGGGGAGCACAGATTAGCCTGATTGCTGTCAAGTGATTTGCATTCTTTACTTCCACTTCTTAGCATTACTGACCTTTCTCTGTAGAAAACAGAGACCTATCTTCAGGAATGAAAATGGGGCTGGATTCTACAAAGATCAGTCAAGACTTTAGGTCATTTGTGGTTTTTATAGGGATGGAGAGGAAATTTGGGGGGATTAATGTGATACAGGAGTCACTTGCCTTTCCCAGATGATTTTCATTCTTTTACACATCATATACCAAGTAAATGTGCTCTGTAGTAGACATGCAAGGGATCAGAAATCATCAGACTACAGCCAGCTGCTGTGAATGTTAATTTACATGTGCATGACTTGAGTGGACATATTCTGGGTTGCCAGTGAGCTTATAGTGGGAGTTGTCCTTTTCGGGGAATATCCAGATAAAGAGAGAAGAAAAAACAGGTATGAAGATCAGGTTTCAGAATTTGCAAAAGAAATGTTTGCTGACTTTCTGAAACAGGTTTTGCATATTGTGATGTGTCTTTAATTCTCATGGACTTTCTTTGGGATGGTGTTTGAGAAATTGTCGGAATGGAGTACCTTGTCTTGCTTGAGATGGGCTAAAATTTGGAAAACAAACTAAGCAATTAAACAACAAAGCAGAACGGACTGCTGAAACATAAAGCATGAGACATTCTTCTGCAAACTGTGCTTGGGCTGGCTCTGTCATAAATTCTTCCCAAAGAGATCACATGGCTGCTATTGAATTTCCTTTAGAGAGGTTTTCCACACCTTTACCACAACCACAGTGTCTGGGAGTGAAAGATCCTGTTGTCCTTGTAAAAGAAAACGGAGTGTTGTGCTTCTTGACCACATTTCTGCTTTCCTTATTCTGGGCTCCAAGCGGCCAATTATGCTTGTAAATGGCAATATTCCAATCCTAAGAGAGAGGGAGCTTGGGTGCTGTGCTGACAAGGAGCCAGTTAACTTCTTGGGAATCTCTCAGTAGCCAGCTCCTTGTGAACTCTGCAAACGCCTGAAAATCAAGTGCCTATTTCTAATAGCTGTGGAATAAACATGTATAAGAATAGTCCATTTGTTTGATTTTCCAGGCAAACAAAAAAACAGGGCTCACTTTGGAGCTGACCTGAAGAAATGGTGATAGACATGGCCACGGCTCGTTCTGCAGTGACAGGCATGTGCTGCTCGCCCTGTAAAGTTCCTCCAGTTAATCTCTGGGCAGTGAAACACAGACATCAGGTTTCATGACCCTCTGAGAGGCTGTGGACCTCTGAAGAGATGCTGATGGTGTCAGAGCAGCTTGAAATGTTAGAAGACTGTAGTTGTCAGCAGCACAGCAGGTGTTGGAGTGACAAAGGTTCATACCTGTGACATGAAATGTAGTGGTGCAATGGATGTAGCTGGCTCTTCTCTTCTGGCTTAAAAACCATCTATGTCAAAGCTAGCGGGGAACTGAAGTACCTGCAGATGCTGATGAGTCTTGTGGGCTTAACAGACTTAGCAGACAGTGATGTGAGTGCTAACTATAACAGGTCCACCTCTCTCCAATTGTTTCTGCTCCTTAAATGGCTCCAGGCATATTTCTTTATCCCTGCTAATAATAGATGGGATTTACAGATGGCTTGTATACCGAGGACTTAATACCAAGCACTATCAAAATGTGTCACAGCTTCAAGCCATAGTTCTGGACGTTCTGTGTGAACCTACTTGTTGCAGTACTTTCCAGGAGTGTTTCCTGAGGACAATGATGTTTCCTTTTGTAGTTCAACAGTGGCAAGCATCTTGACAATGAGCTGTTTTCTGAGGGATTCTTGAGAATCACAAGATAATCTTTAGGAACTAATGCAAGCTAATTAGAATACATGATTGTGAACTGCTCATCCTACTCTAAAATCCACAGATCTGTTACTCTGTGTGTTAATATTAAAAAAAAAATAAAACTGCTTGCATCCACAAACCTTTTTTCCCAGCTCAAGGTGAAGTGGGGCAGAAAGAAGATTTCTGCCTCCAGAAGATCAGTGTCTAGAGGAAGAGCAAACAGTGTCACTGTACAAGGCACTTCTGATGCCTTCCCTAGAGACTTTAATCTGTCCCGCCTTGGATGAAGGAAAGCCAGGATGCAAGCCAGTGAAACACTTTCCAGTTTAAGGACGTTTGCAGTTTCATATTTTGAATGATTATTAGATACAGTTGGGCTTGATGATCTTAGAGGTCTTTCCCAACCAAAAATGATTCTATGATTCTATATCTACCTATAGATTGGGGAGGTAAGGTGGGAAGACAAGGGAGGGTAGAAGAGCTGAATTTATTTTTTAAATTTATTTTTCTTTCAATCTACCTGTTTTTCCTTTGTATTTTGTTGGCTCAGATTCTTTTGTTGAGTATTTATATAACAAAAATAAGTTTTAAAACAATTGTATTCAAGTAGTCTGTCTTGAGCTTGAGCAGAATAACTTGTAGTGCTCTGAGGGGACTGCAGCACTAATGAAGCAGACCGAAACCTTTGACTTTGCCATCAGGTTTAATTCTTTCTCTGCAATTTCTAATGAGCCCTGAAAGCTCAAGAAACCTCAAAAATCTAATTTAATTGCTATTAAAACACGCCTCTAAGTCACTATTTGGGACACGTAAATTATTGTACCCAACAATGCAACAAGGTATTTAAGGTTCATGTAAATTGTTGTGTGCAATGCTCCCTCACTGTCCCCTGTCCAATGAAATTTTTCCTCGATCAGGATTAGTCTGTTCAAGCAGGTGAATGCATGTTAGTTCACTGGAATGGTGAGACTTTAGAGTCTACCAGCAACTCCCTACTTTGTCTTCACAATATACAGTATTAACACATAGATTAAGTCACTGATTCTTCTTCCAAAGTTTCTTCATACTTTGAAGGCTTGAGAGGTGCTGTACATGGAGTTAGTTTCAGGCAGGGAGCATGCTGCCCATGGTTGTCCTATCGTGTCTAAACACCCAGGTTACAAGAATCAACAGCTTTGTACAAAATGCTTCCGAGCAGTGACCTGAGTGCAGCGGTAATGCATTCAAGAGGAGCAAATGGCTGGCAGGTCTTTGATACTCAATTTGGACCATTTCAAGAAATCATGTCACTTCATCTGTTACTCATGGCTTTGTGTCTATGGGTTATTTTTCCTATAGAAATAAGCAATCATGTCAGCACTCCTTCAGAAAGTGGAAAGGTTAAAATAGATTCTTACTCTAACTGTCATTACTCAAAAGAGGCATAATTGTTCTTTCTGTTAGTGCGATGCATATCCACTCCACTCCAGCTCTGATTACATCCATGACAGTTACAGACACCCCAGTGGATAGCTTTTACCATAACAGTTCTTAGCATTTTCGTGGCCTGATGCCTCCTTCCAATCTCAAAGTTCTCAAAACATCTTATGACACTTCTCAATGATACAGCTGAATTATTATCCCCATTTGAAAAACACAGGAACTGAGTCAGAAAATTATTGTGCAACTTGCTTAAGAGGATGCACAGCAAACAGGTACTAAGCAGAGACTTGACTTTAGTTCCCTAGTATTTTCCCTTGATTTTGAAAACCAGAAACATGAACCAAATTAGAAGAAATCTTTGATTATTTAGAGTATTTAAAAAAAAAAAATCCTAGACTTCTTTTTCCCAATTATTTTTCTTTTCTTCACGTTCCACTACAGTTCCCAGTTTCAGCTAAATCTGAAAGCACCGGTCATAGTGATAATGTGTACCAGAGAAGCAGAGGGCACTGACAGGTTCTTGATCTTCAAACTGGACAATTTCAAGAAGTCATGCTCCTTCAGCTGCCTTCAGGTGCACTTCTGTGCAAGTTTGGGATGTTCCTGTGTCACTACATGCATTCAGGATATGTTCCTTAAAAAAACGTGTTTATATATTGAGCAACAAGTCAAACGCATGAATAGCGGTGTCTAAAAAGATTAACTGCACACACAATACTGCAGGTACTGCTTGCCCAGAGGCATACCTATGTGACCAAATCGATGTTTGTTAAAGAGGCATTGAGCTCACCTAATAGAACAATCATTTAACCACCTTTGTTGTGTTAATCCTCACTGTGCCGTGGTGAAGTTACGGAGACAGAGTCCCTCCACTGAGGTCCAGGGCGGTATCTGCTCCCTGCTCTGCCACATGTGACACTTCATTCCTTGCAGTTACAGCTCTGATCCATGACACTTGATTCTGGATGGTGGCAATGCAGACATCTGATCCTTCGTGCTTGATCTCTGATACTGGATCTCCATTAGGAAAATTACTGGTACCTGATCTGCCTGATCACAGCTACTTGATATATGGAGATGTTCCACATCGTGGTATGTTTACCACTGAAAGTAAATTTGAAACAGCTAGTACAGCAAAACCACAGGATTGAAGGATGAAACATGATGTTAAGAAACCATATCTTTTAATGAAAATGTCAAAAAGTAATAGTGCGGGGGCAAAAGGAGAAAAGGAAGAAAGGAAGAAAAATTAAAAAAACCCCTGTGCAGATCCCAACAGTTGTATCTGTTGTCAGAGCTTCATGCTTTCCCTGAACTCTGTATGCTGTATTCAACACAGAGTAGCATTTAAAACAAAACTAAAAACAGCTACCCCCAGCTTCCTGTAGAATTGTCTTTTTATGTCAAATTCAGTTGATTGTGTTTCACAATAAGTATGCTCCAATTCAGTCAACAGGTTGCCAGAAGTTAACAAAGCCTTTGACTAAGCAAACTGATTATCAATTTCTTTGCAAAATAATTTCAATCTGGCTCATTTCATAAGGTTTTCAGTTTCATTGTTATAATGTTGTGCCCCTGACGAGATGGCTGCAGTAAGAAAAAACTACACTGAAATGAAAAATGGACATGCTTCATTCCAGTAGGGTGGCAAGCATTGCCTTGCCTTCTTCCCCAGTTAATTTTATTTGGACATAGCACATCCTTATGTGTCCATCAAAGTCTTCTGTTCTCATGAGCCATCATTTTCCAACACATTCCAGTGTTTTGTTTCAAGACTCTGGTTAGCTCCAGTCACAGCTATTTTTGATTCTCATGCTGGATCATGTTAATTGCTCATGGAACAGAGACTTGTGCTCCTGGTAATCAATTCATTTTCTATAGTGATAGGTGAAAAATTTAGGGAAAAAAATGCAGCAGTCAAGAAATTTAATCCCATAGGTAGAAAGGTGAGTGAGGTCATGGCAAAGCTTCCAAATGTTTCTAGGTGCAGGGAGGATGGGAGAGAAACCAAAGAGCCCAAAACCTTCTACGCTGTTAGGTAGGACAAACCTAGAAGTAAAAAATATCTCCACTGTGTTCTAGGGGCAGAAATAAAGGATTACAAGTGATTAAGCAGCATTTTTTATATTAATATTCTGGATTTAGAGGTTGACCAGCATCCCAGCTGCAGGTGGTCAGTAGCAGTATCTAAGATCGGGGAACATGAGGTGAGAGTTTTTTCCCTGTGAGACCCTCTTAGCTTCAGACAGCTGGACAGCAGCCCATGGCCAGAAGTTGTATCTTCTCTATTGCTGCTGATGAAGTTATCCATTGTAATTTTGTCCGGTGCCTTTTAACCTTTCTGTTAACCTGATCACCAGCACAATATCCTGTGGCAGTAAGCTCCACAACAAGTAATTAGTGTGAGAATCTGTTTCGCATTTGCAACAGATGTCCAATACTTGTGTTGAGTGTCTCTATCCTCTTGCACTGAGAGAAATGGCAATCAGTCATTGCCCATTCATCTTGTCACAGCAATCATGATTTTCTAGAGCCACAATACCATTTACAGGCATATGTATGACTTTTCACTGAGTATTGAGTTTAAGCATGTTAGAAATGGCATATTTCTTTAAATAATAAATAAAAAAAAAAAAGAGAGCAAGTGAAAGAGGAATGAACTGTTTAATAAGACCATAAAAACAGCTGAGCAGATTAACCATAATCCAAAAAGCATGGCCTAATTGCAAAGTGAGATTGCTGTGTGAAAGTGCCCTACCTTTCCAAAGAGTGTAGATTTTTTCCAGCTCGTGAAAATTGTCTTTCCAAAGAGTGAAAGTCACAGTATCACACAGTATCACAGTATGTTTGGGATTGGAAGGGACCTCAAAAGATCATCTAGTCCAATCCCCCTGCTGGAGCAGGAACGCCTAGGTGAGTTCGCACAGGAATGTGTCCAGGCGGGCTTTGAATGTCTCCAGGGAAGGAGACTCCACAACCTCCCTGGGTAGCTTGTTCCAGTGCTCTGTTACCCTCACTGAGAAGAAGTTCTTTCTCAAATTTAAGTGGAACCTCTTGTGTTCCAGCTTGATCCCATTGCCCCTTGTCCTATCATTGTTTGCCACTGAGAAGAGCCTGACTCCATCCTCGTGGCACTCACCCTTTATATATTTATAAACATTAATAAGGTCACCCCTCAGTCTCCTCTTCTCCAAACTAAAGAGCCCCAGCTCCCTCAGCCTTTCTTCATAAGGGAGATGCTCCACTCCCTTAATCATCTTTGTTGCCCTACGCTGGACCCTCTCCAGCAGTTCCCTGTCCTTCTTGAACTGAGGGGCCCAGAACTGGACACAATATTCCAGATGGGGTCTCACCAGGGCGGAGTAGAGGGGAAGGAGGACCTCTCTCGATCTACTGACCACCCCCCTTGTAATACACCCAAGGATGCCATTAGCCTTCCTGGCCACAAGGGCACAGTGCTGGCTCATGGTCATCCTGTTGTCCACCAGGACCCCCAGGTCCCTTTCCCCTACACTGCTCTCTAATATGTAATTTCCCAACCTATACTGGAACCTGGGGTTGTTCCTGCCCAGATGCAGGACTCTACACTTTCCCTTGTTAAATTCCATCAGGTTATCCCCCGCCCAACTCTCCAGCCTGTCCAGGTCCCGCTGGATGGCAACACAGCCTTCTGGCGTGTCAGCCACTCCTCCCAGCTTGGTGTCATCAGCAAACTTGCCGATAGTACACTCAATTCCCTCGTCTAAATCATTAATGAATATATTGAATAATATTGGCCCCAGTACTGACCCCTGAGGCACTCCACTAGATACTGGCCTCCAACTGGACTCCGCACCATTGACCACCACTCTCTGGCTTCTCTCTTTAAGCCAGTTTGCAACCCACCTCACTACTCTATTGTCTAGACCACACCTCCTCAACTTAGCTGTGAGGATGCTGTGAGGGACTGTGTCAAAGGCTTTACTGAAGTCAAGGTAGACCACATCCACCGCTCTGCCATCATCCATCCACCTTGTTACATTCTCATAAAAGGCTATGAGGTTGGTCAAGCATGACTTACCCTTGGTAAAGTCAGATATTTTGAGTGGAATAATCACTTTCTGCAATGCAATCTGTGTTGTGTAGGCAGAATGAGAAAATAATTTGTCATTTCTGATCAGTCCTCATATATTTCATACACTTAGGGCAAGGTCTAATCTATGATTCCTGCTGATCCCATTTCTGCAAGCAACATTCATAAGAGATATATTGTTAAGCAGTCATGACAAAAATACCGTCCATGACAGCTTCTCACAAAATCAAAGACTTTTTTTGAGATGAGAATAGACTATTTTATTGTCCTCTCTCAATAGAATCTACCCTGATGGTGCAGAAGGAACAGGGTTACAAGACTGGCGCTTGCTCGGGACAAGGGCGGACACAATTTAAATGATGCTGAAAGCTATAATTCAAGTTTCTGTGATGATGAGAAACTCCTCCCAGGGACAATTCTTCCCATTTGTCCTTCACTGTAACATGGGGTTGAACTGTCGTGTAGGCGTTTTCTCCCTTGAACATAGAGGATATCTACCTTAAGCTAAGCACCTTTTAGATGACTGGAGTTAGATTTATGGGTTTCAGATCTTCTATAACTTCATTTTCCTTGGATTTGTGTCCAGCTTTAACCATTATAATAGTACTAATTGCCGGCCATTGTGCTGAGGAGGAGAGGAAAACCAGGCAGGAGTATCAGTAGGACTTTATCCACCTATATTTTCCCTTCAAATTGGAATGAGAAAAAGGGATTGACTTGTCTCTGTGATCCTAAAGATAGTAAAGAGTTTAAAAGTTAAAAAGGCCTATAACATAAGCTTCTGCCAGCTATGTGAGGTGAGAAGGGACCATTTTGATCCTCTACTCTGCCCTTCCACAGCACAGAGGCCATGGAAATCAGCCAGGCAGTTTCTGTATGGAGCCCAAAAACTTGTGATCAAATTAGAACAAGTAATGTTAATGGAGTTCTGTAAATAGAAGAAGTGAGCAGATGAGGATAGGTCAGGGGAAGAGAGGAGAGGGCCTCTGAGGTAAGAGGAGAGTTTGTTTCATAAAAAGACTGCTCTTCTCGTGTTTCCCTGTCCCAGAAGCAGAGTCACCAGGCACTCAGGAATCCAGATCTGATCTATTAGCATAACAAACTTATTCTAAGTAATGTTATGTTTATATTTATGTTTTTGTTTTTGTTTTTTTTTTAAATACAAAAAAGAGATAACAATTTAACCTGAAAACACATCAAGAAATGCAAAAGATCTGTCTCCCAGGGAGTGTTAGTTTTCTTACATTGCATGGCTATAATGTTACTTAATCCTCCTGGTTTTTTAAAGTCAGAGTTTCCTATTTATGAGGTTTTATTATATGTTACAGTAGTGCCTAACACAGGATAGTCACTGTGGTCAACTGTACGATCCAGCAAGAGTCCTAACACTTCTGGTCCCTTTTTATTTGCATTTTAATGATGCAAAGTTAGAGATAGCTTATAGTCCCCCCTACACAGAAGCACAGGGAAGTTACAGGTGCAAGCAGACCATGTTGGCTAAACATCGTTGCCTCCTTTTCTGTTCTCAGATAGGATACAAAATCCATTAGCAATTGGGCCAACTCCATGGATCAAGGGGGAAATGTAAAGGTACAACCTCTTCACCGGTCTTCCTTTTTGCTTGATGCATTTCTAGGAGAGCACTGAAGCTCCCCTGAGGGCAGTGCTTGCTCTGACCACCTACTTCACTAAGAAACCAGGCCTGTTTACCAGCACATGTAGCTGGTGTCTTCCATGAGTTGTTCAGAGGATGAGCGCTCTTCAGCTTATGAAGGGTTCCCACTCCTATAACATAGCACCACAGTTGTTTTTACCTGGGTGTCCAAGCAGGCATTTCAGAAGTTCACAAGTAAGTATGAAGAGCAGGCAAGACTTTTCCCCAAATACTTTTTAAAGAGCAGTCAGAAATGCTTCTGAATGCACATAATGATATCAGATGGTAAAGCACAATGAAACATGACTACTCTCAGCAAAGGTTGCCTTGCACCTGTTTTGGCCACCTGTGTGGAAGCTCCTTCCTCAATGGATCATGCTTCAGTTCTGGTGTCTTTAGCTTAAAATCCTACTTATAAAACTAATGCTGAATTCCACAGCATGGACTTAGCGAAGGCTTAAAGCCTCCACTTCAGTAGCCTGCAGGTGTGTGCTGTAATCGAATTTTAATTTGGAGCAGGTGACCACAGGAAAGCACAATGTGTGCATTTTGGCAAAGATGTGATACAACTGCTGAGCTCAAGTGGGCAGATTGAGTCCATTGGTTTGGTTCTTCTGTACTCACTGGGAAAAAAATATCTGAATTTAGACACCTGAGCTAGTTTAGGCTATTTTTAAGCCATTCTGTTAACACAAGACTTTCCTTCTGTACTCCAGTTTAATAACGCTGACTACCGGAGTTCTTCAAAGTCTAGTGAAAGACTGCCTCACACTTACTGGAAGAAAAAAAAAAAGAGTGAAAACTCAGTTGCATTAAATCAGTGGTTTAAGAAGTAGGACTGCAATTGTGTAAGTGATAAAATGTGGTAAGGAGGTGAGGCTTCTTGGCAGGTAGCATAGCGTTTCCTAAAAAGACAAAAAAAGAGTAATTCCTCAGCATTTATAGGCCAAAACATACTATTTGAGCAGTGGAAGGTTGGTGAATCAGTAATGTCAGACTCTGTTTTATTTAGCAAACTTTTGTAACATTGCTTTACTTTGTTTATTCAAATCACAGACTTATCCAGCATTATAAGTCAATCAAATTTTTAAGAAAATAAACTCCTGTCTGGGAAAATCTGTGACCAGCCAAAGGAAGCACTCTTTTTACTTAGCAAGTTGGCCCAAAAGCCAAGCACTTTCAATCTTGCATACTTTTACTTAGCCTGCCCATTAAGGTAGGGAAATAGTGTTTCAGTTGTAGGCACTGTAATCCATCTGTGTGTCTTTTGGGTCACTGCGCTTCTCAGATGCCCAAAATTTGAAAAGGAGTTTACTTGCAGCATTTCTATGAAATAAAAACTCATCCTCTTCGCTGAATAACGCAGCTGTTATTTTACTCCTGGACTGCCTTAAGGAACACTGCTTCCCAAGAAAAGCACGGAGGAGCTGAAAAATGGCAAATATGCAGCCTCAGTGTTTCTTCCCCAGTTCTTATGGACTGTCCTGATATCTGGTCACATACTACTGTTTTTGGGACCCTCTTGAATGGTAAACAGGAACCTCTTCACAACAACTCAATTGTCAGGACTTTTGTTTCTTCCCATTGAGTGCAACCTTCCTTGCGTTACTCACTGCTCCGTTTAAACAGGTTCTTTATCAATTCCAGACTGCCTGAAGGGTGTCATAGAGAGAAGTGAAAACAGGGGAGAAAGGATGTCATAGTGCAGGGGTGAATCTGCCAGTGCCACTGCAGGCTCTCGAAGGCAAGAGAAAGCATCTACAAGGTACATCCTGCCTGGCCTTCCTGTATCTGTAAGGAAAGTCCTCCCTTGACTTGATGGCCTCCAGGAAAACAAACTCCATGCAACTGGCATGTAGCTATGAAAAGATTCTATGGAATCTCTGGCATTGAGAGCCTTAGAAGTTGGTAACATCTGAGCGTGTTTTGTGATTTTTGTGTTTTTCGTTTTGTTATGTTTTGGTTTGTTTTTGTTTGTTGTGTTCTGTTGTTGTGTTTTTTTTTTTTTTTAAATTCAGTTAGCAAAGGCAGGTAATAGACAGTGAGGATCCTCTCCTCACCTTTTGTGTAAGCGGAGCTAACAATATATTTAACACACACAGCATGTCTTTTTAAGTTTCTTTTTTTTCTTGGCAATAATTTAATGTGAAGTTTCTCACAACAGTAAGGCCAAAACTGATGGAAGTTTCGAGTTGAACTATTAAAACTTGGCAAATTAAAACAAAAAAGCTTTATGATAAAAGATATTGCGTGAATCTTAGCTTGTTTTATATATTAGTATCCTGACAGCTACCATAGCACCTTTTAGATCTGATTAGGTAATTGAAAATTGAAGGAGTACCACACAGGATCTTTGACTGCCTGAAGGCTGTTGGTATTGTTCATTTCCCAGATGTCTTTGGGCACTGAATGTGGCAAGTCTTTACAGCCAGGTGGCTGGACATCTGAAATGATCACTTAGTTGAAATATGTGGGGATTACAAGAAACAAAAATAAATGGTGATTGTGATGCCTTTCAAAGTTCAGACACTTGCCATGTTTCCATTTGGAATGAACACTCTAGGGGAAAGAAAATAGCTACAAAATATATACTTAGAAGGCATTTTTGTTGCTGAGAATGTCCTCAGCATAAAATGGGATTGGCACAGACACCCTGGGCAGGAAGACAGGGAGGAAGATTTCTGTGACCTTTATTTACTTCATGTCCATTCATTCTGTAATATGAAATTGAGCAGAATGGGCTATTTGTATTGGTTTAAAAAAATATATCAGATCAAAGGGGAGCTAACTGTAATACTTCACTTCCTGGATTTTGGGGCTTTTAAATACAAGTCAGAAGTTAAATTTTATGTAACACCCTTTCTTTGAATTCTTCATCCCTAAAGCATAAGGGTATGCTATGGAAACTTGCCAGGTGCAAGTTACAATCTATTAAACTATCAACAAATATTCACTAGAATTAGCCAACCCTACAAATAAAATCAACTCAAATTACCCCTTTCCTAAAAACACTGGTCTCCACTACATGCATCTCATGGTGCTCTCCCTTCTACACAATCCTGGATTCTGAGATTCACACCAAATATGAATGTGCCATTTATTTCACTTTTTTTACACTAGACTTTCAAGAAGAAGAAGAGATGGGTCAAGGTATTTTCTACACATAGCTTTTCGTGCTGATTTACTTGAAGTTTGTTTAATTTCAGCTCTGGTTGCAATCATACTGGTGAAGAAATGTTTGTTTCAGCAGAACCTGCCTAGATAAATAACCAGTGCCCTGGCTCACCTGCAGAATGAGTGGATTCCTGGTTTTGGTGCAGTGCCTTAGCAGTGGAGCAGGATAAAATAATTTCTTAGAGAGTATGTGATGCAGAAATAGGCTAATAGTAGTTCTGGAGAGTGTTTACTGGTATTTAAAAAAAAAATAAACAAGCAAAAATCCTCAAACCCCCCTTACAAGTTCTGCACTCATCCCATCTTCCAGTAGAAGGCAGCTGGGAACAAACCACAAGTGAAAATGAATCAGTAGTAATTCAGCAGAAGAGCATAACATTCTCCTCATTGCCACTCTGAGACCTTCACTATACTGGATATTGTTATCTTTGCAGTGTTCTTAAAGCAGAAAAAACATGTTAACTCATAATGAATCAGAAGATAATTGTCTTTGCTTTTTAAAGGCTAGTTTCTTAAAGTTAATCACAGAGTAACAACCCAAGACACATGGATCTCGACTCTTCTTTCTATTGATACAGCCTGTTGAGTGGGCAGCCACCACAGAGGATGCCCAGCTTCTGACCAGAGCTCTGATATCACGGGCTGGACAGTAGGTAAATTTTGTAGCTTGAAGGAAGCTGAGGTATCAGTATGTTTCTTCTGGAGAAGATAATACATCCTTTGTAAAACTTCCACCTCCCAACAGGCCAGGCATCTTTGGATTTCTTCTCCACAACTCTTTCAAAGATTTTTTTAATCAATACAGATTCCCTTTCTCACTGAAATTGTATTTACTGTATTTTTAGTATGTTCTGATGGAGCAAAAGGTGTTACTTACATCCAATTTTCCATATAACCACTTCTGATGACTGTCCCTTTCAAGTCTTTTCAGCCTATCCATCCTGAATTAACTTTTTTGTAAGAAAAGGCCTTTCGTGGTTTATAAATTTTAATACAGGATGCTAGCTGCCAGAAAGTTTTGGGTTTCAACCAAAGATTTTAACCAGTCTACCCAGCAGATGAAATGAGGTACAGCTCCTGCTGCACCTGGAGACAGTACTTCTTTCATTGCCCTGTTTCAGAGTTATGACACCTCTGCTTTAGCCTCAGAAAGTCAGGAATTTTCCTTTAAACAGGCTTCCTGGAAATAGAGTTTTAGGCTATTAATGGGTAATTTATCACACAGTATTTTTCAGCCTTAAGAAACTCTAGGTTTTGAGGTTTGTTTTGTTTTTAGTATAGTAAATTTGGGACAGCTAAGCAGAAGTGAGACCCTTGATGTGATATCTTGACAGCAGGAGATGATGATAGTGGAGAACAATCCTCAGTGAAAGAACATCGTGCCCTTTGACAGTGAAGTGCTTTGAACTTCAGCTACAGCTGTTAAGCAGACCGATGCTGATTTTGGTCATTTTTTATGTGCTGTGCAGTTGTTATTCACCTAAAGAAACCCATTAACAGTGGGACACCATGTGTGAGTTGTGCTTGACCTGGCTAAATGCTGCACCATGCAGCTTGCAGTGGATTACCCCTTCTGTGCAAATGCTTTTCCATATGGAATAGAACTGCAGAGCTCCAGAGTATGAGGAGAATCACCCGCAGAACTTGGATAGTGTCTTCTATTGTCATTTTCATCTTCGAAGATCTAGATATTTTCTACAGAGAGATATACAGCTCAATTAACCTTTTCTTTTTTTTCCCCTTGCAAAAAGGTGGCCATGTGAATGCTTGCAGAGAGGTGGTGGTGTATTCTAAAAGGCCGGTATGTGGGGGCATCAGCAGATTGATCACTGAACTGTAGCCAGGATCTCGCTGTACTTTGCTTCAGGACTCTCATAATTTATCTCTAGAGTATCTCCAGGATACTTAGTTACCAGGGTCATTATAGTAAAGGAAGTCAGAATTCATAATTAATTAACAGGTCGTAGAGTGGTTGTATGCAGAGAGCCCTGTGGAGCAGTAAATTCCCTAGTCCTACCTCATGAAGCTCAGTGCCAGACTTTTCTTGCTCTATGCTCCTGCCCTGTATAAAGCTGTTTCCTTTTCTGACCTTAAGCAGAGTTCCAGACTAGTGTTTTGGGCAGACCCCTGGAGTGTCATAAAGGTATATCACTTAGGACACAGTATGTCACTTAATCTTAGGCATACAGTTATTTCAGCCCCCACAGTGAAAGAGTCCAATGTGACTGCTGATTTTAGAAATTTATCATTTTGGATAAATTCCCTGATCCATGTTAATGTATCTTTTTTTTGGTTGGGAAGGGTGGGAGGGAGGAGGAGAGGGGGAAGAGAATGGTTTTTCTGTTCTACCATCATGGACATCTGTGAACTTTCAGTAAACAGCATGACTTTCTCAATCTGGTTCATAGCTTTCATGCTTACCTTCTGATCTCTTTTAGAGCTGAGCAGCTGTAAGTTTATATTGTTTCTCAGGGAGCTGTTGTTGTGTACTAGAGAAGGTGCAGACGCGCTTTAGCTCTCACTTGTGCACTACTATGTACAGGACTTTCTCTGCTTCGTGACTAGCATATAACAGTCCTCCAATATTTTGGATAGCGGTTCTCCTGTTCTCCAAAGCCTAAATCTGTTTCTTCTTTGGGGCTTACTGCGTTTTGAATCTTACTGAGATTTCTACAGAAATATTCTGTGAATTATGTAAAGATCTTCTTCAAAACAACTTATTTGCAAATGATTAGAGGGGGCAACCTTCCTTGCTAGAGACGTCTCCAGTTTATGAACAGTATCATGATGAGGAAAAATACAAAGACATGATTTATCTGTAAACACAATTGATGATTCAGATATAAGATCTTACTGGAACTTCTCTGCTAGGTCCTATGGCCAGTCCAGCCACAGAATGTGCATCTCTATGGCCAATCAGAAAACAAAATCTGCATCTCTCTCGGTCAGAGTTTCAGAAAAAGGTTTTTGTGTGTGGGTTTTGTTTTTCTTTTCTTTTATTATTATTATGTGTAAAAGATATGACATCGGAATGAAGAATTTGAACTACAACTTCATAAAAGTAGGCTAACACATATTCCCCGCCATTTTTTAGGTTCTGACTTGAGTTTCCATCAAGTGGATGAATAGAAATCAACTGTAGGATAAAAGCTGAAGACAAGAAGGTGGTAAAGGTTCCTGGAGAGAATTAATCTCTAAGGAAAGAAGAGGAACATGGGAGTTCCAGGTGTATAGGGCAGGGATATATAAAGAAAAAAAAATACTACTGAAAGGACTAGAAATAAATGAAAAGTCAGCAGAAAAGTAAGAAAGGAGTAGATAAGGATAATCTTGCTAAGGTCTCAACTTAAGTAATTAAAGTATAAAACAGTTGATAACAGTTTTGTTACCTGAGCTTCTGAAAAGTTGACTCCTACTGTACATTTATGAATTGATATTTTTGAAATTGATAGGAAATCAATATGTTCAAAGGAAACCCAAATCTTTTTTTTTTTTTTATGGGAGATACAACATAACGTGTTGACTTACACCATTTTCACAAAGGAATTTATTATATGTCCACAGAGAAACACAGAGCATCTTCAATTCCTTTTCATATGGGAAGGCAACTTCTTCAGAAAAATATTCAAGAATAATGTTTCTCTTTCTTTCTCAATACTGATCACTTCTAGGAAATGGTAGAATATTTTTATGTGCAATATAACTATATACTTCAGAGAATACTGAGAGGGAGATGCAGTAATAAATTTCAAATACGTAAGAGGTATCTGCAGAGGAGAAGAGAATAAATTTTCTTGTCATCTATGGATAGGACAAGAAGAAATCATCTTCAATTGCACCAAGGGAAATTTAGATTACACTTTAGGAATACCCTCTACGTGAGAAAATTGTCAGCATTGCACCAGGTTGCTTAGGGAAGCTATGGAAGCTTCAGCACTGAGAGTTTTTAAGAATAAGCTCAATGTATGAGACAAACTTCCATGCAAGTTCAAGAACTGTATTTGTTCCACATTGTCTTTTAGCTGCATAAAGACAACTGGCTTTCCTCCAGATCTTCCAGCTATTTTAATAATAAATGTACAGGAATATTCAGTATGAATATAACTTGAAATATGTCATGCCCTATCCACTCTTACCTAGATTGCATAAAATTTCATATAGTGCATCTCTGAGTGACTGAGGTTGGTTTACAACATTATATATCTATTTTCTCTAAAGGTGGAGGTCACAGTGGCCCAGTCTAAATTACCACTTGCAAGTCAGAGCTAATTGTTCACACTTCCCCCCCTTCTCCCCCTTAATAAATACTCTATGCAAACCTGATCCTTGCCAGGACGTAGAAATGTCAGGAGAACATACGCTGCTTACACCCAGGAGTGAGCAATGGCTGGAATGTGGAGCGTGCGTCATACACGTGCTGCAAACTCATGCATGGTAGGCAGCCCTGTGTTATTTCTGGGAGAAAAACACTCCAAGCCTCCACAGCAGCAAAATATCAAGCCAGACTTGGGAGTTTTGGAGATATTTTGTCTAGAATGGCTTGAAACTGGTGAACGTACATGGTACCATGTTCTCCAGATAACGTTCAGTGATAGGAGTCTTCCACGAAAAGCAGCATAACTCGGTACACAACTTACAGCTTGAGAAAGTGGGAATAAGACTTTATGACTCAAACATTTCCACTTGTGCTCTTATTTATGATATTTGATGCCAGCAGCCATAAATTTACGAGGTGGTCTGTCTTGGCTTGTAATGGTTAGGAAATATGAAGAACTGAACTAAACTAAATTGAAAAGACTGAAGTTTAAAAAGAGGGGACGGGGAGGAAAACTCTTTTTAACATGTGTCCGATAGAGGAAGATAAGGGAAGGCAGAGTAGTTGGCATCTCAGCAGTACTATCAGAGGATCAAGAGTTGGAGAAAACTAAGTGAACAACCCTTTTAAACAGAAAGCAGGCTTTCTTTGCACTAGTAAGTTGTCATGTGAAATGAAAAAAAAAACAAAAATGACCTCCTCAGTGTCACCTTTTGGGCTGATACTGTCACTGCTGTGGTGCAGTGGCCTAGTGCTGATATTCTGTAATGTAATATTAGGCAACTTTAGGCATATGGGGAATTGTGTCATCTTCAAAACTAGTGGAATTGTTTTCCTTCTACAGTATTTCAGTCAGTTGTGTTTCTTTATTTTCAATTAATGAAGGGTAACCACTACTGCAGCTAGTGCCTTGAATCTGCAACAGACTTTCACAGAATCACAGAATGTTAGGGATTGGAAGGGACCTCAAAGGTCATCTAGTCCAACCCCCCTGCCGGAGCAGGAACACCTAGATGAGGTTACACAGGAATGTGTCCAGGCGGGTTTTGAATGTCTCCAGAGAAGGAGACTCCACAACCCCCCTGGACAGCCTGTTCCAGTGTTCTGTCACCCTCACTGAGAAGTTTCTTCTCAAATTTAAGTGGAACCTTCTGTGTTCCAGTTTGAACCCATTATGCCTTGTCCTATCATCGGTTGTTACCGAGAAGAGCCTGGCTTCATCCTCTTGATATTCACCCTTTATATATTTGTAAACATTAATGAGGTCACCCCTCAGTCTCCTCTCCTCTAAGCTACAGAGACCCAGCTCCCTCAGCCTTTCCTCATAAGGGAGATGCTTCACTCCCTTAATCATCTTCGTTGCCATGCGCTGGACTCTCTCCAGCAGTTCCCTGTCCTTCTGGAACTGAGGGGCCCAGAACTGGACACAATATTCCAGATGGGGTCTCACCAGGGCAGAGTAGAGTGGAAGGAGAACCTCTTGACCTGCTAACCACCCCCCTTCTAATACACCCCAGGATGCCATTGGCCTTCCTGGCCACACGGGCACAGTGCTGGCTCATGGTCATCCTGCTGTCCACCAGGACCCCCAGGTACCTTTCCCCTACACTGCTCTCTAATAGGTCATTCCCGAAGTTATATTGGAACCTGGGGTTGTTCCTACCCAGATGCAAGACTCTACACTTCCCCTTGTTATATTTCTTTAAATTTTTCCCCGCCCAACTCTCCAGCCTGTCCAGGTCCTGCTGGATGGCAGCACAGCCTTCTGGCGTGTCAGCCACTCCTCCCAGCTTGGTGTCAACAGCAAACTTGCTGATAGTACATTCAATTCCCTCATCCAAATCGTTGATGAATATATTGAATAATATTGGTCTCAGGTCTGACCCCTGAGGCACTCCACTAGATACAGGCCTCCAGCTAGACTCCACCCCATTGACCACGACTCTCTGGCTTCTTTCCTTCAACAGTTCACAGTCCACCTCACTACTTGGTTGTCCAGACCGCACTCCCTGAGCTTAGCTGTGAGGACGCTGTGGGAGACTGTGTCAAATGGTTTACTGAAATCAAGATAGACCACATCCACCACTCTGCCATCATCCATCCATCTTGTTATGTCCTCATAAAAGTCAATGAGGTTGGTCAAGCATGACTTCCCCTCGGTGAAGCCATGTTGACTGCCCCTAATGACCCTCTTATCCCTGATATGCCTTGAGATGGCACCAAGGATAAATAATTCCATCAGCTTCCCAGGGGTGGAGGTGAGACTGACCGATCTAACTTTTTAGCAGTTTTGGTGCTGGGCAAATCCAATGACCAGTCATCACTGAAATTTGTGAGATGAAAATAAGAAAGCTGTTATATGGTCTTATTTTGTGTATTAATGATAGGTACAGTTGCTCAGAGATTCAGTGACTAGAAAAAGTACATGTAGGTGTTTTGCTATTAGAAATATATCATATTATTTATATATAATATTATTGGATTCCACAAAGTAGCTTTGGTAATAATCCACCTCCTGAAGATAGAAATGTTAGAATATTTTAAATAATACTATTTTTTACAGAAGACTTTCCCTTAAGTAATTCATTCTCACTGAACTATTAAAAGGTATCTGAATATGTAAGATCATTTCCAGTTTACAGAGCAAGAGACATGGATCACAGATTCCCAGCTGCAACAAGTTGCTGGCAAGAGGTTTCTGAGGCCAGAAAGCAAGCCACTGTTAGCTTTCTTTCATTTATTCCTCTTTTCTCCTCACTACACAGCAGTTCTTTCTTCTAGATCACTTCAGCTTCAGACAAAACTGCTGACATATACTGATGAGGTTTTAATGAAGCATTTTTATAGTTCGCTTTTTACACTTTTAATGTGTCCGGCATTTTTGTATGTCAGGACATAATATTAAATCAATGGGACTTCACAGATGATGCTGGATAATAGAATCTTACATCACAGAGCTTAAAAATGTGATTAGTATTTATAGTATTGGTTTGAGGTATTCCACATAACACTTCCCTGGGCAACTGTTAGAAGAGATTTAAATGTTTAACAGATGTGGCTGTGCACACTAATACAACACATGATTCTACCATATAATCTGTATGTCCTTCCTTTTTTTTATTTCATTACTTTTACAAAATAATGTTCCTTTTGGGGAGGGTCTTTGTGGCTGACAGGCTTTGCCTATGAAACCACCCAGAGCAGGAGCCCTAGCTAGATAGGTGGCAAGGTCTAATGAACCTTTAACCATTTTTCTGTACAGGGCATGTAAATGACAGGGAGGGGGAGAAGCTCACAGTGAATTCCTGCAGGGAAAATGGCTTTTCAAACCTGGCCATTGTACAGACATGCATACACCTCTCCTGGAAGTTTGTGTCTAACAGGAGCTTCTGCAGATGTGAAACTGCCAGGAGGGTTTAGCTTATCTTTCTGACAGAGATGAACTGAAGAAGGCAAAGGGGTTCAAACATCACTGCTGTCTGCTGAAACCAACGTATATTTGCTTCAGTATTGTTTCCTTTTTTCTTTTCTTTTCTTTTTTTTTTTTTTTTAACTGCTGTCCTGTATATTATTCTTTTGATGAAACAGGGATCCCTAAACACCCACTGCTTTTTTTTTTTTTTTTTTTCCTCCTATCCTGTTCCCTATTTTTAAATCATTTAACCTTCTCAATCCATTCAGTGAATATGCTATGCACAATAACACATGGTGGTCACCTCTTGGTAATGTCTGTTATGTAAAGAAGAGATTTCAATCCATCTTTTTGGGTCATGCACAGACACACTTCACCTTTCACTCACAGTAACACACTGTTCTCAGAATTTGTCAAATGTACCTAGGAACTTTTTTCCTTTATTAACCTGTGGTAACTGGAGAACAAACTCCTGAATTAACTTATCAACACTGACTACATATTGATTCTTAAAGACTGTGGGAGAATGCCTTTGGAAACTTCTGAAAACTTCAACTGTGATTGACTCTAAAAGACATCTCTGGCATCTAAAAAATCGAGAGACGACATTCCATATTCTTCATTTAGTGAAGAGATACAGTTTTGAAAGGCTGTTTAGTGTGTTAGATTTTTAGAACTCGCTGTGTACTTTACCTAATTATCCCTCATGCTCCCCATTTAAAGGATGGAGAATCTGATGCTGGCAAGAGAAAGAATTCGCTGGGATCACAAAAGAAGCTCTTGATCGTTTGAGTAGAGTAGCAGTCTGGCTGTTTTTCAACCAACTGGTTGATTTCTGCAAGAGGTACAGCACAAGTACAAACTGACCTATGTGTATTCAATCTATGACAGTAATTTGTCCCAGGTAGCCTTTCCTTTGCATTTCAGAGGCAGTCTTTCTCCATCAAGGTGATCCATATTGATTTACTGCTTGCTCATGTGGAATACAGTCGACTTGAGATGAGAAGTTCTGGTTTTATTATTTCTTTTTAATTCTGTTTTTATTTTTCTAACCAACATGAAAAATGTTCAACAATCCAGACCTGTACCTAGGGGAATCCTGTTCCCAATCATGACATTTCTTCTTTATCCATTATTGTCTTTCTGAAAGAAATGGAGGCCTTTTGCAAAAGCAAAACTTAAACTATTTGAGTTATGAATATGAATCACTGGCTTTGAGACATTTACAGGCAAGCAAAGAACTGAGCCTCTCAGTCAAAATTTGTATTTTGAAATTTGTATGACTAGGTCATAGTGAAACATAAAAACCTCTTCCTTGTAGCAAATTAACAGAGTCTCGATAAATACAGAAGTAAATTAAGATATTTGCTATGGAGAGAATTGTTTGTGTATGAAGAGCTAGTTATGTGATAGCTAAAATGTAGGGTAGAGAAAGGGGCTCTGATTATTTCAAATATCTGCATTCTGCTGTCTCCTTCTTTTGCTTTCTTTGATGTATTTTTTAACACCTTCCTGTTGGCATAACAGACTTTTCAAGAAATAGAGGTTTTCATCTGAAAACCTTACCTTAAGACACAGTAATTTCAAGCAGCCACATTTAAGGTCCCTGTAAGGAACCTTATTCTCTTCAGGGCAGGGATAAGATTACATACTAGGCTTTTGAAAAGCAACAACTCCACTGCCAAACTGTCTCTACCCTTAGAGACTTCTCACGTATCACGTAGCCTTTTTGCTGTCAAATTCCATTGGAGTGCAAATAGTTCAGTCCCTGTTAGCGTTGATGTCACTGAACCGAGTACATTTAGGATGTGCATCGCTATATTAATTTCATTTGGAAACGGATATATATATATATATATATGAAAAAAGAATGAGTCAAGGGTGTTTTTCTTCTTAAATAATTTGAGTGTCTCTTTCCCCTGTTTTAGTCAAATATATGAGAGTAGTTTATAAATCAGTTGAGCTGGAGTTGCCAAACTTGGCTGTATATCTGAGCAGTCTGAATGGGAAGACTTTGCAACTGATATTGTCCTCAAGCAGCTGATCATCAGAGCATTTCCTTCCCCTACCCAAACCAGCAAAATGACCACATCCAGCAGACAGAGCTCTTCTACGTCTATGGTCAACAACTTGGCCAAAATATTCGATCCAAATGCTTTGCAAAACCAAGGGCCTGATAATGGGATGGAACACCCAAAAACTCTTCATGTTGCAAGAAGTGATGTCAGCACATCTGAAAGTTCTAAAATCATGGATACGAAGTTTGCCTCCCTTGAACAGAAAATAGATAAGCTGTTGACTCTGCAAGACAATGTCCTTAAGAAGCTTAACAGCGTTTCTCAAGAAATCTGTTGCATTGAAAAAGACATTGAGATTGTAAAGGCAGAAACATCTGAACCTGGATCAAGGCTGGAAAGAAACAAAGATATGAGAAGTAATGAAATGAAGAGGCTTTGCCTTAAAATGGAAAAATCTCTTTTTGATATAAACAGGAATGCACAGCAGCAGGTTAAACGACTAGATGGATTGGAACAAAATGTTTCTGGACTACAGAAGCTTGTAAGGCCTCTGGTTGAGAGAGTTAAAACTTTAGTAATTCATAATTCAATTGTAAAACACCATGTTAAAAAACGTAAACTTTGCAAGGCAGCTGATAATACAAAAGAAGTTGGACCTCGTTTTAGGATGCAGATTTTCTCTGAGAGAACAGCTGAAGACCTTCTCAAGAAGAAAAGTGAAAAGGTGAGCCCAGGTTTGTGTTTCATCTTGTCAGGATTCATTGCAAGCTGTGAATATGTTCTGCTATATGCTTAGCTTTTTCATTTTGATAACATATAAGAGAGAGCAATCAATATGCTCTAAACATGAAAAGTATTAGAACAGACCAAGCAAGTTTCAGTGGAAAATATATAGAAAACCTACTGAATGGTAAATACCTTAATTTTTTTTCTAATCATTTCTTTGCAGTTGTAAAACATAACTAGAGGTTGCTGACACGGGTGACAAAGATTGACACAGACTTCAGGAGGTTTGTGTCCTGGCCACACATTTTACAGTGATCTTCTCTGGATTTATAATTACCTGTGCGAATCAAGTTGCAGCAGTCATGTTATATACAGTGGAGTTTAGATCTTAGTGAACCTGGTAAAAATCCTTCTTGGGTCAGTGCATGTACATATGTCCTTTATTTCAAAGAACAACTTAAGTGTGCTGTTCTGATCTGGTATTTCTGCTGACATTGGTGGGGAGGGGGGGACTTCTAAACTGGGATCTGAGGTAGGGTTACCGTAACCAGAGCTCTGGCTTGTGTAAACTTCCTTGGGGAAAAGAATGGCTGTGTGACTATAACGGGAGTTTTGTCATGCTCTTTACAGGTCGGATTAAAAGACCACAAAAGTCTCTTGAAGGGCTCAATTGATTATAATAGGCTGTTTGGTAATGAAGCCCGGTAGCATTAGAAAATTAAGGAATTTCTTCTGACAATGTGTGTTGATATTTAGTTAACCTACAGAGTGTGTTGATATTTAATTAACCTACAGTGAACCAAAAAGTTGCCTTTCATATTATTTTCTATCTTTTTTTTTTTTTTTTTCCTCCAAAAGAAGTCACATACAGGCTTTGCTTTTTGATGCATTTTGTGAGTAATTCTTGAGTCTCTTTTTCTGAAGATTTTGAGCAGGAAAAACATTGTGTGAAGGTATTATTGGAAGTTGCATCCCTTGAAAAGAGAAGTACCCAATATTACTCAGACGGGTCTTGTCAGCAAACGAGGTGCATTTTCAGCATGGTTACCCTTAGGTGGCCACACTTCTCAGGTAGACATAAAGCATTTGAGTCATTGTAGAAAACTGTCAAGACAGTGGTCAGTGCTGAGTAGCAGCAGAGGAGCACCTTGTAAAGCTCAGTCCATCATTAACTGAAGGGAAAAGCTGCTGCCCTGCCAAAGGAGATTGACAATAAAAGTGTTTCTTACAGGCCCTTCTTGAACATCAGGTTGGACTGGTTTCAATGAAGTAGTTTCAAGAAAAGAGAGGTTTTCTTTTCTTGTAACATTACTTCAATGAGAAAAGATTGCTTATTTTGAGCATCTGAGTTTAGGGCTTCATTTACATTTCAAAACATCAATGAAAACTTCTGTTGTAAAAGCCACATCATAGGGAGACCCACAGGTCATCTCTGTAATGCTGCAATTGCTGTGGTTTTTGGTAGAACTCTACCAGTCTTGGTGAAATTACATATTCATCTAAACTATTTATAAATAAAAACTGAATCAGGCCTGAATGAAGTGGCAGCTCCCAGAGCCCTGAGAAGGTGTGAGGCTCTCTGCACTAGAAGTGCTTTGCTGTTGAGTTTGTGGGAGACGGTGGGTGCAGTAGAAGGGGCAGGTTAGAGGAGGAGGTCGTAGTCCTGGCAGCCCAGAGAGGAACGAGGATGGCAGAGACACAGGTGCCCAGAGGAGAGTTCAGAGCTATGAAGGGCCTGAAAGTGGAGGGTAGGGGACTTGAACATGATGGAAACAGAAGCAACCTACTGACAAAGACCCAAAGAGGAGAGGCGTGAACGGAGTCTCTGTCTTTTTGCAACAGCAGCTCCATTTGTGATCTCCTCACTGATTTGTTTTTGTCAAGGAGACCCTCAGCAATGCTGAGTGGACTCAATACGAGCTTGTCTAGCATGAGGTCTTAGGAAAGGCAGCATGAGCATGTCTGGAATCATGCTGGTGATATTATTACATTGTTCATATTTTGTTTGTTCTATGAGATGATAGCCAACATATGTTAGCTTGTCACTACTTTCCTCTGTGCATTTGATTTATTAGTAAAGAACCATCATAAAATTATCAGGCTATCCTGTGAACAACAGCTGGCTTTAGTAAACACTTAGTCATCTTGGCTTTAAGTAAAAACAGACTTGAATTCAGCCCTGCATTAAGAATAATAGAACATGGTATGATATCCTTCATACTGAACTTGGCTGAATTTGTATGTCAGTTTAGTAGGAGCCAGTATTTACCAGAAACCAGGGCTGTCTCATCTTGCATGAGGGTATATGAAGAGCATCTCAGCAAGTTAGTGAAGACAGGTCCATGAGACACTGTGAAGCTGGTTGCATGTACCTCTGCCTGCCGCATATTCAAACTGGATTTACAAGTGAACCTATAAATTGTGACAAAAGCAAAAAGAAAAACAAATGAATAGACAAATAGGATATCTCACCCTTGCATTTATACCCTAAATCTACTACTGATACCTGGTGGCATAGCAATGAACAAACCTACCTGATTATGCAGAAATTAGTCCTTGCTTCTGTAAACCAAATCCTTACCAGTGTCTCTAGCCCCCCCCGATGCCAATTTTAAACAATGCTGATCCTGCAGAAGTGCTGGCCACAAGGCAGTAAGACCAACATCTGTTTAATCCTAGATGAACTCTCTATGGCAACACTGAGCAATCTGCAATCACTTCAGACATACACAGTCCTGTTGTTTCCTTACAACTGTGAGCACAATGATCCATTCACTACAGCTAATTTGGTAGGTCAGTACCTGCTTTTGTGCATTGCTGCAAATGGTCAGATATTTTGGGTGATGTGTCTATTTGTCATCCACCCTGCCTCACCTACAAGCAGATGCCATCTCTTAGTTCTAGTTGCTGAGCTGTCTGGCAAATACTTGGCTGTTGCCAGCCTGGTTCTGCAAAATATTCCAATCATTCTTAATTACTAGTAGATGGTGCAATAGGTAGCCATGGATACATCTGGATAAGGCGGTGGATTGTGTTTACATACTGTTTAATCATCTGCCTTCCCATCCTTCCTTCTTTAGACAGATGCTGCTCTTTGCTTTATTAATTATAGGATTGCTTTTAAATTTTTCCTAACTAGCTCATTTTACTGAACCAGATTAAGTAGAGAGCAGTGGAAGAGGCAGAACTACAGCGAAGGAAGAGGGGAAATGGGAGAAAGGCAAAGAGGGGGTGATAAGCACCTGGGGTGTGTGATCTCTCTTCTGGATTCAGCAGCAGCTGGAACAGTTTCCAGATTGCAGGCTCCACAGGGATTTTTTGCGCTCTGCAAAATATAGGGATCACTCTCTTCCAAAGCAAGATTTCTACTTTCCTGCCTTTTACTACCATCCTGAAATACCTCCACTGCCTTGTACAGGAGGTTAGTTTACTTCTGTTTTGAGTTGGAGTTATAATATTGCGTAGCCTGCAGACACTTCATGCTTTGTCAGTACTGCCAAATGTCTCCAAGCCATTTTCCACTGAGTGCAGCGTGACTCTGTCACCACATGGCTAGGAGGAGTAGCCTGTATTACTTGTCATTTTAAATTATTTTCTCACTACTAGCACCCAGGGAAATCAGAAGTTCTACAGTACGAGTCTTTAAAAGTCTTGAGGTTTTCCTCAAATTCACCTTTTTGAGTACTTCATGATAATCCTGTTGCAAAATGACTCTGTAACTCCATTTTCAGTGCTATTCCTTCCACTTATAAAGAAAGGGAGTAAAATAACATCTCACTTATTTCCTCCAAATTAAACAGTTTAGAGATTCTATACTATTAACCTGTGAACACACACTTGGAGAGTCAGAAAGTCCCTTTTGTTGGCATCGTAAAGTGGTGTTGAACTTTATTGCCATTGCCTGCAGGTTGCTGTAACTTCAGTCTCCTGCCATTTCTACAGGCTTTGCCATAGGACTAATAACTAGTAGCAGATTGAGTCTGTTTCCCGCACTAAAAACACCCCAGCAGTGAGATCTGTGTTTTCTGTTTGAACTCTGTGACCCTCCCATGCAGGTATCACACTGCAATTGCAACTCACTGACTGACTTAGTAGGAGTCTGCAATGAAACTGCTGTTTGCCACGTGTGTTTTAAGATCCACTCACCCTCAGTCTATAGCCATTCTTCTGATTCCTTCATTTGCCTACAAATACTAATGGGTCCCTTATGCATTATTTAAATTCTCTCCAGACTGGACATGTTCTGTGAATTTTTCATATTCTGGACAAATAAGCAGGAATTGTTTAATTTTCTTTCTTTTCATCTGTCTGAAAGAGTTTCTGCCATCCTCAGTGGTTTTGAGGGTAGAGGCTTTCTGCAGAATCTTAGCAGATGGGTTGTCCACTGCCTGGGCAGTGCAGCCAGTCAGGACCTTCAGCTGCTGTTATACTCAGGAATGCCCCTCTTCCCCTCAGGACTGATGCCTTTAGCTACAGATGTTCTTGGTCATTTAATTCCAGTTTTTGAGTGAGCTATAACATATTAGAGTTACAAGTCTCTTCGTGGCTGGTATGTTTTCTCCAGACAAGACATTTTCATCTTGTTTAGCCCCACTTTCCTCCCTTACTGATGGCCGTAGGAGGTTTTTCATGCCCTTCCGTTTCAGAATGCTGTTTAATTTTGCTTTCATTTAGCCTCTGAAGTTGCTGTCTGCTGCACAATGTTTCCTTGGTAAGATCCTGCCCTGGGCACTGTTGTGATTTTGTTCTCTCTACAACTCTGAGAAACATGTGGAATCAAAGTAGGCACAGCTGATTTCTGAATACCTGCACACCAGCTTGGATGGCTTATGAGCATGGCATTAATGCCTGTGTGTGACAGTGACCATTATAGAAATCCATTACAATCCCTTTGCAAAACTAGAGAGGTCTCATTATGAAGAGAGAATTAGCAAGTGCAGGAGAACAAGACAAGGCAGGTCAACAGAGAGCAGTCTTATAAAAGCAGAATTTTTCTTGGAGAGATGAGACACCGGTAGGAGGGATTTGCTCAGGCAAGAGGTCTTCACCCACTCCAGTCATCTAAAATCAACCTTTTGTCATCAGATATCCTAACCATTTAGTCAGTTTTTAAGTGAGGACTCTTCCCAGCCCCTGCCAGGAGTCAGATGCATATGTCAGTAGTAAGGATGCTGTGCTTGAATGCCTCCTCTGAAGGTGTGCCATGGCAGCTAAATGTGGTTATCTGCCACACTGACTTTTGGTGACTAGGCTAGCAGTCACTCTGGAATGCAATTAATTTGGTGCCATTCTGGCAGCACCCTGGGTTTTGCACACATGTGCACCAGTGAGGAGGAGCGGTGATGGGTGGCTGGGCAGCAGCCCCCGCAGAGCCTGTGACGAGTCCCGCTACATTCCATTCACAGAGTGCTGCCTGCATGGTGAGGTGCTATAGGAGAAGGTCTGTCTGTAAAGGGGAAATAAAGGGATCCTGGGTCCTTCTTGTCCACCCAAAACCTGATTTTGTTAAATGAAGTGTGTTGTTAGGAAACCTGCATTTCTGGAATCCAATTCAAAGTGAGCCATCAAAGCTGTAGGGAATGATTTCTGGAGTTTGTAACCCTTTGAAAATCTCCCAACAGCATGATTTCCCAAAAGCAGCTTAGGAAGGGCAGTTCAAGAAGTCTGAAGATATTTGGCATCCATATCATTCTCTGCTTAGCTCTGATAAGTTAGTATAGCTGAGAAATACTCTCTTAACAGTGAGGCTACTTAACTGTAATTGTAAGAAAGAATTGCCTGAGTTTGACAGATCAGTGGTTTATGCCCACAGTTAAAAGGATCTGCCACTGGTTGGGTTTTCAAGTGGGATTTCTTTCCTTCTTTCTCACACTGTGACAATAGTGGAGCCCACTTCAGAGGATGAGCCATTTAATGGTAATAGGGAGAATGTGGAGAATAGCACCAAGAAACTTTTGGGCATATGACACAGGTGCATATGAGGCACACGCCCACCTGTGAAACACATGGAACCCTGTCAGTCATCACACATACAAGGGCATTGAGCACTATAGAGAAGGGGTTGATGTGAGGCTGTCTAATATGTTGGTGAGACAAGCACCCAGAGTCTCCAGTGGTTGTGCTTGCCTGATGTTGCCCCTGATCTCTTCAGGTGAGAAACCCAAAAGTGGTAGTAACGGGTTGATTAGATTTCTCAGATGCAGTGAAAAGACATGTCAAACCCAGGTAGTGCTGAATGCTTTGGTCTTAGGAGGTGGATTGGTAGCCTCAGATTGGTTGGTCATTCTTACGGCCCTCCATGTATTCCAGAGATGTTAAAATCATAGCAATCAATTGGAATTAAGGAATCTGCCTGCACAGCTCTTCTTATGCCTAATGCTGACTCTATTAAATGTCAGTGACTAGACCTCAAGGCAAAAGTATAGATGTTTAACAGCAGCCTGCTATTGTTACTGCAATATGGTGTGCCTTCACTGTGGCAGATGATGCACTCAAGGCCATGGGCTCCGTTAGGAGCCTGGTTCCATGAAAACCTCTTCTACTCTTCACCATAAGACTCCCTGTCTTGAGAAGAATGGCCTGTCAGGAGGAAGCATCCATTTGAAACTGAGGAGCCACTGCTTCTCCAGTGCAGCAGATGGGAAGTCAGCAAATTGGAGGCTTTGGCTTCAGTGATCTTCAGCTTCTCACACAGGATGGTGTGATTCCAAGGAATTTTTCAGCGTTTAGTGTATGTCTTCATGAACAGGTTGTTACCTCATTACCAATGTATTTTCAAAGGGAGTAGGTCACATAGAGGTTCTCTTGTATTTCCTAGTGAAGGAATCACAATTTTCTTGGCTCAGAGGTTATTTTTGTGTGGAATTAAAAGATATTTGTGACTCGAGTTTGGTTTATACAGAAGAATGATTTCTTGATCTAGTTCAAGGAGCTCTGTAAAGATAACTGAAGAGTTAAAATCTTTGCCTGAAGGTGCGAGGAGTTTGTGTAGTGTAGCAAAAAAAATAATGACGTGGAAGCAGACCTACTGCCTGTCAGTAAAAGCAGAATTCCCACGTGTATGTTTTGCATAATTTGTAAGTTTGTATCAGAAATACGTATGCTGAATATTTTACATTGCTGTGCAGGAAAAGGGGTGTGTATTGAAGAGCAACACAAAATGGAAGGAGGGGATGGATTCCAGCTTTGTGGAATGGCACAGGAGGCATCACCACACATGCTGTTACCCCAAGGTCTCTGTTGTATGTGACGCGTTCTCCCCTGTACCAATGTGGAAGTACTGGGAACATCCACGATCCCGTGAAGTGTCAAAGTCCATGGCTTATTTCCAACTGTTAGTGAGACTAATTCGTTGCAAAGCTCAAGTAAAGTAACCATATTGATAAATGGATGGTGATTTTATACAAAACCAGAATGTCTTGCCATAATAAAGCTCTGTAAAGTAACTTAAGAACCTAAGAAAGAGCCACCAAGTAAGAAATGTGGTTTAGACATATGCAAAGTTTAGTGTGTTGGTATCAGCTGATTAAAGTTGAGAATTATGTCTTGATATCAAGTGAAATGTGCTGGGATGATAGAGGAACTCTAACTAAAAGGTTGGGTCTGCTTCATGAGGCTATTCATTACAAAAATTTTTGCAGTAGGAAAAAAAATCAGAGAGTTTTATTACGTGAACAAAAAAAGAGTGAACGTTAGAAAACATTCCAAGGTTAGGAGTGCTACAATATAAAGAAGGAATTTAACTAAGTACAGCTCAGTAAGAAGGAGTCAGATGTCTATAAAAAACATTAATTTCTCACTTCATTTGAAATTTCTGTTAAAATATTTTTTATTTATACATTTAATTGCTTATTGCTTAATTTCTGCAGGTTTCATAATGTACTTTCTAAAGAAAATTTGAATAATTTCTGAAAGTTGTTTGGGGTGGGGTTTTTTTTGTTTGTTTTTTGTTTGTTTTTTGTTGTTGTTTTGTTTGCTTGGTGGTTTTGTTTTTTTTTTTTTCCCCATTGGTACTGAAATTTCAGCCTCTGGACTATCTTGCATTGTTTTGTTATCATCACATGGACTTTTATTCTGTCTCTATTGCTTAGAGTCTAGCAATGCTCTGCATGAAAGAATATGTTTAAGTCTGGAAAATGTATTTTTAAAGACACAATACCAACTTGTGTTGGTATAGACACCTTTTTGCTTTGATATATTTTGCAGAGTCTCAAGGCAACATTTAATATTTAACCTTTTGTGGAATTAAAATGAAAACTTCATTGAAAGCTTTGGGATTATATGAGTAGGGAAAATCCATGTAGTACCATTAACCTCATTGTTCATATTCAAGTCATTAAAGAAAGGGGAAAAGAATAAGGTGGAAGCCTGCTTTCTACTAAGAAATATCAATTCCTATGATTTCAGAAATTACAGGCTGGAAAAAGTCACATGTCACCAAAGCTCAGGAAGAATAATAAGTAATTAATAAAGTTCTATAAAGATTAAGTTAAAAAGACCCTTAAGAAAGCACTGCTGACAGACTGGAGAGAAGAGTTGTGAAGAGTTGTCCACAGCTTTTGGATGAGCTTTTCAGAAGAGCATGGTGGCCTTGGCTGCTCATGATCTGTGGGTTCTGGGAGTGGGTTGGACATCATGGGGCACATACCCCTGACAAACTACAGGGAGGTCTTTGAGCCTCCTGTGGTGTGCAGCTGGCTGGGAGGGACGTGTTGACTTCTGTCGGCTCCAGAATTTGACAACTTGAAATCACATGTTGCTACAAATAGCAAAACATGGAAAAAACTGAGATGCTTATGTGTGCTATGTCCACAGAAAGTCCAATATCTAGTCCTTACATTTGTTTTTCTTATTCTAGTGCACTACTTACTCTGTATTTATTTCAAATAGCTGCATTTATTGATTCTGAAATTTACCAGTAAATGCTTCATTTGAATTCTCTTTTTGCCTCATTTAAATTAGTATGAGCTCCTCATCAGCTGTTCAAATGTAAGAGATCAGAAATGACTCTTGAGTAAACGCTGTAGTAATTTATGTAACACCCTGGCAGTCTCAGGTATACGGCATCATCCAATGTTCCACTGGATGGATTTTCAAAAGCTGGCTTCTGTATTTCACACCTGCATACTGCAGCAATATTTAGTAGGAAGTGCTGTGTGCCTGCAATTAATTCTGAATACAGAAGTGAAACCTGGCCCTGTGCATCAAAGTGCTTGGAGAGTGTTTCTCTGGTTATTTGCTCAGCTGACTGTGTTTGATCAGAGCTGATGTCCTCAGTGGTACGGTGAGGCTGACATACTTACAGGAATCCAGTTGCATTACTAATTGTGGTCACATTGCAAAATGAATAAGTCTGAGGCTTTTCACTACTTCTTTTAATGCTTTTCACCATTAAAAAAAAACAGAGCGAGTGTTGGTTAATTCTCTGTGATCCACCTGGAATAATTTATTTTTTAAGTTTCATGTGAACAAGAATCCAATTTATATTTGAAGGGTACTTACCTAGCTGTATTTAGACCTTTTTCATTTCATAGTTTGCAACTTCCTGGGAGCAACTGTATCCCAAATAGTTGTCAGTCTCAGCTTCAATTTTGCACCTCTTTTCCCTATGTACTGATTAAATTAAAATAAAAAAAATAAAGCATTAGAAATGCAGAAGGCTTACCAAAACAAATGTTTGGTAATGGGACTGAGTCAAGCCCAGTGTACAATATGAATAAGCAGTGGGACTGCCTGCATGATTAAGACACTCAGAATTAAGTGCCTAGCCCTGTATATTTTGCTGAAATATGTATTATGCTGCTTCAGCTGGTAGCTCAAAGACAGAAAGTAGTCCCTCTGGAAAATATCTGGATATATCCACATTTTTCACACCCTGTGGATCTATTGCTAAATGGTAGTTCCAGTTTCAGAGTACTGTGAGAGTAAGAGGGCAGGTGGAGAAGGAGCACCGAGCAACAGCAAACACCTTGGTTTTCTGTGGTCACTGCCCTACTACAATTCTAGGAGTGACTGATGAAAACACACACTGAGCAAACGGCATAAGAGTATGTGTAAATAGCCATAAATGCAGCATATTACTGCAGTTTTTATGAGGAGCTGGCCTTCAATAAAGCACCTCTAGATGTCACTGTAACATTGTAAAATGCAGGTAAGAGAAAGCTACAAAGATGGTTTATATACTCCGATTCCTGGTAACAGTTTCAGTCAGCCTGTAATAAATTATTGGATCATTAAAAATGCTGTTGCCAGATGTTGATTAACAGCAGAAAACTCTTTGAAATCTGTCAGTAAGACTGTTACTGAACATTTTACTAGAATATTAAATATTCCTAGCTTTGGTGTAACTAACCTGTTTTTTAGCAGCCAAAACTGGTGCAAGGTAACAGCTCATTTCTGTATGTTTTTTTTATTTTAGTCCCTGAGGCTCAATCCTGATCTTTTCTGGGCTGTTTTTATGCCAACATTGATGTTGATTATGACTGAGAGCATTTCTCTTACTTTACACTGATAGCAATCTGATCAGCTAGGTAGTGATTAAAATAAGGACCATCATTTATAGGAAGAGCATGAGTTAGAACACAGAGTACTTGGATTTGACAAAAAAACCTAGGCTGTAATTTCATAAGTAACAATACAACATGAACTCTGTATACACTGACTAATGCATTGCCTTCTACACAGGTCATAAAAGAAAAATCACATTTGAATGAAACGGGAACAAAAGAGAAGAAGCCACCAGATTCAACAGGTTAGATTTTTATTTTCTGATCAGTTTCTAGTTCCTCAGGATACAACTGCACAGAAATAAATAGCCATTACTCTCCTGAGCAGCTCCAGGGAATTTGGTTGGTTTACATGTGTGCTCATCAGCATGAGAGAGAATTGTCCAAGCAACATTAACCTTCTTTTCCCATGCTTGTGTACATGGTGGCAAACTGCTCAAAAAAGTGATTTGCATGAGGAGTTCGTTAACCTTGACTTGGCTGACAATAAGTTTGAGCAAGAAAAACGTTTTCCAGTGCTGTGTCTGAAAGGAAGAGTTTGTGACCCATGATATCCCTGTTATAAAGAAGGAGCCTGCTCTTGCTTAGGAGACATTTACACTGACCTTGAAAGTGGGAGAGCAAAGCAAATACCTAGTTCAAAATGCAACAGAAATTATGCTAAGCCTGTAACTTTAATACTGTTACTGACTATCAAAGAATTACTGATGGATTCCTTGGTAATCTCTCTACTTACAGAGGGTACCACCCAGAAGAATCAGTTGGGCTCTCAGGAAGAAGAAGTTGATAAGCTCAACAAGGAAAATGCCAAGAGGGAAAATTCTGTTCTGCTTCAAATGGATCCTGCCAAATTCCCCACTGAAGGGCCAGAGGAGAAAGGAGAAAGTTTGGCTTTTGAAAGCTATTGCAGGAGAAGCTCTGTTCAGAAATCCTTTGCTACAGAAAAGCAGCAAGAAGATGATGCTGTTGATGATGCTTGTAAAAGGATAACTGGGCAGGAGGGAGAGAGTGGGTCTCCAGCAGACAGAGAGAGGAAGGAGGAACATCAGGTGTCTGGAGATGAAAGACAAGAGGAGAGGGAGAATGAAGTGGAAAGAATTGCTGATGAGAGTGAAAAAGAAATTGAGGAACAGCCAGCTCCTTCCCAAAATGAAGATGAGGCAGGACAAAGCCATGATCAAGAGGCACCAGAGGGAAGGTAAGGTCTGAAGCTCAGGCTGCACATTCTTAAAACACTTTAGAAAAATGTGCTGTTTAAGTTTAAAGTGGCTGGTTAATATAATATCAGTGAAAATCCAGCCCAATACAAACATGTAAATTGAGTTTCTCTCCCCAATCTGAGCTCTAAGAAGAAATGATGCCCTTAAAAAAAGGCAATTGATCAGCCAGGCATGGTACTAGCAGTTGTTTGCTTGGGAAATAGGTTAGGAACAGGGGAATTAGGTTAGCCTATTCTTCAGCTCTGAGGAGAATTCTCCCATTGTTATGTTTATATACTGCAGCATCATGTAGCCTATGAGTGAAGTAAGGTTAGATTAGGCCACGTACCAGCTGGGAATAAATTTACTGCAAAACGTAGTAACTTAAGTGATAACATAAAATTGTGAAACTTTGCCTAGGCAACTCAAGCGATACATTTGTTGACTGTAATTCTTTCTTTGCTGCATTGGCATAGAGCCTTTCAGGGATAAACCGATTTAAGCTCTTGGGAACCTACATGGACAGAGTGAAATCCCAGTGTTCTCCCATTGCTTTAATGGTGAGACTGATAGCCAAATGTTAAATTTAGAAGAACTCAGGCAAGGATTTCAGTAATGGAGAAACTTTTTGCTGTCATGAGTAAATTAAGGATAATTTTTATTTCTCAAAGTGAATATTAAAGCAGTTCATTTTACACCACAAAGCGTAATAACCTAATATTCTTTGAATGCAATATGTGTAGGCATTTTTCACCTATGCTTCTAAATTTACTTTGCTTGAAGTGTACCTTACTCTAATGCCATATTTTGTCCTTGCAGGTGTAAAGGCTGCGGAAAAGGTACAGGAAATTATAGTTCAGTCACTGAGCAGACCTGCCAATTTGAGCATAGTGGTAGCAGTAAGCACCAAGTGAATGATGAAGACCTAATCAAAGATGACAACAAAAGGAGCAGTCTAAATACAGAAAGTGCTGATGACATATGTGAAACTGAAAAAAAAGCTCTGGTTCTGTTCAATTCCATCTTAAAGGGTTCTGTTAGGGCAGAAATTAGTCGCAACTGATTTGTTCTGCCACAACTACTCCACTAATATCCTCTTTCCCTAGAACTCCTAAGTATAGAGTGGTGTGAGAAATTATATCATGAGTGGCAAAATTGTTTGACCTGTGGAAGTGCTGAGAATGTGTGTTAATGCAGAATCTGCAATATTCTGGATGTAGCCTGCAAAACCTGCTTGCTCATATTCATACCATTGTAATCTGAAGTGGGGACAACTGCAGCCTATTAAATAAAAAACAACAGATTTTTCTGTGGAAGCCTGACTGATGCTGTTGAACAGTCAGATGAATGGTGCTCAAGCACCGAACTGTGAAGAAGTTCTCACTGGCGTGAAGTAGAAATTTCTAATATTAGACCTCCAGCTTGAGAATATCAGTGCCTTTTCCTGTATATGAAATGATGGCACATGAGAGGATGGCCTGAAGGATTTTGAGATATATGTGTGTGCATGTGCATGGATAAGACTCAGAATGAATTTCTTTGCTTTGTGAATGGGGAGAGAGTGGGAAAGGAAAACATTAAAGGTTTGTGATAGGTTCTTGTAGCAGGAAATAGGAGATAGTATACTAAGACTTTAAACTCCATAAGCTGTTCTGAGCTCTGGCACATTGTTAGGGATGATATTAAGGTTGGAACATCTTTGATCTGTAATGAGAGGCCATCACTGAACAGGGAGAAATCCCCTGTGGTGTGCAGGAAAAGGAAAATTGAGGGTCTGTCACTGGGAAAATCTTGAAGGCTAAAACTTAGGCATAGTTTTAAAGAGGTGGTCTGACCTCTTTAAAAGAAAACTTCCTTGCCTAAAGTCTGGTAACATTTGGGAGCTGAGCTTTCAGAAAGACATTTTCTTCTGTCACTTACATGCTGAGGGCCTTGGAGTTTATAGAGTCAAATTCTGCCTTTAGGGTAGAGATTTTCATGGCATTTTGTGGGTCTCAGTAACATGCCCATACTTAAGGACATGCAATACAAACTCTGCAGAATTCCAAGTAGGTGGCAAACTTCCAGAAGCCCCAGCTTTTCACAATTCCTTGACTATGAACTAACTTCCTGACCATGTAAGTTATTAACACTGGGAAAAAAAAAAAATCTAGGTACACAGCTGGTGTCCTGGAAAAATGGACATTCGCTGCGAATAAGGACAATCTACGGCTACATTAATGACCAAAGTGTTCTTGCCAGCTACATGCTGTCATGGGGTTTTTTGTTTGTGTTTTTAATAATTTTCACTGGAGTAATGAATGGTTTTAAACCTGCTCAACAAATCCCCCCCAAAAGGGAGCTGGCATTCCAAACCAGAGAGCTCATGTTGAAATGCTGAGGCTCTAGCCCTCCCAACCAGTTGAAGAAGTATTTGTCACCTTGGTCAGCCAAAGGTCACTCTCGGGAATATCAATCAAATGAAAACCAATGTGGGTAAGAAATTGAAGTTGCAACACTCTGCAGAAAAATGCGAAGAGAAATAAGGCATGCAGGGCTGGTCTCCAGCAGGGATTTTGACATTAGGACGGCAGGATGCTCCAGCATGTGGAGGTCTGGATAATCATACCAGAGACCTGAGTTTGTGCTGAAACTCCATAGCTGCTGCATTGTGATGTTGGAAACCCATTCCTTCTCTGTGCCCCTCTTTACCTTTTATCTGCCGTCTTTTTTTAAGGACAGAAATTCTTCAGAGCAGCATGTGACAGTTACCATGTGTCCTACCACACCGAGTCCTGAGCCATACTGGAAATCCCAGGTGCTGCCTGCCAGGGTGAAATACCCTCATATGCACAAGCTCTAAATGTGATCTTTAAAGGTGATGACCACACTGTGGAGAATGACAAGTTGTGTCAGTTGATCAAGAAGGGGATTCTTCATTATGAACAGCAAAAGCTGGGAAATAGCCTCTTTTAGCTGGGCCTAGAGGAGTGCTAAATCTCTCTTCCTACTGCACTAGAGAGTTACAGTATATACTTGCCTGTTAACAGTCCCTGAGGAAAAAACAAACACCAAAACAGAGAAAAAGCTGAATTCCTGCCAGACAGGTTGCTGAGGCCCCTTGTGGGCATGAAGTTTAGTCTAGCGGTCTTCACTTTGCCTCTTGCTACTGTTGTGCAGAAGATGCTGAATTCAAAAAGGAGTTCTTGTCTTGGTAGTGTAGGTCCCCAACAACACCATATTTCCTGAGCCAGAGCTCCTAGAATTAACACCCTGCTTAAATGACAGAGAAAGACCTATCTATGAAACTTGAAACAGGTGTACTCAGTTCTTAAATGGGCTTATCTGGGGAAAAGAGGGGCTAAAATACAACATAGACAAGCACTATATGTGACCACTTACATGCTATCTGTCTGTTTTGTCTTTGTAGATGATAGTCCTACTCCACCAGCACCGTTTGATCACCGAATTGTCTCAGCTAGAAGGGTGGGGATCAACAGTTATTATAATGTCAACAAGAATGAAATCTTGGGAGGGTAAGTCAGGCAAACCAAATCAACATGGAAAGAAAGGCACAAATTTACAGCCAAGCACCCCAGGAGGTGAATGGAAGCAACATGCCTCACTAGAGCCAAAGTCATGAAAGTCTAAGCTCTAACAGTTCTTTAGAGAGGGATGAAAACAGGAGGCTGTACTGTGTGTGTGAATTTTGGCCTAAGGTTTGGCACCAGCAGAGTTGGCTTGTGTTTGACATTGTTCTAGGTCAGCCAGCTGCCCTCAGGCTTTATGACAGGGCTCCTAGGATGCTGTAATATTTTACCTCACATCGCAGCCAGCAGGACGTAGATACAAGTTGTAACCTTCTTTCTCTTGGTGGCTCCCATCCCTGAGAACACATGCTAATCTGACTGGCCATGTAATTACTTGATCTCTCATACTGACATTGTATAGGAGAGAGTGATTTTGTCACTTTTTATGGGAGCGTCATCTTGAGTAAGGCTTTGTTTCATCATGAAATCACAACCCTCTCTTGGAGGAGAATGGTGAGATGGAGAGGGGCAGATTGTGCACACAAGTGAGTTATTATCCCTACAATGTGTTGACTTCCCTGGGATTAGTCATCGCATGTTATGAGGTGAGTATAGTGAATCACACAAGTGAGATAATGTCAGCTAGAACAGTGTATGCTTTTGGTGTTACTAAATGAGCAGTAGCAAGTCTAATCTACACAACGAAATAGCAGTGATAGAGCAAATGAAACCAAGTAGGGAGAGGATAATTTCTGTTGTTTATAATTCAGTTTTCATTCAGGGCTGACACCAGTACCACTGGATGATTTCTTTTTTCTCCTTTTTTACCTAGAGGGCGATTTGGTCAAGTGCATAAATGTGAAGAGAAAGCAACAGGTCTCAAGCTAGCGGCCAAAATTATAAAAGCCAAAGGTCCTAAACAGAAGGTTGGTAGACTGTAATACTAGTCTTTTCTTACCCAATATATCCCACAGTGTTGTTCAGCTATGCAACGGACCATGGTCAAGTGGCTCAAAAGCCATCACACTCATAGGACCTGCTGGATTACCACTGGCTCTAGTTCTGTTTCCCTTCTGCTCCAGAATGTCTAGTAACTTATGAAAGTCCTCTTTTGGGGTTTTATCTTTCTTTTTTCTTTTTTTTTTTTTAAATCTTAATTTTTCTGACTTTCTTCTCAGCTCTTCGTGTTTCTTTGGCTTTGCTTTTTTCACTTTCTGCTATTAATTCTGTTAGTGTTTTGTTTAATGGTAAAAACATTTGCAAGGCCTGTGACATAGCATATTCCTCCTGAGCACAGTGTAGCCTTTGCTGCAGTGCCTTGATGTGACTGTGACGAATGCCAGTAAAAGGCATGCTCTGTGCTTCTGAAATCAGCACAAATGCAGATAAGAAGAATTAGTCTGGCCTGTTTTGCAAACCTCACAGCCATCTGGGGCTTGCTTTCACAGGAAAGATGTGCATAGTGTCCTTTGTGTGTTGGTAGTGTCACTAATGGCATTCAGGTGTGGGATTCATCTCAACTAACTGGGGTTGCTAAGATATAGCTGTGGTGAAGCTGATCACCAAGAATCCCCTTATAGTCAATGGAGATGGATTGACACCACCAGAGAATGATTCAGCCCATCCTAAACTGCATGTCTAAAATAGTCGTGTAATAGAGGTACCAGTCTTTCTCCTCTCACTGCAAAGGGAGATTTTGAGGACTTTTATGGACTTTTCTTACACAGCTTGAGTTTATATACCTACAAGTATACAAGTCCTATTCTGCTTCTGTCTTTTCTTTACATTCTTGTGAACCCATCACTTGTCCATGTGGGCTCTCCCCTTCCTTTTCCCTCTAGACAGCTTATTACTGAAACATTCCCTCACCTGAGCTTTGAATTCAATCTAGTAGCTCATATCCTTGACATCTACCACTGCAGGAACACAGTAAAACTCTGGGTTTGGTTGCCACGAGTGAAAACATGAAGATAACAGAGATGTCTGGTTCAAACTATGTCCTGTTTCATGTAGTTTTCTTGGAGAAAAGGCTTCTGAAACAATACTCAACACTCTTTACAGGATGAAGTAAAGAATGAAATCAGTGTCATGAACCAGCTGAATCATGTGAACCTCATCCAGTTATATGATGCCTTTGAATCAAAAAATGACATTGTCCTAGTCATGGAATAGTAAGTGTGTTCTTTTCTTTCCCTTTTTTTTCTTTACCACTTTCACTAGAATTTTCCATTTCCTTCTTATTTTGTCCTGAAATTTGGAATAGAGCTTCTTACAGGTGGAAAGAACATATGAAAGATGTTCTCAGGAATGCCAAAAAAAAAAGGAATTTGAAAGTTTTTTCATGCAGCTATTATGCATCTTTTCCAGTGATGTGTCACATTCCTGGTGCTGTAAAGCCACTGCTCTATTTGAAAACAGAGCTATGTTATATATCTTCTCTTTGTTTTCACATTTTAATTTGTGTCAACTAAGAAACAGACCTCTCAGAGTATCTCCACTTCTGTGAGGCAAACAAGAAGACATCTTACACTGAAGAGGAGCCAGCTCTAGGTGTTGTGCCTAAGCCTTATACTGTGTGCCTGAATGGATAAACCTGTTTTTTGTTTTTGTTTTAGTTCTGTGCTGAGTTATAAGGCTAATTAGGCACAAAATAGGTTCCTTAAAGTCAAGTTAAGGAGATGTTGTCTAAAGGACCAAAAAGGGCATAACTGAAATATTGAAAGGCATAGTAAAATGTTCAATGTTACATGAGTTTGTCTATTCTGGACATTCTCAGATAGTCCTCTGAATTTGGTCTACGTGATTAGCATATCACAAAAAGTAAATGTCTGTGTAGCTATGAATGGGTAAGCTGGAGGCATTCTAAAATGTGAAAAGAAATTAAGAGTAATTTTTGTTGACTTTAGACAGTTTAAAACTGAAATTTTGGATCATGCCCTTCCGAGGGAGGAGACTGCAAATTTAAATGCAGATCTTCCAACATATTTTCTTGGTTTTCCATGTGACTTTAATTTCACTGGTGCAAATTGATGACTCGAGACAGCATAAGATTCAGATTTCAAGACTTTGTACTTATCAGTGGATGGGAGACTGGACTCTCAGACCTTGAAGAAGTTTGGGCCAGTATGCATCAGAACTCAGTACTTGGAAAGTTCAGATCAGGGTACAATGTCATATTGTAGACTCACCCTACTGAACTTGACTGTGAATGATTCAAATAGTCAATACTATAGGTTCTGTGTTACTCTAACTGCATGGGATTGAATTTGGACTTCATCACCACTTTATTGTCTTTCTCTCATCAGTGTGGAAGGAGGAGAGTTATTTGACCGGATTATTGATGAAAACTACAATTTGACAGAGATGGATACTATTGCATTCATAAAACAAATCTGCGAGGGAATTCAGTACATGCACCAAATGTACATTCTTCATTTGGATCTCAAGGTAGAGAATCCAGATGTATGTTTTTTGTAATTACAGCTGTTGAAATTCTTGTTCTTAATGGTAGACCGTACAGCTTAGCAGATTCCCATGGCAGAAACAACAATGGGCCTTATTCTGCTTTCATCAGACCAATGCATATTTACTTTAACCACAGAGAGATCAGTTAAATTACTAAAGGAATAAGTAAATTAGATGAAAATTGTTTTCATATGCCATCAAGCTTCACAGTGCTTGATTTTACAGAAAGCCAGCAGCTGATCACAAATATCTTGCTATTTTCAATTTTGATATTTGGATCTCAGGATATTGTGTAAATATTATTTAGTTCAACTGCACAAGATCTCTATTTTACACATCAGCCATGGGGTAGCAATTATCCCCATCTTTTACCATGGAGGAACCAATGCATTAGTGAGCGGGACTAAATTCGGGGGTCATTCAGGATCAGTGGAAGCCCTGCACATCTTTCTGAGCACTACCTTGCACTGTTGTGGTCATGAAAAGACATCAATAGATAGCCAGCTTAAGGGAAAACACATTAAAAGGTCCTTGCTGATATGAAAGAAACAAAAATAGTCAGTGGATGTTGTAACAAATATGGCACATTTATGCTGGTCTAGGCAATAGTTTCTAGTGCAGCTGAAAGCTCAGAGAAGGGTGGCAGATTCTCTGCCACATACTTGCTTAGTTATCTGGACTATTCAACTATATACACAAAAAGTTACCTCACTTCTTTTTAGAAACAAATCCATCAACTGCACATTCTTACTGTGTTTGGCTGCTAATGTTTAGCTGTCACACCTTAGAAAACATTTGTTGTAAAGCTATTTTTCATTAGACTGTAGATTTGAGGTGGCTCTTTCTCTCTTAACTCAAGTTTTTTGTCAAATGATAGATGTGTTTCTTACTTCTGCTTCACGCAGGAATAAAACAGGATGATGTCTTTAGTTTTATGACTGGCTATACAGTTTCCTAGTGATCCCTGAGATTTGCAACAAAGCAAAACGAAACAAAAAGTGCACAAGACAGTTTTCTCTTTGGTGAGATTTTTATTATGCTATTTTTGGCTTGTAATAACTGAGTTAATATTGTACATCTTTAATGTTGTTAGAATATAGATTATTGCAGTGGTTAAGCAAATGAGCAAATGCCTGTTGGGACCTGCTTCAGTTGCTAATCAATGACCAGGTTCACTTTTTCTTTATAAACGTCCAGTTACCTAGAAACCTGTCGAGAAGAAGTTTGCATAGTTCTTTGGGACACATTAATTATTTCTTGGAGGTGGCACAGTTTTAATACGAGGTCGAACTGCTGACAAAAAAATACATATACAATCCAAGAAATTCTTCCTAGAGACCTCTTTTCATGTACTTGCCAGCTATGGCTTCTCCCTTCTGTTTTGCTTGTTCATAGATTGCTGTCAGTAACAGATGAGTTTGGGGAAGAAAGCTTGAAACCGAAAGAAAATAATCCTGACCATAATCATCCTGGATCTCAGAAACTATGGACATATGGTGTTTAAAAGCCCTATGGTGTTTGAAAGTCCTGCATGTAAAATGAATTAGTAATGGTGACAAAGGTTAACTAATGTTTTAAGTGTTGAGGGCTGTTTTGTTTCAAAGAGGAATCAATGAGCAACAGGACAGAGCAGCTATAAAACTGTTGGCAGTGAATATAAGACACTATTTTAAGTATTTATGTTTCAAAGACAATTGGCCAAATTCTGTTCTCTGTCCCTTCTGTATGAATATGGAGTAGTTCTAGGAAGTCAGTGGATTGATGCCAGAGAAGTGAAGAACAGCATTTGACCCTGTGGAAATCTAAAGGGATTTAAACTGTGAATCCCACCTTTCACTAAAATATCTGAGAAAAGCATGAAGTTGATGTGAGTGGCTTAATGTATGGGTGTTCAATCAAATAGTTACTGCCAGAACATTTGCGAACTCCTAACTTAAAGCTGTAAAGTAAACTTCAAAGCCCAACATTTTTTTCTTCTTTTTTTTTTTTTTTTAAATTAGTGTCAACTTATTAAGGTATGTAAAACAACAAAGCCAGCATCCTGAAACCCCATTTGAAAGTCTGCACTCTTTGTCCCCCTTCCCCTAATGAGTTCTTTATCTGAACTGCTGTTCTATGTCAAATTGAAAAGCCAAGAAGAAAGAGTAGTTGCAAGGCACAGAGCACATGCCTCCAACCGCTGTGTGATGCTATAGCAGGGGCAGTACCCATGCAGAGAAATCTGAACAAGGAGGAAAGCAAAAGGTGCTTAGTGTTTTTTTTCCCTACAGTTTGATAAAAGCCCTGTTTTTCATACTTCTTTCTCATTGAAGTGTTTCTTGATTTCTCTTGGCAGCCTGAGAATATCCTGTGCGTGAACCGAGCAGCAAATCAAATAAAAATCATTGATTTTGGACTAGCAAGAAGGTAGGTGCATGTGTTCCTGCTAATCATAAATTAATTAGGAAACAATGAAAAGAAAGTATCATGTCTCTACAATGACATGAGATACAAAATAGTCTCCTACTGTTCTTTGGACAAATTTAATGTGGCTCTTTTACCCAGGGCTATCTTTTATTAAGGAATGCTCGGACCTGAGTAAAAAAATATTTATTCTGAAGCCTTTCTTCCAGTAAAAGGTTGAAAGGGGGCTGATTGTGACTGAACATTCACAGAAGTAGATCAGAACAGCTAAAACGGACAAAACCAGTGGTGCATCTTATCTGGCCTCTTGTCTCCTATGTTAGGAGATTCTTCAAAAGAGTGTAGGAGATCATCAAAGACTGCTACAATATGCTATATCACTTTCTAGTTGAATTAGATCCCATAATGTCAGTGGAGGATTTACTAGTTAAAAATTCTGTAGCTATGGTTTGGAGAAGCCCCAAAAGGATGATAACAGCTGCTCTGAGGGGTCCTTGAAATATGGCTTTCTTTGCATAGCAGTTGGGTTTTGCCCTGAAGCATGCAAACTTTTTTCATTCTCTATATGGGTGTACTTATTTTTACATTGTACTTCTGTCTGTCCTTGTTTTCCTATTGAATTTCCTGTATGCTTCTGAAATCCCTCTAAGTGCGAAACAATTTATGATTCAACTTCAGTTAGAGCTATACCTGATATTGTCTGTTAATGTTTCCATTTCCTAGATACAAACCCAGGGAAAAACTTCGAGTTAACTTCGGGACTCCAGAATTTCTTGCTCCTGAAGTTGTGAATTATGAGTTTGTCTCCTTTCCTACAGACATGTGGAGTGTAGGAGTCATTGCTTACATGCTGTAAGTATGATTCAGTCTCTACTTTGTAAGGTATTTCTAGCTTGAACTGTGTCAGTCATCCAAATTTGTTGTTATACTGGAAGGCTGGCAAAATCTATACACAAAATAGAAAATGTAGGCTTCTTTCCAAATTCTGTATTCAGTAATCTCTCCCCTTTTCCAGACACCATGAAATTTTTTGGTTTGTTTCATTGCACATTTCTCATGAGTGTTTGAGCGTCACACTTTCGGAATAAGGTAGACTGCTTGGTATAATAAATTCCCAGTCAGTATGTGCAAGAGTGGTCAGAGGTCTAGTGACTATGACCTACCATAAAAGACAGTAATACTTGGTTTGTTAAAGAAGTGTGATTATTTAAACACGCTAACAGGAGAGAGAATGGGAATGGTGTGGAGACTTTCTTAGACAGTAACACGGGCAAGGACGCAAGATGGGCAGGAGTGACAGAACAATCATAGGTGACACATTGGAGATCATGTATACGACAGGAAAAAGACAGGAGGATTTAACATATTTCTTTTTACTTTAGCCTCAGTGGATTGTCTCCTTTTTTGGGTGATGATGACAATGAGACCCTCAACAATATCCTGTCCTGTAGCTGGGATTTTGAAGATGAGGAATTTCGAGATGTTTCTGATCAGGCCAAAGATTTCATCTCAAAGCTTCTCATCAAGGAAAAATGGTATATAATCCCTCTATCTTTGAAATGTCTATTCCATGCCATCATGTCACAGCTGGATCACTTGTGCTGTTCCACTGCAGAACTACCATGGCTTATCCAAGTTTTTCATGTCCACGTGGAATATTATAATGCCAATTCATTGATGTTATTCATTGTGTCCATAAAATGTTCTGAAGTTACCTGAATGCATTTCTGCTGTGAAGCAAACCTTACTTATTTCGTAGCTTAGCTGTCATCTGACATAGTGTCCTGAAATGATGGCGTTGCATGATGGCAGAACACATGGCCTGTAGGAGATAGTTGTTGAATTGTAAGATTCTGAGAAAAAAACACTTAATAGTATTTTGGTTTTCCTTCAGCTGGAGAATAAGTGCGACTGCTGCCTTAAAACACCCCTGGTTAACAGACCACAAGCTCCACTACAGACTCCAGGTCCCTAAAGTTAAATATTCTTGTGCATTGTTGATCTGCTATTGCCTTCCTGTGTTGTCACATCACTATTCGCTTTGACATTTTTCTTAACTGTTATGAGTTTTCCTTGCTGCTGCCTTTCTTACCACTGTGAGGTACATGTTGCTCTTTCCAGCTGTTACAATTTGCATGCTCACACTTGCTTATGAGTTCTTGCACATCTGGGAAGAAATACAAGATCATGCAATTGCTGTGTGGTGCTGAGTGAATCCATGTGGATCCATTGGGACCAGTACTATTAAATATATTCATCAACAATTTGGATGATTACTGTCAGCAAGTTTGCTGATGACACCAAGCTGGGAGGAGTGGCTGACACACCAGAAGGCTGTGCTGCCATCCAGCGAGACCTGGACAGGCTGGAGAGTTGGGTGCAGGAAAAATTAACGAAATATAACAAGGGCAACTGTAGAGACTTGCATCTGGATAGGAACAACCCCAGGTTCCAGTATAAGTTGGGGAATGACCGATTAGAGAGTAGTGTAGGGGAAAGGGACCTGGGGGTCCTGGTGGACAGCAGGATGACCATGAGCCAGCACTGTGCCCTTGTGGCCAAGAAAGCCAATGGCATCCTGGGGTGTATTAGAATGGGGGTGGTTAGTAGGTCGAGAGAGGTTCTCCTTCCCCTCTACTCTGCCCTGGTGAGACCACATCTGGAACATTGTGTCCAGTTCTGGGCCCCTCAGTTCCAGAAGGACAGGGAACTGCTGGAGAGAGTCCAGTGCAGGGCAACAAAGATGATGAAGGGAGTGGAGCATCTCCCTTACGAGGAAAGGCTGAGGGAGCTGAGTGTCTTTAGCTTGGAGAAGAGGAGACTGAGAGGTGACCGCATTAATGTTTATAAATATGTAAAGGGTGAGTGTCATGAGAATGGAGCCAGGCTCTTCTCGGTGACAACTGATGATAGTACAAGTGGCAATGGGTATAAACTGGAATACAGGAGATTCCACCTGAATATGAGAAGAAAGTTCTTCACAGTAAGGGTGACAGAGCACTGGAACAGGCTGCCCAGGGAGGTTGTGGAGTCTCCTACTCTGGAGACATTCAAAACCTGCCTGGACACATTCCTGCGTAACCTCATCTAGGTGTTCCTGCTCCAGCAGGGGGATTGGACTAGATGATTTTTTGAGGTCCCTTTCACTCCCTGACATTCTGTGATTTCTTAGCAAAATGACACTATTTACAAAATGAGCACTGAATTGCCATATGAAAAGAGTTTGCCAGCTGGAGGTGATTCTACTTCCTGCTTTGAAAGCTCTTTCAGACTCTCCTGAAGTTGCCCATGAGTGCTGTTAGATTTCATCCCACTTCTTCCCAAGGGATGCCTTTCCCAACAGAGCTTGGAACCTCAGTCAGTGCGTATCTTTGTACTTAACTACCTTCTTGCCCTGCAGGGATAGCTAGCTTAGTGACCAACACAGAAGGAGTTGTTTGTTCACTCAAACAAATCAGGTGGGCTGAGCTGGAGGATCAGCCAGATTTTAAATGATTTTGATTATTCCTCTGTTAAGGAGTCAGTGAGTTTGGAAGATTCACACTGTTGATGAGCTTGCTATTGGCTCATTCTAAGTGAGCCCACTCTGTTGTTCAGTGGTTCATGAGGGCATAATTTTGAGCAGGTTTCAGATTTTTTACAGCATTTGAAGCGCAACATTCTATTCCTCCTTTACAGGCAAAGCACATCTATGTTAAATAAAATGACTGCTGTCTTGCCTAGGATATATGTGTCAAGGTGCCTTTTTGAACTACATCCATAATTAAGAATTATGAGAACATATTATTAATTAACAAAATAATCTTATTAAAATAAAAGCAAAACTTACAATGATAATAAAGCAGTAGTAGCTCTGCTAATGAGGTGGTGTCGGTTCTGGGCAGGACGGTAGTGTCCTGACAGCTCTGTCCTTGCAAGGTGTTCCTGTTATACAGTGTAAGGATAACAATAATTACTGTGAAATGGGAAACAATAACAATCCAATACATTGTTATAATTTTAATTGAAATTTAGATTTCTTTATAATCTCCCAGAACAGCAATGCCCATGAGACTATTAGAAGATTTTTAAGTGTGCATACAGAGTAAAAATAAGAGAGTTTGTCAAGGTTAAGTATCATTTTAGAGGATTTCATTGGATACAGTTTGACTTCTTCAGTTGGAATCCAGTGAAGCTCTGATTCCTGCAACCTAGGGAACAGGCTCTCTTTTCCAAATGCTGCAAGAACACAGGCTGCTTACCTGCTGTGCTGCTTCTTATCGCCAGTTTTCTTCCAGGGAAACCCTACCTTACTAGAAACCTTAAAACTGATGTTGCCCTTTGTAGCTCCTCCCCTAGTATTTTTTGTTTATATTTCTTGTGCTTTGCAAAATAGCTTCACTAAACATGCTGATGTTGCAGTGTTCTGCCACTACTTCAACTAGACGTAAGATGTGACTGATCTTCGATTAATGCTCCAATAATAGCATCTTTCTTTTTTTTTTTTCTTTTTCTGTTTTTCTTTTCCCCTAGAAGGCGGCTGAAAGTGACTGTACGTCCCAAGCACCCGCAGCTCAATAACCTCTCTGAAAGAGCTGCCAAACAGAAGGTTTGTTTCAGGTCCCAAGTGTTTCTTCAGAAATAAATACTGTAGCCCCTGTGGAAGGTATCAGTGGGCGGCCAAAAACCTTGCATAGTCCAAAGTGCACAGTCCAAACTGTATTCACCACCACCATCCTCGCTGTTGTCTGGAAAGCATTCAAAATGTAAACTGGCCCTATCACTTACACCAAGTCACAACAATGTGTAAAAAAAATCGTATATATGAAACCATATGTGCTGCAAACCCTGGCCAATTTGGAGGGAATAGTTATGCTCCCACTGGCTCTCATGGGGCAGGATTTCACCCAACAATTTTTCAGTGTTGAAAGTTTTCAGGTTTTCATGCTGTGGTTAGGAGAATGGTTTAGAAAGGGTAGAAATATGAAAAGTAATTACTTTTTAGCAGAGGCACAGGCCAGACCCTCAGGGCAGCTCCACTAACTGAATGAAAGCAAGGTGTCCCCAAAAAGAAGCTGCTCCACGCTTTTGAGGACCCAGTTCTGACAGGGCACTTCTCTACCCTTTTGACCTGTAGCAACCCAAGCAATTTTGACTGAGCATCTCTTTCTGTCCTTTTTTTTACTAGCTCCTTGTCTTTCCCCTTTCATTAACAAACACTTCATTAGTGGTTCTCAGGCTGGCTTGGTTGCCTCCCCTCACGTTCGTTCCCTGGTCTTTGACCGAAGCTTGCTCAGTCACTTTGAAATCAGACTACCTCAGGCAATACAGTATCTCCATAAACCAGTACACCAGTTCCCATAGCCCCTTTTACCAACTACCACAGAGGCTGGTGCCTCTACTGAAGGACCATGGGAACCACTCAAAGGTTCTGGGGACATTCTGGGCACAACTCAGTGGAGAGTAAAGATGTGAATGAGGCTGAGAACACACACACTGTAAAACCACTTCCTTTTAGTCATGCATCATGAGTAACAACCAAGATACCAAAATAAAAGTAGTCCACTTCTCACCACATGCAAGTTTTTAATGCTACCATCATCCATCATCTGCTTGGGAGGGTAGGTGACTGGGTTTTGTTTGCCACAGTTTTTTTTTCCAGAAACACGTAAAACAGAGATTATTGTGAGAGGCTGAAATTTTTGTTCTGTTTTGACCAAGTATGGTTAGAACAGATTTTATACAGCGTAGTGTAGTAACACAGAAGTTTGTGATCTTTAAATGAGCTATCTTGGAGACTTGTGTGCCTCTCCATGGCACAATGGAGGTCAGTGAGGGCTAAGGTACCATTATTATACTGTACTTACTCTCTGAAACCACATAACTTCCTGATATGGTAATGTCTGAGCATCAGCCTCTGTGGTGGGAATCCCATGGGAATTAATATCTCTTCCTGATCCTCAGTGTTCATCCTCAGTTCACTGGTGCTGGGACAAGTTACATGAAGCTTTTGTTCATTCACTTGTATGCTTCAATGTAGCTGTTTTATAAAGAGGTTTTGCTGACCTATTAATATTATAGGACTGATGTTTTTATCTGTACTTCAAGCCAACAACTGCTCAGCAACCAAATGGTGAAAATTCTCCCTCTCTAATGCAGGAAGTACCATATTACACCATTTTCTATTACAACCAAGATCAACTTTGAGATAAATTGACTGTCCAACAGCAGTCAAAATTATTTTTAAATAAACTTTTTATAGTTTTGTAACATAGTAGCCTACCCATGATCTAACCTGCAGGAAAACCTGGTTTTGGCTTTTGCAGTGTTATTTCCTCTGTGTGTGTTTTTCTTCTTGGAGTTTGAGTTTACTTAATGAGTGGATCTAAAGTCATAGCGGGGCTTTGTTTTTAAAGACTCCCTTTAGCTATTTTTATCAGGCAAGTAGTAGAGTTACCACATTTAACCCAAAATAATACACTCAAGTGCCAGTTGATTTAGACCTGGCATTATAAATGCTTGCAGTGGTAACACAAACAAATGGAGAAGTTTGCAGCATGCGTTTTCATGCTGTGATCTGTATGACAAGAGAGCCAAGATTGCAGAGTAGCTGCATTTCAAGAGAGACCTCCAGGATCATTTCTGCACTCAACAAAGAGGCCTTGTCTCTTTAATATGTATAAAACATGTCACAAATGAGGTGGCTGCAAGAACCCTTTGTAAGCAAGAACCTTCAGCACTGCTTTCTTTTCCTTATGCACAAACCACCATGTGGTTGTCCTAGAATGCCTAACCAAATAAAAAAGTATACTGCTGAATTAACTGGATTCTTGTTTTGTTTATTTTGCAGAAAAGCTGCTGTGTGGTTACTGCTGCTAAGAGATTTGAAAATATCAGCAGTCTTGGTGCTTTACCCCCCCCCGCCATGACCGAGACTTCTACTAAATGGACCAACAGCATTTTAGCTGGAGGACGAGTCCCAGCATTGCTGAGCTGCTGCTTCTCTGTTCAGCTGTTGAAAGAAGGAAAGTGTTTCTCCAGTTTGCAGGAGGCTGTTTCTTCTGGAGCAACATGGTGTTCTCCATGTCTGGGAGTGCTACATTAGCTTGGATTCATAACGAACTTTTCTCTATCTTGTCTTACTTCCTCATTTACTTCTCAAAGGCTCCTTAGGGTTCAAATTATAAGGTTAAATAGACTGTTTCTTGTCTCAACCCCAAAGGCAGTCTGTCAGTGTTATAGCTGTAGCCACGGTTGATTTGACACTGGAGTCAATTAAAAAAAAAACGGCAACCAATTTAAAGTTACCTTATGTAGAAGTTTTGAAGTTTGCTTTTCCTGTCACACCAAAAATGAGCTAAGGATTAGCTCAACCAAAGTTAAAGCCATGTTAATGTAACACCAGTGGAAGTGAGAAATGAGGCTTTCCTTGCATGTAGGTGAATTTTCTGCAACTGTGATGTGATACATCTGAGGATTTTTTAGGCTGATGGATTACTGTTCACTTTAAATAAACTTGGATTCATTAAATAAGAAAGAAAACAAGGCACCATTCACTTGTACCCATGCAGACTCTGTTTTCCAATATGCAAGTATAATTCAGAGTTATTTTAACAGAGGGTGATTTTATATCAGCTAATTTGTTTAATGCTAATAGGACCGATTAAAACCATTCACAAGGAGGAGAGTCAGTCCTCTGCTCATTATAACCTCTGGTTACAGGGTTACAGGCCCAAACACAAATTCTCTGTTTTTCTAAAGTTTTCTCATCTTGCACCCAAGCCTCTCTGATTCTTAACTAGGTGAAAAAGTGGGAGCCAGAACAGCTGTATTCTTTACCTGAGATTGTTTGAGTGTGACTCATCATTAGGTGAACATCTGAGTCTTAGTTGCCTAGGCTGTGAGGTTAAAATAATGAGACGACTTCCCTGCTGTACATGGCTTTCTGACTGCTTGGTTTCAGAACTACACAAAAGCAAAGTATAGTGAGTATTTTATTCAGTGATGCTGACATATTGCAGTGCCTTCAGATTTTTTTTGATTAATCTAGTTCTGATCGAACTACATATTAACATAGCTATGTCTATATATTTATCTATACATTTCATTTGTATTTATATTTAAATTATGTCTTTTTTTTTTTTTTTAAAGGGATCAACATAAAGAGAAAACAGTATTATTCATCACCACTCAATGAATTGTTTTTCATACCTCTGTCCTTTCTGGACAGTGTTCATATTGAAATAAAAGGGGCCCATTAGTGGGACATCATGGCCATGGCATTCTCTACAGCCAATTTGATCCAGTGTTTTAAAGCCATTGCAGTTGATCTCTTGAGACTACTCCCATAAATGAACAGGGCTTCTTACAGCTGTGAAATATAAGAAATACTGATGTGTGGTACTAGTTGTTGCAAATACATGAGACCCATTACTACTATCACACAATGACTCACCATGTAACTATGATACCATGTAGAGTACTGCCACCTTCAAATCCTTATCTGTAGTCTTAACTAAAGTAAACTCTGACTAGCAGAAACTGAAGTTTCTCTGGGAAAAGACTAAGCAGTCTCAAAGCAAGAAAATGAACATACGACTTTTAGACAGAAACCAGGCTGCTTATTTTTAGTCACCTGTTTGCCTGTGCAAAATAAATAGAAAAGCTACCTTTCTGTTAGGACTGGAGTTCCCACTGATTTTCTGACTGCCTTCAAGATATTGTAGCTTTTTTTCACAGTAAATAACTCAGTGATCAGACTAAAATGCAGCAGACTACTTTGGAATGACAGGATCTCATTATGCACTTTAGTGCCAGTATTGGAGGATTGGGCTGGGGGTTTTGTTTTTCCTGTGGTAGATTTCACATGAATATGAATAAATTGCATGTCATTTTGAACCTTTTAAACTATACTAGAATAACAGTGTGACTACAGTTTTATCTGCTTTGTTGTTCAGTTGAATTAAGAGGATTTGTCATTTTTGGATATATATACATCTGAGTAGTAATTAAGAGCTTAGTGCCATAAAGATCAGCCCTGTGTTAGAGTATATTGTGCTGAATCAGCCAGAAATCCTCCAGGAGCTGTAAGAGATCGTGGCATCTGCTATGCACACCCACAGAGTTCATCTGTCAGAAGTGTCACACATGAATTGCTAGGGAGGGTGGAAAAGCTTGACCCATCTCACATGCTTTGGGAGGCTAGGTCCTTTCAGAAGGCATGAGTTGAGGAGGAGGCACCTCACTAGCCCTTTGCTTGTGCAACAGGGCAATGTGTTAACATACTCAAGGGATTTAACTTTCATTCTTACTAACATGGACAATGATGGTCACACTCTTGATCCTTATCTGTAAACTGCCTCACTGTTTCATCCCTGAGCAGCTCCTGTCGTGGGGGATGAGGTTGAGGTGAAGACGGTTGGAGAAGGTTGGGCTGAGTGAATCTCTACAATGACTGAAGGTGCCATTTGGTGCCCAGGGTTAAGTACAAGACTGGGCCCACAGGTGTCCAGTGAAGGAAGAGAAAATACCAACTGTACTGTTTGTTACTGCCCCATCGACTCTAGCTCTGCAGCACCAAGTCAAAAAAGAGGCTAATTACTGAGGTCTTTGTCATTATTAAGGGTAAAAAAAAAAAAAAATTACACTGCTGTGTAATTATCACTGCTATATATAGCGGTGTTCTTAAGAAAAATGTCTCCAGAGATGTTAGTTTGTATCTTTTCTGGTTGTTGTAGTTTTATTTAAATAATAACTTGACACAGCTAGCTTCCTTTTAGTGGCTTTCTAATTCTGTCTCATTGTACTTTGAGCTGCATGATGGTGTGTGTGTGTGTGCAAGTTTGGTTTGGTTCTGTTTTCCTTAAATATGTTCTGTAATGACTAATAGCTAGAGTCTGCTATATTAAATTATTGTTTTGACACATCATTATTTATTTTCTACTAGTTAATAATAGTAATTCGACTAGATTCTAATAAGCATCTATATGAGTTTGCTTATGGTAATTTTTGTTGTGCGTTGGTCTACGTGATTTCATTTGGAAACTGAATTACTGTGCTTGAGAGCAGGTTTGGGTGTGAAAGGCACTGTATCAGCTGCTGTTACTCCATTTAGCTGTATACCCACAGACAGACAGGGATGGCTAGAGGTACAAGAGCCATATGAAAACATCAGTCATGATGGAAGAGCTAAAGTGTCAAGATGCAGTATTTGGTCTGTGCACACCATCCTGACACGTAAAAATTAAAGGCTGAGTTGTGGGAACATAGTGATTTATACCAGGTGGTTATTTGACCCCCAGGTTTGCACACAGACTCCCTGCTGGACTGCAAAAAGGCAGAGGGCTTTCTGCTCAGAAAGGCAGCTCTGGCAGTAATTTTATGTAGGGGCTGTTCTGCAGGAATGGTCTGCGGAAAGTCCCTGCAAGTTGAAGGCAGTCTGACAGATTTTCCCAGGGCCTCGGATGTAGCTGTATCAGAAAAATATGACTTTACTTATCAGGCACTGAAAGACAGCTATTACCTGGTGCTTATAAGAATTAGGATGCTGTTATTCCCATTTCTATAGATGCAGTGGAGACATTCAGCTAGAGAAAATCTGAATATTTTGCCCAAGATACACTAGAATAGTCTAACTTTAGCATCAGGATTAGAAGCAAATTAGTTTGGCTCAACGTGGGACACTAGTAGTTTTCCAGCGCTTTTCCATATTGAACATCCTGGAGGCTATGGAATGGGTAAAAACCGTTACTGCAGAAATATGTCCATACTACCATATCCATGCTTGTGAACACCTGCAGCCAGTCACTCCCCTGACTATCCTCACAGCATAAGCAGTTGGCAGTCTGTGATAATCCATTCTGGAGACTACAACAAAAGCTACTCCTTAATTTATTTTTTCATGCTCTTTCTAAGGTCAGAAGCTGCATAGAGTTAAAGTCTAAGCTAAATTCTGTTATGACCTGATTCCAACCAGGAATAACTGCAGCTCCACAGAATTAAAAATGGGGAGTACTTGATCCACCTTTTGTGATGTAAGTAGCACAGGATTTAACACCCTCTTCCCTCACATCCCCAGAAAAAAAACCCAAAAAACCAAAAAAACCCAAACAACTACTTTGCCCCAGCCTCGACCAGTGAAAATAAAAAGAACCTTCATTTTGTATCAGTTAAGGAATCTCAATCAAGATATAGTTTTTCCGCAGTGGTTAAATTGCTGCAGTAAGAGTCAAGGTATCTTCGATTTAATGCTGACATTACAAATCTTTCAGCAAAATGGCCCCCACCAGCAGCAGTTGTGAAAAAAGTAGGTGTTTGTCAGCTCTTCTCTGCTGATGGGGACCTGAAAACATCCCATTCTCTTTCCCGGCCCACCAGTGAGCAGGGCAGTTCTTAGCTTGTGGACTTTCAACGTGTAAGAATGATTGGAGTTTTGCTCAGTGTCAAACCCACAGCAGTGATGAACGAGTGAGCACTGATGCTTCAAACTCCTTCCAGGACGATGCCGCATCTTCACATACTGCTTTTTTTGTCACCGATAGATACTTGTTCTTGTGTCTTGTGTGAATCAAACTAAACACTGCATGAATTCGTTTAGGGACGTTAGACTGTTTCACCTTCCATGAAGGCTTGGTAGCTGAAAAACTGCCTACCTGTTTTGAATCTTAGATGAATACTGGTAGAGATTATGATTTGTAAATATGTTGTTTAGCTATCTCTGTAGAGTTAATGATCACATTTTGGTGTGGCAGAACTAAAGTTTTTGTACCCCACAGCAACCTCTCTTAAATTTAGATGGCAGGTGTGTGAGAACTAAATTATCAAGCATGTGGATTTTCATGTACCGTATCCCTTTGAGTTGCATATCTGGTTTTGTAGCTTAACTCATGTATCTCTGATATGTGTTCTTTTGTGAAAACCATGAAGCAACCTTGTAAAAAGATGACTGAGGAATAAATGCTGATTTTGTTTACTCCAGGGTTTTTGTTTGCTGTATTTAATGTGCTCATCATTTACACTAGTAATAGAAAGAAACATGGCCTTTTCCCCAACTGCTGTCTTTAGGTACAGAAAGATAAAAAACTAGTAATTTCCATTGAAACCAACATAGGTGAGTTGAAGATTGACTCAGGCTCACGGCTTGTACTCACCCTTTGTAAGAAAGCCTCAGCTGTCTCTGCAGATAACTAGGATTTGAGGTGCTCTTGGCTGCAATCTTGCTGTAAGTCCTCAGACCAGGTCACTAGGGAGGAAAGAAGAGATTCCTGAAATTTCTGGTTCTTGGTCACTCAGAGGTCCTTGTGTCACTCTTTTCTCCCCAGATTGTCACACTTGAACTGTTGGCTTGTATTGCTGTGTGGGGAACACACTTGAACCTTACTCTATCTAGCAGTCTCCTGGGCTAATAAAACAGCTGGAAATCAGAAGTAATATTTATTGCAGAGTTAAATCAACCTTAAATTGGGCTGGCAAATGAAAAAATGAAGAACAAGAGCAAAAATGGAGAAAAAAGTTACAGGATGAGAAAGCAAGAAGGAATCTCTGACTGGCACTGGCCTGTATTCAGCAAGTAGCACTTTTTCTGAGTGGTTTACCCACAACTTTGGGTGAAGCACCGGAGGCATTTACCACGCTTGAGGAGTAGCTTTGGTTTCTTACACTGGAAAGCTCCCATTTAAATAGCAATCTGTATTTGAGAAGCCTGAACTTTTCGGGTGTAAGATCTAAGTGTACAACAAGACACCCTCCTGATTAAGCTGTAAGTTAAAACAACCAAACAATTGCACTCATCCCCCAGGGAGCTCAATACTCCTCACCAACATGGAGCAAAGCCATCACAGCCTGGCTGCCAGAGCTTGGGTGCCGGAGGAAGCGAAGAGGCAGGAGAACAACTCTACAACAGCCAAGCAGAGGACATGCAGCTGCTGCCTCTTCACACCCTGTCAAGACAACCCTGATACCGCCCATCACTTCAGCAGCACTGCACTGGTGAGCCCAGGTGCAGCCTCTTTCTTGGCCTCCTTCCTATGCAAGTAGGCGAGAGATCTCTCTTCCAAGTTAGCATGCTGTTTAACCTCCACACAAAGGTTTTGTTTCCCCTTTCTCTTGAAAAATGTGTTCTAGCAATCCCTAACGTTATCATCACTGGTAGTGACACTGCACTGCTGGGAACATTGTGGTACCATACCCTCATCCTGAGCCTGTGTTCAGGCTCCAGCACATGTCTGCACGGGGCCCAGCTGAATGCAGTTGGTCTCCAAAAACCTCTTGGGGTGAAACCCCAGAGTGGGTTTCTATGTGTGACCAGACTGTATACATTTGCTCTTCATTTGCCTTTCTGAAGCCAGTTCCTGTGTGTTGGCTTTCGGCGTCTGTGACCCTGGCGTACGAGGTCTTGTCTCGAAAATATTGGAGTCTGTGCTTTATAGCTGATGAGGAAGACTTTGCTATAGTACCTCAGTCCTCTCAACAGCTCCTGCTAAATGCATGCCGCTGGTGAAAATAAATGGGGCTAAAAAAACACTCAGCTCCCTGTATGTGTCTGTAAAGCAACTCCACACTTTTAAAATGTGTTCACTAAGTTCATGTGGTTAAAAATATGTTGACTACAGGAAAAATATCCAACAAGGGACATTCATAATTCTTCATTAATTAAGAGTCAACCCTTTTTCTCCCCCAATTATTTCAAACACCTGCTCACAGTAAATTTCCTTTGCAATTTTTAAATGCTCCTTTAATATTACCCAGAACTTGGAAACATATACTAAGCTTCTCTTATTTTTAATTATTTTCAAATTAATTTTACTTTTCTGAATATTTTCAGTGCTGCCCATTTGTTCAATAAAGCTGAATTTTAATTTTAATTTTTTTTTTTTTCTTAAAGGGCTCCTAAAGTTTCCAGAGACTGCTTTTATGGGGCGTTTTAATGAAAGCTTTTGGAAAGGGCCTGGAGATTTCCAAATTCCTCTCTCGAAGCCTCCTCATCCAAAAAGAAAAAAAAAAGAGGGGGGGAAGAAAAAAAGTCACTTCATCGGGGGTGACTCACATCTCTTGCATACAGCAGGTATTCATCTGGGAGCTAAGCCATCTTGTACTTTGAGTGCAGGCTGGCAATGCATATGGGGTCGAGGGGTCAGAACCCCTTGGCTATGGGTGATTTCAGTGAGAAGTGAGGGCGCCTGGCCACAGGCAGAACCAAGCTCTCACAGCTCCAGGCTGTGTCATCCAGGGACCTGCTGTTAATGTGGAGCTTGCAGAAAGCAAGGAGCACCTTTACCCTCTTTGGACCAGCTCCTAAATCAATGAAAGCCTTGGCAGGGAGTGCAGTGTGTGGGGGTCTGCCCCCACCACCAGCAGTGGGACTAACCCCAGAGGAGGCAGCACTAGAGGGTTTGCTCCATGAGTCAAGGTTTTCAGGCTCTTCTGGGTGCAGCAGGGCCACCACTGCCAGCAGTGCTGCTCCTGCACTGAGCTGGCTGTCTGCCCTCAAGCTGCCAGCTTGCACCATTGCCACCGGGTGGACAATGACCATTGTCACTGCCACCACAAAATCAGATGTGAAGCTATCTTCGAGGCACAACACACTGTTGTCCATTGTGGACACAAGGCTGTGAGGAAGGGAAGGTGAAAGTCGTCTTTTCCAGAGCCATCTGCTCCTCAGTGGGTAATATAAATTCACCTACCCTCTCTGTTTTAGATGTCCAGTCCCTGTTTCATGAACTCTTATTTTTGGCCATGTCCATAACATATGTAGGTGTGACATCTGACCACTGAAAATAGGTCATGGCAAGTGACCTTGGTCCTTCAGGAACATGAATACTTTCATGGAAAGGGTATCAAGACCCCCTGCTCTGGAGCTGAAACAACTCCTTGAACATATCAATCCCATTTCAGACTGCGTGGCTGGAGATGATTCAGAGACATGCGGCAGGGTCTTGCCCCATTAAAATGTGGTGGCCTCAGTGTGATAACTGAGCTTTCCCACTGCAGTGCCGTGTCACCTGCTGCTTGTTACCCTTCTCCTTCCTCAGGAGTTTCATAATGGGTTTCTGATCCCTCACCAACGAAGCTCACTTCATGGCTAAGACTTGAGTAAGCCAAACCACCAGAGTGCTGAAAGAAACTATTCAACTGGCACTGACATTTACTACACTTCTTCATTTTGCTTTCAGCTTTGTTTTCATGCTGTGGTTTATTAGTGCAGACTTCAGAAAAATACATTGTGAAGAGCTTTCATCTGCTTTGTTCTTAATCTCTGCAGATGCCCACATTTCAGGGACTTGAGGAAGCTTTCTAATTGTAGGAGGGCCTTGTTTTGTGCTTGTTGGGTTTTTTTGTTTGTTTGTTTGTGGGTTTTTTTGGTTTGGGTTTTGGTTTTATTTTTCTTTTTCCCTGTGAAAGTGCTGTCTAAAAGCTATTGAGAGAGCCTGAAATATTAGACCTAGTCTCACAAGCATTAGTGGGCAGAGAATAAAGTTCAGAAATAAATTTAAAATGTGGTATGTCACATAAAGCTGCAAGTTGGTTTTTTGGATGGCACTGCCACATGTAAATTATGCTTGAAATTTTCTGTAAATTATTTTACATAATTTTGAACCAACTCATGGCAGAATTTTATCTTGTTGTAACCTGTTGTTCCAATGCTTTTTCAGTTATTGTTACATTGCAACCGTACATTCAGCTTCAGCACCACTTGACTGTGCTCAGTGTTCCCTCATCAATCTTCTCCAGATAGGTCACTGTTCAGCAGATAAGAAAATTATCGCAGCCAGCTTGATTTTAATGTAATAACAGTAAGCTGGGTATTGGCTATGGGTGATTTCCTCAGCTAGAGTCAAAATTAGCAGTCAGTACCGCTGGGGTGGAACTGGTAGCAATGGGAATGTGATGCCCCCATTATGAGGAGCATTTCAAGAGAGAGTAGCTGGGACAGGTGCCAGTTCCCTTTACGTCACCTCCCCAGGGCCAGGGACCTTCGGTTTCACTGGTACCCAGCAGAGCCTGGTGGCTGTGTACAGCTGATGCACGAAGATGCCACTTGAGATACCTTGCTGTAAACGGCTGGTACGGCCACGAGAGGTCAGCATTGTTGTTTTGTACTCAGTAAAATGGTCACTGCAGCGCCTCTGTTGAGGGGCTGATTTGGAAAGTCAAGTACATATGGAAAGGGCAGCACTGCCTGGGCTATGTAGTGCTCTGGTACTCCCAGTTAGGGGCCACCTTGCCAGTCCATGCATATGGAGGCCGGTGACCTTTAAAATATCTCTGACTAATATGACACTTTATTTTCAGCCATAAACAATGCTAAATACAGCTTTTAGCCTCTCCCCTCTGATGACTTAGGACACAAAGTAGAAGGACCCAGCAAGTGCCTGAGCTACGATATCAGAAAAGGATCAAAGAGTTTGTGCAACATGGAGACTGGCCAAGGTGAATGTGGGGAAAGGAATGGTGGAACTGGGAGTTGTTCTTACTTATGTCTGTTTTACACCATTCTCATATTAGCAATAGCGCTACTTTAGGTTGTCTGCAGAACACGAACAGAAAGTAGATGAGATTTAGGATTTGCATGTAAATTAGCTGACATGGGTAGAAAAAAATGAAGCATTCCTGTCATAAATAGAAATTTCCACACCATATGTCTTGTATGTTGAGACAGATTCCATAGGAAGTTACCATGTTCCAATATTTAAAGGGTGGCTACAAAGAAGACAGAGACTCCTTTTTTACAAGGAATCACATGGAAAAGATGAGGGGTAATGAGTAAAAGTTACTCCTGGGGAGATTCCAATTGGACACAAGATGGAAATTTTTCATTATGATAACAGTCGGCCATCAGAATAATCTCCCCAGGGAAGTGGTGGATTCCCCAGCATTGGACACTTTTAAGATTCAGCTGCACAGGGCGCTGGGCCATCTTGTCTAGATCGTACTTTTGCCAATAAAGGTTGGACCAGATGATCCTTGTGGTCCCTTCCAGATTGGTATTCTATGATTTCATGGTGATTCTATGAAAAACATCAAGTGAGATGACAAGTACTCTTTGTGACTTTTGGGGCGCCTCTGTTGCTCTTCTACTGGCTTGGTTGGGATATGAGGGCATTAGGCAACTAGTAAGGTTGATCCTTTGTGTAGTAAAACACTTCTTTGCTCTTTGCACAGAACTCCTGTTCCTGTCCTGAAAGAAAGGACAAGGATGGTGGTCTCAAGTTTCATATACGATCTCTTTCTCTATTTGTATGAAAGCTGAATGATTATTTGTAAGATGAAAGCAGAAATTTTACAGTCAGAGAAGACTGCTGTGATAGCCTTGTCTGATCTTCAGTACTTTAGATGACATAAGACCTCTCCCAATTAATTTATTCTTGAACTATAGCATGGTTAAAAAAAAAAACTTCTTGTCTGATTTAGTTCACCTTCTAGCCATTGTCTCTCGCTTTACATTTGCAAGGCTGAACAAATCCCCACTAGCAAATGTCTCCTCCTCACCAAAGTACTTCTTGACTGACCTTTCAAGCTCTGCCTTGATCTTCTCTTTAAGATAAGCAGGATTGTTCTTTCTTTCCTGTCTTTTACTAAGAAACATCTGGATCATTCTCACAAGTCAGTTTTCTGAGGCCATTCTTATGCCATAGGCACTGTAATGCAACACAGCATAACAGTATCTGTAACCTCAGTGTCCACTATAACAGGACCTCGGAATCCTTCCTATGCATTCCCCTGTTGCCTTTTTCAGCACTCTTGATCACCATTAGGCTCAGTGATCATTTGGTCACCAACTTAGGCTATGACCTGCAAGTTCTCAGTGCCTGGCTTTCACTGTTGCCAGGACAGAAGTTCCCAGTCCACAGGAAAGACATTTGTTCCTTTGGTATCTGATTAATAATACTGATAAGTATGTGGCAGTTGCTGGGCTCCAGAAATAATGTCAGTTTACTGTGAGTGGCCTTGCCCTTTCTCTGTGTACCAGCTGAAGAACTGATATGACAACAGTGTCTCAGGTCAATCCAAAGGTTTCCATGCCAGCCACCAATGGCTGGAGCTATGTATACTTTCAATCAGAGCCAAAATTCCAAATAAACCAGTAGGGTCAAGAGAGGAGACTTGTTAAGGAAATACGGCATAAATCAAGACAGACCTTGTTTGTGAGGGTCAATGGAAGGAAGACATCCGCAGGTAGTATGATAGCAAGGTAGAAATAATCCAGCTTTAAGAAAAGTCAGGAATCTGGCTCACTGTAAACGCATGATGGTGATGGGGCTGAGGAACTCCAGCAGTATCATATTTACCAGTGAGGAAAAAAGTACTCTCGAGGGTTTAGCAGAATGTTTTAAAGTAAGACCTAAAAGAACCGAGAACAAATTTATCTACTGTCATTCATTCTGGCCTTCCAGCCCCTAGCTAAGGGAGACTCCCTTGCCTGTAGAGTTTATGATCCAAGCAGACAAGCAAGCCAAAGGCAGCAAGGAGAGCAGAGGTGCAAAGTGGCTTGACCAGAGTCCACTTGTCTTCCAGTCTTGGTCAAACATCTCCCCTCATGTCCTGTTTTAACAAAGTACATCCCCAGCTTCTGGCCACCACCCATCTATGCTGCCACAAACCCCTGGCACCCAAGTGTGCTTCTTCACCATGAGTGTGAGCATTCCTCAATGTTTCTCAAGCAAAAACTGAGCTCAGGTGGTAGATCATTGCTAACCCAGCTCACACTGACACAGAGCAGTTAATGAGCACTCACAAGAGCAGCTCTGGCAGCAGCTCTGGCAAAGGGAAGGCAACAAACAGTCAGGAATGGGCCGAAGCTCCTCATGTCCACAGCCAGCTCGTCTGCAGCCCGGTGGACCAGTCTGCACGTTCTGTGGAAGAGCTTCAACTCAAGCCTTGGGTGCTCATCCCAACTGCATCTCATGCTGCCCATACAAGTCCCCGGTGTAGCCCCAGCAGCCTGTTCTGTCAGTGACAAATCTGTTAGTTTTTTTAAGGATAAAATGGGTAAAGGAGGGTAAAGGGCTGCAGAAAGCAGTTTGTTACAAATAGGCAAAACCAGCACAAAGTAGAGGACACAAATCACCCCACTCAGACTCTGCTGCCTGCCAAGGTCATCACCACTGAAGTTATGGCAATGTTACTGGTGATTTTACTAGAAAGGGTCAGGGCCTTTGGTTATGCTGGATTGCGGGGAAATGACCCAAGGACAGTGAGAAACCAGCCATGGGCCTCATTCTCCTGTGAACTCCAATCCAGTGTTCACGTGTTCCCATTTAAATAAGAAAAAAGCTCACACTACACAGTGTATGCTGACACCAGCAATCTTGTAAGCAATGAGGTGTTAAGGGTGTCTAACTAGTAAAGGCATGAGCAATCTAAAGAGGCAGCAAAGGTGAGCTGGGCAGTGTCTTCTCTCTTTGCCGCCACTTGAACCAAGAGAATAACTAGCTGGAAGGGCTGACAAAGCAGATGGAGGGAGTCCTTACTCTTAGTTTCTTAAGCAAACTTGTGCATGGTGGCACACTCAACATAAAGGCAGCATTGTCAATTTTTAAGCATCAAAGTATCATGCCTTCCAAAATCCTGAGAGTGGCTTAAAGATCCTGGAACTTCTTAGAAACAACAAATGTCAATTTCCTTTTATTTTCCTTTGGGTTTTTGAGCCTTTGGGGAGAATTTGCTTCCTCTTTGTTGCAAAAGTAAAGGTTTACCTTTTGCTCTGAATGAATGCAAAGGGCTGTGTGGACTCCCTTGATTCCAGCTTCTGGGTCTTTAAGGGAAACACCAAAAGTCATTAAGATGTGCAATTAAATCATGACCGTGGCTAACACAGCAAATATAAATGCAAGCCCTGCCTTAGAGAACAAAGACCTATTCATTCTGCTTAAACTGGTCTTGAGACTTGATTGCTGCTTCTTTCCCTCCCCCTGCCCCCATCCTTATTTCTTCAGAAGGAAGGGTAACTTTCTTGGCTTACGCCACATCCTGGATAGTCAGAAAAGCCTGTGCTCAGCTACCTGAATCCATCTTGCCTCCTGTCTGCCAGTCCTCTAGAAATGTGAGGTTACAGGCAAACAACAGCAATGAGTGAGCAGAAATAAAGAGCCTTGATAACTAAGGTAAAGTGGCCCTTATGCAACTACAGATGATAGGGGCAGAAAAATAGGAGCCGGAAATGTTGAAAGGCAGCTGAGGTTGCATTTCTTGTTGGAAGTGAGAGGTGAAGGAAGATCAGTTGGCAGCGAGTGCTCTTACTCCGTACATCGAGAGGGATTTGCCAGCAAAGGATATTAATGATCTGAGACTGAACTGCAAGTCCACAAGGGAAATTTGAATTGAAAATGAAAAAGACAGAAAGCAAGGCAGAGGGATTTGTATCGAGTTAAATTGTCAACATTTGGAGATGGATGAATCACTGGAGCTCAGACTAGGAGGAACAAAAAAACCCAACCTCCCAACAAAGAAGCCAAAGAAAACAGCAAAACATAACACCAGTGTCTTTCTTTATCCCGAAGTTAAGGCTCTGCCAGCTTGACCTTTTCTGGTTGGTCATATTTGTGAAACAGGATTGGCTCAGAGGTGGAAAGTGGTAGTCTACAGAAGGGGACAGATTGCCTTTGACAACTTTCAAAAACTGGTTTTGTCCCTTTTCCTTCACACCTCTCTTTTTTTTTAGTCATCAGAAGACACCTCATCTCTATGGTATTCAGTAAGATTTACCTGACTGAATCTCTGTTACCAGATGAAGGGCATTCAGAAGCTAATCCATCTAAACGGATTGTTGGCCAGGAAAGCGGAAAGGGCTATGGTGCAATTTGGGGGGATTTGTTTTTATGGAGACCACAGTTTGTATTGAATTGCCCTGTTTTATAATCCTATCTCTGTTCTGTCAATAATATATCACAAGATGTAATCTGTGGAAAACATCTCCTAGACTTTTTGCTCAGCAAAAGACCTCTTCTTAAACACGAGGATGACATATTTCAAATTTTAAGTTCTATGCTAGTGCTGCAATCTACAGGAAGGGCTGGGAGTTTGATTTGTTTTTTTCTCTTTTTCTTCCTTCTTAGAAGTCAATTGAGACTGAGGCATTTCCAGGACTATTTATGCCCTTGAATTACTAGAAACTGGCTGAGAGCCTTGGATTTGACTTCCTCTTTCTGAAATGAAGTATGGTCCGCTCATGTCCTGTAGCTTGCTGATGAAAAAAGTGCCAGGGCATGAACCAGGAGAGGGTCTGGAAGGAGGATAGGAAGGTCCCTGCTACCCCTACACTCTGATCCAGCATGGAGTAGGTCACAGAAGAGCCTCTACTCAGGAGACAATTACAGGCCAATCCAAAGGACAACCTAAAACTGGGACAAAACTTCTTTCTCCTTCAAACCACAGAATTTTCCAATAAAATACATATTTTAGTAGCAAGATGTGAATTTGGCTGATCCTTAGGCTTAATTTATTAACAGTTTAAACCAAACTTTCAGGCAATTAGCCGAATTTACTGCTTTGCATGGCCTAACTAGAAACTGCTCCTTGTTTCATTGGAGAAAGAGATTCCTTACAAGTTCCCCAGGATGTCTTGGTTTCAGGCATCTGAAACAAGCAGATCTACCCAAATTTACTTGCCCTTCCATGGCTTCACTCTCTCTTCTTCCACTTTTAAATGTAAGATATGCTGAAGTGTGTGAAAACCATTTACATGCATTTCCCACACTTTCCCAAAGCCCAGCCTGTATTCCAGGGGAATATGTGAGCTAACTTTTTCCCAAAGCCATCCAGCCTCTGTGAAATAACATAGAAGAAGGAGTTGAGCTACTTCAGGATCTCACACCGTGGCATTAATAGTTGTTGATTTTCATATTAGCTAGGAAGTGGTCAGAACTTCCTTCATGTTACCTTTCTAGTAATCCTTAGTTGTCTTGCAGAAGCATTGCCCCATTATTTTGTCATTATTTATCTGGTCAAAAATGTTCTACAGCATCAGGGTTTGCAGACTGTTTAAAGTAACACTAAAAAGTAGTAAAGGTGTTCTGAAATCCTCCTACATATTTTTGTTGCATTTAAGCAAATAAGTTGACTAGATAAAGCACTTAAACCAGCTAAAAATTGAACATGCCAAATTCCCTGGTTCTTACAAGAAAGGCTTAAGACACTACGAAGTCAAATCAATGATGAAGGCTCCCAACTTTCAACATTTAGCTCAGTGAACTGTAAATTAAATCTCCATGGGCTGAAGTGACTGTCTTGCTTGCTTCTATTTTATGGTAAAAGTTAGCAAAGTGTTTTCCAGGATTCCCAGAGAGACTGGCTCATTTCTGGAGCATTTCTTCCATCCAGCCTCGAGAAAGAACAGAATATTTGCAAAAGATGGGGTTTAAGAAAAGAGGAATATATTAATATTTGTTTGCTGGCAACCATAGCAGGACACTGGAGGAGTGAGCAGGGAAAGGAGGTGGGCATACACTCTGAGGAAATTCCCCTCTACAATATTGTGGTGGATAACTCTGCCACTGTTCTTCTTTGCATGTGTGTGTGTGTGTGTGTTTTGTTTGTTTGTTTAATCTGACCTGTAAAGAAGAATTGCATTTTCAATAGTCTAGAAACTGCCAGCCACTAGTTAAAATACACCGTGAGTCGACAGAGAGCAAAGCCCAGATGCACACAGGCTTTTAGGCACTACATTTGAAATTAAGTACCTGCAGACCTGGCTTCCAGGCTGTGCAAACCAGGCACAGGAGCTGGGGAGGGACTGCTGCTTCTCACCCCAGGGGCCAGAAATGTCCTGCCAAAAAGAGGAGACACACAGATGGACTTCACAGAGAATGAGGAGCCACAGAGCACACCCAGAACAAGGTCAGGCGGGTGGACCCTGGAAAACCATGTTTCTGCAGCTGCAGTGAGAAATATAAAGGCAGGAGCTCTCCTGAGACACCTGATGTGGAAAGACCATGGGGGGAATGTCACATCTAGCCAGGGCTGGCTCTTGACTTTTGGTGATACTGGCTGAGTCACTGCTGGCAAATGATGTCCCAAGGAAATCACTGAGACTGCCTTGTGTGAGTAATTGCTCACTGGCACAGACCTCCCAGCCCGTCTCTCCTGTGCCCTTGGCAATGGTGCTTAGGGTGAAAACAAATAAATAAAATGAAAAAACCTCCCTCAACTCCCCCAGCTAGTTTCCAATGTGTTCGAAGCCTTTAACAAAATATTTGGAACTTATTTTCAGAAAACGTTCCAAAGGTTTCCCAAAGCCCAGATTTGTCTAGACTCTCCCATCCTCAGTGCAGGGAAACAGGGTGAATGGATAGGGTGTGATACAGATTTTTTTGAAAGTTTGTTTGGATTTCAGGAAGTTAACAAGATAAGCCAAATAGCCCTTTCCTGCTTTTGCTCTTTTATTTTTTTTTTTTTTCCCCTCAATAAGTCCTGACAAGAAATGCTCAAACTAAACAAAACTCAGATGAGTTTCTTGAGTTCCCTCTGTCTCACCTCTCCACTGAAAAACCACCCACACCTGAGACTGGGAGACAGCACCAAATCAGTCTTTACAATCTAAGCCCCTGGGCACATATGGAAGCTGCTTCCTTTGTCACTTCTGCAACACAGAATACTGATTCCTTTTTTTTCCTGTCTCATTCAAAACTGGCAGGAAGACAGCGGGAAATTATTGAATGCGGATTTCAAGATGCACCAAAGGCATGGAGGGTCTGATCCAGAGGGGAAGAAAGTAGATAGTTCTTATTGCATATAGTCCCAGGTGTTGATGTATGGTGGAACCATTTGTTGCACATCAGTCTTGCTGACAGAAAAGCCTGAGCAAAGACAAGTAGGAGAGGCAGGTCTCCAGTCTAGCTACCCTGTGCCCAATGGAGGTTTCTGCATAACAGCCAGAAATCACTTCTCCTCCATACAAGTTTGTTCCTAAGAACATTTCTGTGTTTGGAATAAAGTCTGGTAAAGGAAGCTTCGTGATCCCTCAGTTTTTACATAGCTTAGTACAGCTATGGGTGTTCAGCTTGTCCATAGGTGTCTGATCTGAACATAGCCCTTCTTCATGTCCTAAGTCAGACAGACCCCTGCATTTTAGATGTAAGAAATCTGGATGTCATACTGATACATCTATATCCACAAACTGGTTACTGTGAGTGTTTGCTTCTAGAGTAGCACATTTGTAAGAAAGAGAAAATCAGGTCTCCCAATATAAATTAATTTTCTTTCCCCCTACCTACTTCCAGCACTATCCCATCACTCTCCTTTCTCCCAGCTCTCTGGTTGTGCTCCTGTGCAAAACACAAATGTTTGCCAGCCCTGCTTTGTAGAAACCAGAGTTTTAATATTTGATCAGAAAAATCTCTGGAACCCTTGATATTATCGTAACTTTGAGGCTGGGGAAATAAGTTCTGCTCCTCTGCTGGAACACACTGATGTTCCTCCCCTCTTGTTTATTTGTATGATCTGAACTAATTTATTACTTGAAATCTACACCACCTAAAAGCATTTCCTAGAGCTATTTTTTTAAAGTAGCTTGCTAAACTGACTTTGGAAGTCACTTAGTGGTTGCTGGGTATTTGAGCTCTTTCGTGGTAGCAGATACTTTTCCACCAGCAGATGTTACCATAGCATAACAGGAAGATGGAGAAGGACTACAATAGGCAGGATATTAATACAACTAAAGTAACATTAAGGGTTAATGCACCAGCTAGCCTTTGAAACTATACATGCTAAATGCTCAGAACAATTTGAAATCTGTACCAGTCAAGTAAGCAGCATGTCATATAGGATTTGTAATAACAAGACATTGTCCCAAAGCAGTATTTCTCTTTGCAAGATCAGAAAACCTGTACCATTCCTGTAAGACTTTCTGAAATACATATACATATATGTATATTTAACAGGTCACTAAGTCATTTTCAGATAGTTGGTGGTCCTTTCTTTGAAGATACATACCTGTTGTGAAAAATGTAAGTACTGAAAATAACTTAATAAAGCACACATAGCAGTATAAACATCTGCCCATCCAAGGGCCTTAATCTCAGTTTTGGAGATCTCTAAAATGGGGGAAGAACAGTTTATTTTCCATGATTCTGGAGGCTTTGCTCTCTTTGATGAGCCTGTAAACAGTGAATTATGACAGTTAGATGCTGTCTAGGCTCCAAAGAGACTCAGCTTCTCCATAGTTGCCTGAGTAGCTTTCCATATTTGTCTCTGTCAGCCTAGCCCTTTTGTTCTAACCTGTCCCTAATTAATGAGATTTATTGGCTCTGAATCTCTTAATCCATGAACCAGCACTAATTCTGTGTATGGTACTCTGTAAGAGTACCATAAATTCAAGAAATGGCAATTCCAAGAATTCCAGGACTTCCAGGTGAAATGCATACTGGCCATGGTGTTCCCATAGTGCCAGGTAGAGCCGCATTGCAGGTTGCACGTCCGTGTGCACGTAGAGGCCAGTGAGTCTGTATCGTGCGTGTACCTCTTCACTAGGAGGTCTCCCATGACAGAACCGCCGTCAGATTATAAAGCTGTGACCTCCCCAGCAGTTCAGTCCTTTGCAGACTCACACTGCATTGCTACAAAGCCGTTTCCAACGAAGGGTTTTTGGAAAATATTACATATGTTTCATCACTCCTTCTGTTGCAGCTGCTATTTCTGCCTTTTTTCTCATTTTGTTTCTTCCAACTATTGATTTGCTTCCCTGTTGGGAAGAGAGATGAGACACTAATGTACAGAAACTGTAAACAGCCTCATTTTTAGAATAACTGGAACAAGAACAGAACCGTTGTCATTTGGACAGAATAGGAAAGCCTAAGGAGATTCCCAAAGAAATTTTCACCTAAAAGCCAAATGAAGAAAATGTTATTACTCCAACTAGCTTTTTATCATGTATTTTGGGCTGCTCAATTGCTAATAACATAGGCTTGAGTTAATTTTTTTTTAAAAAGTACATAAAGTGCATGCATGACACCACAAAAAAAATCTTCCTTATACATTTACATATCTAATTTTAAGTGCCCAGATTTGACCAGTACCACTTGCAAATAGACACCTTCTTTAAGGATTTGACTGCTCCAACTGTACCCAAAACATCTGAGGGTCCAAGGATGCTCTGTGGGTGGCTACGCAAAATTCAAACCCATCTGGCAGGCAGTTAGACTGCAAGTCTCAATCTGTCATGCCTAATTTCACCATTTATGGCTGCAATACATTATGTTTGGAGAGGGAGTATCAGCAGCATGCCATGCATTAATCCAAAGGCTGAATTCCTTAACAGATTAAATAGCCTTCATCTCTGATAAGTGATTGCATTTCTGGTGCATGAATGGTGCTGTGAAGCACATAATGCTCTTACTAGCTGGGAAAGAATACAGCATGAGAAAGTCCCTTTCCAGACTCACTTCCCCAGGATGTCATTTGGATTTAGAAATATCTGTGGGCGGCAAAGCTTCCACCCACGTTTCTAACTTCAGTCTTTCCTGGATACTTGAGTTCCCTTAGGACCGACATATCATGGTATACCAAAAAATATTATATATAGCTTTGCCCTCTAGATCAGCAGTGCCCTCTGGAAGAACCCTTTGCTTTACTGGCAGCAGCAAACACACATTATTCAAAGTTGCAAGATCAGCAGAAATAGGGAGCTTTTCTCTTTGACAGCAGCTGTAGTTGTCTGGTCTGAAATACCTCAGACTAGAATGACAGTTTACCACAAAATATCCCCATCCTGTCTAAGGAGCTTGCCCAAAACATGCCCTTTCTCTCCTTACCTTCCAAACTTGGCAGTGTGTGAATACTGATTTTCCCAGTCTATCACATAAGAAGTTCTGAAGAAATGTTCTTTCCTCAGTCACTTCTGCAAACTCTGTAAGTAAAGGTTAAAATGCACGGGTACAAAACTACTTATCGGGGAAACAGAGCAAATTCTGGTTCTAAAACACAGAAGCAATAAAGAGCAGTCTATAACCAAAGGTTGAAGCCAGTGCTGCTTTTAGATCTGAGATAATCACCGAAGTATTTAGCAGAACAGAATGCTATACTTTCTGGCACGCTCTTTGCCTGAAAACGGTTACTTAATGGACTGGGGTGACAGTAAAAGAAAAGGCACATTTCTAAGAATTTGGACAGCATAATTGCACTCTGAAAAATAAAGACACGCCTTTTACTCTGAAAACTGAACTAAATTTGGAGTTAAATTTATTTTTTAACACATATGAAGATAATTTGCTCTAGCTTCACCATTGGATCTAAAAAAAATCAAACTAGGCTCTTGCTGGCTTCTGAGACATTATTAATAATAAAGATTCTGAAAATTCAGTTCTGCAGTCTGTTTTTCGTCACAACATTCAGTACCAAATATAGCTGAAGGAGCAGTTTGGCATTTTTGCCTGAACTTTGAAGTCCTGTTGGTGATGTAAGAACCGGAAGAGTTTTTCTGGAGCTGCATGATGTCTCAGAAATATTATCAGAAATAGAAATTAGTCACAAATGATTGATGAGTCATTAGATTAACTCTCTATGTCCATGCAGTTTAGCATACCACTTACTGCTCATTCACAATCTAACTTTGCGGAGCAAAGTGTTGTCTTGGCAATGCTGTATATTAGGGTGCTGGTTTACATATATATATATTTGACATAAGCACCTTCTTCAAGAATCATGGGCATGTATGAAGGCAGGGACAAAGACTTGGTTCCTTTGTTCCCTCACACCTCTTGCTGCAAAGGAGTATCCTTAAGCGCAGATGTAGTCACTGATACGACTATGTCATATGGTTTGGTTGATTGGTCCTGAAGGTTGTTTTCAAGGTTTGCTCGATCTCATTTTTCATTGACTGGAGTCTCTGGTGGCATGTTCAAGTGAATCTTGCCTAAAAGTCACTTTAGAAGGCTGGGTAAGTAGACATGGGGTAAAAAAGGAAATCTCAGTTCTCTTGTTGACACAGTCCTCTTGTTCTGAAGATACCACAGTTGAATTAGAATGAAGGACTCTGAGGTTAAAACTAACAGCTGGTCATTAGTCCAGAGAAGCCATGAACCTTTTCTGTTTGCCATGAGCTACTTAGCTTACCAGAGGCAATGAACACAGAAAACACAAAAGCCTTTGGATTTCGGTTTGAGGAAGTTCACCCTGGGTTAACTTTTCTCCCATGGGGGTTTGGTTGTCATTTTGCATTAATCTGTGGAATGATGTAATACTAAAAAATTACACTCTGAATGCTAAGCATTATGGAGGTTGGAATCTATCACTCAACATGGTCCAAAAATAAAAATGAGTTTGTCCCGTTTAGTATCACTTGAGCATTGCCTGTCCTCAAAACACACTTACTGGTCAGTAAGAAAATGTCCATTTACAGAAGGATTATACTTTTAAAAAGGTTTGTTTATATACAAATAAATACTTTTCATTACAGAAAAAAGAACACTTGAACTACAGGATTTTCCTCAGCCGAGAAGGATTATAGCTGTATTTATATGTGACCTCAACCAGGAGATGCTGGATGGTCACACAAAATGGTTATAGCTAGGTGTATCTACATGAGGACCTGTGCATAGGAATGCCCAGCAGACTCAGACTGTGGTAACAGTGACTCTGGGATCACACTTACAAAAGAGGAAAATTTGAAGAGGATCAGAAATGTGCATAGCTCTACCTTTCTGCTTCATCATTCCTCTCCTATAAGAGGACATTGCAGAAATAGATTTTCCCTCACTTATCCCAGCACACCCAAAGAACCCTCAAAAAAGCTTTCCTTGCTACAGTGTTCAGGACAGTGACATTTTTGTTTTGTAAACTTTTAGGAAAGCATGTGCATCAGCTTGAGATTTGGACCTCTAGCCTTTACCTTGTAAGCCAGGCTTTTCTTACAGCTGATAAGGGTGATAGTCCTCACTTGTGTGTTGGCTAGTCAAGTGGCTGGATAGCAAACTTGTCTGTAGGCTGTTAGGACACTTGTTACAAGGGTTTTATAGGCATCTTTAACACTAAATGCTGTGATGAGTCTCTCAGCCATGGCCTTGAGGCACAGATGAAATCACTGAAGAGTTTTCTGGGGTATGTGAGATCTTAGCTTAGTTCTTGCTTCTGTTTGAGGGAATATGAATGCACATCTTCTACAGGGTGTTTCAAAAAGATGGACTCAAATGGAAATCACTGTATCTCTGAGGTGGGGTCTGACTTTTTGGAACACCCTGTACTTCTAGTGTAGTTGCACATGAGCCATGACCAGGCTGTATGTGGTATTCCAGGTCAAGCCTTTCCCACTACTGAAGCTCTTTCACTTTGTTGGTAATAACTCTTCACCAGGCTGGAGAAGGTGAGGTCTAGAGGTCAGGGCATTTATGTGGGAATACTGAGATCTGCGTCATTCATCCCAAGGGGAGGCTTTGTGTGTGGGCTGTGACATTATCATTCACTTCCTCTCTGGCATACTGGCTATTTATGCAGGTTCAAATTACTGCAAAGAGAGGAAAGATCTGAACCAGGGTCTTGCAGGTCCTCAGTGAGTGTTTTAACCTTTCAGCCCTTGGCGGGGAGACGGTGAGGACAGACCACCTTCCCTGGCTGTATTTTCTGTAAGCACCAATCCAGCTGGAATGTCCAAGATCAACTTCTCAAGTAAGATGGGTAAGGGACATTTTTTTTATGGATCATGGCAAACCCCAGGTGTGAAGGACTTGCTTTGCAACCCAAAATGGTAAATGAGAGAGGTAAACAATGCTAAGACTATCTAAAACCCTGAGCTTCAGGTGGCTAGAAGATGACAGTGTTGTAAAGACATGTGACAAGGGACTTCACTCACCTCTAGACTTAGAGAGCAGCTAAGTAACAGCTTTAGGCACTCTTGGGTTATTTAACCCTGTGGAGCCTTTTGAAATCAAGATCAGTGTGCTTTCCCCAGGCAGAGTTCTGGAGATTGAGTCCCAGGACTTCACCAGGGACCTTATAATGCAAAGCTCAGTCCTCAGTGCCAGCTACAACTCCAGTAGTATCCAAAATGAGCCCATCCTCATCTCCAGTCCCACACACAGTCCCTTGGTGCTTGGTGTGCTTTTGGAGAAAGGGTGTTACTGGCTACAGAGCCCGTCTGTTACTGGTGTAAGGGAGTTTTCTGGCCATCTCTACTGCACTTGGAAGGAAAGGCTCCAGGGGATCTCATACCATAATGAACCTGAAACCACGGATTAGCTTCTGTTGGCCCTGGCTTCAATAGGTTCATTGCATAAGTATGGTAGCTATATATTATATAGGCCAGACAAAGAGCTCATAAGACAGCATAGCAGGGAGCAGAGTTAGAAATGGTAAAGCATGTTTTTCCCTCTTGCTGGAAAAAGAGAACCACATTGACTGAGGTCTGTCAGAAACAAATGTAGGTATTGAGACCCATGCTCTCCTGCAGAGTTCAGTGCTGGCTAAGTCATCTCTACTGGAGTCTGGCAAGGACCAGTGCAAGTGAAGAGACGAAAAGCGGGTGATTATTAGTCTGTGCAACAGAGGGTTAACCTGGGTTATGCCAGCAAATCATGACATAATGCTGACTCTGACACTTTGGATTCAGTGAATCTCAGTTGCAGGACTTATGCAAGCACAGCTATAATCAGAGCTCTGCTGTTACTATCTATATTAATAGAAGACTGAATTTGACAGGGAAGTCCTGAGTGTCCCAAGCATGGACATGTTGTTCCTTCTGAGTCAAAGGTCTCCATGAGTTTTACTCAAAACTGGACTGTGCAAACTACAGCAAGATAGGGAGCAGTTACTCACAGCTTTCATCCCAGTATGACTAAGCATCTGCGTAAGTGCCCACAAGCATGTACAAAGGTTATGAAAATTAAGTTTTAGCATTTACTCCGTTCTCATGTATGAAAATTCTCATTGAAGGCACAGGCAGATTTTCGCTAAAGTAAAGAATGAATTAATACCCAAACATTTGCTCATTACAGCCTGTTTCTTATTTGCACCAATGTTCTTTTGCACGGTGTCATATCTCAAAAAAGCCTGGGACCCAACTTAACATACAGTCCATCTAAACTGGCAGTGTAAGGTAAAAAGTTGTAGCATAAGTGGTAACCTATCCCATTGCAGTTTCCATTGACAGTTTTAATTAAGAAGACTGGAAAAAACATTTCTAAAGGAAAAAACAAAACAAAACAAAACAAATCCTTTAAAGGCCACTGCAGGTTTCTCAAAACATCCAAATATTAGTCAGCTTAGAAACTCAAAATTAAGATGTTTCTTGAAACAGAGAGAACAAGATTCAAAGTAGAAATACACAAGACATAGTCACAGAATCACAGAATGTGCACAAAGCACAATGCACAAGGGCTAAATCCTGTGGGAACATAAGTGTGCCCTGTCTGGAAATCTGTGGTAGTGCAAAAGCAGACAAACCCCACTCAGCCACCAGCCACCACAGTGTTTTCATTAAAGGCTCCCTGGGGGAACTGGGAGAGGATGTAGGCGCAGGATTTAAACAGAGTTACCAAACTCACAACCTCACTACTGTCAGGGGACAAGACCAGCAACTGGAAACTCCAGTAGAACCAGCCCACCCGTTTGGTTTCCTTTGCCCCTGTGCCACCCCTGAAGCAATCCCTGAGATAGCAGGCACCTGCTGTGAGAGGGGCTGAGGAGAAGGTTTGTGTTCTCTTTCGTAGCACAGAATGGCCAGAGGAACAAAGCCCTGGAGGGTACAACCTCCTGGCTAGTTGGGAAAGGCAAAGGAGAAGCCCAGGCACCGAAGGAAGGAGGTTGCAGGGACACAAGGCAGCAAGCCCAGCAAGTGCTAAAGAAAGGGCAGGCTATGAAAGGCAAAGGCTGAAAATCAGGGACGACGAGGTAGTAATGTGGATAAGAACTGGCAGACAAAAAGGGTTGGCTCTGCAGAGCCTACCTCCAGCCTGTGCTCCGGGGCCCATCTGGATATTGTTAGGCCCCTTGCCCACCCACCCACCATGCCTGGAACGTGCAAGTACCTTATCTTGCATTTCTTCTAATGCAGAACACCAACTTCTTTTTATACTTCTTGGCACAGTTTATGACCTTTTTACAACTCCTTCCCCGTCAGGATATAGACCATAAAGATATTTTAAATGACTTCTGTTGGTGGTGATCTATTAGTTGGAATAATGGCTCCATATGCAAAATATGAACCCATAACCACTGTAAGCTAGCACTATGCCTTCATGTCATTGAAATCCTGTTTGGAGAGCCACTTATGCTTTGAAGTTGCAAGAAAATAGCCAGCAAATAATTAAGTAGAAGGACTGTTGAGCATAATTTATGTAACCTTTCCCATTTTCAAACTGCAATTACCTATGTAGGGAATGAATGAATAGTGCATTTTCAGTTCAGTTGCTGAGAAGTATCAGAGGAAAAAACATTTGGTTTAAACCAAAGAAGAATTTTTCAAATTTCCTTGAAATGCAAAAAGACAGGAATTATTTATTTTCTGTTTCAAATTACTTAATCCTTTTAAAATGCTTTTGAAGCTGTAGATTGCCTGCGAAGTGAAAAATGTAATTTCAGGGTGAAAAGTCATGGCGTCACTTCAGTCTTCAAACAGAGAGGTTAGACTTCCCAAAACTTATTACTTTAGAAGACTACCAGGACAAATGCCTCCAACGATCTAAAATCTTCCCATAAGCATGTTATTTTTTGTTCTAAATTTGCAAAAGCCTTGTCTCAGAAATGCATCTTTTTGACTAATAGAACACTGCATTTGCTGCTCACTATTCCTCTGACCCTTCTGCCTCCTTTCTACCCAGCACTACCCATCCATTTGCATCACAAGTGTTTAGGGTTACACTGCTTATGTTAGCCTAGGGCACAGCCATCACTCATCGAATATTCCTACCCCAATGCCAGTGCAGAGAACTGTGTTTCCCACCTCTCCCTCCCCCAGGTACAGACATACAGCACCATGAATCAAGAGGTTGCACCCAAATTCTGGAGAGGAAAAGTTTGTCTCATAGTATGTAAAGAGTGCTGGGATGAATAAACAGCAGCAAAACTTTGCCCATTCATCAAGATAACTTAATCAAGGTACAGTGAACATAAACTTGTTCACTTCCTAAGTTCCTGCAGGTCTCTGAACTGCCAGAGGAAGAAAAGTGCCCAAATGTGGAGCCCTTCAAACAGCCCAGCATACCAGTGGTATCCCTAATCTCTCTAGTTCATCACACTTCTTCACTGCTGCTCACATGCTTGATGTGTTGCACAACACATCAGCTAGCTGGAAAAAAGAAAATACGAATCCAGAAACATAAAAGAAAAAAGGTATCAAAGGTCTGTGTAACAGCCAGGGAAGAAAATGGCTGTTTCTTCAACCTTCTGTGGGCCTCCATTGACAGTTCATAGCACTGTTGTGTTTTGGGATGGAGGGATTTCTGCTTCTAACTGCTTGTGCTATTCATTCAACCACTACACAAAACATACCGCTACATGTTCAGGAATAGATGATTGCAAACTTGTATGCAGGTTGTTTTTTTTATACGTATGTATGTTTTATATATACTTTTAAAAATGAATACAAGAATACTGCTGTGAATTATCTGCCTCAAAGGTCAATTAAAAAAGCAAGTTGTTAAGTGTCAGACATTGATGTTATAGAAAAAATGCTTGTCAAAAGTCCTCTGTAGTTCAGTGGCACTGTTGAGAAAATGGGCATCTATATGGTGGGGTGACTGAATCTGACCATGAACGGTTGTTGGTGTGAGAAGGTATTTCAGGTGTATCAGGCTGTGGGCTAGGTTCACAACAGATAAGAATTCATGCACAATACATGCATTTAAGTAAATTTGCACCAGCTTTCACCCTGTTGCATCTAAAGTGTGTCTGTAAGCACATCTCCAAAGCTGTCATTAGAGTGATTTCTCCAAGTCTTTAGAAACACAGGTCTGACATCTTGTTACTGATGACTTGTCCATAAAGGTGTGCTACATGCAGGACTTCAGCAGCAGAGGAGTTCCTGGGACCTGCAGCATGGATGCAGCTTGTGGGAGCAGGTGGGTGCGCACGTGAGAATGACAGCAACATACACACACACACAGCAACACACACAGAGCAACACACAGCAGTACACCACAACACACTGCAGCTGCAGAAGTGCCAACGTCCTGTTGAGTGACAAGATGATGTGGTCATGTGGCAGATTTGAGTAGGACAGGGTGATGGATGCTGTGGCCTCACGTGGTACAGATGTCTTAGCTGTAAACTTGGATAGTAACTACGAATGTCTCCTGTAAGGTGGTGAAATGCCGATCACTTTATTTTTGAACCCACAAAGGTAATGACCACTGCAAGAGTCCAGCTGCTGTCAATGGCAGTAACGTGTGTTGACCATTCCTGCATGGCTCTTTGAAAGTTTGGTTGGCAATTCATTGGACTCCCCCTGGCTTTATTCACCTGCTTACCTGGGAAATAAACAGAATCACAGAATCACAGAATTGGCTAGGTTGGAAAAGACCTCAGAGATCATCAAGTCCAACCCTTGGTCCAACTTCAGCCCATTTACTAGATCATGGCACTAAGAGCCATGTCCAATCTCAGTTTAAAAACCTCCAGGGACGGTGAGTCCACCACCTCCCTAGGCAGGCCATTCCAATGCCTGATCACTCTTTCCGTAAAGAACTTCTTCCTAATATCCAGCCTAAACTTCCCCTGGCAGAGTTTAAGCCCATGTCCCCTTGTCCTATTGCTAACTGCCTGGGAGAAGAGACCAGTTCCCACCTGACTATAACTTCCCTTCAGGTAGTTATAGAGAGCAATGAGGTCACCTCTAAGCCTCCTCCTCTCCAGGCTGAACAACCCCAGCTCCCTCAGCCTCTCACCATAGGTCATGTGCTCAAGTCCCTTCACCAGTCTTGTTGCTCTTCTCTGGACCCGCTCCAGCACCTCAATATCCCTCCTGAACTGAGGGGCCCAGAACTGAACACAATACTCCAGGTGTGGCCTCACCAATGCAGAGTACAGGGGAAGGATCACTTCCCTTGTCCTGCTGACCACACTATTTTTGATACAGGCCAGGATACCATTGGCCTTCTTGGCCACCTGGGCACACTGTTGGCTCATGTTGAGCTTGCTGTCAATCAGTACCCCCAGGTCCCTTTCTGTCTGGCTGCTCTCCAGCCACTCTGTGCCCAGCCTGTAGCGCTGAAGGGGGTTGTTGTGGCCAAAGTGCAGGACCCGGCACTTGGCCTTGTTGAACTTCATCCCATTGGAATCAGCCCATTTTTCCAGTCTATCCAGATCTCTTTGCAGAGCCCTCCTGCCTTCCAGCAGGTCAACACTGCCCCCCAACTTGGTGTCATCAGCAAATTTGCTGATGGTGGTCTCAATCCCCTCATCTAAATCATCAATAAAGATGTTAAACAGGACTGGACCCAACACTGACCCCTGGGGGACACCACTAGTGACTGGCCGCCAGCTAGATGCAGCCCCATTTACCAGCACTCTCTGGGCCCGGCCCTCCAGCCAGTTCTTAACCCAGCAGAGAGTGCACTTGTCCAAGCCATGGGCTATCAGCTTTTGAAGGAGTATATTATGGGAGACAGTGTCAAAGGCTTTGCTGAAGTCTAGATAGATCACATCTACAGCTTTCCCCTCATCCACTAGGTGGGTCACCTGATCATAAAAGGAAATCAGGTTGGTCAGACAGGACCTGCCCCTCCTAAACCCATGCTGGCTGGGTCTGATCCCTGGTCCATCCTGGAGGTGCTGTGTGATTGCATTCAGGATGATCTGCTCCATCACCCTGCCAGGCACCGAGGTCAGGCTGACAGGCCTGTAGTTGCCAGGGTCAGCTTTGCAGCCCTTTTTGTGGATTGGGGTAACATTTGCCAGTTTCCAATCATTTGGGACCTCCCCAGTGAGCCAAGACTGTTGGAAGATGATGGAGAGCGGCTTGGCGAGCTCTTCTGCTAGCTCCCTCATCACCCTAGGATGGATCCCGTCTGGTCCCAAGCTGAGCAGAAGGGCAGGAGTTTAACAACAAAGACAGTCTGTTATATTCCATCAAGTCTCCATCACCTGCTTAACCTTCCCATACAGCATGTGGGACCTCATGGGGGTCTTGTGTCATTACAGCCAGTTTCTCCTGTGAGCCACCCCTCTCCCCTCAGGGAAGTGGTTGTGAGGTTAAAATTTAGAAAGTGGTTCTCTGCAGCTAAAAAATGTGTGGTTTTACCCTGACCGTAAAATATCTCAAATCGTTGGGATTAGCCCTTTTCTGCTTTCCCGTGTGCCTTCAATTAGCCGCATGAAAGCGAACCCACGGCTTTAGGACCGAAAATAGCTGGAGCGAAGTGACGCAGGCTTCGCCTGAGATGAAAGGGTGGCTTCCAGAAGCCTAATTAAAAGCAACTGAGAAACCAGTACTTGATACAGCCTCGACTCACCTGAAAAAATAAACGGAGAGCTGCAGCTAGGCTTCGGCGCAGCGTTGTGGGAAAGCGGCTGGAGGGTTTCACCCGGGTCACGGGAAGGCCCAGCTCTGCTGGAGCACAAAATCTTTCTGTTTCTGCCTGCCCCAAGTCAGGAAGAGGTCAGCCAGCCAGCCGAGGCCACCGCTGCACCGGCAGTCCTTCGCCCTACCTTGGGCAAAAGGATGCCATCATCTGCCACTGCAGCAGTCCCTGTCACCTCTCTCCCTCCTCTGCATTCTGGTTGCGGGTTAAGAGAGAAAAGGAGCTTCAGGCGGGTTTTCTAAGTTTTCCTGCATGCTTGTGCTTGTAAGCAGCCCTAGCCTTGCTGTAAAATGACATATAGATATAGTCGTCATTTAGAAAACGGCCAGTCAAACTGACAGGTTACTGAAAAGCCCCATTTTTCTTTTAAAATTCACTGTCCTTCACATCTGTGTGAAGCCCTGCTCTGTCCCTTTGAGATGCCACTGGTTTTGTTGATTTTGTTCTTCAGTGCAACACTTTTTTTTCTGTCAAATATCCCTCTTTTAGCTCACCTGCAATCAAAATTATAGGGCTGGGGGTAGTGTGAAAAATCCTGCAGGAAGGTTGAACCAGAGCTTAAAAGGACTTGCTGTGGTCATGGTCCAGATTCTTGGTGTTTGGTCTGTTTCCTTATTTTGGTGAAGGATCTTGACTAGGAAAAAAAAGCCCCCTCAACAGAATGTGAGAAAGCTTCACAATACTGATTTGACACAAACTGAAACAGCTTAGTCTTTCTCCTGAAAATAAAAATATTTCAATAAATAATTTGCTGAAATTAAATTTTAATTAGCAAGGCAATCAATGAAATGAAATGCATTGAATAAAATATTTGGTTCACAACAACATTTTTACCTTGATAGAGTAGAAAAATATAATTTACAGTATAAAATAAAAATGATGAAAGAATCATTGTGGTTTTACCATTAGGTTTGCTATATCTGCAGTAACATAGGTATGAATCAAACTTTATACCTTAATGTAAAGAAATGAGCAGCTGTCCTACGACACTGACACAGGAATGGGACAACACAGTTTGAATAGATTTTAAAATCAGGGAAGTAAAACTGGAAGCAGTAGGAGAGAAGGGAGCAAGACAAAACACCATGTTGTCACATTTATTTGCTGTGGACTTTTCTCATGCTTAGATTAAACATTTGGTTTTAGTCAGAAATATTCATGCTTTTTGTTAATGGTAATATTTGGGGAAAAGACTGGCCAGTTGATCACTACAGCACACTTTGTGCATTTCACAGGTAGCCTGAATTAGGAGCTGAGAAGCTGTCAGGAAACCCCAGTAGAAGCAGCAGTATGCAGCAAAGAACAACACAGTGTTCCTAATTTAATCCTGATTTAAAATCTGATAAAGTTGATAGAAATCACTCAGAAGTTGTAGCTCAGACTCGTGAGCAGAGACCCACAATACACTGAAAGGGATTGTCACACACAGCACGAAGATTTCTTAAATTATATAGCAAGGTGAGACACAAAACATTTTTTCTCTTGTAACAGGATTGATCAAATAGCTTGGACAAAATTAAAACCTAGACAGGCAATTGGCAATTTTTGTAGTAGGAATTTTCTGTGGTATTCTGTGTAAACTACTGCTTAAACTATAAATTAATGAGAAAGCATCTTTTTGATCTGTATATTCTTGTTTGTGCCCAGTGGGAACAGATGCACGTGTGATCTCCGACTATGGTGCATATTCTACTATTCTGATGGAGCTGCAAATTCAAAATTGAGAGAAACAGGAAATGTTTAAATAAACACAACCCCCCAAAACCAACAAAAACCCAAATGAAGCAAAAAACAGGAAAGAAGTGTTGAGATTTTTGAGAAACCCTTTGGGGTGGAGGTAAAGGTGGAACCAACAAACACTGAAAACTCTGTAATGAAATCATAGGTACGTATGTCACTAGGGCAAATTAAGAGAGTGAAGAATACAGGTAATTAATTAACACCAAAGAAAATACAGTCATATGGAGGCAAAGCTTGACAGAAAGCACTTTTGTATTTTATGAGGCTCTGGGAGGAACACTTTTCCTTAGAAATCGTTTGAGTAACATATTCTTCTTTCCTGAGCTAGCTGAAGTGTGAAACATTATCCTGAAAGCTGTTTATTTATGAGCCCTCTGCAAGGTACATAGAATTCTCAAGGACAAATCTCTCGGTTTCTTGTAAAAGTATTTGAAAAGTATTTCAGAGGCCTCACTGCACCTCTGAATCCACCACCGCTGACTGAACGGCGGTACTTACAAGGCAGAATCGTCTCGGGGGCTCCTCTGAAAAGCCACACCAGGGAACGTAGGGTTTTTGACTGCTTTTTTTCTGTGTGGCACTCAACACAAAACAGGCTCAGCCTATGCAATGAAGTCTGAAATTAGCATTTAAAATTTTAAAGTCTAACTTGTATGCTTATGGATATAATTTCTAGAAGGACACCTAGGAATAAAGTACAACTGGCCCTCAGTAGGATCAGGCAACACTGAGAAAAAGAATTATGAAGGGACGGTCATACAGATTTTTCTTGAGACAATTACTTTTTTTCTTAGTAAAAAAACCTGATTAATTACTGAAAGGTTTCACTGTGAATTATTCAACTTTTCAGGAAAAGTTCTCTAGAAAACATGAATAATTTTGGTTAGTAGTCAAAGTGAAATAAGTTTGTATTTAAATGTAATTGAAATGCTTTTATTTCTAAAATGCTAAGACATTTAAATTATAAAATTCAGAAATTCCTTAGTGAGATTTTTTTAAAAGCTTTTTACTCTTATAATCAGAAAAAAAGTCTGGTTTGCTATTTCTCTGTTGTACTTTACATCGATGTGTGAGATACGAGTGAGGGGTTGTGTGTGGGAGGGGTGAAGTGTGAAAAAGAACTGCATATAATGGGGAGAGAGAAATAAATTGATATGTGAGGAGGGACATGTTTAAAGGGTAAAGTTTCTTAGGAAGACAAAATTACTAATAATTCTGTAAGACAGGTGTTATTAGTAGTTAATGTTTTAAAAATACGTGTAGAGATACAGATGAGGAGGAAAGTGTATCATCTATGCTTTCTGAATTTTATTATCAAAAAAAAAAAATCATTGCTCAACAAACTTACATCTTGTAGTTAACAAATCTGGCAAGCAGTGTATGTGCTTTAATATGTAGCTGCCACTTGAGCGTTCCCCAGTCCTTTGATAGCAGTACTAGTAGAACCACGTTATGATTGAATTTTATCTCTCAGGTGCTAGTTTTCTTTGTGTAATTGCCATTCTTCAACAGATTTTAACAGATTTTTTTACATGCTAATACTTTTTCTTTTTTTTTCCTAAATGTGTATTGTCATTTGCTTATGAAGCGTCACTGTACATTTGGAAAAATAAAAATGGGAACAACAGGCCCTATTCAATGTTCCTAACATCCTTGTGAGACAAAGTCCACATTGATCTCAGCTGCAGTCAACAGTGCAAAGCATAAGTAAGGGGCTCTGAATACGATCCAGAGAAGTAACTTATGGCAGTATAAATCCCCTTAAAACTCCAGGCCTTCTGTGAAGAAGCCATGGATGGATGGCTCCGCTGCTCTCTTTGCTGCTTCAGACCTGTGGTCCCCCCCCACCCAGACCCTGATCTTCAGAAACATTAAAAACTTTCCATCACTGTGAAGATTAGCACAAACTTCCAGGACATTGTGCAAATCCCACTGAAATTATTAATTTCAAATGACTACAGATCAGGCCTTTCTGGAGGAGCAGAATTCATGCAAGGACATCCAGTTACCCAGGGAATCTCTCTGTGCTAGTGGGGATGGTGGGAGTAGGAACTCTGTTGGCTGCTGCACAGGGGCTTGCTGGGGAGATGGCAGTGCTGAGGATGGTGGAAAGGGATGGAAGAAGTTTTTGGTGTTGGGGGAACAGTAGACAGGACCTAAAGAGGGGAGAGGTAATACTAAACAGCCTGAGTCAGCCAACCAATGTTATTCTTCAGCATTTGGAGGCCATTGGTGAAGCAGGGAAAGATCTGCCTCTTCCCCTGGCCCTTCACAGCCACCTCATCTTCACAGGTGAAGCCAGGAAAGAGGAGAATGTGCTACCTGCACCTCGATCTACCCAATTTAACACTGAAAGAAGGCACAGGGTGCTGTGTTTCCAAAACAAATAAAAGATACCTGTTTTTTTTTTTTATTTTTCGCAGTTTGATCTGGGTGGAAGCCTGGTGGCAGCAGGAAGATCTTGCCATTCATTACAGATTGATGTCAAGATTAACCTGTATTTTTCTTAGCCTAGTCTTAATTCTCTGCAGCAGGATCCAAACACGAAAATATTAATTTATTTCAGCTCATGCTTTACTTCCTCCCTCCTCAGTGTCTTCTCCACTAAGGAAAAACAGGAGAGAAATTTACCCATCCCAAGAGCCAAATTATTAATTACACGCCTCAGCATGGGGGAAAAAACTGAAGCTAAAATTTAATTTTAATGTCACTAAATTAAGCCAATAAATTATCTTCTTAAAATGAACATAGTAATCCAAGAGGGAAAAATCTCTCTCTCTAGGCTTAATTGAGAAAACAGTTAGATCTAGATAAAGCCACCTCTTGCCAGATGACACAGTCCAGAGCACACTGAAATAAACCAAAGCCTCAAAAGCAGAAATGAGCAAAGATCATTTAAAAAGGTGTCTTTCCCAGGTTGCCCTTGCATTTCTCTGAGAGCTCTTGCAACTGTCATGTGGAGCTTCATGAAAGATGGACCAAACAGACAGTGCCTGTATCTTGGGCTGGGAACTCCTGAGCAACCCCTTGAGTGCTTAAGACACAACCCAGGGACAGAGATGTGTGTCCCCTGTGGGCACTGCGCTCACCCTGTCATGGTGCTCACAAATAATGCAGCTTCACCAGGTGAGGAGCTGAACAGAGCAAGGAGATGTTCCTATGCGGTAGGGACTCCTAAAAAAATCCCCTGCTCTTCTGCTGGGGTCAGGATCAGGCTTTGGTCCCAGAGTGTAGATGTCTTTTGGAGTTATACAAGAGCTGAAAGCATCAAGTGAGTGCCAGAATGGAAAATTAGTTGTGAGGCTTTTTTTTTTTCTTTTTTTCTAAAATCCTTCAATAATTCATGCTTCCTGTAGGTTTGCCCAGCACTGCCTGGCAGAGGAGCTCCCCAGGCCAGCCTAGGGCAGGGAGTGTTGTTCCAGCTGGGCCTGGTGGCCCCAGGCAGTCAGTCCCTGCAACAAATGAGCAATTGTTCAGTGGTCCTGGGGGCCCTGGGAGTCTCCGTGCCCCACAAGGCAGGGGGTCGGTGGAGCAGGGCGCGGAGCTCCTGCAGCCTGGTCTAAAGCCAGTGTCTTTGGTCACACCAAGTAAATGACTTGCTTGCGCTCTCTTCTGGTTATCCTCACTTTTTTTTTTTTTTTTTTAATCCATCTGATACGTGATATTTTTTTACTTTGCTATTGAAAACTGTTTGACTTTCGTTTCAACACAATGAAATAAAATAGTTGCCTCCTTAACTGTTCACTTTGAACAGCTCTGGAGACATCAGCAGGGAGTGCAGTCCTAGCAGGAATGTACTTCCTCTCTCTCTTCCAGTGACAGAAGCACCACATGCACCTTTTCATATGAATTTTGTCTGATAAGCTGGCAGCACAAAATATTTTGGTCGTTGTCCTTACTTGTTGTACATCTCAAATGCCTTTTTGTATGTCAGCATGGTGATGTTTTCCAGGAAAATGTGACTTCCCCTTAAGCCCCTAAAAAAGAACTATAGCCAAGCAGCTACATGGCAGTCATCAATATATTAATGAGTATGTATTTGTGGGAAAGGTAGAGTCCAGAGGGAATGTGGAAAGAATTAAATACCTTACATGCCTATAGCAACAAGAGACTTCTATCTTTATGCACAGTCAAGATCTTCAGAGAATATAAGTCACTTAAATTTCAAGAAAATAGCAAAAGTTTGTTCCCTTGCAAAGCAGATCTCAAGTAGTACATGCAAGATTTCTTATGTTTATCCTTTATGTTCCACGGTTAAGAAGTTCTTCTTTCTTCTCAAGCTGAAGGAAGTGGTCTGCAGGGAATAAAAGGCATCTCTTTTGAGCTATGCAGTCTAGTGCATTTTGCAAAGAAAGGTAGTTCTTCCAAAAACCACTTCATACTTTCTCATTGCTGCCTGCTGGAATGACTATCACATAGGCCAACTGGCAACTATTCATGTGCATTCTTAATTCAGTGGGGAGTGAAACAAGGAAAACATTTTTATAAGACTGTTTTAAAATTATAAGCAAGGGGAACAATTAAAAAAATGTGCAGTCATTTTCTTGATGGTGCAGAAATGCCATATCCAATGTCTGATTCAAATCGGCCAATTTTCTCTAACTAGATTTATGAAGCAAAACCTGCCAGACAGACAGACAGAAAGCTAAATAGTGAAGTGTTTCATTTTAATATAACTTTAATTTAACAATAATGCCAGAAATACCAGACAGGTTTATAGTGCACAAGTTATACTATTCCACTACTTCTCTTCCAGCTGCCCCAAAATGATAGTCAGGTTCTTGTATACCTCTTGAAAAAAATTATTAATGTGTATTTGGTTGGAACCAGTTTGGATTTGAAATCTTCTGAACCTTCTTAGGATCCCAGTTTTCAACTTTAACCCCTCAAATGCCATGTCTTTGGTCATACTTAGGCCACAAGTGCCATTTACTTTAATGGGCTCTTTACCACTTCAAATTATGTACCTCACAAACTACTGTCTACGCTTCATTTTTGTAGCATTTCGACAATTCAAAAATGACAGTAGAAAGCGCTCAGTGCATTAAAAAAAAAAAAACAAAAAACAAACAGCGGATGTTTTTAGTTTGAGTTCAGGAATTATACACCTATACACCTATAACCTGCCCCAGCCTTTACTACTCTGCACTCTGTGAACTCATTGTAAGCAGTTTTTCCAATACGCTTAGCTTCCTTCTATGGGGGAAAGTGTTCAAAATGTAATTAATAAAGTAATTTTTTATTGTAATAGGACTGCCAAGTCAGGTTATAATGCACATAGGAGATCAGACCTCCTATGTTGCCTTCTGGCTTTAAAATCTGTGATCTATAAATGTGCATGTGCCCTGACTCACAGTGTGGAGAAGGGATCTGTTGTGCTGTGAGAGGTGACAGTCCCCACTTGCCCTTTCCCATGTAGATGGCTAAACTACACTGGAGGGGATGCTGAACAGCTGTGCTCTACTACACGGTATTTTAAGGTAAACTGTCACTGTTTGCCTTTCAGCGCCTCTCTGAAAATTGCAGCGAGTCGGGGGTTTGCTCAGGTGAAGATGAACCATCCCCACACATGGGACAGGGAGAACATGTAGGAACCATTTTTTTCTCAGTTGTAGCAGCTGTACCAGCCCTTCAGCAATCAGAGCCCCAGGCCTAACTAATGGAACTTTCAGGTGCAGCTTACAGGGTAAATTTATAGGTGTTCCTTGACAGCTTCTCTGAATTATACACATCCCTGAGCATGGAAAAAAATAGCTCTTACACAATACCAGTAACTCCAGCTAAGCTGCGAGTACTGAAAGAGAAGGACTGTATTTTTGGCTGGTGCTTTCACGTGAAACTTCAGCAACAGGTAGAAGAGAGGCAATGCAAAGAAAAGGGTAAGGAAAAAATACATACATGTATTTTTTAACTCAAAGCAACAAGAAAAATGGGCTGAAACATGGGTAAGGGCTAGGAACTGAGTAAAATTTGTGCATCCAGTGCGCATCTTTTCCATGCCTTTCACAAAAAGTGAGAGTAAGGTTGGGATGCTATGGTTCCTGGTGCACATCTCAGGTGGTTGTAGATGAGGTTCTTTCCTGCAAAATGGAGATGAATAGCTCTGTATCTCACCCAAACATAGTCTGATTTAGTTTATTCATATAGATGAAGCAGTTAAAATCTTGGACAGCCTGCAGTTTTGTTTTGCAGAGCTCTACAGCAAAATAACTGTTTCTGAGCTGAGCATGTTCCCCCATAACCAGGAGACCAAGGCTGCTGTTTGGTTTGCAGTTTATCCAAGTCCATGAAGAAAATCAAACATTTGTGAAGATGAACTGCTTTTGAGGAAGGATGGATAGATACGCAGTATAAGAAATGTCTCTAGAAGTGACAGGCTGGTATTTTCTACTGCAATCAGTAAACAAAATACACGCTGAATCACAGTCTGTGTGTGGATTATTTGTGGGCTGAGAAAATTAAATAAATTGAAAGATAGATCCTGTAATTCCTAAGACTACAAGATTGCACTGAGAATATCCATCCTTAAGGAAACAGAATATGTTTTCAAATCTATTTCTTTCTACTTTTTCTTGACTTAAAATTTGTTGACTTTGCAATAAAATATTTTCTGTTGTAATACTGTTTTCTTCAACATAATCTATCTATTGCCCTTTTGCTACAGAATGAGATGTCTGGCAAACAAAGATCAATTGTGTTCTGACTTTCTGGATATCTAGCATTGTACAAATGGCTGATTTTTTTTCCCAAAACTCACTTCTGATTTACCTCACACCTTTTAAATATTGTTAATCACTTGAACACTAATCCTTTTTCAAAAAGTAATTATACTTGTGGTTAACTCTAGAGATCTATTTAAAAAATGGAAAAAAGTAAAACCTCTGTGGATTTCTGTGGTAAAAAAAATTAAAGTAAATTTTCTAATCATTTCCTAGAAGTAAAATGATACTAAGATAATACTACTGACTGCATATATCCCTCCACAAAATAAGTAAATTTATTTTTATCTTTTTCTGCTCATGTCCTGTATCCTGCCATTTCCAGTATCTTTCTGATATGTTAAATCAAAACAGATTTTTTTCTTTACCTTTTAAAAATTTTATTATACCTAAAAAAACCATAAATTAAAAAATCCCATATTTATAGTTCTGAATTTACAGAATTACACATAAGAATTGTGTGATTTATAGAGACCAAAACACAAACAGCACAACATTTTGTAGAGAGAAAACCTAGAAACCAGGAACTCTAAAAAAAGACTTTACTTATTACAACCTGTTTTGTTTGCCTTCTTCATTTTTAAAGTATATTTCTTCTGCAGTTTTGACATTCTTGCTGCTTGTATGTGCATTCTATGGCTGTGACCTATTTCAACCAGTTTAAATCTGGGTTTTGGGGAGTTTCTTTTATTTTTTTTGGTACTTTGAATATTTTGCTTTTATTGTTAGACTGTGGCTGTCGCCAAATATTTGGTGGAGAGAAAGATGAGAAAGGTAAAGAGGAATAGCACACATAGTTTTAAAACAGCTTACTGAAAAAACAACAAAGTAGTGAGATTTTGGTTTTAAAATTAATTCTGCCCTCTTATATTTTAGCTGAGAGAATAGAAAGGAGTTAGGAAAAATTGTTCTAACTGATCTGAGCATTAAGGTAGGTTTTGAGAGAGGCCAGGTGATAAATTGTGCTTGGTGGAGTTTTATCAGCTGCAGCTGATAAATGAGCCACCCTGTGTTACTCTGCTACCATGATCCCAGTTCCTGCAAGTCTGTACCCTTTCTTTGTCTCCTCCCTAGCCTGTCCATGATGAACAATGGTCTGATGCTCCTGCTGCTGCTCTTCAGTTGGTGACATTTTGTCTCCATGACTTAGAAGGCAAAAGTCCTCAAACTTACTGTCCTTCCTTTGATCTGTCTGTTCCTTAGAGATCATATGGAGTGGCTGAGAAACACTGTAGATGTTAATTTGATAGTGGGCTTGTGGTGATCCGGCTGTGTTGCCCTTGCATGAACTTTGTCAGCTTGGAAAGGGCCATGTGGTGTGCATGGCCACCTAAACAAGGCTGGTGTGGGTGGAGGGAAGCATCCCACCGGTAGAAATGAAGCATGTTTTCTTTTTTGATTGTTCCCATTCTTTTCTGTGACTCACAGCCTAGAGAAACACTGTAAGAATGAGGAGAATTTAGGTAGGTTGGGTGCAAAGATAAGGCAGGATGTCAGAAATGGACAAAAGATAAGGAGCTGCATTTGCTTAGAATTTGAGAACGTCAGACTAGCAGTTTTAGGAAAAACTAGACAGAGGTATTCAGGGCAACAAGTGTGGAAATCATCTATCAGTTTTGTTCCACCCAGTCACAAAGGCTGCTGTTATGACTCTTGCCATTATGGTGACCAATGCCTTACTCCCATCTGTAAGAAATGGGAGCGATGACATGCTAGAGGAGTGGACTGGTGTGAACAGGGATGTCAGAAACACGTCCTAAGTGGGTATGCTGTGGGCATGCCTTCAGCCATGTCCTGTCTCTGTGTCCCAGACCTGAGTGACTCCAGGAAAAGTAAATGGAGAGTGGAAGACAGCCATGACCCACCTAATGCCATGGATTCAGACAACCTTGTGGCAGGTTGAAAGTGACATCCCCAACAATGTAGAGATATATATGGCTATGAGTAGGTGTGGGTTTTGTTTGTTTGTTTTTAAAAGTAGCTGCACCCTGAAGAAATGGGGCAGACATTGTCTGAAAGCTCTGCCTGTGTGTTGGTCTGATGGAGTGGGCCAGTGAGCTTCCTGGTGGTATCAGAACAGTCACAGAAGTGAATTTCCACAGTACTCTCTAAATGCCAACAGAGATGTCTCATGGTATTGCATTTATGAGGCTGGGAATCCCGGAAAGATGGCAGAGTCCCCATCTGGTAGAAAGCTGTAGTAGTAAACCCCATACAGCCATGAAGACAATGATGAAAGGCCCCTCAGATGTTCTCAAGCAGCTGAGGGGCCTAAAATTGGCTGAAGGAGACATCCAAATACTCTGTGCATTTCCATCTCCATCAGCCTGCCTAAGAATGTGACGCTAACAAAAATCATCCCCAAACAAGATGGGTCTCAATGGACAGGAATACTTTGGCTCTGGCATTCATTTCCTCCTTTGGTTTCTGGTCAGTGGTCCATTCAGCATCCTTCAGGTCTTTTCCTTTGTTCAGACTTCAGTCAGGCAATTGGGAACAGTGCTATTTGTATGCTATGTAGAAACACTTGCTCCACGGGAGCACCCACAATAGCAAGGTATGACATTTTTGTTACATAGCATTTTAAATAATAGGGACCGTGATAAATTAGGAGAACACTTTCAAAAGTGAATTCCTCTCAGACCTTGGGTACACAGATGAAGCATGCAAATGGGGTACCTTTCTTGAGAATCTCAAAGAGTTTAGAAATTAGCATGTTAAATATTGGGTATTAAATATGGAGGAAATGCGTATCACATGGCTTTTTGTGCTTTCTTGACCTTTCATCTCAGAAAGCAGCCAGTTTTCTTGATCTGTAGGATTAGAGAAGGAACTGGTATAGCTGGTCAACTTTTTATTAGAAAGAAGTTAACCTATAAACCAATATCTATCTATCTATCTATCTATCTATCTATCTATCTATCTATCTATCTAAGTATAACAGTATATATAACATGTAAAACACGAAATTTAGAACTTTTTTACCCAAGAATGACACCCTTCTCTGCAAAAGGCTATACAGATGGTTTATATTTTTGTAGAATTTTAGTTTTGGAAAATATGGAGAAATACTTATAAAAAATGCCAAGAGTGTCATTCTTTTTATTCTTTCAGTTGGATCTAGGTTAGGGCATTGCTTTGATGCAGTTTAAAAATATCTCTGTGAGGATTATTCTTTTATAGAAGGGTGCTTGTTTTATTCATTTTGTTAAGGCAAGACTCTCTTAGTTTAGATGGCATCACAAATATGTATCCGAAATGTAATTCCTTAATCTCCATGGCAGGTGAAGCTTCTTATAAAACAAGACACTACAGTAGCCACTGCAAGGAAAAATGCACAACAAAGTAAAGTAGAACAAAACAGAAACAAGAGACATGGAAAATAGATAATAAATCAAACAAAAAATGCCCCACGATTTGTCTTGAAGGTTCCTCAAGCAGAACGTAGACAACAGGGTGAAGAGTTACAGAGTAGGTATCTTCTGTCCAGTAGGTTCCCACAGCTTTTTACAGAGTATCTCGTGAAAACAGTAGACACCACTGGAATGTCACAAATTTATGGGTAATAAAATGTGTTGCCAGAGTGGAGTTAATTAGAGATGTCACTGGTCTTCATTTGGGGCCAGAATTCTCTTAAATTCTTTCATTTCTAAGTTTGTCCAAGAGTCTTTCCCATAAGGCGTGACAGACACTGGCTCTGAGGACACGATGATACACTGTGACAGGAAATGGTATCATAAGTGTGTGTTGTTTCAAACTATGTAACATCCCAGGAGATCATCACTCAAGCCGTGTTCTGCCGCTGGTAGAGGCTGTGTCTGGGGTCAGGAGGACTCAGGTTGCTCAGGCGCTGAAGTGGTCCTTGCTGGAGATCCAGACAGGGCTTCAATGTCTAAAAGCAGGGACAAGTCTGGTGCTGGTACAAAGACAGCGAGAAAGTATGAGATGGTGAACAACAAAAAAAGTTCCTTTCCCTCAGCAACTTAAATTGCTTTTCTAAGCAGGGTGACGGAGTCAAACAGCTCTCTGCAGCCAGGTCCCCTTGCCATCCTATGATGCCCAAGCAGTAAGGTGTGGAGAACCAGCAGAAGCCTCTCTGTAACTAATATGCAGGGACACAGGAAGATACGTGACAGGCAGGGTTGAGAAGAGTTCACCTCCCTGCCTTTTTTTTTTTTCTTTTCACATCAGAACACATGCGGCGAAATATCTGATTGCACTAATAGCTTTATTACTTTTAGCATGTACTCACTTAGCCAAACAGGTGAAACTGATTTGTGCCAGGTTTTTATGAGCCCAAGGGCCAAGCAAGCAAAACGGGAGTTTTGTGTGACAGGGCCCAGCTTCTTCTGGTTCTCATCCCAGTTTGAAATTTGTGAGAAAATTCAATTTGAGTAAAGCACCCTTTTCAACTCTGAGACAAGCTCGCGGCCACCTGAATCAAAACCAGATGTACTTATCAGGCCTAAAGATAACAAATAGCAGCTTGAGATCCTGTCAGCAGAGGACCACCAGAGGAAGGGCTACAAAACTCGCTTGCCTCATGAAATTCTAGCGCAATGCATATTAATGCTCACCAGATCTGGAGTCAAGTCTCCTCGGCTCCTTTTTTCCACCCCCTTTAATAAATTCTGAAGAACATCGCTGTATTGTAAACTGGTTATTTGAGACTGTTTAAGTAAAACCAAAAACCCTCACATCCCTCTAATTCCTCTCCCCTCACCCCCTCCTTTTCCTTCTTCCCCTGGGCTGACAAAAGCAGGTCTTTTCAAGTATGCCCATAGCAGAAGATGGTTTGTTTTGGCAAGGGAGCAGGTGCCTTCCCCAGCTCAGCGATCTGGAGTGTCAGCAGTGACCCTGAGGTCTTGGGTGGCCAGCTTCACGTTTACACTTCCCTGTGTCAGCTGATACACCTACCACCCACACGCTGAAAGCTTCCAGCGAGCTCAGAAATGCTTAAAAAGGGAGCTGACCTTTCTCTCTTCCCTCCTCCTCCCTCCCCATCCCTCTTGTCCTGTCCCCTTGGAACAGCCCAGGAACATTATGAATGTCAGGCCACCCTTCTTATAAACAGCAAGGTAGAGGATTGTTTGAATGCTGGGGTTGTGTAACCTTAGCTTCTTGCAGATGATTAAAATATGACCATGTAAACAAATGATGTCTTAAATCCCTGGAATATTTTGCCCTGCTCTTATCTAAAGAGAAAGAGAAGATGGAAGGATTATGTGGATATTTTTCAGGGTAATTTTATTTGGTGCTTCTAAGCCCAGCACTGAGTAGACAGTCTTCTGTTACCTTTTAAATATTCTTTTCTCTTTGCATCTTCCAAACAAAATTATTTTTCCACACAGTAATCTAATAAGCTTCAGTATTCTCTACTGTGCAAATAAGGCTGGAAAATTACACCACAAGACATCTTCCTTTTTTTCTTGTTGTTTTGCCTTTTAGGGCAATCAGGAAAAAAGAAACCTATTCTGCAGTCCTATAGGATAAGAGCAAGGCTCTGTTATGAAGGGGAAATCCAGTCTTTCTCTTAGATTTTGCTTTTGTTTTTCAGATCCAGTGGGTCTGATTTTCAGCTATACTAGTAATCTGAAAACTAGCAAGACCTCAGAAAGTGTGGAAATGTCCACACCAGATGTCCTGGTTGGCCCACAGGAACCTAGCCTCTAGGGTCTCACAGAGCGTGTGCTAGATTGGGGGATATGCAACATGGTAAGGCAGGGAGACAGTGCAGCTAAAAGGCACCACCGTAAATAAATTTAAAGTATGACCTAAAGCAGTCTTCGGGCTGCTCTATGCTGACATGTAAGCAGGCCCTGGAAAAGCTCTAGCTGCCTGTGTTGAAGGATTTCCAGCTTGTGCTGAGATGAATACCTATTAATTGATAAGTATATTGACTTAAGCTGTTAATTTAACAGAACTAAGGAAAATCTCACTTTGGCTTTCCAGCATTTAATAATACAACCATAAAATATGTCAATTATGAAAATACCGTTTCATTATTGCTTCTGGCCTGTGTGACCCTGAACTGAAATTAATGTCTATGGCACTGTAAATTTTTGTTTTAAACACACAACCAAAAACCCTTGCCTAGAAAAGCCTCTCAAGACGTAATTCACAAGTTCAGCATTTTTAATGATGATAGACTGATAGCTACAGGACATCCCAGGCCCAGATTTTGCTCTCAGGCACTCCTGTGCAAACCTTATCACTTGTCCAAGCATCCAGCTGGGGGAAAGAGAGGCAGATTTTGACCCAATAAGGAGCTGTGAAATGGCTTTTTTGGGAGAAAGCCACCAGGGGCCCAATGAATAAAGAAAGTTAAGGTTCCGTGTATATCCACTCAAGGAAAATTATGCAAGCAGCATGAGACTAAGCTTGATTCAGCAGTTTCTTTACCAGTTGCTTGGCTTTCCAGTTAGCGCTACCAATGTGGTCACTGGAGCAGAGGGAGAAAAGTTCCCATGGTTATAATCAAACCAAATAAACCACTTCCTCGCTAAGTGCTAATCAACATTTTCCTTTTGCCTTCCTAAGCAGTTGCAAGGGGAACATTGCCTCCTCCATGGAGGCCAAAAGTATTAGACAACCAAAACACATCCTTACAAGAATTGCTTGCCCCCCTCACCATGACCATAGAAGGCTGGATACAACACCCAAGGCAACTTTCTGAAATGGGCCAGCAACTCTCCGACGCCCACCCAGCTTCTGCTTTCTTTCTCCTATCACTCACCTTAATCAAGTCATGCCCTCCTTCCAACTGCCTCTTGGTAGGGGGGTCAAGTTTCCAGAGGCTTTTGGGTCATCTGTCACGTCAAGGCTTTTCTTTTTTGTTTACACTTCTCAAATTGATTTTTGTTCCCTGATGCTCATGTGGGGCTCAAGTCAATGGTGGCCACTTCTGTTTTTGATGAAGATTTCAAACCCTGATGTTTTCTTCCCCTCTCCCTCAAGCTCCTTTCCTCCTTACCTGCCTCCTAACATTATTCAGATATTTTTCAACAGTCTGCTGAATCATAAATCCAGCTGTACCTTGAACTGCAAAGGTTCAAAAATGTGGCTGGATGTGCATTTTCTAGCTCAAGTCGATGTCTACTACAAAGCCCTATTATGCTTGTGCCATGTGGTGTGTTACTCCTCTAGAAATAGCAGCACTCAGTCCATAGGAGTTATTTTTGCAACATGCCCCTTCTGACAGTCCTTTGTGCTGCCAGAATGTGGCCACCGGATGGCAATGTATGTATGGAGCCAGATGGATGTGCTGCTGTCCTGCTCGGGTGTGCCGGGTGAGGCCTGAAGTTGAAAGTTAGAAGCAGGAAGAAGCGGGGAGGCCACAATTTTTCTGTGCTCTACTGTGTTTCATGGTTGTTGTTTAGGTCTAACATACTGTTTGTTGGAAATTACCTCCCTCCAAGAAGAGACCGGTATTTAGCTAATTATCCTAAAACAAGCTGTATGTAATTACAGCTTCTGTTTTCAAAGGCATTTGCCAGTTTGGGCAAGTTGCCATTTTGTGAATAATTCTTTGACACAAGCTTGCTGGCAGACTGATGTAAGAGGCTGCTATGCATTCAATTTGAGCTGTATGATTGGTCATGTATTTTATAATGGGATATAACTCTCCTCTCTTGCGATGACTGTAACTCTTAAAAAGAACCTGCTGAGGAGGAAGAATGACACAGTGATTAACACCTCAATATGGAGTACAGGAGACCAGAGGTTCAAGACCTTGGACTGCTGCAGCCTTCCTATGCAATCTTTGGCAAACCTTGTAAAGAGAGATCCAAAAATACTACCTAAGTGTCTAAAAGTCAGGTGCTGAAATGCTTAGCTTTTGGCAGAAGTGAAGTCCAGAATAGTATATTACAAACCAGTGCTCCCAATCTGGTGTGTGGGAAAAGTATGACCCTTCAAAAAGAAATTAATTTGCCCTTCCTCCTGCCCCCTGATGAGCAAGAAAATGCCAGCACCTGTCTGGTAGGATCTAGGATGGAGTAGCGTCAGTCTTCAGCCCTGCTCCTTTCTCCTGGGTGCTGGAGGTGCTTCAATCTGCTTTTGAGCTGCAGCCTGGAGCCTTCTCCTGAGGTAGGCACAGTCAGCTTTTCTTTCTAAGCAAGGTTGTTTTATCTTTCTGCATGGTGAAATTTCCCTCTACCTCATCTGTGGCTTTTGCCCTTCATCTCCTTGTGTTTCTTCTTGCCATTGAGCAACTAACTTGTAGAGGCATTATACAAAGATTTTTCTTTTTAAGGATAACCAGGTGCTAAGGCACTTTAGTAAGGAGGGATTGAATGAGAGCTTTGGATGTTGACTGCTTTTGGAAATGCAGTTTGTAAGACAGTGTAGATCTCTCAAAGTGTCCATTGTGTTTATACAACTTACAGTTAAATTTACACTAGTCACAGATTAAAGTTTTGTCTCCTTCAGATGTGGGTGGCAATAGTTATGGCTTTCAAATGGACCCTCACGCCAGGAACTGAAAGTACACCCAAGTGTGATTTCTCAGCAATGCCCTTGTTAGAGGTGCTCACTTAACAAGGAATGATTTCCATTCCTCCTGCAGTAAGCCCTTGTGCTCAGCTAGCAATCAGAGTCTGTTTTGTTTAGACTTTTTTCCTCACCTTGCATAAGGGGACTTTGGGCCTCCTGATGAGCTGGTGTCTTTCAAAATGCTGCCCGGGGACAGGGACAGCTGAGCAGTGTTTGGCACAAGTGGGTTTGAGGGACCTGTGCTTCCCCTGCCCCACTCCATGTCCCAGGGCAGGGAGCATTCTGGGCTTCGGCTGCTGGGGGCTCAGGAGACAAGCATTAGGAGTTTTCTTGTTACCATTGCACCAGAGTGTTGGACAGAAGCAACTGCATTTGGGCTCCTTCTGTCTCTGCTCCAGGTGACAAAAGGTTAATTTAGCTTTAAATATTTGAAACTCTGACTTTAAGTGGCTAGTATGGGCATGCACTTGTTGCTTGAAAATATGACTGTTTCAGAAGAAAGTCTCCATGTTTGGGGATTTTTCCCACTTTGATTGCTCTTTAAGACTTTCTACTTCTGTTAGTCATCTTCAACTGCTGAAATAATTCCCTTTTTTTCTGTCACGTGTCATGAGAGTGGACACAAGCTTTCACCTCTGTCACTTGCTCCGTGATCGAGTTGTGAGCCTCTGGTGAAGCCCAAGATCCCTCAGGACCCTACTGAGGATAGTAGATTACCCCTTTGGGCAGAGAAACCTCAGGGGAAAGAAGAGAAAAAGCTGTTGATATGAAGTCAAAGACTCCACTAGCTTCAGTTGGCTTTGGAAATGAAGGATTAATGTAATTTATTTTACTGCTTATATATCCTGCAGGGTAAATAAAACTTATATGTGAATTCATTCAGAACCTGGAGTCCTTCCCAAAAGGGAAGGATTGTGTGTATCTAGGTGGACTGAAAACTATTTCTCAGCTACTGAGCAAACATAGCAACTCCACTAAAACATCAATACAATAAGTACAATATGACTACTTTTCCATTACTCTATTCTCAGTCATAAAATCTAAATGGGAGCTCTTCTCTCTATTCACCACAGAAGGAGATTTTCTACAGATTTTTGTGGTCTTTCTAGGTATCAGATCAACTGACTGTAAGCTCCTTTCTATAAATCACACAAGCATTTTCTGCTGTGACATTTGATATGTCCTATATGATGATACTGCTGTGATAAGTTCTGGAGCTGATGTGAAGCTAAAATATGTATTTTTTGCTCTGAATAAATTGTCAGGAGTATAATCTTCAGGGGTGGCAGAAGTCCTTGCTGGAAATCAACACTCAAGTAATCGGTGCATTTCAGCCACATCATATTACTAAACCACTGAAAATCACTAGTGTAGAACACACCAGTTCTAGAAGTTCCATATTTGGCAGCTGTCATCCATAATGTTTGGGTAGTATGTGCATCTCCATCACATTTGTGTGTCTTGATCTGAATATAGTTTCAAAGTGTGCTTTTCCCTTAGACAACTTCTCTGCTTTCAGACTGTAGAGTCAAGCCCTGAAGTCCTTTTGGACAAATAGCATTAGAGTCAAATGATTTTAAGTCTGCACATGCTGAAATACTGAGTCCTCTAGGAAGAAAGACCATTTTGGGGAAGAAAGATGCCTTTACACTTCTCTTCTTTCCTCTTTCATCTTTCCTCAGTGTCCTTTCCTTGCAGGAAGGGTTGAGTTTGCAGCAGCTCTGCCCATCCTGTCTTGAGGGTAGGTGCTCCATACATTTGTATGCTTCTATGTATTTTCCCCTTACTCTCTGCTAGTTCTTCGTCTCTGGCTTTTTCAGCTGCTACCCTGGTGATCCTGCCACAGGGGACATGCCGAAGAGGAGCCTCAGATTTGAGGAACAGAGTTCAGAAACCGTGTTGTGTAGCTCCTGCAGCAACAGATATGTAATGCTTGTAGGAGTTATGTGACACACTATGTGTAGGCTAACCTAAAGTTTCTGAGGTTGATTGATTCAGGTTGGGATAGAACTGAGGTTTTGAAATAAGTGTCTCTGCCTCCTACTGCCCTGTGGAAATGGCTAGGGGTTAGCACTAACACAGAAGTATAGGTAAGGCTTTCAGACTAACTCATCATAAGGAATAATTGAAGGTGATATCCTGTAGAAAAAAACATATTCTCATAAGCCTGAAAATCAGGGTAAGAAAGGACAGTTCCCCTTGCTTAAGCTGTGGAGAAGAATTAAATAAGAAAGCCATATACATTATAGAGAACAGACTTGCTCCTATTTGGATTTTTTCCCCTTGTTTACTTTTCTTTATTCCCTTGAACCTACCCTGTCTGTTATGATGTGAGCCCACCAATAGGTTTAATAAAATCTTTCTGGCTTTTAGTTGAGTATTGCAATGCTGAATTCTGGGATCTGGTTTTATATATTGGTGAAAGAGAAAGTTGGGTGAGAAAAAATGTTGAACCATCTCAAAATCATGTTATGAGATTAAAATGTTGTGAGGCCTCTTCCTAATAGCCAACTTGTCTGACTCAGGATTGAATAATGTTGATGTTAAAAGGCCTGATAGGTCTTTTCTTCCAAATGAGATCTGGGTAGTCAAGCAGACAACAGCTCATTCTGAGTGTATAACACAGTGACATAAAGACAAATAACTTGGTGAAAGAGCCCAGAGAGTGACTGTGGAATTACCTAATTGTGGATAAATAAGAGTAAAGGTCATCAGCATCACAGCTTTTACCAAATTTAGATTGACTGCTTAAGAAAGGAAATAGCTTTCAAGAAAATGTGGAATGCTCGCCAAGATGTTAGGTGGTGGAAAAATCAAGGATCATAAAGGGACTTTACATTCTACTGTGTAAAACTAAAGAATAACTGAAAACTTATCTGATCGTGCAATAACAAACTGTAAGAGACAGTCCCTACTGTGCCATCAGACTACAGCAAGTTTAGAGACTGAACAAAGAGATTTCTTGGAAATCCAAGTGTGAAAAACACAAATATGCTCTTATATGCATATGTCCTAATCAGAACAAACCACACAAAGTGAACAAAATCTGGCTGATTATAATTAGTTTAAACTCTATTAGTTTGATCATATTATGTGGATCTGTAAAAATAGATAAATAAATAATAGATTAATTTTACAGACAATAAATTTAACTTTTTAGGATGACATTTGGAAGTTCCCCCTCCTATTTTTTTGCCCTGCCAGCATCCCTTTCCTCTTGTATCAACCTGCTTTAGACACTTTCTCCTCCCTTAGCATGCAGTCACTCACACAACTGGCTTAACATCTGCTGCAACTGAGTGGATGGGAATTTTAGGGGAAAAGGAGAAGGAGTAAGATAAGAAGGGTGAAAACAAGCTGAAATACATGGTTGGAGGAAAAGAAAATACATTAGCAACTGACTGGATGTATTTTCTGTTAGTAATTCTGCTTTAGGAGACTGCTCACTTCTGGAAATCCCAGTTGTTATAGGATCTTCTTGTGTGAAATATGTTCAAAGAGGCTGGACTGATGAATGTATCAAGAGTGTTCCCTTTGTAGTATAAAGCAAAAATCCATTTCTTTCCTCTGATCCTGTCACACAATGTGAGCAAAAACCACTACCTCAACAGTAAGGCCAGATAAATTCAAAACTAAGTAAATGATCTAGAATGCCATTGAGAGTTAATTTCTTCATCATGTTGGTTCAGTGTTACACCCAGATTATTTTTTTTAATTACTATATGCTTTTATGACCAATGCTGACTTCTGCAATGACTAAATTGGTAAGCACCAGCTTGCCTCCTGCATCATAATTAAGGGATAGTAATTTGTGCCAGAGAGAAGGGCTTCTTATATCAGTAAGAGTCTCTGTATATCACTTCTTGCTTGTGGCAGAAACTTCAGGGTGGGTGTGATGTGTAACTCAAGTGGTATGAAGAGGTCTTCTTAATCTTCTGTCCCTCCTGAACAAGTGGCACAGAGAGTAATGTGGGGGCCTACAGCAAGTGGCAGGTTGGAGATGCATTGGTCACAACATATTATGAGCCCAGATCAGGATTTCAATATGTGAAATGGGTTTGTTTTGGTGGAGTCAGGCTCTCTCAATGACTTCTACAAGACTTAAGAGGGTGGACTACTCTGTACAGGTTTGGATCCAGACAGAGCTGGCAAGATTTGTGCATGATTGGCTTGAGAAGTGCAGCAAAGTATTGATTCAAATCCTCGTGAGAGTGGCAGTGCAAGTGAACCCATGGAAAAGCTTTGGATCAGACTTTGGGTATGCACTGTAAATAAAGTTAGTCTTTCTTAGTCATAACTAGAGAATAAGATAGAATCATAGGATCATTTTGGTGGGAAAAAACCCTTAAGATCATCTAGTCCAACCATTAACCCAAGTAGCACTAAACCATGTCTCTAAGAACCCCATCTACGTGTCTTTTCAACACCTCCAGGGATGGTGACTGAACTACTTCCCTGGGAAAGCCTTATTCCAATGTCTGACAACAATTTTCATGAAGAAATGTTTCCTAATATCCAATCTGAACCTTTCCTGGTGCAACCTGAGGTAATTTCCTCTCGTTCTGTCACTTGCTACTTGGGAGAAGCGACCAGCCCCCTCCATGCTACAACCTCCTTTCAGGTAGTTGTAGAGAGTGATCAGGTCTCCCTTCAACCTCCTCTTCTCCAGGCTAAACAGCCTTGGTTCCTTCAGCCGCTCCTCATCAGACCTGTGCTCCAGACAATACACATACCTCCTATATGCTTAGTTATTGAAGGGTTTGGATATTGAGATCTGGGTTTTCTTGGCTTTCTTTGGTGTATTGTTTTGTTGTGGTGTGGTTTTTTGTTTGTTTGTTTGTTTGGTTTTGGTTTTTTTTTTTCTGGTTTTTTTTTTTTATTTTTTAAATTTTTTTTTTTAATTTATTATTTTTTGTTATTGTTCTTGTGTGGATTTCTTTACTTCCCAAACTTTACACTGCTGCACAAAGAAAAGCCAGGTCAGCAGACTCTCTAAATATGCGTGGGAGAAAAAGAAAGGCCACGCTTCTTGCTGCAGTCAAAGGAGAGCCGAAAATTTGATCTTCACTGGTCAGCACCGTTATGTTGTTTGCATACGTTGGAGAAACCTGAGTCAGAAGAGAGAAGGCAAAGAGAGCAGTAAACAAGAAAAGAACAATTAAATTGCTAGCCAGTCTTAAGTTGTTTCTAGCCACTAGTTTGTTAGTGATCCATTAAATAGCAATTGAAATAGTAACATACAAGTATTTCACAGTGTGCTTTTCAACAAACTTTTTTATTTTTTAAAACGGTGAGACAGTGCTGATGTGATTATGGCAATAAATTATTATGGGATGAAAAAAAGAGAATAATTACATTGCATTTTGAATGCTGTAAAACTTACAGTAAGTCTGTAATTTCAATACCAGTAAATAGCTCTTATTATAGTACAGAATAACCATTCTTTGTTTGGAGACTGAAAGCAGAAATTAAAAAATACAGTTCATATATGAAAACATTTTTTAAAAATGTCTCATAAAGTCATATTATTGCAGTGAACTAGCTGAAACCAAAGAAGCTCAACAAGAACCATATTTCAGGGTATGATTAGTGGTGTGACAGAGCAAGCTAGATGACTGTATATTGCACCAAAAGCAATGAAATATAAATGAGGTGATTTCAGATCCATTGCTCCATGCAGGCTACATCACTGCTGTGACAGCAGGTCCCTGCTCCTTGTATGGCTTGCAGTATATAGAATGCTAAGTTCCTTAGGCTGTTACACATTGGTGCCTAAGACTTAGCATGGTCATCTTATTTGCCTTGGCATCACGACACTATTTGTCATGTAATCCAAAGTCTTTTATCCAGACTGTGCTGACTTATCTCTCACTTAAACCGTCCTGTTATGCCAAATGGTACTACATATGCCCAAGGGGGGTGTCACAGAATCACACAGAATGGTTAGTGTTGGAAGGGACCTCTGAAGATCATCTAGTCCATCTCAAAAGGTCTCCTGAGATACCTTGTGCTTGGGTACAGCAATGATGGGTAACTCTGGTAGGATCTAGCTCAAGTGTTACAGAGAGAAACAGCTTTTCACAGTAGTCAGGTGTTGAGATCATTGTGAAGAAGGTGGCAACATTTATACTGAGGACTAGAGGATTTTGAGGGCTTACTATAATACTGCTCATTGTCTTAGAAATTGCTCAAGTGTTTTCAGGAGGGAGGTACACCTGGCTTGCAAACAGACTGCCTGCGTGTAATTATCTTTACCCTTGTGCAATGCTGCTGCAACTGTAAATAACTGCTGCAACCGTAAATAACTGCTGCAACCATAAATAACTGCTGCAGTACTCCTAAAGCCCCTGAGGCCTGGGTGTGACACTTATCCAACAGGAGCTTGGGTCTGATAAATGCTAAGGCCAGGTGCCAGCCATTTCCTGGAAAGGTATAGGAGGGATGTGCTGAGGACTTAGCCGGCGTGAGGAGGCGGGAGAGGGATTCAATCACTGCAGGGCACAACTGAAGTGGCACTCGGCAATCTCAGGATGGAAACTGTGCATGATATTCGGGTCCATGTTAAAATACAAAGTTTCTACATGTAGATGTGTAAATGTGAGCTAACGTCTAAGCTCCTGTCATTGTTAGTGGAGAGATCATCAGCACAGTCAGTAGAGTACAGTGAAAGAACCAGCTTACTCTAAGATAGGTGCCTACTTTTCATCTGACAAGCTCTCGTGGCTCCGTTGATCATATTCTTCATGTTGAAAAGCTTTAATAAAGGTGTCAATGCACTCAAATAGAGAGATAATCTGTTCCTCAGCCATAGTGAGATGGAAGTGTGTATAGTTATGCTGATGAGGTACTGAGGTCATTGCCATTGGAAAGAGACTTGTGGTGGAGTCTGCTGAAAGAACAAGCCTTCTTATTTGCAATGAACTGCATGATTTGTGCTTGACTGGAGTACTGGGAGGAGCTGGATTTATGTCCTTAGAGAAGAAGAGCATTTGGCCATGATAAAATGATGTGACTGATATGATTACATATCTCTGATAATGTTTCATTGTAGTGGAAAATAAGCAGGGACTTACGCATTTCCTTCTAAAGTCCCCATTGTTCTTACTACAATTTGTCTTTAGTTGATTTGTGTATCCTCTAGAGTGATATTACAGATAGACTTTTATAAACTGTCACCTCTCTTTACCTTAACAAGTTGCCTGAAAATGACGCAAATAGATAAATAATGTTTTGTGCCCACAAAGGATCAATCACTGAAGGATGAGAGACTGATTAGTCCTTTTAATTGCCATTAAGTGCAGCAGAGTGTGAAAATTGACCAGATTTTTTTTTTTTAACTTTAGCAAAGGGTACACCCTTCCAAGAGCTTTCTCTGCTAGTTTGAATGACAAGTATTATTTTTGAGTGTGGGCTTGGCAGAATTTGGTCTATAGCACATTACTAATTCTGCAAGTGAAATGCCAATTAGACTGTTAGATGTGCTTATTTCTAAATAGATTTTGAAACACTCTGAGAATTTGCATTGGGATTTTCCCTAGTTAAGGAAATAACTAAACTTGCAGCTAGCAAAGGTGGTTTCCCGTATACTCCAGGTAACTTCACAGAGAGGTAAAAAAGAATGTTACATTTCCAATTACTTCCATTTTCAAATGTGCAGGAAGGAAAAACTCAAAAGCACTGTAGAGACTGGAAGCAAATGGACAAGAGAGTTGAATAAGATGTGAAAAATAAGGCAAAAAGATGTGGTAAGATCATTATAAATTATTTCTGTCTTCTGTATGAGTTGCAATTGCAAGGATGAATCCTGTGTTAAGAAAAACTGAGAGGCCAAGGAACTGTTCAGGATGAAATAAACAACATTGAGTCCTTACATCCATGTATTAAACAGAGCAACTCAGCTGAATTTAATGTTCTTTTTTTTTTTTTCTTCTTTAATTGAATTTTACACTTATGTCCCTATGGTGGTCCATCTTTTGATTAGTAATGTAAAGTACTATGCATGTAACTGTCTTTCTTTGCTTACTATGTTATCTTGGTGCACTGCAAGCTGAGACTCCATTAGTGTATTTTTCTGTCTGTCTTTCAGTCAGAGAACTGTGAGTTTAATGCTTCTTTAGTTTCTTTTCTGACCATTTATGGGTGAAATGCTGGCTCCACTAAGGTCAATGCCAAAGCTCATGTTGACTAAAGTGGGACTTGAATCCTCCTAAGAAAATAGGGTGTGATAAGGGGCAACGGGAGAGAGATATTTCAACTAAACACTCACAGGAAAAGTTTTTCCTACATGTATGAGTAGTTTTAGGGCAGTCCAGCTCTCGAGAGTTTTGAAAGAGGAAAGTTGCAAGATACTAATCATCTAACTATGGCCAAGCTAATGGCTAGTCATCCAACAATGACAGCCAGACACTTAAATGTAAGAAAATAATTAAATTATTTCCTGAATCAAGGCAATTATCTATTTTGCATTGCCCTACACATTTGGTTTTGACCAGATCAGTGTTTGGCAGATGCTTAAATTGTTGTGTAGACAAGCTTTCATTTGTATTTTAAAAACAATTGTTCTGTTTGGTCTTCATTTCCGATGCACTCCCTTGAGAGGCGGACACTGGAAGATGAGAGAAGGAAAGTGTTTTCCATGTAAAAAATTGTAGAGTTGAGATGCCAACAATATAAAAGACATGCAGAAAAGCAATACTGTTTACCCATGCTGGCTTTCATGTGTCACATTATTCTTTCATGGTATTGCAATAATGAGATGAATAGATAATGCTTTGTATGAACAGGATAGCTGGGAGCAAGTTCTGCTAAGAATTATTATTGCCTGTTCTTTTATAACAGCAAAGTATCTGGATCACTTTGTCGCTTCTATTTTTCCACCACTTTTCCCAAAACTAAGGAACATAAATCATGCATTTGGCAACTCCCATCAGCAATCAAGTAAGTAGTTTGACAGGCCTAGAAAAAGAAGAAATCTCTTTGACAGCTATTATTCACCTTGTATTATTAAACTGAACTAGCCCAAACACTAAGGTGTATAACTGGCCAAGTTATTTTGGGAAGTGTAATATAAAGTAACAAGAAGTAACAGCAACCGTTACCTAAATGGCATGGTAGACTGGCATTATGGCACTGTTAAGGAAAATAATAGTTCACTAAGGTTTGCACTGAAGTGGAAGGTGTATTACTGTCATTAAAATAATTAAAATATGTAGAAGAATGAGTGAAAATCCAAATTCTCTTATTGAAAGTATATGGTGCTAGTTTAGACTAGATGAATCTAAAAAGAGGATTTGGATAGCACATCTAAATTGAAATTATTGGATGTTACAAATGTTTGGGGTTTTTCTCCTTCTAACTTATTTTAAAATATTACTATTTAATATTAGTTCTTTAGTTCTTAAGGTGCTGCAGATTCTTACATGCAGTCTCTGTGATGACTTTTTTCCATTTAAAAACAAAAATAAGGAATGCCTATCTTTTCTTTTGTAGTAATCACAGCAATAAACACAGAGAGATGAAACTTTCTATTAGCTTGAAAACAGCTCAGCTGCTAAATAAGACTTTTTTTAAAAAAAAGTGAAAGTATGTAAAGGTTTTGTTGTTGTTGTTTGGTACTTATTTATCTCTCTTGCAGAAACTTTACTGTGCATCTCTTCATGGTTTTTAAAGACTAGATTCTTTCAACCTTCAGGAAGAACATTTTTCCTCGTTTTCTCTGGTGCTTTGAAATCTAAGGCCAAAACGTTTTGTGTCCCCGGAGCATAGCACATCGTAGCTTTTTATGCTGTGTGTCCAGTCCAATTGACTTGAAGGGAGCCAGGGCTTTGTCTTTTTTGTTTTTCTTTCTAACTTTCTGTAACAGCTGAAATTCTTCTTAATGCAGCCCAAAGGACCTTTTAGGTTTAAATAGAGCTTTCATCAACCTATGCAATTATTTCCCACACTAATCAATGTTATCTCTCCAAAATCTGCTTCTGAGGAAAGGGAGCTGTTGTTTGTGGGTTTTTGGGTGTTTACTTTTTCCTTTGTTTTTGAAGATGCACAGATAAACCATTATTAATATTCTTGGGGTTAGTGGCTGCCTTGCTGTTCTGCACTGCATGGATCTTATTTCTGATCCTCATGATTTTTCTATCCATATCATTGTGGGCAGGGCAGGGGTGGGGAAGCTTGCCAGTCTTCTTTGTTAATATTTCATAGAAAATAGAAAGCTTAATAAATGCTGACATAATGAGGCCCAAATGTAGTAATTACACTATTTTTCATTCTGCTTCTTAGTTTTCTGTGGCAAAATCACTGCTGTGTCTATCCAGACAGTGCTTTTGTTGAATCTGGGGATACACTGAACATGAGTACATTGTTTAAGACAATGGTGCCTCCCAGAGTATTAAGGGACAGTATAGTTAAATGAAGAGCTTTTTGTCGTTGTTTTTGTATAAATGCAAAATAATAGTCCCCATGTCTCATTGTATCACATACAATGAGACATCTCAAAGATGTTATTTGAACATTCACATGGAAGGTATAAATTTAATAAAATCCATAGCTGTTAACGCTGGTTTGACTGGGACAAGATAAGCATCAAACAATTTCATTAAAACAGATGAAGAGCAGATGTTTTCATTTCCAAACTGTTTGATGTACTACCATCACATAGTATATCTTTCTCTCTCCAGGAAAGTCTCATACTTCAGCTGTATATTACAATAAGAATTACAATTATGGGTAAAATTAATCTTGTATTCAAACCAAATAGTTGGCTTCAGTGTACATGCATGTAAATAGTGACATTACTGATCTGTAGATGAATGAAGGAGATGTGTGATTTAGATTCTTGTATTAGGCCACGAGTTTATAAAATGTCAAAATATACCTGACTGGCTCTGATTTATGCTAAGGAAGTCCTTTCAGAGGGGTTCGGGTTGGAATTTGTTCTTTCCCAGCTCCTGACAGTTCTGACCCAGATTCTGAAATAGTGCTTTTCTTAATGGACCAGCTACCAGCAGTAGTGAAGGTTCACATATCTTTTCCAAAGCTTGTATGTTGGATCTTCATGGCCCCAGGTATTTGTGCTGAAGGGGTGGGGAGTTAAGAGCAGCTCTGAGCATTTCTGTGCACATGCGTGCACGCATGTGCAGCTGAACAAGTATAAATGCTGCACAGACAGATCTACCTCTAACTTGAGTCTAGCTAACTCCAGCTAATCTTATCACCCAAGGAAGGAAGAGGGTGCAAATAATTTTACTCTGAGGTGTAAATTTTTTTCACATGCTCAAAATCTTAGTTGCTTTGATGTTCAGAAATACCTGTATTTAAAGACACAGAAAACAAAGCTTCTGTACACGCTCCATGCCACTTCCTTCTGTAAATCATATTTATGATGTCTTCATACAGTGCTAATTACTTTGATCTGATACTACAAATCTGTCTTGTGATTAGACACATGGGCTGTCACATGATGGGGCACTGCCATAGTCCTTTTGTTCTCCTGTTGTGGAGAAAGCCCTTTTACAGTATACAGAAACCTTGGTAAATGTGTGAATCAAGATCAGTGTTCTAGACAAGGAAGAATTCAAACATTGTATTTCCAATAATAACCACTTCTAATTCATTTTATTAACTGTTCAGTTGTTACTAGAGAGAAGGAAATGTACTTTAAAATAATACTTATGTTTTTCAGTATTCCAGTTCAACGTTTCCCATGCATTCAAGAAATGACAGGGAATAAAATAATGGGCATTTCATATTAAAATTTATGTCCTATTAAAAAGTTTGCCAAGAATTAACTGTGTAAAATGCACAAAATTTTTGTTCTATTGTAAACTACTATTCAGACAGCCAGTCTGTGAACTTTTAAACCTTCTGTCAATAGTGATTGGATTTCACTGGGGCAGCTTTTTGGACAGAATTTGAAAACTTTTGACAAGCTCCATAAAGATATTATTTTGGCAAAAGAACTTTTTTTTTTGCAATTAAAACATTTAATTCTGCTATTACCATCAGGGGCCAACCAGGGCAGGTCTAGTTCAGTTTTCTGTTGGACTATTTTATTTTTTTTTTTAGCATTCAGAGAAAAAGATAAATAATTCTGGTAAATGTTCCTTATGTGTTTAAAAAGGCGTATATTTCATTGAAAGAAGAGTGCTTTGTTGGAAATAAAAATGGCTCCAGGGGCAGATATATTCATAACTGGTTTAAACTCCAGTAGCTCCAGTGGGTGCCCTGTGGTGACTTAGCCACCTGCACTGTAGCAGTGATTCCCAAATTAAGAGGTATATTCCTGGTGGTTAAGAATGAGCTCATGAGTTTGACAGAGACAATCTCCTTAATCAAGTGTTTACATATTTGGTTAAAACAGACAATGTGCTCATTTATAATATGGTTGCAATGGTCAAACTCACTGATTTCCGGAATGTACATGCTCATCTTAGATGGGCAAATATTTCAGACTTGGCAACTTTCTCCCTACCCTTTTTCTCTTGTATTCTGAAAGCCTGAGGGACTTCTTATATTATGTTTTGTACTGCGTCTGCTGCCGTGAAATCAGGATCTCTTGACAGGCTTGTTTGGGTGATTCTGGGATTAGTTCATTCTAATAAGAAATGCAAAATGTGGGACAGTGTTGCCTCAGCTGTGCTGCAGACTCAGTTCACTCTGTTCTGAGAAAGTCCCTCTTGGCCAACATTTAACACCATGGCTGGCACAGCAGAAATTGCTCTGAAGCCTGATTCACACACGTTTGCTCCACAGGAACAGCTGGACTCCTCTTTTGTGCTACTAATAAAAATTCTGCATGTTTAAATTGATCTTGCTCTCAGAAATGATTTAAAAGCTCCATAATAAAGTGCCATTTGAAACTCATGGGGTTTCTAAATCTACACTTATAGAGGGAGTGTGTGTAGTAATGCACAGAATTCCCAAAGGAAAATTCAGAGTGACATAGTTACAAGTACTTCTAGGGTCTTTCATGATTTATTATGTCAGTAAGATTCAGGTGTAATTATCCACATAATCCATATATCTTCATAGCTTTCCTTTTTTTTTTTTTTTAATTCACTTTGTCGTATACGAATTTTGTTACAAATAAAAATTAACAAGGGTTGGCTACAGTCTAGAGGTTTTAACTTTAAAATAATAATAAAAAATAATAACTGTTTCACATAAAGACTAACATTCTGTCTCAATATTTAATGTTGTTCCTCACCCATTGAAATGGAGGGAAGGGGAAGAAGTGAGGTTTTGAGGTGGGACTATTCCCTTCTGCTGCAGTATCACTACCCATTCTTCATGTCATGTTTAGGCATGCAGTATGTATTCTGTTGTGAACTCTTTAGCACGCCATTCAGTAACCACATATGAAGACAACCATCTGGTTGAAAAATTGATGCTAAGATAGTTCTTGAACACTGAAAACAGTGCAGCATGAGTGCAATTATGAGGAGGCACCCTGAAGTGCGAAAATTCTCTGAGTTAGAAGTGTTGGTCCTCTCTTGTGTAAGACATTAGTGGAAAGCAGTTTTCAAAGTGGTGACTGGAGGACACTTTGGAAAGGAATCTCCTCTGAAGGAGGGACCAACTGATGGAGAGCTTCAGCCATACAACTTTGGTGTGTAAATCTGTCTTCTGCAATGCCATTATAAGTGTAGCCTTCTACCCTAAAGTACAGTTACTTTAGAGTAAACACAGCTCTTCTTTTATGCTTCTTACAATGATTTTGTTTTCAATCTTTCTTGTGTCTTCTTCAACCATGCACAAGGCACAGTTCTGTTAATGGCATATGCTAAAAGTGGCTAAATGATTTTAAATTGTTTTCTTTGATCTTAACTGTACAGAAATATGTGCTGAAGATTTTGGAGCAAGAGCAAAACCAAAACTATACAAGATCCAATCAAATATCTAAACCACATTCACAGTTTCAAAGCAAGATAGAGAAAACACTAGTCAAGGGGTGATGGAGTAGAACATCTCCAAAGATATGAAACTACTTGCTCCACAGTAAATACGTTATCCCTAGTACAAGAGCATATTATCTCTTGGAGCTCTAGAGCCACCTTAAATCACCTGAGTAGTCTGTGGTCAAGAAAGTGAAGAAAAATATGGGAAAAACTTTTTTCTATTCACAACTGCCTGTTCTGGTCATCTGATTCTTTCCTCTTCCCCTGTGTGAGAAGAGGAAAAAAACCAGGAAGAATTAGAGATCTATCTGCATTCAAAGGACCATGATCTTATTGCTTTCATGGAGATGTGGTGGGACAGCTCACATGAATGGGATGTTGCCATGGAGGGCTATGTACTTTTAGGAAAGACAGGCCAGCAAGATGAGGTGAAGGAATTGCACTTTATGTGAGAGAGCAACTCGAGTGTCTTGAACTCTGGCTAAGGAGGGATGACAAGTTACTCGAGTCCTTATGGGTAAAAATTAAAGGACAAGCTAACAAGGGGGACACTGTTGTGGGTGTTTACTACCACCTGATCAGGAGGAGGAAGTTGATAAGGCTTTCTACAGACAGATGGAAGTAGCCTCATGATCACATGCCCTGATTCTCATGGGAGACTTCAGTCACCCTGACATCTGCTGGGTGGGCAACACAGCTAAGCACACACAGTCCAGGAGCTTCCTACAGATCATTGATGACAAATTTTTGACATGGTGCAGGAGCCAATAAGGAGAGGTGTGCTGCTGGACCTTGTCCTAACAAACCAAGAAGAACTGGTTGGAGATGTCATGGTAGGGGGCAGCCTTGACTGCAGTGACCATGAGATGGTAGAGTTCAGGATCCTGCATGGACGAAGCAGGACAATAAGTAGGATCCTGCATGGACTTCAGCAGCGTGAGCTTTGGCCTATTTGAGGTCCTACTTGGAAGAATCCCATGGTATAGTGCTCTAGAAGGTAGGGGGATCCAAGAGAGATGGCTAATATTCAAATATCACTTCCTCCAAGCTCAAGACTGATGCATCCCTATGAGCAAGAAATCAAGTAGAGGGAGTAAGAGGCCAGCATGGATGAGTAAGGAACTCCAGTCAAAACTCAGGTGGAAGAACAATGTTTATGTAACGTAGAAAAAGAGACAGACCACCTGGGAGGAATACAAGGAGGCTGTTAGAATATGCAGGGATGGGGTGAGGAAGGCCAAGCTTCACTTGGAAGCAAACCTGGCCAGGGATGTCAAGGACAACAAGAAGGGCTTCTTAAATACATCATCAGCAAAAGAAAGGTTAGGGAAAATGTAGGTACACTACTGAATGAGGAGAGTGCCCTGGTGATGGGTGATACAGAGAAGTCAGAGTTACTGCATACCGCCTTCTCTTCTGTCTTTTCTGCTAAGACCAGCCCACAGGTATTCCAGAGCCTAGAGACAGGACAGAAAGTCTGACAAAAGGAAGACTTTCCCTTTGTTGAGGAAGATCTGGTTAGAGATCATTTAGACAAACTGGACATCCACAAATCTATGGGCCCCAACAGGATGCACCCACAAGTGCAGAGGGGATTGGCAGATGTTACTGTTAAGCCACTCTCCATTATCTTTGAAAGGTCCTGAAGAACAGGAGAGGTTCCTGAGGACTGGAAGAAAGCCAACATCACTCCAGTCTTCAAAAAAGGCAAGAGTGATGACCGAGGAAAGTAGAGGCCAGTCAGCCTCACCTCCATCCCTGGAAAGGAGGTGGAACAGCTCATTCTGGATGTCATCTCCAAGCATGTGGAGGAAAAGAGCATTAGCAGGAGTGGTCAGCATGGGTTCACCAAAGGGAAATCATGTTTGACCAACCTAATAGCCTTCTATGATTATATGGCTGGCTGGGTAGATGAAGGGAGAGCAGTAGACATTGTCTACCTTGACTTCAGCAAGGCTTTTGACACTGTCTCACAACATCCTCATAGACAAGCTCAGAAAGTGTGGGCTGGATGAATTCACAGTGAGATGGATCATGAACTGTCTGGATGGCAGAGCTCAGAGGATTGTGATCAACAGTGCAGACTCCACTTGAAGGCCTGTAGTTAGCGGGGTTCCACAGGGGTCAGTATTAGGTCCAGTCCTGTTCAACCTGTTCATCCATGACCTGGATGAAGAGACGAAGTGCACCCTTAGCAGGTTTGCTGATGATACCAAACTGGGAGAAAGGGTTGACACACCAGAAGGCTGTGTTGCCATTCAGTGAGACCTGAACAGGCTGGAGGAATGGGCAGAGAAGAACCTAATGAAGTTCAACAAGGGCAAGAGTGGGGTCCTGCATCTGGGGAGGAATAACCCCATTCACCAGTACAGATTAGGGGTGGACCTGTTGGAAAGCAGCAATCTGGAGAAGGATCTGTGAGTTTTGGTTGACAACAGGTTGACCATGAGTCAACAGTGTGCCTTGGTGGCCAAGCAAGCCAACGGTATCCTGGGGTGCATTAAGAAGAGTGGGAACACCAGGTTGAGGGAGGTTATCTTCCCCCTCTACTCTGCCCTGGTGAGGCCACATCTGAAGTACTGCATCCAGTTCTGGGCTCCCCAGTTTAAGAAGGATAGGGAATTACAGGAGGAAGTTCAGCAGTGGGCTACAAAGATGAGTAGGGGGCTGGAGCATCTTTCTTATGAGGAGAGGCTTAGAGAGCTGTGTCTGTTCAGCCTGGAGAAGAGAAGGATGAGATGGGATCAATGTTTATAAATATCTCGAGGGTGGGTGTCAAGAGGATGGGACCAGACTTTTTTCAGTGGTGCCCAGTGGTAGGATGAGGGCCAACAATCACAGACTGAAACATAGGAGGTTCCATCTGAATATGAGGAGAAACTTCTTTACTTTGAGGTTTTCAGAGCACTGGAACAGGCTGCCCACAGAGATTGTGGAGTCTCATTCTCTGGAGACATTTAAAACTTGCCTGGACACATTCCTGTGCAATCTGCTCTAGGTGAACTTGCTTTAGCAGTTGGGTTGGACTAGATGATCTCCAGAGGTTGCTTCCAACTCTTCCTTCTACTTAAAAACCTTCTTTACAGGCAGTTCAAACATAGGTATTATCATGAGTGAAAAGCTTCCTTACCACCCTCAGTGCTGACTTCACTGTTTATTCCTTTTGTTCTTCTGATGATCCAGCCTAACAGAAACTCAATAGAGGAACTAGACATATTTAAAGTGGTTCTGGTGATTTTGGGACTTCTTGGGTATGATAAATACTTTAATTTTGCATTCAAGTTTTCTTCTAAAATAATTTGGTAGGACCCGAAATATACTTCTGCTAAAAGTTTTTCTTCTGAACTCTGTTAGATAAAGAACGGATGAAGATCAGGTCACTGCAACAGGGAAATCCCAAGAGATGTATTGCTCACTCTGAGCGGATACAATGTTAGAGACAGGGAAAATATAAATAATTTGGAGGTTTGGAGGGTTTGGTGTGCTGACCAACTGGAGAAAAACAAATAAAAAATCTTGGGCTGACCTAAAAACAAATGTGCATTTTTGGAATTGTTAGCAAAACAGAAAGTAGAAACTTGAGTTGTAATTTATGTCTTAAGCAGTGGACAATGGTTAATCATCAGGGAATTGAGATTAATGAAGTTCACATCACGTCTTTACCTGATGGAGAGGAGACATTCTTCCTTGACAAATGTTATATTGAATTTTAGTCTGCCTTTCCTTGTGTTATCCTCTTGAAGCTACGCTACACAATATGAGGATTTAAATAACAGAATCATAAAAAGAAAGGATGAAAATATGTGTTTTAACTATGATTCTCATGATGGAGCGAAGGGGAGATACTGTTTTCATCTAAATTCTAGTGTGTACTATAGTAGAATCTGTTTATCTGTATCTACCCAGAAACTGTGTGTAGCCAATTCTGGTTTTGTGGACTGTGCTGGAGTGCTTTTGGAAGCCAGTTATGTTAGTTAAAATATTTGAAAACTAGTAAAATAACATGTTAGCACTTCCAAACTCAGTTATTTTCGTCCTTATTTTTATCCATCTTCCAAGTACAACTAAGATTAAGTGGTTTTGAGTAGAGAAATTTTGAACATAAACTTTTTTTTTTGGTTTACTCCTCATCTCTTTTTCTGTCCCAAAGAAGACAACTGCTTAGCCATCCTGGAAGCACTAAAAATATGTTGTATTGTTGTGAGTTTTCTGTACTAAAAGCAATTTCAGAAATGCAAAGTGAAGAAAGCTCCTCAGTGCTTCTTACTGGCTTCATTGTGGCCAGAACTGTGAGATGATGGAAGCACTAGCAGGATTTCATCCATGTCACAAATTCTAGCCCTCACTTTCACAGAATCACAGAATGGTTAGGGTTGGAAGTGACCTCTGGAGATCATCTAGTCCAACCCACCTACTAAAGCAGGTACAGATTGCACAGGAATGTGTCCAGGTAGGTCTTGAATGTCTCCAGAGAAGGAGACTTCCACAGCCTCTCCAGACAGCCTGTTCCAGTGCTCTTTCAACCCATTCAGACTTGCTGGAGTGGAATCCTACAGGTCTTGATCCTTTAAACCTGTCTACTTTCCCTTGCCTTTCTTTTGTTTCAAAAGAAAGATTTGAACTCAGCTGGAAAACCTGAGCCTGCTTGAGTTGACAAGATTTTATTCGCAGGAACTTTAAACTATATATGATTCCCACCTATTCAAAGAAAGCTGTGTGTGCCCACATAGGCAGAGCACTGGGTGCTTCTGTGATCTCTCCATGAATGCTCGATGGTAGCATGCAATAAAGCTACGCAGCACTTCCATTAGCAGCATACAGCATGAAGTTTTTGTTCTCCTCAGTGGGACACTATGGGGCAAGTCTGCAGGCCGCATAAACTGGCAGTGGATGGATCTATCCTAATTTATATCATCACAAGATCTGGGTGCAAATCTTCTGACTGTGCTCTCTGCTCCCCACAACAGCTGTTGGTTTGTCAAGCACACACTGAAGATACAATTCTGTAAAGAAAATTTATTTTCCTTCTAAATGCCTCCAGGTCTTTTACAAGAGTGTTTACTTATATTGCTTTGCAGCTCCTACATCTCTTAGGTAGTAACTTGGGTAGGTTTAGGATGAATTGTAACTGAGATGGCAATGGTAGGGCAATACTGGGTGAGATATTCCTACATATGTTGGAGGAACTGGTTTAGACAAGAACTGGTTTAGACAAGAACAAGAAGGTAAGTAATAGATGCTTTATGCTTGGTGGTAAAAGACAGACTTTCTCAGGTGCTTTGAAGGCTGTGCATCATCCAGACTTCTCTTGAGACCATTTAAAGTTATTATTTGCTGCCCCCAAATCCTCTAGAAACTATTACCTTATATGAAATGCAAAGCCACTAAATTCTTTCCTAATGACAGTCATTCAAAATGGATAGTTTAGAAGAGTTATAGACAGCTTTATGCCAGGGACTTTTTATAGTGAAACAAGACCTAAGCAGTACCTTGCTTAAGTATACCTTTCAATCGATGTAAGAAAAACTGCCTCACTCTAATGAAGGAGAGATTTACACAGGAGAAAGGTAATGATTTTCTTTGCTCTCTTTGCCCAAAGATAAATATACTGACCATCCTCTGCTGAAGCAGAACAGGTTCGACATCAGGGTGTGTTGATTTTAGTAAGAGTGGCATTTGTAAGCAAATTATTTTTGTTCTCGTCTAGCTCCACCACGCTTGTAATTGAATGATGATACAGATGTCAATGACTGCACAAAGACTTTCTTTGCATTAAATTATTTGGGCCATGGGTACTTTAATTTAGGATGTTGGTGTGTTTGAAAAGTGTTTTTTGTCTGTCCATTATTTTTTTCACTGATTTCTTCCTTATGCTCCTGTTTAAATGTGTCCACAGGACTAAAAGTGTTTAGTTACTCAGTCAGCGATCAGAAACATGATTATGGGGCCTAAGTGATGAATTACAAGCAGAAATGGTGCATGGAGAAAGTAGTTCCCTTGTGGAACGACTTACAAGCAAGAAATGCTTGACTCACACTACCTGAACACTTACAAGTAATTAATCCAGTCACAAACATCTGGATTAAGTTTTTTTTTATGTTGATGTAAATTTTACAACTATTTAAGGCACTGTCCCTTTATAGATTGCTTCAGATTTATAAGCCTTTCCTCAATATCACATAGTTAATGGGAAATATGGATGTCAAACTTGCAGCATGCTGGCAGTGAGGTGGCTTCTCTTCAGTGTGAGATATTCTTAACCTGGGACCAGAGCAGGTGTCAGTACATCTCCTTTCTATGAGCCTACATGGGGGAGCTTTCCATTTCCATGAAGTTCATGCCAGCAGAGAAAACAAACTCTAATTAATTTAATTTGGGTATCTATGCATGCTCCCTTCTTCAAAGTGCAACAGAGTCTAGAAAGCCATACTGTCAGGCCTTCCAAGATTTTGTCAGATGTCCCTGACTGGTTCATTTGCATAAAATGAAAGCTAAGCTACTTCTACAGCCAAACATAACACACACTGGCTAACAAGAATATCTATAATGCGGTTCAAAGTTTATTAGTGAACTTCTACTGAATAGCCTCTGGCACTTAGATTTGGTTTCCATTTGGTGATGGGGTGTGGAAGTAGCTGCCAGCCACAAATTTCACAAATCTACATGTTTTCAGGATGTTTAACAGATACTTTCTGGATCTGTCCAGGTCCTTCCTGAGCAGCTTTGAAGCCTGAACCTGAAACAGGCAGAAGACTGGAAAGGCAAATGTTTCAAAAGCAGAGTACACCCCTTACATGCTTCAGAAGAAATGAAGGTCAGCTATTTCACTCTAAAATGAGAATAAGGTGCTTCCTGTGGGTAAAGTTTGACACCATTTCTCCCATTGCATTTCTTGTGGTTTCCCTTAGTACTTCAAACATACAGAAACGGTTTATCAGAGTTAAATTGTTTAGTCTCTCTCACTGGTAAGCAGATACAGTTGTAAGCTATCAGGTAGCCCAACTTCACACGTGGCCTCCAAGAGTCATGTGTACTTCCATGAAATCTAGTTATAGCAGCTCTACAGTTTTCAGAAGGTCCTGAAATGCCTATGAATTATTGTAGGACAAGGACATGAGCTAAGAGGAAAGGGTATTTGGACAGCACCTTGTCAATAAGTGTCTCTGTCTAGATTTGGAGGACAATGCTTCACACGACCTCTAACTTCACAGCTGAGTGTTAAAGAAGATACCTCATTCTCATGAGTGGTGTTGATATACTTAGTTTTCAGTGTGGGCTGGTGAAATTCCACCTCTTGATCTACATTCTCTTCTGAGAATATCCATTTAGCCACTGCATTGCTTTCGAAATGCTGTAGGATCATAATGGGAGCCACAGGGAAAGGATTGACTCAGGGTAGCAAGGTAATTAACTTTTTCTGGTATCCTAAATATCTCCTGAGGTTGACTTCCTTCCTTTACTAGATGTACTATGGTCTCTTGGGCTGCATGGAGCAGCTTGACAATATACCTGGGCTTAGTTGACAATGTCCTGGTGGAATTAGAACCTGTGGAAAGGAATGGGCTCATTTGTGAATGGCTCTCATAACACCATCAGCATGAGAAGCCCAGTTACAGCTGCCTCACTTGGTTTGTCCTGCACTTGTGGAAAAACTGCAAGGGCATACCCCAAGTGAGGGGACATCAATGTTCTTCTGTCATAACCCATTCAGAAGAGTGCAGATAACCTGGTCACTTGTCCTCTGGAAGGGAAAGGAAGATCACCCATGCTAAAACCCACTGTGGCTTCCGCTCATAATAAACATAGAATCATAGAATAATTTTGGTTGGAAGAGACCTTCAGGATCTTTGAGTGAATTACTACGTTCTTTCCCTTCCATCTCCTCTTATACCTGCTGGTTTTATATGATGGAGCAATTTTTAAACAGTAATTCCTGCTCTTTGCCATGAAGAGCAATTCCCAAATATCCACCATTTAAAAGCCCAGAGTAAGACACATGACTTCTGTATCTTGTTTTGTATCTTCCATTCACAGCACATGGATTCGCTTGCACATTTCAGACATCTTGCACAGGAAGGCTCAATATTTTCTGTAAAGAGTTGAAGGAAACAATAAGCTATTTATTTCTGTCTCTGAGCTCTGCAAGGGCCAGTGTTGTGAAGAACTAGTGCATGCATGACTGCAACACCAGTTAGCAAAGGCTGCATATCACACCGGAGCAGCACTCTGTTACTGGCCTTCACTCAGACTACAGGGCAGAGCTAGTATCTTTTCTAGGCCAGATGTTTTTATTTTATGTGCTTAAAATAAGGTATTACCTCTTGCTACTAACCTCACCTTTGATCCTGAGACTGCTGTGTTAAAAAAAAAAAAAAATTACTAACAACTCGTTCCTTTCTTCCCCCCATCGCAATCTTTAAAAGCACAAGGAGTGATAAGAAACATGAAGAAGTATTGCCAGATAGACATCTTGGCAGTATGTTCAAGCTTCCTCTAGTCAGCTGTGTCATTCAGACTCATCTGCAGCAGCCTTTGCTTTTGCAGTCAGAAGTTGATTCAAAGTTTATTGCAGGTGATGATAAATTGTGGAGGGATTTTGCAACATAGGTCATTGCTCACTGGACAATGGATTTAGGGACCACTGAGCTCATTTATAGGTCTAACAAAACAGTAAGACATATTATCTCCACCAGATTATGTACTGGTCTTCCAATAAATGCAGCCAAGTGATCCCTGGTAAGGTAATTGCAAGCAGCAAAGAATATGCCAGCACAAAGCACTGATTCTGCATGTCATGGTAATATAATTTGTTGGCCCATGGGATTCAGAATTACTCTATTTCTCTTCCCTGAGACAGACAGCTATGAAAAGGAGGATGGTCTTGTGGTTAAAGATTTGGATGCTGAAGATATGGTCTCAGTTTCCAGCCCTCTCTCAGGCTTCCTGTGTGGCCTCAAACAAGCCATTAATGCCTTTGTGTTTTTCTTCTCTGTCAGTAAGAGGATGATTATACTAGCAGGAAAGATCTGAACTCGACTGAACCCAATTATTTTCTTCCCCCTCTCTCAAATCTGTAGTTTCCTTACAGCTCAATATTATTTTGTTTTATACCAACCTATGGCTGACAAAGATGTCTAGTACATTTAGTATTCACAGAACAATGGCATTTCTTTTGGGGTGTCTTTATTGAGTTCCTAAGGAATTCAGATAACCTAAACACCCTCTGAATTCAATGCTTAGCACTGTGTGCTGAACAACACTCTGACATAACCAAACGTCTATCTTGCCTTCTGGAACCACGCACCTCTCCCTCCAGTGACTGCAGGGGGGAGATCAGGATGACAGCTCTCTAAATCGTGATGGGTGTAAGGCAGGCAAATGGTTCGTGACTGCAGTGGACCTGCCAGGGCTAGAGGCAGGCTCTCCTCTCTGAGCTCTGTTGTTGAGTTCGAGATGCTTCGAGGAAACACTTTGCGCTCAGCAGATTTTTCTATGACATTTTGCAATCAGCTCTCTATATAGAAGCACTCCAAGTGAAGAGAAAAAAAATCCACTTAAATAATCTACTGAAAGACTCCTGTCGTGCTCTGTTTTTCTACTCACCACAGTCTGTGGAATTTTCAGAGTTTTTGAATAGAACGTAGACTCAGCTTCTTAATACTAATTATCCTGTTTTTTCATTGTGACATAAACATTAGTTTATTCTCTGTGTGGTATGTGAACTCAGTCCAAAGCTCTAATTTTTCATACTCTACATGAGGAAAATTGCAATTCAGACCGGCATGTGAACTTTTTTTAGCCCCTAGTTTGAGGAGTTGAACCAAGCTCTCCATCTGAAGACCCATGAACTCTGACAAACTCTGGGTCTGATTCCAAGCTTTGTATTATCTCTCTGGTATCAATCAAATCAACTACAGGAGTGGTTTCAAACATAATTCCTCTCTTCTCATGCCCCTTCTTCATTCCTGCAATGTGAAGCCAGCATTGCTATTTTGACACACTGCCAGCTGTAAGACCATAAAGAATGGTTAACCCACACTGGCTTGTGACTGCCTAACAACAGACAGCAGTAGTGACAGAAAAGATGTGCAAGTGGTAGAGATAGTGGGGTATGCATTAAGGACCCCCTACATCCTCCAAGTCCTTCCCATCACTCCTCAGAGAGTAATAGCTTCAAAAATCTTTCCTATGGCATGGAGAAGATCATGAAAAGGGCCAGAATTTTTAAGACGCAGCTGGGGTCTCCCTGTTCTTCTACATGCACACATTGTTGCCTAAATGCCTGTCAACTGCACTAAAATTTTGAATCTTTTTACCATGAGGGTGGTAAAACACTGGCCCAGATTGCCCAGAGGGTTGGTAGATGCCCCATCCCAGGAAACATTCAAGGCCAGGCTGAATGGGGCTCTGAGAAACCTGATCTAGTTGAAGATGCCCCTTCTCATTGTAGCGGGGTTGGACTAGATGACCTTTGAAGGTCCCTTCCAAACCAAGCTATTCCATGAAGTTATTTCATGGAACGAGTTGAAAACCACTCCTGGAGATCAGAGCAAAGATGGATTTTGTTAAAGACTTTCCTATTTCTTTTTCTCTCCCTCCTTTTTACCACACAGCAGAGTGCCATCAACTGGGACTCCCTGTTGGTGACAATTTGATAGATGGCGATGCATCTTGTGTTTGCAGGGAAGGCTGCTTTAGCTTACATTTGTCCGGCTAGCAAAACAGAGGAAGATGCCAAAAAAAGCAGTCCGAGGTATGAAAGTTAACAGTTAGCAATAACTGCGGTGTGAAACATTCCCATGAAACCCAGACATCAAGGATGCTGCTTGGAATAGCTTGAATGTCCTGCATTCTTTTCCAGTGAAAACAGAGTAATACACCAGCAGCGTGGGAGAGAGCAGCCAAGGAGGAACACACAAGCCCCAGAGAACAGGCCATCAATTTTCTTGCTGTGGCTGGCTGAGGGAAACTGAAATGTATATTGCAGTGTCTTCTGATGACAGCCACTGCTATGTGCACTGCACTTCAAACTCAAAATACGTTACCCTAAAGAATGAACAAAAAAACCCCAGGCTATTAATAGATTTCTATAAAGAAATCCCTCGTAGTTTTTAATCATTTACATATGAGACTGAGAAACAAAGCATAAAACGACAGTGTGGCTATTACATGGGTCACTGGAACAGGTTTATGTTAGCTAATATAGTGAAATAGTAGATTAGGAAGAGGATAGTTTATGGCCTTTAGTTCATTTGTTGACAGGAAGAATCAGGAACAGATTTGTTTTATGCTTGATCCCATCACAGAACTACTAGGAACAGAACAGTGACTACAATCCAGGCCACTGGAGTATTGTAATGACTGGACTGCATACAGTGGATGGGTGAATGAGATGCTTGCAAAGGAGAAGAGCTAACGAGGTCACAGAAATAAGTAAAGAGCACTCCTGCATGACCTTCTGAAGTGACTCAGCAGAGAACAATTACTTGACATCCCATTGCAGAGCTGGTCAATACCTCAGCCCCTCATGTGAGGGTAAATACCCCAACTGCTTACTCAGGAGGAAAAGATCTTCCTGAAAGCAGTAGGAAACAGGTTTATTCTTAGAAGAAAGAAGTGTGCTAGCCTGTGTGGTGATACTGATGTTCTAGCAGGTCACTAAAAATAGCGAGGACTTTCCAAAGTGCAACCACTCTAGCACATCTGAAAACCTCGTTAAATCATACCATGCTGTGTTTGATTGCTGTGTATTGTAATTCCTAGCTCAAAGAGGACTCTTTTCTTTTTTTCTGCTCTTCCTTCTCTGTTTATTCTAGCTTTATGGGCAATTCTTTTGTGAGAAACAGAGCATTTTTGAAAACTCAAACCATATATATTCACTAGGCCTTCTTAACATTTAATCAGAACATCATGAAAATCAAATCAGTTAAGAAGACCTAGGTGACTTGTGACATAAATGTATATTTGAATCCTAAAACCATTGCAAAAATCTGTCAATAATTATAGTCTCATTCATCTTGCCTGGAACCAGGTCAAAACTCAAGCTTAAATTCTCTTTGCAGTCATAGCGGAGCAGACTGCAGCCCTCAAAGTCTGGCTCAATCCAAGGCAGAACAAAAGGGCAGTGCTCTGACTTTTACCTGGGTTACAGCACTGCAACAGCTTCCTTCCACTCTTACATATATTTCTGGTTTGTGATCAATTCTGCGTGCTGTTTTGGCTATGTTGGCATCTCATAAGCTGTGTAAAGCAATGCTTCAGAGAAGGTACCTGCAACATGGCAACAGGTCAGGGAAGCAGCAGGGAGTGACTTTCTCTACCTGGCTTGAGAAGAACAGCAGATTTTTTCTCTTGTTGGGGGAGATCTGACTAAGACAGCTCTGAGCTGCCAGTTTTCCCCTGGCATGTAGTCAAAGGTCTATACTCAAAATACCAACAAGCGAAGAGGAAGGGCAATCCTGGAGATCATGAATTCTGCTGAGGAACCAAGGCTGGAGTGGGACAGATATGATACCTAGATCTGTATCTAGCCACAAGCAAATATTTTTTTCTTCTGTCCACCACAACCTTTTTTTAATTATTATTATTATTTTGATTTATTTTCAAGCGGCAGAAAGCTTTTCAGCTCATCTATCAGGCTGGGGTAGCACATCTCGTATCACATCATCTGCCAGCACCAATAAAAGTAGAACAGGGATTTATAAAAAAAAATGAACCTACATTTGAATGCAAATACTGTTACGAATGGGTGTTAAGATGTGGTATCCTGATCCCATCTTTTATGAAGAATGAGGTCTACACTGTTATTTTCCTTTTTTCTTGTTTTTCTTTTTCTTGGAAGCCAAACTTCCTCAGAACTGGCAGGAGAGGAAATTTTACATCTACTTTTCATAGATTAATTTGAAAAGGGAAGCAAATGAATTAGTTACTTTTTTTGGTTTTAATGATGTGATTACTTTTCACCTGCAATCTCAAAAAAACTCGTCTATTTCACCACAGCTCTGTTTTGCAGATTATCTTCAGGCAAAACTGTTTACTCCCATATTGCATCCTAATGGACCATCTAGCTTGGTACACGGCTCTCCCATATCACCACACGGACTAATGTAATACAGTCTCAGATCAGCATATCCAACTTTTCGACCTCAGTAGGAAGATGATAATTCTGTTCTTTTCTCCATCAATTCTTTAATTAAGAGACTGTGTCAATTCTGCCTTCCACTTTCTTTTGCATATTCTTACCCCACATGCTGTTCATGTCTTGGTACTTTTTCCTCTGCAGAATGGCAAGCATTTTTTAATGAGAAGCTGAGGACAGGGGTATATTCCTGAGAAATTTTGACATCAGGCATTTCACTGAAGACAAAGAGGGGAGGAAAGTAGAAAAGATGTTTTGATTTTGTTTATATAGCATTCTTCTCCCTGATCCTAGTTTGGGTGTTTCAAAAGCATACTCAAAATGACCCAAATATGAGGGAATAAAATATTTGTGATGTGTCCACATTTCGGAAATAAAATTCTGCTCTCTGGATGGGGTTGTGATGGTTCTCCAGATGATTACTTCAATGATTCTTGCCACTTCTGCAGCAAAGTTTCAGTATCCACCTTGAAAACTGACCTCAGGTTTTGTTCCACAATGCTATGTATACTGAACAAAGACCCAAATAGTAACCGATGGTAGTCCTCCTATTATTATTAAAAGCAGACTTGAAGTACACAAGTATTTAGGCAGTTTTGTCTGCAGAGCCTGAGACCTGCAACCACGTCAAGGTTGTCCTGTCTTCAGTGGTGTTCTGTGATTCTGGAGCTGCTGGGGACAGGATCTATTTTCAGGATGAACAATCTCTCCCAAACAGTTTTGACCCCTCTGAGTGGATTAGAGAGTTTCTGCAACTACACAGCTCCAAAGTGTGGCTGAGACCTCCACCAGAAGGAGACTGAGGAGGATGCTCAATGGCATCTCAGACAACAGTCATTTGGGCAGCTGAGCTGAGTCCAGAATATTTCACTTAATCAGAACTAGTGAAAATGGGAGACTACACATTGGTTTTGAGGGAAGAAAGGTAAGTACCTTTCTCTGCTCTTTCTAGATGGCAAACTCTTACTCAGATCAACTGAAAGGACAATTCTACAGAGGAAATTAGAAGAATTAGGAGATATCAATCCAATATTTCTAACTGCTTTTTCCAAGAAAGCATAATGGAAGGACAACAGCAAAGGTCATGTATGCTTACTAATTCTAAATTGAGGTGGTATTACCTCCTAATAAGTTGTTGCAGGCATTTTCACAGTGGTTGCAGAAATTTCTCACAGGAGAGATTTTTTTATATTATTTCTTTCTTGCAGGATTCTATTCTCGTAAATCAACATAATTAAAGGGATACTTCGAATTCAGGACCTTTGTTACTTCGAGGTGATACTTTTCTCCTTCTGGAAGGAATTAGGAAGGATCATTGTTTAAAGATTCATATGGAAGAAGAGAAAACTACAGGTAGCAGTAGAGGTATTGTTGACTGTTGGGGTTCATTTCTCTGTTTTGAATCTTTAACAGAGTGCAGTTTGTCAAATGTGGTATTTCTAATATACAAGTGTCTTGTGTTGTTAAGTGTCCTCACTCTGGGTATTGGAAAGGGTACAGCTTCTTCCAGAGAGCAAGGAAAAACTCTCCTTTATAGTATACTTGTCTCATAAAAACATAAGTTAAAATACTTTCTGTGATGCTCTAATTCAAGCCTGAAGCAGGACCACCACGTCTCAGCCCAAGAGAAAACAAGGACATTTCTGAGTGGTGCATTTTCACCAGAGGAGGAAAAAAGAAGGAAGTGGAAAGGGAGAGGGAGAGGGAGAGGGAGAGGGAGAGGGAGAGGGAGAGGGAGAGGGAGAGGGAGAGGGAGAAGAGAAGAGAAGAGAAGAGAAGAGAAGAGAAGAGAAGAGAAGAGAAGAGAAGAGAAGAGAAGAGAAGAGAAGAGAAGAGAAGAGAAGAGAAGAGACTATGGAAAAAAAACCAAAACTAAACCAAACAAAAAAAACCCAAAACTAAACAAAAACCCAACAAAACAAACAAAAAACACCAAAACAAACAAACAAAACCCCACAAACCAGATTTTCTCTCTCCTGCAACCATTTCTCAAAGTATGCTTGCACATCTGCTATATATTTGGAGTGTTTTACTAGCAGCTTTCTATTTAACCAGGTGAGCAACTTTACCTATGAAAGAAGAAAAGATAACAAAAGCCTGTGTGGGGCATTTCTTATAATGACAAACTTGAGAGTTAAAATATAATTAGATTGAGAAACACAGTGGGTACCATTAGAGACATCTCTCTTTATTCCCCTTTTTACTGCAGAGCCATGCGGTTTGGAGGTACTTGGCATTCTCTTAACTAGTTCTGCTTCCCTCCTATGAATTTCCCTCTAGCATTAGACAGCAGTACAAATATTATTGCACTCTGCAGGCTTTGCCTTCTGACCTACTCTACAGAGACATACGTGATGGAGTCAGAACCACTGAACAGAAAATGTCTTTCTTAACTCTGTAGTGCTGGATGGATGCCAAGGTCCAGTAGTTCATAAAGGAGATGGGAGCACTAGCTCCTGAGGGAAATCAAACCAAAGAAGACCCCCTGGTATTTAAGGAAAACCATCGATGAAAAACAAAAATGTGGGGGAGGAGAAAGAGGAAGGGATGGGAAAGAAGGGGGCGTGGGGAAGTTAAGGACGTTAGCTGTGGTGACTGATTCTCGCAGCATTGGAACATGTGCTTCTGCAGGAGCTACGTGACAGCATCTCTCAGTCCACCCCTCTTGGTTTTGTAGGTAAACAATGTTGTACGTACAAACATGTTAAGTGTGTTTCCCTGGGAAAGACTCCTTGAGAATGAGCTGGACCAGTCAGAAGTGCTAATAGATGGGAGGTCTTTTTCAGGCTGATGCTCCCAGCTCCCAGCGCTTGGGTGAGAACTTCCTCAACATGATTTCCCTGTCATCACTAAAGGACTGGGGACCTTTCTGGGGGGCTTTGCCAAAATATTTTGTTATGGTGACATCTGCTGCAGCATAGTAATTCCAGTGAGAAGAAGGGGCTGGCAGACTTGCTCAAAATGAGGTAGAGCATCAGCAGGGACCATGCCAACCCACCCCCCGCCCCAGATTTACTAATGTGATGCTGTCCTGAGCGGCAGCTGCCTTGCTGCTCCAGTGCTGTAGGGAGCAGTCAGGGACTATATGAAGCCCTGGCTTCCAAATACGTGTGGTGGGGACCGTATTTGCATGTGTGCAAATGATGTGGATGAAGTTCCTCTGGGGGACAGGTGTAGACCACTGCTAACACCTTTCCTGTTAGCCTTGGCCAGCATTTGAGCTCCAGCTGCCAGTGGTGGAAATTGCTGCCAAGGCACTGGACTGTCCTGTGTGCCACATCATGCTGCAGACTGGAGATACTAGGTGGGGGGTCAGCCAAGATAAAAGTCAACAAAAATCTTCCCCATAAATGCAGCTTAGGCCAAACTCAGATGCTTATGAGCTCTGCAACAGGCTTGTTGATCCTGCTTGGGTTTTATCTGGCTTTTCTCAGTAGCTGCTGTTACTCTCTAACCCCTGACTCCGTCAAGGGTCTAATGTAAAAATACCAACATACCATGGGAGTAACTTATCTTCTGTTTATTGAAAGCCAAGTAAGTGTATCCAGGGGTCGGGCTGGTCCTTAGCATTTTCTTAAAATTGCAAATTATGTCTTCAGAAATGGCCAGAATATTTTTTTTTTTTGAACTATGTGGAAGCACAAAGAATTTTCTCAGGGGCTTATTTGTTGTGTAGCTTATTTTGTATACCAAAAAGACCTAGTTCACTGGACAAACTTTGAAATATATGTTTTAGTCTTTCCATGATGTTCTTTTTCAAAACTGCATTAATGAATTTTTGTAGCTCCTCTTCAGTGGGTATAGATATTTTTGGAGAGAAGTACTGTGTTTTATAGATGTTTCTTTTGGTTTTGCTCTAAGGTAAGCCATTGTAGTTGTCATAAGAGTCAAATCAAGCAGTGGGTCACGGAAAGGAGGGAAGATTGTCTTGAATTTAAACCGAAATGTTAGTTGCCATCTTCCCCATGTAAAATACTGGATAGCAAACACTAGATATGTGTGGCTCATTCACCTTGTAAATGCAATGTATACAAAAACCACAAGAAAATAACATGCTTTTGATAACCAGAAGTGGATGATCACATATAGCTAATTTGTATCCATATTATTTATTAGTTACACAGGTGGTTTCAATTTGAAGGACATCTTGCAGATCTTAGTACCTTTTATCATAGGGACTAACCTTTGTTTTTAATTATTGGACTTTAAGAGCTTGTGCTATAATTTTTGTGTTAGTATTTATCTGTCAAAAAAAAAAAATAGAAAAAAAGGAAAAAAGGCACAGCCTGTAAATCCTTCTTTTTCTATCACATCCAACAATAGTCTTTTGTGGTCTGAACTACTCTAGTTTCCCGCTCTTCCAGTAAACAAGAATGCAAAGCTTATGGCAAGCATGATACCAGGCAGGAGCAACATGAGTGTAAATTGCTCAGTGAGGTCCCTGCACTGCATAAAAGGGCATAACACAGTCTCGTGGGCATTGAGTGAAAATTTGCATCTCTATAAAGCAGGGCTTCTGCTTCCCGCATCAACATGTTTCACATACACAATGATGGGACAGACATCCAGAAAATCTACTTCAGTTGTTTTATTTTTTGCTTAGCTTTCCTGCTCAGTGAAAAGCTGCATTTTATTTACCATTAATATTATTTAAGAGGCAAGGTTCCAATTTTATCAGTTTATAATTCTGACAAATGGATTTCCTCATTTTCCTTCTGAGATTTCACATGACCAGCTAACTTTCCTGGCAAGCTGCATTCCATATTGAAGGCTCTCCTCTGTGGAGTTGGCTGGACGAGTTTTCACTGAAACTGAACAAGGACAACTCCAGTCTGCCGGGGGAGCATACCAAACCCCTGAGCTGAGCCTGTCTGTATCTAGCACTGTGCCTGTGTTTTCGGCAGGACGCTGCGGTGGTGGTGGCTTTGCTCATGCCAGGTGTCCAGGCTCACAGCATGGCTGTCGTTGCACCCAGATTTACCGTAAAAATTCAACACCCTGATTAAGGCCTTGGTTGAGAAATCTTTTGTGGGTTGACCCTTGATAATTTCAGCGATGACTCTGAGCTCTCTAACCTCTCTGTTTTTCTTTTGCAACTGTGAGGAAACTGGAAAGAGGGTGGAGAAGGTGGCAGTGGAGACGCTCTGGCAGATGCCTGGGGTCACGCCTTCCTCTGACATGGAAAACACAGGGGGACTGTCAGCAAATGTTCTCTCCTCCTGAATACAGATGAAAAGGCAGTGCCTGAACTGATATTTTTAGGATTCTGTAGCTGCTTTTTTATTTTCTGAAGAATGTAGAAGCCCTGTAATTTGCAACTCCAATGCGCATGCACACATAATGGCAGGAGAAAAGAGATGATAAAGACTAAAAGTACTAGAGGATAAGCAAATGGTGACACTAAAGCAGAAGTGTTACACTGTTGTGTATCATGAAAGATTGAATCTACCACTTTCTAACTGTCTTCTTACAGGAGCCACAAAAAATCTCCATGTCTTGAGCTAAACTGTAAGTTTTAACCAGTATGGTAACATTTAGATGGCCTCCCACCTCAGTAACTCACACTTTCCTCATTCTTGAATTGTTATCCTTTGAAGCTATGGAAGAAAATGATAAGGGTTTAGAGGATCTAAGGACATTAAGAGCAAATAAGGGTCTGCCTGAATTTGCTGCCAGAACTGTCAGATGTAATGCTCTTTCCCAGTACTTGTCTGAAAGATGGTAGATGACTTACACTTTTCATTTCGGTCTTTAAACTGGATCGATCTGGCCTGGGAATTCTAAATTTCAATGGTTCCACTTCTTAGGGGCTGTCATCTTGAGATCTCTGTAGGCAGGGAAGTGGCTGGTGTTGCTTCATCCTGCTTGGTATAAATGCATGATATTTTTAGGGAAGGATAGAAATGCTATGACATATTGTTGAAGGGCTAAACAGATTAAGTAGGGGGAAGTGGCATGTGCAGGACACCTAACAAGAGGAGGCCCTGTCTTTCCCTAGGAAGGTTGGGGCATGTCTGTCCATAGATGCAGGCGAAGCGTAGAGGAAGAATGGCACTTTCTTAGGACATACACATGAGAATATTGTTTCCAGGCTTGCCTGTAATTTCTGTTAGACTGATCAAATTTGCAGTCTCTCCAACTGGGACTCAATATCCAATGGTAAGGAGGGGGTCCTTCTTTGAAGAATCGACATCAGATGCAGAGAACTTTTCACTTTATGCCCCTGGGCAGCAAACACCAACTTAAATTGACAGGACCCCAGGATTGCTAATTAGAAACTGGCAAAACCAGGACATCTGGACACCTTATCAGAGGTTTATCAAAATTACTGGTATGATCCATACAAACCCTTAATAAGAATCAGCTGTCAAACAAGTGAAGTAATTTAGGCAAAGATTGAAACTTTTTTTCTTTGTTACAACTATAATATGTTACAAGCTGAGTTCTCAGAGCCTGTGATTAACTGTGCAGTTCCATAACCACTGTTTTTTTGCTCATTGTTTGACTCCCTAGCCAAAGAGACTCTGGGCCAAATTCAAAAGTGAGTATGGCTCTAAAGCAGCCAGTATAAACCCCTGCTCCAATACTGGCTCTGAACTTAGCATTCAGTTGCAAGGCCATGCCCCTCTCCATCACCAAGGCAGCCTTAAATCTGTTCCACAGCACTTTCAATTTCAAGAACTCTGCCACATCACCTTATCTTTATGTGGTCAGCTAAAAGGGTTGTAAAAGAGCATGGAGGAAAGAAATGACACAGTAAAAAATGGTAAATCTGAGTGTGTGGTCCTGCATTTTCTACAGGAGACATTGGAAAGAGCCTAAATTCCTCAGATTGCACAAACTGAGGATTATGATCATTGTTTAGTCAGTATCTTCTATTGAATAGAAGGAAAGCAAGCTGAGATCATAAAGAAAATATGACCTTGGGTCTTGTGCTCTCGGAAGATCTGGGTGCTTTAATTCCATATACCCACACCTGGGGGAGGGGTGAAATCAAAATGCTTCTTTTAAAATATACTTTAAAAGCCTTTTTTTTTTTTTTCTTCCTTAAATCTTGTTGAAGCCATAACCAAGGAAAGCAATAGAAGAACTATGAAGAAATGGAGCTGATGCCTGATTGTAGGTTGGCAGACCACAGGGAACATGATCCTACTGCTTGTTCATGTTAACTCTGAGATGTGCTAAGAGTCTAAAGAAGGGACAAGTCCATGGTTGGGCAAAGCAGCCAAGATAAATTGTATCTGGAACACAGCCTAGGTCAGTGACTACCTTGTTTTGTGCTTTGATCTGGTTTGAGTCACCATTCTGAAGAAACTGGCATAGTGTATGTAAAATGAAGTCAGTTTTAGAAGAGACTTGTGAAACAATTTTTTTTCACAAGGAAGTGGAGTTTCACTGTCTTAAACAAACCTGACATGAGCCTGAGGAAATCCAACCTCTCTGTTCATAAAACTTCAGACACAGTTTCGGTTTTGCAGAGATCTGATTTTTGTTTCTGGATGTAAACGTTTCTTTGGTCACATTTTTCCAAGTGAACAATGCAGTGTTTGACTTATGGAATATTTCTCAAGACTGAAAAGTGCAAATTTATTGTGTTGCTGAATGCTTGCCTATTTTGGCAGGTAAGGAGGTACCTGGTAAATGAGGGATTGGAAAGGACAGCGTTAATACAAACATGAAATCTTTGGATCCATTGGCTGTGCATAGGGCTTCACCTACGACCATTTCATCAGTCCTCCCACGAGAATAAACAATGACTTAACAGCAAGTCAAATCCTTTAGAAAGATGAGACACTTTATCTTGCCTTCAAAATGTAATGAACAGACTTGCCATAGGACATGGATCAGTTGCCTTTCAGTAGCTCACTTGATTCAATATTACTTTAAGTGAGTTAAAGTAAATTTGTTGGTGTGTATGAGAGAGAGAAAAAGCGAGTCTGTGCCATGCGTATAAAAGATATAAGCAAGATAACATTTAGCTGGGTTCAGTCAGGTTGTTTTATCTCAATGCCACCCACCTGCTGCTGGGAAACCTCTCCAGATGATGCCCAAGTGAGTGGTTTCCTTTGCTCAGCCCCAGCCCTCCAGACCTGCCTTCCTCCCAGAGGCAGATGCCAGCCAGAGCCCTCGAGATGCTGCTGCTCCCGCTCCTGGCCCTGGCTGCAGCCTGGTCTCGTAGGTTCCCCTTGTCACCCCCGTGCGGGGTAGCGGCAGTGATCTCTACTGGAGTAGGACTGACTGAGACTTTACACACAAACCATGGAGAAAGGACTTCAAAATGACCTGTTGAAGCTGTGGCTCCTTTACACATGCTATATATCTTTTTTTTTTTTTTCCCCTCGTTTGCTTAGTTTGGGTTTTGTTTGTTTGCTTGTTTGGGTTTGTTTGTTTGTTTTTTCTTATTCTGCATGTAATTTATTTTGGTATTGTCTTCCCTATATATAGGGGGAAGGAACGTCAACCCCATTCTTCCACTTGGATCTATTTTTAGTTTTTAAAGAGACAACATGATAATGACAGAGCAGACAACATGGGAGTCTGCACAAGGGACAGCCACAATGACCACCAGATTACTTTGCCTTAAGTTATTAGGGCAGAAACTTTGTGAAACAATGTAGCTATCACTTGAGAGATAATTCTTTGTTTCTCTAGAATTTATAAGAACCACCTAACCAGATCCCCTAGGAATATCACCTGCCCAAAGAGTTGTCAGGCTGCTCCAAATGCTTTTTATTTAATTACCTTATCCTTGTTGATCTTAGGTTAGTTCCTAATTCAATTTCATAAGCAATGTTATAAAAAAGAAAATTAAGTCCCCAAATATTTATATGTTCCAGTGGGAAATGCTTTTTCACTTTGTTTCAAACAAAGCTGCTAAGTGATAACTGAAAATTAATGCTACTTTTGCATATGCTACTTTTTAGTGAGCAAATCATCTGCACAGTACTGGTTAAAAACACATCTATACTTTAACAGTTGACTGCAGGCCCTACTGAAAGTCTCCAATGCATTGTAACCGCCAGACTGCCTGTAGTTAATAGTCAATCTTCACCATTTGCTTTCCTGTTTGAATTAATGTTGCAAACAGTTTAAAAATGAAAGTTTATGGGGAGGAACTTCTTTCTTGAACGTAAATGTCTCTCTGATATAGGCAGTTGACTAATACCGTTCAGATTGATACAGTTCTTGCAAAGAACTGGGGGTATTCATTGATTCATCCACCAATCCCTCACTTTGTAGACCATATTTCATTACTGCTGATTTTGAGAGAAAAATCTAACAATATTTGTGGTGTTCAGAAACTTATGTCAAACTTTTTGTCTTTAGCAAGAAAATAAGGTATCTCCTATCAATGGATGACATGGTTGCCATGTTCTCTCTCAGATTCCATGAACTGAACGTGTAGAAATGCCAGGCTTGGAACTTTTCATCTAGTTCAGGCATTCTGGTAAACAGTGCTTGATACTAGTCCACACTAGCTTGACATCAGTGTAGACATAAAACAAGCAGGAGCTGCAATGCCTGAAAAGCTGTCTGTAAGAAATAAACTTCCCTTGTGTACTTTTCCATTTTGTTTGGTTAGCCTGACTTGAGCATAAAAGAGGAAGACTGTTGTGTTGCAGCATGTCCAACAGCATGTAGTTGCTGATAGAGGAGAATGAGAACCACAGTCAGCTGATGTTTCGTTGACATTTCTTCAGCAACAATGAATGGCTTCAGCTTTACAGTATAACTGAATCAATAAGCAGTGATCTTTCTGCAATGCTAATATCAGCTTCTAGAAATGTGTTGCTTTTCTCTGACTTTCATGTCATATTCTACATAGATTATCAAAGACACAAGTGACAGTCATTTTTTCTCATATTAACCTGTCATCTGTTCAGATACTGTATATGTGTGTATAAGCGTGTGGTTTTGTATAAATGCAGTCTTCATCACCACAATGTCTAAATGCCAGGAACAGTTAATGAATTCTTCTGTCTGCTTTCTTGCATTGCTGCAAATAGTAGTCTCATGATACATGCACTATCTACAGGTACTTTCCAAAGTGGGACTGACAGCTATACCTTTATTCAGCCTCGATAAGATACTGATCCCATAATTTAGTGTGCCGAGTTGTTGACAGAAGCTGTGCAATGAATCTCAGAAAAGCCAGAAGAATGAGGTGGCTTGGAGTTAGTTATGTATGCATGCAGTTTTATAAAGAAACTGTTTCAAAGCTGCTTTAAAAATGAAAAACAGTTCAGTATTATGAGACGGCAGGTGCTAGTTGAACATTAACTGAATTTCTGCTGCCAAGATTGTCTGTCTCACTTTTTGTAATTGACTGTATAGTAATCACAGTGTGTAATATGTCCACAAACTCAAGTGTCTGTAAGTATTTAGGCAATTTTCTGTCTTCTCTTATGTTTTGGGAACTATAGACCAGAGGAAACATGGATTTGATACAGACTGTTGTAATCTACTGATATACTTTTGTATTGTGTCCTCTTGCTTCATCTAGCAGATTCATCTAGGAAATGGAGCGTTTCATTACTATTCTTTCCATCAGATAGTATCTGGTACACATAAGTGTTAATAAAAAGTGATGGACAGTTAAATTATCCTTAGGGCATGAGCACTGGAACACATTGCTGTTAACAAGTTAACATCTACCTAATAGTGTACCAAGTACTCCCCTTTCAAATCAGTGTCTATTCTTGATCCTGAGTCTGTAATCTGAATCTGAATACTCTTCAAGAAAATATTTTTGGGGTGGAGGTTGTATGTAAAAAAATGAGGTATTTTTAAGTCATGGTGTTGACTTTTTTTTTTTTTTTTTTATGTCTCTTAAGTGGATGCAGGTAAAATACTCAGAAAGGCTTCACACATTCTGGAAACAGATCTGAGTGTGGGAACCCAACAGGGAAGGTATCCAAATCACCGGCCAGCTGAGGAGCCTGGGTCAGGAAGGACCTCCTGAGTAGTCATCTTTGACTCAGTTGCCTGTTAATAGAGGTAATTATGTCATAATCTCTCTCGTAAACTGGTTGAGCTTCAAATTTCAACTACTACTAATGTTTTACCAGAAATTTTCTGCCCTTTCTGCTAGAAAACTTGTAATAATTTCCAGTGGGAATGTATTCAGGGCTTAAATAGCTTGTCAGCCTTCCTGGTGTCTACTGCCTCGATGTATTTATAAAAAGTGAACACATTTCAACTTTCTCTTTGCTAGACTAAACAAGGCAGGCTCTTTTGGTCTCATCCAGAAAGACAGGTTTTCTTATCCTCAGCCTGAAGGCTTCCACAACTGTCCCAGTCTGAATAAATTTGTTCTTGAATGTGGATGACCTGAGCTGGATAGTCTTGCCAAAGACTTGCACAGCGGCATTTTGAAAATTCAGGCTGAGCCTGGGCTTTTCTTGGTTCTGTATTTTGCTTTTTGTGTGGCAGGAAGCAAGTCTTGGATGTGCTATGTATGCTTTTGTTAAAAGCTTCTGGAAAATTAAATAGGACACTGTTGTTTTGATGACAGTTTTGGAACGATCTTAGGCAGTCTGTATCCCCAGCTCTCTCCTGCTTTCCATGGGAGTTGGACTCCCTTTGATAATTCCAATTCTAATTACAAATAGGACATATGATAAATATTTAAGCAACAGTCCTGAAACCTAAATAAAGAATGAACAGTGCAGTTTGGTACAGAGACACCCAAATTTCTCTTTGGTGTCAGTAGTAACCTAGCTGTGTCACCACAGAGGCATGAACCAAGAGTCTCTTTCTCTTATGACCCCAGTGGTACAAAGCAACCATACCAAGCCATACCTTGTGGCAGCTAAAGAGCTATCAATGCTTAAGGCAGCAAGCTCCAGAATACCAGTTACTGTAGCGCAGGTCAAACATGACTTCGTGTAGACAAGTGGGGAGTCCACTGTGACTTCAGTTCCTTGGCTCTCCCCCCACAGCCACATAGCCCTGCTGTCAGGCATCCCTCAGCATCCTCAGAGACTGTCACAGTTGTACTGCTCCTGCCCAGGACCCAGACTTCATTCACCAGCCCCGTGGACCAAGATGAGTGATCATGATGCTGTGGCAGCAGAATTTCCTTCTTCCACTTGCTACACCTGCAGCAGGTTTTTTCCTAGAAGGCTGTTGAAGAACTGTTATCCTAGCACGCACCCTAACCTTACCTTGCCTCTTGCTCTCTTTGCAAAGAGCTGAAATTGTTCCCAGAGTCCTTCCCAAGGTCTGTGAGCAAAGCAATGGTTACACTATGAGGAGCTGCTGGTGTGACCTTTCTGGAGTCAAGAGTCCCCAGGCAAAGCATTCATTACCCAGAGGGACTCACTGCTCTCTGCTGGTGGGAAGGATTGGTCCAGATCCCCTGACCTCTTGTGGTAAGCCTCACTACTGCTGCTTCATTTTCCTTGGTTTTGTCCATTGGACCCTTCCTTTTGCCTGATCTGCCACCTTGGCCTAAATCCCTGCTTCTACCACCTAAAGCCCTGGTTTTACCTCTTCATTGTCCTGTCACTGGCTCCAGCAGTCATAGTATGGAAAACAAAATAAAACAACCTAGTAAGCCAGGAAAATATTTTTGAAGATGTGGCAGTACAGGTACCTTTCCCTGTGTTTCCCTGCTGCTGGTACTGGGAAACCTCCCCACTGAGATGTGTCTGCCTTGCTGGGAACTGATGCTTAGTGCTGGAAATTAGGGAAATTCTGAGGGTGTTCAGGCAGATCTGCAACACTTGTGTTATTCTCCTAGTCCTTGGCCACACAGACTGAGAAGATGCTGAGATGTTGTGTATTTGCAGCATGCATGGCACAAGAATTTGCTTTATGATTGTAGTGCAGCAGAAATCACAACCAAAAGAAGAGCTTCCAGGTCTGACAGTAGGAGTTAAGAGACTGTCCACAGAGCTGAAGGAGTAACCTGCTTTTTCTTCACTGTATCCTTCATCTCCATCATTTCCCTCTTCTTCCAGCAAAGTTAATTGCCTGCCATTCTTCTGCCCTCTTATCCCGTCTGCAAACATTTTCAGTATATGTTTCTCATTCCTTGCTTTCCAGGTGACAGTGAATACTAGTGGCAAACTTAGCTTAGTCATGAGCGTTTTAAGGCAAAGAAATGTACATGAAGCAAAAAGAAGAAAAAAATGTATGGGACAGAAAGAAAAAAAATGAGCAAACCAGTCTATTTTTAGAGTGCCTTTTCATCAAATATTCCTGCCACTGTTGTTCCAGAAAGGCCTCCTAACCTAGAAATAGTAGCTGGTGGTCATGTTTAGTGTCCTACATTTGCGACTAAAAGGAGCTGTGACTCATAAATGTGTATAGTTTTCTGGCTATAAGCCACTCAAAATGGCTGAGGCTTACTGTGAGAAAGCACATCTGACTTGTATTTCCTTGAGACTGAAAAAGTGTCTTCAAATAGCAGCATAAGGGAAAAATAAAAACCATAAAGAACTTTACATTCTTTGGAATGATATCATAGTAGAATATACTCAGTAGACTAATTACAATTTCATCTTTAATTTTGCTCCAAAGTGGGCTGCATTTTTTGAAGTGTCGTTCCCTTTTATAATTTTTTCAAATGAATGGCCACATTCCAATCACTTACTTTCCATCATCTGTATTAATTTGTGTTCTTCAAACAGCTGGATAATCTGTCGTAATCAGAATGATCTCTGCTGGCTGGGTTTTATCATCTTGTCAGAGGGAATTACATGGGTAGACTTCTCTCTACCCTGAGCAGACAGTGGAGGGTGCTGTTGTATTTGAGGTGGTCACAGAAAAGGGACCCGGGATCAGCTCACTGTGCTGCTTTCATAGATGCTTAAAACTCACAGATACAGACTTCCAGTTTTGGCTGTATAGGGGCAGCAGGGGGTCCCAGTGAGGGACCAGGACCCACACACAGCTCAGAACAACGAGGCTTCTTCAGTTCAGTTTATTGTCCAGGCAGTGAACGAAGAACGATGTGTAATAACAGAGGTTTGGATTTTCACTCTATGATTGTGTGTTCTCTAACAGTTTTATTGCCTCTTGTCCACAGATGATATTTTGTATTAAATTCCTCGAGCAAAGAAGGGGGAGGAGGGAGAGGAGGAATTGGGGAATCTGCCTTTTGGCCAGAGGAGTTCTGAGTCTGTCCATTAAGTGCTTGCTGCTTTTCCAAAGTATGTTCTGAATTAGGCAGAGCGCAGTACGCCTTCTTCAACGTGCTGGCCAGAAGTCGTGAAGCCATGATAAATGCACATATGGCAAGCCTTGCTCTCAAATTTGGGAGATTATATCAGGACACCCAAAGTCAGCACTAGTGCTCTTCAGCTGAGCTTGCATTAGCCAAACATGAGCTGGGGGCAGGACCTCAGCAAGCCAGTCAGCCTGTCTGCTCATGATACTTGAACTGGATACAGGATACAGTTATTAAATTTCAAATGCTGTATTTCATTGTCATTAGGACACTGTGATTTTATTAGTGAATATATCATTAGTAATATGGCATGTAGATAAAGGATGCATCATTCCAAAATCCAAGTAAATACCACAGAATTAACAAATGCATTTTAAAGCCTGCTGTGATTTGCAACAATATCTTGCTGCTACTGCAGTTCAGGCAATTGTTTTCCCTTTGTAAGTACTTCTCCTGTAAAAAAATCAAGTAGAAATTCTACTTCAGTTTCCCAGCTCAACTAAAACTATCTGTTTTATGGATGAGTAACTGGAGAAGTCGAGGAAGTTAAATGATTTTCCCAGGATCACAGATTGAGAATGAAACCAACCTGTGAATTAAACTCAGAACCTGAACTTCCCAGACACTGGAAGGGGCAAAGGGTGCAGCCCACAATCTCTTTCTTTTCACCCTCAGTTTTGTCCCACGCTCGCAATGATGGACAAGTTTTAGTTTTGCATCCTGAAGTGAATGCGCTATGCAGGAGCTGTGAAGGATGCAAACTGGTCTGTGAGCTGCACTGGTCTGCCAGCTCCTTTAACTGGCCAATATATTCTGATCATAATGTTTCCAGATGGATTTAAAGATGAGGAGCACTGTGTATATCAATGATAGAAATTATTGTAAAATGTCATTTTCATCCCACAGGATGTAAACCATCCCACTGAGGTACTCAAATATGCTCTGTTATTTCCTCTGCTCCAATCTTGCAAAAAAGGTTCTCCCTAAAAAGTAATAAAAATTGTAAATGCAGAAGCTCCCTTGCCAATATCATTCTGAATGAATGGAGAACTATTCAAAAATATTTTTTTGGCCCTTTTCTGAATAATTGCTGTCAGATCATGGATGAATGGCAAAAAGATACGAAAACACCTTTGGACCATGTGGCAGTTGCACATCCCCCAGATGAGATCCAGAGCCTTCAATGTGACAGGCTCTTTAGCACCTTTTGTGCCCCTCTGTGTCTGTCCCTACATATACTTCCAGGGTGGTGCTGACAGGCATGTCCTCCCCACACTTGGGGGCACGGTGACTTCACCTCCACCCAGCTGGGGGGCAGGAGCGTTGGGACCCTCAGTCAGTCGACAGGGTCCTTCATAAAGGAGGTTCCCAGGGAAGCTGAGAAACTGCTGGACCATGTCATCATTACCACAGCCAGATCTGACCAGGCTATAAAACAGGGTCCCCGCTGAAGACCCCTTTGAGTCGTCTTCTCAGAGAGCGGGTCTGTGAACTAGAGCTCTCTCCCCTTAGACTGGGACACTGTCTAAGGAGACTTCCTGGGATTGAGTGCACCTCACCTCTCTGTTTGGTGAGTGTTTATTTTTCTCTGCTGAATATATCTTTGAGTGAGTCCCTGCCTAGCCCAGGCAAGTGATTGCTTCTTCTGGGTACCCAGAAGTGAATGAGAGGCTTCTGGCTTTGTTTCTTGTGAGTGTACGTGTGCATGTTGTGAATCCTTGTTATTCTTATGTAGCCAAACCCCAATAATCTCAACTGATATCCGAACCCGTGTTTTATGTTGTTGGAGTGCTAAATAATTGTATAAATGCTGTTTATAGTTGCTTTATTGGCTATACTTTTTGGCTAGAATAAAGTCTGGTTTGGAACTTGTTGTCCACCTAAAACTGACTTTGGGGTGTCTCCATGACAGGCCACTCATACAGTCATGTGATCAACGTTGCTTTCTGGGCTAGTTTGCTGAAGACTGATTTGCTAACAGGAAATGTTCCTAACTATCTTGTGTTCAGTTTACCCGGATTTGAATTAGTAGAAGAGAGTTGTTTATGTTTGTATCCATAGATGGAAAAAGATATAGACTCCTTACTTGAATACACAATGTTTATTTTATTCTGAAAGTTTGTTTTCCTTGCCCCTGCCCTCCCCCGCCCCGCCGCAGTGTCACTGCTGCTGTATTTTATTAGACCTCTGGTTTTCATTATGCAAAAAGTCAAAATTGGAACATTATAAATCTCCCCTCCCCTCCCCGGCTGCTGCTCTGAAGCCCGTCCGCCATTCGGTGCTGAACGGCTTCTCCTATCAAAGCGCACTATTTCCAGGGTCTTTGGGGAATAGGAGGTGAGAACAGGGAAAGGCGGGGGCACTCTCTTGCCCAAGGCTTGTTAACCTGAGCGCACACTCTCTTTCTCAAATTTGTTTTCTCAGCTGGTGGCACAGTCGCTGCCCCAGCACTATCAGTCCAGCAGAGAGCAGTTTCATTCGAGATCTGAAGGCAGATTTTAAAGAAGTGGTTGGGCAGGAGGGGAGGGGAGCTTAATAACAGCTTAGAGCCTGACTCCCTGTGTTTTCTTAGTATATTGAAATATGAACTGTGTAAACACTCTGCATTCCACCTGCTCCAGCATCTGCCAAAAGCTCATAAAAGTCCTTTGCTCTTTTTTACATCCTCTGATTTTGCTTGCCCTCTTCCCCACGAGGTCTCCTGCACCACCTCGCTGTGCTGCCCCCCATTCGGTCTCTGCAAACAAACACATGCTTTTTTTTTTTTTTTCTCCTCCTGCTGGAGACATGCATTTCCAAGTCTCTTTGCACTTAAGGTGTGGTGCCTTTTCAGTCTCCTCTTTCAGAGAGCTGTCAACTAGTTTTGGTTTCAGAGCACTGCTCAGTGGTGGCGCTGGTCAGATTATTGTTCTTTTAATATTATTTACTGTTATTACACATAAATATGGCCGTAATCACCCAAGAGACTGAATGTTTTCCACATGAAAAATCAGAGCAAAAAAAGTTTGCACCCACATGCTCTGCATTTTACCTGTCTTCCCATGAATGGGGAGCATTTTCCATCCAGATGGCAAACCATCAAGGGTTTTACACTTTTACACTTAGTAAAAACACTGAAGAGAGAAGTGCATTTTCCATCGTGTTCTGAAAGAGAGCAGGCTGTGCTGGCTTTAATGTGAGAGCAGATTTCCCCTTGGCACAATCCTCCGCCAGCCTCCGGGAGTGGGACAGAGACAGGGACCACGTTTCTGCCACGTGGAAGCATTTCCCAAAGGTCTCCAAAGGGGCAATGGTGCCATATGAGTGATGCAGAATTAGCTGAATAGCCTCTGGTTATTCACTCCTTGTTTTCTGAAGTCATATCAGCCCCCACCGTGCATAGGGCTTGGTAAGGTTCTTGGAAATGGCCAGGTAGTACGTATCTGAAAGCATGTTTTTTTTTGATCCAGGAGGTCCAGAACAGCCCACTTTCGACTGAAGTTGCCAGTAAATTTTGCCATGATTGCATCAGGCTGCAAGAGGCTGACCTGAAAATGAGTGGAGAACTGTGATTCACATCTGAGGCAAAACTATTTTTATTTGACTGTGTAGGGAAGCCACCACCTCAGTTATCCACGAATGCAGAAGGTGAGGTTCAGCCAGCTTCTCTACTACTGTACAACATTTGAGCCACCAGTAAAAGCAGCCAGTTGGGTTCCCTCATCTTCATTTACATTTGCTGAAAAAATGAGGTTGCTCTTCTGCTTTCTCCTAATGAGGGTGCCCTTATCACCCTTTACCCTGAAAATACTTCATGCTGCCCAGCATGGACCACAGTGCTTACATCTGGTCTCCAATTCCTTTTAAACTGTGGGTTATGAAGGAAATTGTTCTGACTGATTTGAAATGTGCCAGTAAAATATCACTAGAGTAAAACTGCCCACACCTAGGGAGACCATTTGGTCAGGATAGCCCAGCAGTGGGTCTGGAAAGGATTGGCAGCCCTCTAACTGGGAAACACACCTTTGACTTCATCTCAGAGCAGCTGATGGGAGGGATGACACTTGCTGCTGCTTAAGATTTTCACGAGTATCCAGATGTCTCTGACATTTGCTGGACTTGTTTGTGGCTTCAGGATCTCAGTGGAGCAATGCAATGAGAGAATGAGACTTGTGCCTAACAAGTTTTAAAAAGAATACTTTGCTACATACATCTTACAAGGTCTTTAATTGGATTTCTTTGTTCTTTGTATTTCTCTTCACCTCTTGTGGGTCTGGGAGGGTTGGAACTTGTTTGTTCTGTTTCCTCCTCCTGCTGCCTGTTGCTACAGAGTAATCAGCCATTTTAAGTTGATGAGTTGATGCAGCATCTTATCTACACAGGGTACTTTTCTGGAACTGGGGTTTGGGGATTTTTCATTTTGTTTTTCCCTGCCTTACAATTTGCTTCTGCCTGAAATAGGAATCATGCAAAATATCCTCACAGTCCTTTTCAGGCTCTTAGCATTAGAAACACCCTTTCCTTCTGCCTCTCCCAGCCAAGTGATCTGTGCAGCAGAGCCGGGAGTGGGGAAGGGACAGGACGGGAAGGGATGGGAAGGGAGGAGGAAAGGGAAACCATTCACCCCGCCCTTCCAACCAGAAGCAGGAGTCTGAAGCGGCCACTCCAATGGAAGAAGGTCATGTTTAAAAGAGGTGGGGAGTGGGAGGGGAGGGCAGGGGAAAAAAAAATAGACAAAAGGTATTCCTTCCCCCCACCCTCTAAGGATCATCATGGCTGGGTGTGACCCACGCTCAGACACCAGCGACCCTTGCCAGAAACACATGCAATAGAAATGATACACTGATACCACAGTGAGAGAAGCTGTAGTCCCTGATGGGCTTGTGGCTTGCTCTGGGAAGGTGGTCTGACATCTTCCCCACCTAATTTGTTCACTTAAATCTGCCCCACACTGGTCAAAATTCTTCTTATCAGAGAGTAAAACTAGAACTGAGTATTTCTAACACAGTCAAGACAAAAGCTGTCCCATTTCCAGCTATTTTTGGAAGGTCAGCATGAAGGACTGAGCAACAGGGACGTGTATATTTGTTCCCTGAAAAGAGGAAAAAACTGGAACATCTAGTATTCTTTTGAAAGAATTACATCAGAAGGAGCCAGAAACAAGATACCATTTGTTAACTTTACTAATCCATTAAAAATACATTGGGCAACTGAACTATTATTTGTAACTCTCTGCAATCTCTCTTGCAGCGAGGAAACAATGTCCTACTGCGTTTAGGTGTGGTGTGTTCTCAGAGCGCATAAAGCTTTCAGCGGCTTTGTACGAGGCTGATTTTGATTTTAGGTAACAGCACATATTGAATTGGCTGGGGAAAGAAAGTCTCTAACCAGAGGTCTGCCAGTAGTAAATTATCTGGAATTTCAAATGATCAGTGGACGTATTTATCATATTATCCATTTATGAATTTGGGATTGGGAGGGGAGGAGGTGTTCAAAACTGCAAATTATCAATTCACATTCACTACTTCAAACTGAGCCAAGTCATTCTTGCCTTTTCTTTTAAACTGGACATAACTGGAAAATACTTGACTGACTGAAATGAAAGGTTTTACATTAGGTAGTTCTTCATTGTACTGAATACTCCTGCATTGGTAAGAGCAAGTGAACTGCCTTGTTCTCCATCATTACAGAAAGCTAAAGAGGGGATGTAAATGAACTGAGAAAATTATTTTCTATTTTAATCTTATTAATCTTTACTTCTCTGTTCCAGTTAAAATAAAAGCAAAAGCTTTGGAGACAGATTGACTCTGTAATAGGAATAGCATGGTCCAGAGAATATTTGAGTTCAAGACTGTGCTTTTCCTGTCCTGTAGCTCTAAAATTAAGAGGGTTTTCCTGGCTTTCAGCAGAATGGAGTTGCACTCTGAAGATGAAAACACACTTCTGAAATGTAAAATATACTTTCATTCACAACACCTTTTATAACACCAGGTTGTCTGACAGTAGAGATGGTAGCTAAGAGCAGAAATTGTATTATAAACCTCTGATGTTATTAATCAAGGAAAGCAAACATCCTGAAAGAATTAGATTTGCCTGAAAGAACACAAAAGGACAAACCATGCAAAAGGCAGGCAGTAGTATAGCTGTACGCTTTCACTATATGCATAGCAGTAACAGCCCATGGCTAATATTTCCCATCTTGCTGGCATTTCAGTTTCTAAATTTAGGACACTAAATAAGGGATCTGACATGTGAAGAAGCCTACACTACCAACCACAGTTAATGTGAAGAACTGATGCCTCGTGCCTTTCCAAACAAGGGCATTTAAGTTTAAAGTACACTCTGAACATACAGTTTTTACTTCTTGGCTTTAGTTTCTCCACGAGGCAGATGGGACTGATGGGCAGCACTTGCTCACCAAAGGGTTGGTGAGGGTTAAGCTCTGTCTATCAAGTCTGGGTCCCAGTCCTTCACAGAATCTGCTTGTGAGGGTCCCCCTGCCTCTGCTGGGACTGATGTGGACTAGCCAAGCCCTCTGTCAGGACCAGGCATGGGCACCTGGCCCAGGGAAACACATTTTTAGGCACTCACATGAAAAATTATCGTTCCTTTGATTTTAGGCAAAAGCCTGCTTGAGTTTAGTTGAAATATTATTTCTGTCTAGTGAGACGCCACTTTCACAGCTGACACGTCTCCAGGCATGAAGGATTTGCTCAGAGGCCAGCGACAGGTTTCACAGCAGTATTTTTGAGCAGACAGTGCTTGTGACCACCTTAAGAAAATAATAAAAGCAGCTGAACATGGTGCATAGGTAAAGGCACGCAGACACTACAGCAAACCCGGGGCTGTTATCACCGCTCTACCTCTGGCCAATGCTGAGAAGCACTGGAGGGCAGGACAGAAAGGAGGAGAACATGGAGACAGAATGAACTTCCACATCCATGGCTGCCCCACCACGGACCCTACCCACTAGCATGCTGTGACAGCTGTACATTAATAAATTGCAAGGGGAAATGGTGCCTACTCTTTAAAATGGGATGGCAAGCTCTGCCCTCGCACACTGGCAAGATGCAGGAGGCAGCCAGTGTGCCAGGCTGCGCAGGAACAGGGCTCTTCGAGGCAGGACTGTGTCCAGTCCTGCGGCCCTCGTGCAACATATCATCTCTGCTTGTGTGGTTAGCAAAATATCAGCAAAGTGAGATAGCCACCTGCTGTGCCACTCAGAAAGAGATGTCCTCACCAGTAATGGCTCCTCCCTTGAATAGCTTCCCTTTAGCACTCAGAGGAAGACATTCAACTCGAAACATCCTTTATGTTTAAAATGCAGAGTAGTGATACAGCATCTTTCCTCCAGATTTGATCTAGGTATGTTCCTTCCATCAGAATGTCTTGTGGCAAAGGCTTCCCAGCCACCTGACTCCAGATGGTCATGTGTCCAACAAAACATTTGCCTCAGGCCCTTGCCTCCCAAAGGAGCTCTTCAAAGTCCTTCTATGAGAGAAGAGATTTGGAGTTTTCTTTATGAGAAAAAGCAGCTAGAGATTTTTCATTCGTGGCACATATGAATAAGAGACAGGGAAATGGATCCATGTTTTTGCATTGCCTTGTTTTTCCTGTGCTTTGTTCTGTGTTGCAAGCCAGATGCTATGGGGGATCCCACGCTGCCACTTGGGGTTTGAAACATAAGCATGTCACCACTTCTCTCAAACAAGCTCATAATCAGAGGAAGACATGTCTGGCTGTGGGATGAATAGTTTTGGAAGGAATCAGCAGCAGCATCTCCTCTCCACCTCAGAGCTGAGACTTTGGCAGGAACCAGAAGTCTTTGCTGTTCCTGGGAACAAGATAGCCCCGACTCTTTGCAAAGGACAGGGCCATCTGATGCTCTTAGAAATGTATCCCTTTTTTTTTTTTTTTTCAGGAATTTTTACAAATACAAAGATTTTGTAATCACAGTATTTGCCAATTTTTCTCAATTGAAACAGCCTTCAGATCCATAGTTTATTTCCTAATCAGTGTAGAAGAATGCTAAGAACCTCACAAACATCAAGTTTAGAAAACTGGCAGCTGAATGGAGAAGACTCCCCTCTTCTCTCCACTCCCACCCTTGAGATCACAATGGAAAAGCATTTGCTATTTAGCTGTTGCACATTTTCTTTGGTTGCAGCCAGCTGGTCAGTCATCACATGCATTCATATGAACTAGCCACACTAAAAGCTGTTTAGTTCTGAAATGGCCGGCATAGGGAATATGAGCAAGTTTTTGAGGTGACAAACAGAAGAACAAGGAGAGTCCTGTAGGAGGCAAGGCTTCATTAATTCTGCCACTCAGGAGACAGGTTGGTATTTTCTTAATTTTGAGAGTCACCAATGTTCTGTTTTTCTCTTCTCCTTTGTAGCTGAGTATTATGGAAAAGAAAAGCAATCAGAAAATGGGAATGCAAGCCTTGGTCCATCTGGTGTGTGTTTGAGGACTATGAGGCAGGTGAGGTATTCAAGAGCTGTGAGAATGTAATGTCCAGGGAAAACAGAAGAAATTATATGGAGACATCATTCCAAGGGAAAAAAAAAATAATTTCCCCCTATGTTTCTGTGATTTTCTTCCCCCTTTCCCACTCTTTCCAGTATCTGCTCTAATGGATTGGCTCTTTTTCAGTGTCTGGAAATGGCCTAAGCAGTTCAAAGAGAATAGAAGATACTAGGGACTTTGGGATAAGACTCCTGCAAGTAACTTTCAAGGAAAATATTACAGCTTTAACAGCTAACAAGGGGCAGACATCCACTGTATCAAAGAGAGCACACTGGGGTGCTGCCAGAAGCAAGTCACTGATAATGGCTGCAAGTATATCTGTTGACGAAATGTTAAGTTCCTTGACAGAGCTTTTTGGTTTTCAAAGTGACATTTTTCCATTAAAATTTACATCATAAGAATTTGAGGTGGAGCGAAATTGGAACCATGTGCTGACTGAATCTGGCAACTGGTTAAGAAAGAGCACAGGACCAAAGAGTTCATGCTTACAAATTAGAGCATTAAAATCTAAGTAACTGTCATCTAATCCAACTACAACAGAAGAAAAAGCCTGGCCGTAAGGAGTAAGGTTTGCTGAACAATAACTACAGCCCCTCCTTCCTGTATCTTTCAGGAAAAAAAATTATAGCACAGGGTATTTTTAATTAACTAAAATTCCTGGTGAAATCCAGTTGACACCAAAAGGAACAGAAATTAGACCAAATAGAATCTCTGCCTTGCTTCCCAAGTTATGGGAATTTCTCCTCTGTTCCACCTCTTTTATCCATTGTGATGAATGTAACCTAAGCAAAGTGATTTAAATAAATAAATGAACAAACAAACAAATTAAAAAATAAATTAATAAGGGAATCCCCAGAATGCATTCAGAAACAATGAAATCCGAAGAAGCGACGCACATTGCACATTCCTTAGAGAGGGATTCTGGTCACATGGACCTTGTTGGCAAAGCTCATGTTGATTTCAGTGAGTGGAGACTTGGACCTCTGCTTTAGATACTCTTTGAAGAGAGTTGCAAGACCTAAGGGACTTGGAAGGTGTGTGAGCTAATTGCAAAAATAGCAACTCCAGGAGTCTTCAAGAGCACAGCTTTACTTTTTCCTACCAAATAGCTTCTTTGGTCCTAAACCTGCAAGTGACTACACACAAGGTTAAATTTAGGTGTGTGCATATACTCCCATATCCATGAAGTCACTGTGAATATTCACTTGTTTGAGAATAAAGGTGTGTAGATGTTGGGACCTTGGACAGTTTCTGTATTATGAATGGTGCTCAATGCAAGTATCTGTCTCGCAGTAGACTCCTTAGGTTCACACTTTAGAGCAAGTATTTTAAATCATAAGCAGAGAAGATAGAAAATTCATACTTCAGAGAACTACGTGAATAAGGTTAATCTCCTAAACTCTACTCTTGTTAGGTGAACGTATTGTAGTCTATTCGATACTTACATATTAAACATGATTTCACTTCTAACAGCTTCTGAACGTTATGATCTCAAATGACAGCAACTTCTAGATCTGACTTCAGAAACCAACATAATACCAACTACCCTAAATTAAACTTTTTTTTTTTTAATTGTAAAAAGGCTATGTATAGAAGCTCAAATTCAAGAAAAAGGAAGCCCTCATACTCAGACTTCCCAAAGTGAGTGTAAACTTAAAAACATGCATAAAATAAAGCAAAGGTTTAAATGTTTTCCTGAATCAGGGCCTGAATTAGTTGTTTTTGTTGAATAACCACTAAAAGACCACAGGTCTCCAAACAAATTAATTTTAACCATTACCAATAAATATTTTCAGAACACCTTGCATTTCACTGCCAGCTACGATGGGCTGAAGCCAGATTCTTGCAGGGAGGATAAAAGAATGCACAACAGTACTGGAAAGTGTACTCTGTTGTGTTACCTTTTTGATTGTAGAAACAAAAACAACCAAACAAATATTTTGGCATTTTTATGTACAAAACCATGAACAGTATGTTAAAAGATTACATTTTAAAGTTGTATACAAATTAGCAATTCAAAAGTTACACCTCAGCAGTCATTTATATCATATGACTGGTCTATCAATCATAATAATAATAAACGAGGAGATTTTTAAGCTAGCACACTTCTGAGTATTCAACCGAAATGGAGAAAAATGGGGAAAACACATAATATATCTTAGGAGTAGTAATGTCCTGTTATTGTTTAAAAACTGCTGGGACCTCATTAGTGACTATGAAAACATCATCTGTGAATACTGTGAGGCAATAAATCTACAGTGTCCAAAGAAGAGAGTTGGGGGTGGGGGGGGTAGGGAAGAGGGTAAGCACAACGTGTGTATTTGCTATTTTTTCTTACCCAGCTGTGAGTTAGTAATTTCCATATCTGCTTGCCAAACAGCTTCCAGAAACTATTACTGATTATGTGAATTCAATAGTCTGCTAATGAACGATAAGATAGTGGGTCTATATTCAAGAATGCAGGAGAAAAATAGTTGTTTACATGTCAAAAATTCCTTTTCCACTTCGGTCATTCCACACACACACACACACACACACACACACACACATGTTTTTGAGGCCACATTTTATAGCAGTGTAACTCCAAGCCAGGGCTGCTGATGCTGCAGGTATGGCTATTTCATCTCCAAACCAAAAGCTGTATTTTGAAGTATTCCACTGATGACCACTTTCCATGGCTTTTAGTAATGTAAGCAGTGCTTTAGAAATAATGAACTAACAGTTTTGTGGAAGGAAGAACAGAAGGAATTAAGGACAAACGGCAAATAACTTATTGATGAATTCTAAAATATATTTGTGTAAATACCTGCTATTTTGCAAGACTAGCATGAGAACCTGAAACAGATTTGTGATAGAACTTACCTACCATTAGCAATACTTTATAATGCTTTTCAGCCCAGACGATTTTATGATCTGTCTACCTAGTACAGCCATAGTGCCACAAAGCACAAATCCATTGCTGTCAGAAATACATGCTCTTGCATTACTGTGGAATTTGGCTTTGTATTTGCAGAGCTCACGTCACCCGTCATTAAAATGTGGCTACTTCCAGAGAGGAAAAGCAGCACTGCCAGCAAGATTGTTTTTAGCTGGGGAAGCAAAGAGTAATATAGCCAAATAAAATGGCTTGAGAGTTTATATAGGAAGAACACAAGGTAATGACTTGTGCTGGAGTTCTTTCAGCGCACTGGGTCTATCCATTCATATATGTCTGAGAAATGATACCTGGTCCCTAATGTCCACAAGTATAGCACAAACTGAACAAGTGGAAACTACTTGCTGCAGTGAAAATTATAGACTAGTTATACACAGAGTTCCAAATTATTTTCAGTGTGAACTTTCACTTTATATTCATTTCTTCCATTTGGTTTCACAGCACTGGATCCTTGGTAGGTGATGGTCTGCAACTGGATAACTTGTTCAGACAATGAGCCTTCAAGGGCACTGAGAAAGCAAGTAGAAGGTGGTTTACCTCCCAGGATACTGGGTATCTTATGTATGTGAAATACAGTAGTGGGAAGTGAATGTCACTAAAAAGATCTAACATACCTGATACCAGCTTTAGGAATCAGCAAAGTTGGTATCTGTCTAGTACAGTCCCCTGTCAGGGCGGTAAAACAGCTGTTTCCAGGGGCTTGTTTATGCCAGAGCTTTGGACAGTGAGGCTTACAGATGTGGGAGAGGCAGGTTCCAGGTGGTGTTGGGTTACCCCAATCTCCCCCGCGAGGCAGGAAGAGAGGTAAACCCAGTCCTGCACAACTCTTCCAGGACTCCCCATCCCAACCCTGTTTTTCTCCTCTTCCCATGGAAGTAGCAGCCTAGCCCCAGATGAGTTCTGAGAACTTGCCCTTTGACAGCTGAATTTTGCTTGATTTCAGAAGAGCCTCGAGCCAGGTCTGTGCAATCCCAGGATGCAAGGTCAGAGATGGCTTGAAATACACAAACAGTTTTGTCATTTAATTCAGAAAGACCTTGCTTATTTGATGTACGAGATGAAAACACCTGGAATTTATTCATTATTAAGCACAGCCTCCAAAGCCTGTGAGCTTGTCAGACAAACTGTAATTAACTTTCTGAAATCCAACTTCATTAGGTTATGATGAGACATATACATAATGCAATTAAAAAACAAAACAAAACAAACAAAAAATAAACAAACACCAAGCCCTCCAAACCAGAACAAGGCCAGTGTTGTACTCAGTGTAGCTGCGCATGAGTAGCACTGTAGGGATAAACACAGACCTTACACTCACATGTAATCATTCTGTTCAATCCGTGCATTAATTACAATGCCTCCTGTGTTCTTATCATTATCACAATCCATATTACAGTTCAGAGTTCATACACACTCAATCTCTTTTCCATGCTATCTCCGCTTGGCGACATTCATGAATACAGAACAATCCTTAGAGGCTTTAACACATAGTGAATATGAAGAGTTGTCTACTCAGTCTTATGATATTTCTTGGACTCTGAGGATTAGCTAAAACCTCTACCTCTGACTACAGACTCTGGGGTTTTAAAGAGTTATTTTGGACTTGATCTGTACTATAGCAGTCAAAATATGACCCTACAGAAGAAAATTGAAAAGCTGTGGTTTTTTTCCAGAGATTTTGAGCAGTAAATGATGCCAGTAGAATGTGTGGAGCTTCTGGAATATGGAAATCAGACAGAGGTGAAAATCAAGTGTTTACATTGTTGACTTTGGGTCTTCTACATCAGCTTTAGTTCCTCTTCTCTGAGAGCTACCTGTTGCACTTTCACCAGTTGAGATCATAGCCTTTTGCATGGTGTCACCTCTTTGCAGTGGGAACAGCAGCTTTTGAGCATCAGAGAGGAGAGTGTCTTCTGCTGAATCTAGCAGCAGTGTTGTTTCTTTCTGCAAAGAGATTCAACAGCAGCAAAAGTCAAAATAAAGACCTGACTATGTCCAATCAAAGGTCATCTCCTGTATCACATCTCATTAGTCAACAGGCAAAATGGGCCAGTCATGATTTACAGTAATCTGAAATAAAGTACTAGTGCTTGTCTTGGAAGGAATTCTGGGTTTTGTAATGGATCTAGCAGAACTGTGTATTAATGTGGTCTGTATTAATTTATGTTTTGTAAATACAGAAAAGATAATGGGAAAGCAATCGGCCCCTGTTGAGCTATATCTCTTGAAAGAAAAATTACATGGGACAGGATTGAACCTTATAAAATATCAAAGGGAATAGGGAAAGGAGCATGTTGTTATTCATTTGCAAGTGTTGGTGGCTTCTTCCTTCTCCTGGGAAGTAGTTGCACAACCACAAATGGTCAATTCAGGCATATACAAGCATAAAAAAGCAGTGATTGGCAAACTGTGTACTATAAGCATAGTCTACAGGGAAAGGATTTTCACAGACAAAGGTAGAAATGCCTATTAATCTGGAGAAAAGTTGGAAGGACTACGTCAGACATGCATGTAGTCAGTTTTTTTTACCAGTATAACAGGGATGAAGCTTTGTGACAGAAGTTGCTGTGTCCTGAGCTGTGTGCAATCACATGGAGAAAGATTGCAACATGACTTTTCCAAACTTTTGACACAGGAAGATGTTGCCTTTTACTCTGCTCAGTAGCTTGCTGTACTTAAATATAGATCAGAAGTGATGTTTTCATTGACATCTTGGTCTACCCAATAGGAAAGAAATAGTAAATAGAAAGAAAATATATGCCAGTTCTGTGTATATATACACATACCAACGTCTGATTACCTAAATCTATACTAAGTCTGAACTGGCCAGTATAGTATTTGAGGTGAAAGAAAAATTTTATTTTTATTAAATTTAGAAGGACACTCCCCCTCCAATTTACTGTTTCTGCTACTCCTCGTTCTTACTGACTATATCTATATAACATTATACTACCCTATGAGCTTCTTGGCTTGTCAGGGTAGCAGAATACCTTGAGCAGAATTTTCATTTCCATTGGGGGAAATTCAGACATTTAAATCCATATAAAAGTCACAGGAATGTGCATGTACATCACTTAGGAAGCTTCAAAAAAATCACAGTGTTCATGTGCGATGTTCTGCAGCATAGGCAATAGATGAGTGTATGCCAGTACTGGACTTGGACTCAAATTTTCCCCTCTCCTGGCCTCCCTTAGTATAGTAGATTGAAGTTTTCTAATTTTACTCTGTTATTTCTCTTTATTTTCTTTCTTTTCTCTTTCACTGTCTTAAGAGTTTGTTCTCCTCCCAGAACCATGCTTCCTTCCCTACTTTAACATTTAACTTCTGTCGTTTTGATTTCATCTCCTCCTTGTTGAGGATGTACAAGTGAGCTGAATGCTTCATACTCACATCTCTCCAGTTTTGAATGCCACCTTCAGTTAAGTCGCCAACAATTAGGTAACTAATAGAAACAGTTATAACTGCTTCAGAGGAATTGTATCTTAAATGTTGAAAAATATTGCCAGAAATCTGCTAAGAGAACCCAGAGCCCTGAGGATGGAGCTATAAAAATCTATGCAATGAGGTAGCAGATTAATTGGACCCCTATGCCAGTTGTTAACTCATCAGTCACTTACTGCAGAAGATACGTGATTATGGATTTACTATATACTAAGATACTAAAGTATGTTGTTAAATATCATTGTCTGCAATGAGACCTAATCTTATTTGAATCTAACTGACCTGTTGAATTTGCAGCCTTAGGTTTTTGCGATGTTTGGTATAAACTGTACAAAATTTTTCGATGTTCAGTTGTAATTCACTTTATCCACCAAAGATGAGTCACTGGAAGCATAAGGATGTGTCACTGCTCTAAACCACTTCTATCAGTATCACATATCATACATGATGTCTTCTATTTTCTTCCTGTTTTCAATAAAAAATATATCAGGACCAAAAGAAAAAAAAAAAAAAAAAGAAAGAAAAGGAAAAAGAAAAAAAAAGGAAAAAAAAAAGTTAAAAAACCCAATGCCAAAAACAAACAAACAAAACCAAAACAAACAAACCAAACCAAACCAAAAACCAGAAACAACCACCAGTTATTTTCTCCCACTCATTTCCTGTCTTCTGTACTTCTGACTCAAAAATCCAGTGAAGCATCTGTGTGTCGAAGCATTAATATTCAGATCATCTAAACATTTCCATTCTAAAGGCCCAGTTTCAGTTATTTACTATTTTCATAAACTTTAGCCTTTTTGGCTGAACTTTCTTCAGAGTTGTTCTCTTTCCAAGAGTGACTATTTTGGGAAAGTTTGAGCATGAATCAAGCAAAAACAAAACGAGAAATACACTTTTCCCACCATTTCCCTCAAATCTTGCAACTTTCTTTGGAATGGGTAAAATGATCAAATGTTTTCAGACAAAAATCTGATATTTGGCAGAAGGCAGTCTGTAAAACAGAAAGATATAATGCAGTATCCTTCTGAAAACAGATTCAGTTTTACCCAAATCGTAGGTACTCAAAGGTTAATTTCCACTTACATGCAGTTGTTTTGTAATAAGAACTTAGATATAGTGTTTTGTTTTTTTTTTCATAAGTACTCAGATACAATTGGAATCATCACTCCCAGTTTTTCAAATGAAGAAACTTAGACATGGGACCAGTGACTGGACCTATATTCCTATGTCTTTCCTGGTGTTCTTGCTATTAATTTCTACTTTAATTAGTAATAATCTCCTATGTTCTAAATGACAGTGGCATGCATTCCTTGTGCAGCTAATGTTGTGCAAAGAAGAGAGACAAGGTGGATGCAAAACCTCTATGTGCTGTCTAGGCGTAAGTGGAGTAACTGCAATAGACACATACACACTTAATGAACAGCCAGTTTACAACCAAGGGGATGCTGAAAGCACTTACACATAGGGTTTTTTCTTGTCTTCTTGTAAGTCATGGCAAATAAATAGGTCATGGATGCCTCATTAACTTAATAGCATTGAATGTGACCACTGAATGATAGTGCACTAGCACGAAATTGAAAATTCTCACTTGGGCCTCAACGCAACATTGCGGGGGTTTTTTAAAGAGTTTAGAAGGGAGTTTTGCGGCAATGTGCATCATACAGACACAGACAGAGATGCACAGGCACAGAGTTCTTGTTAGCAGCGAAAGCAGAGCCAGGCTGAGCTGAGCTCTCTTTTATTATCAGTTCTCAGTTTATAGGTTTACAGATACGGGGCTGGACCAAGAGGTTAGACAGGAAGTTTTTTCAAAAAATGTTCCTGACCCATCTCATAAGTAAAAACCATAAGAACAGGGAAGGAGGAGGGGGAAGCACGAAGCGTCTTCTAGCGTGAGTGGGAGAAGTGGAGGGAGAAGGTTTACAGAGCACTTACACAAACAATACCACAAAGAAGCAACTATAACAAAAACTGATTAAACAACTAACTCACACTCCTGACAGGCTGCTTGATTTTCAGAAAGGCAATACAAAGAAACACGTAATATGTACTGTAAAACTTGCAGATATAGTTTATGTACATGGGAAGCAGTTTGTTCCACTACTAACGCAATCCTGTAGCTCTCTCGTTCAATGAGGGCTGCTTGTCCCTGTTACATCCAGGGATGGTGTGGCCACAAAAATTTACCCGTCGGATTGTGTGGTTGCTGCTGTACACACTGCACGATGAAGAGCCTCATAGGGGTCGGACACTCACACAGAGCACGATTTGCGGCGATGAAGAACGATTCATACAGACACAGGCAGAGACACACAGGCACAGAGTTCTTGTTAGCAGTGAGAGCAGAGCCAGGCTGAGCTGAGTTCTCTTTTATTAACAGTTCTCAGTTTATAGGTTCACAGATACAGGGCTGGACCGAGAGGTTTGACAGGATGTTTTTTCAAAAAATGTTATCCCAAACACACCACACTCATGTCGTGGCTGTTTTCAGTCATGTTCCCATGCACATCTTGTGGGCAACGTTCCGACCCACTGATTCACTTGCCCAGACCCAACGTTCACATATCATATATATGGGGGTGGTTTTCCAATTCGAGATATCATTCTCACTGGCCTGGGCAATCACTTCTTACACTCATAAAAAACATACTTCTGTATAACCTGTCCAAGGTTATTTAGCTGGAACTGCACATCCTGTCGTTCCCACAGAGTTTTGGGAGTCAGATGCCCAACTCCCACTGGCTTTGCTTAGTAGAGTTTTTAGCCCTTCTCCCTTGGGCTCCTTTGAAAATTTCACCCATGTAATGTAAATACCATAAACTGTAAACATGAGTAGTTCCACTGAAGCCTGAAGTTATGTATGTTCTTAGATGATGTGTTGGGTGCATCCTGTTTAGGTTCCATAACAAAAAAAAGTCCACAAGTGGTAGAAAAAAAAAAAAATAGAACTTTTAAGCTAAGTTAAAATGCCTGAGGAAATTACACAAATTTTCTTAACTTTTTGGGAGGCCAAGACAGAGACGGGAAGTGAGGATGCTTGACATGTATTTCAAATCACTTTTAGTGAAGGAGTTCACAGCTCAAGTGCTCTTGCATACTAAAGAAGACAGAAATTTCGTGCAATCAGCTGCTTCTGATGTGTTGTTTTGGAAAACATGCCTTCCAGGTTCATTCTTTTTTCTGAAGAGACTTCAAGGTGGAACACACAAAATTAGTTCTGAGCAGCTTTTGCAAACCCTGCATGTGTACATTAGCTAAGAGCTTGTCATTAGGGAGGCACTTACATGAAGATTTTTTCCTCACTGGATTCTCCCTTCCTTCATTGCACAGGGTAACATCTACCCAAAAATAAATACTAAATGTGCAGAAAATTAGTCTCTAGAATAACAACTTTGTTTTTTGAAGAAGAGGGTTTATACCAGGACAAGAAAAGGGAAGAAGGATGACTGCCTTGCTAGAACTAGGTAGCCCTTGTGTAGTGATATTCCAATGCAACTATATTGTTTCCAGTTGTGGTGTCCTGGTTTTGTTAAAAACAATACCCGTTCTCTTTTAGTGAATTTTCCTTTCAGCTAAGTACTTCTAAGTAACTGCATTTTCCTGAAGTTAGCTGCACTTTTTTTTTCTCGGACGCCAGGCTTGGTGCTGATAAGATGACCAACGGAATGTTGAAGAAGCTCATGTTTAGATTTATTGCTATGACAACTAAGAACTGATAAAATTCTGCTGTGAGAGGTGCATGTTTGAGGAAGGGCTGACAGAACAGGTGGCTAAAAATGATCAACTGAGTATTCCATCCCATAATCGTCATACACCCTATATAAGAGGGTGATCACGAGGGTCACTCTCTCTTCGACCATGGCTGGCATCTAGAGAGGACCCTGCCTGTCTGCCTGTGATCTATAGGCCTCAAGCCCTGCATCCCTGAGTGCAGTTTCCATTTTGCTGTGAAGTCCCGCCCATGACTTCTGGGTGCCTGCCCTGCAGCTGTTGGAGTCACGCCAGCTCCACCCACCCAGCTCTGCCACTGCTGGAGTAACGCCAACTCCATATTGGGCATTCAAGATTGGTTTTGTATATTTTGTATATTTTCTCTATTTATTAGTAGCACTAGTAAAGTCTTTAAAACCCTTCCAGCTTGAAGTCTAATTATCTCTTCCTTCCTCCCTCCTTATCTTCCTTATAATCTTTCCTATCTAAAGGAGAGGGTTGGGGGGAGGGTGAGGGGGTAACAGAGAGCATCTGCTGTGGTTTATTGCCATCTTGCAGTAAACCTTGACATGTGGATATCCTCATACAGTGCTGCATTACTTACTGTTGACTCATTATCTGTGTTTCTGTTCCCTCTGTAAATTTGGGATGGGGATGACTACTTTTACCTGCAATGCTGGATTAAGTAAGTGCAATAGCAGATGCTAGAGCCATTTCAGCAATCAAATGTTCAGAACCTGAAGTCAGCCTTACGGATTTGTCCCTAGAGCCCCCATTGCCATCCAACCACAGGCTGCCCGTAGGTAAGGTTGTCACAGAAATGTTCATCACTTTGAGTCTGAATCACTTGCAAATAAACAAGACCTAAGGGTACACATTGTACGGTGAGGAAATAAAAAAAAAATCAAATAATAGCTTTTTGCCAAGTAAGCTTGTTGATCCTTACTATTGCCACTAAATAGCCGTGTGCCTGAATGACTTCTGCTTCAAGAAGGAAAAGATAGTTTGCAATGATGCAATTAAAGGTCCTATCTTAATCCATCCATGTGAGGAAGCGTGTGAATGTAGTCTATACAGTTCTTTGATTTTGAGCACTTCAAAGCTTCAAAACTCAACAGTGTCCTTTTATTCAATTGGGTGGTTTTGTGTATGCTTTCCCTGTGCATAGTGGTAAGATATGATAGTGGTAAATTGTATCACTATGATGGAGATGTTAGTGTGATGTATGGCAGGGACAGTGGTGCGGATCTGCATCCAAGGAGAATCAAACACAGATTTTTCATGTGAGTTTCACAGATATTTGCTGGCAAGCAGAGGAATGACCAGGAATCTTGGATTCCAGCCCAGACTTTGGAGGAGAGGATGCTTTAGAGGGCATAGCCCATTTCTGCACCTCATTCTACTCTTTATTTCCCCTAACCTCTTTTTTTCAGACCCAACTGTTTCTGCCCTGATCTTTCCAGGCTTTTCCTTTTCCAAGACATGGTTAAACAAAGGCAGAACTCTATTCAAGACCATTTAAACTTTGAGGTTTCCAAAGACCAGGCTTGGCAACTGACTGTTTTGTCCCATGATGTCCCTGTGCTGAACCAAGCCATGCTCTGCTTGGTGAAGATGTCTCAAAGGCTCCTCCTAAGACTTCAAAGCTCTTGGCAACACTTTCACTGCCATGGGTTAAACTATGACTCATTTGGTACCAGTAGCCACAGCCCCTAGGCAAGCTTGCTCTGTTACATGCCTAAAACATGGTATGTCCTTTTCCAGTTCATGATCCTCTTGCTCCTTGGCTTCTCTTCTCCATCACACTCTCCTTGCCAATATTAATCAGAATACTTAGGTATTTCTCTACAAAGAAGAGGGAAGGGTCATTTGTTGAACAGATACAGAGTTTTGCTATTTGGCATTGAACACAGTGGGTGTTTTGTGGTTCTTTTCTACAAAATAAGAAAACAAAAGGTCTGTGTATGAAGGAAAAAGAGTTTCTGTTCCAACCCACCACTGACATACCACCAAGGTCAGATCACTAGCCTGATGATGATCTAGTTACAACCATCACAGTTGCCTTGTAAACCTCCCAGAAGAAGCCGAATGTGCAGAAAGGAAAGGGGTTAGAATTAGCTTATTATCACTTACAAACTCTGTCAGATCACTTATCTAAGCCTGACCTGGATACACAGCTCCCATGTCCATTCTCTCCATTCAGTGTCTTTTTCTGTTTCAGGGTCTCTCCAGGCTTGGCTACATAAGCTCTTGCCCAACAAATACATTCCCTCAATGTAGGGCTTAGACACAGAAAGGAGAGAACTGGCACTTTCCACGCCACACCTGTTCAGCAGAGAGAGCACTTTGATCTCTCTGACTAACCGTTTAACAGTCTCATACAGCAATAAATTCATACACTTTTTTTTTTTTCTTTTTCAAGTATATCTGCCAAGAAATGAGAAAAAAAAATGTTAAAGGAAAAAAAGCAGCAATTCCAGGAAGAAGCTGAAGTCTATAAACTGATCTTTCACTCTCTTTTGCCAAGCTATTGCTAGTCAACACCACCACAGATCTATCAGAATATCTTCAGAAACAAGCTTTTGAAAAGCTGAATTTAAAATAAGAAGTGGGAAGTGGGGAGGGAGGCAGAGGGAGTATCTTCAAACCAAATGCCACAACTATTCACAAGGCACTCTATAATTCAAAACTGGGTACCCTCAGGCATGCTATGCCTACATTTATATTTTCAAGAGAACAGTCCCACAATGCAAACACTGTGAGTGGTTTTGCCTAAAGGATCCTGTAGGATTTATGCACACGAGGGCTCTTGTCACTTGTAAGTAGAGGTCAGGAACCTGCCTGGGTGGAGAAGGCAGAGTCAGTGATTTCCTGAAATCCCTCCTTGTGCCAGGAAATAATCACCACACCCACAGCTACTACATTTGAGCCAAGGTGTTCCAGGGACACAGTCTGTCATATAGGGCACACCCATGGAAAAAAAAAAAAAAAAAATATACATATATATATATATAAACCATAACCCATTTCTTTAATCTTCCATGCCTTGTTACTGAAAGAAATTAAGAAGGAAAAATATTAAAAAAAAAAAAAAAGTAGCTGTTTTTGAGAGAAAGACGTTTCTGTTCAATATCCTAAAGTAAAAGATCAAAAAGCAAATTTTGATTTTTCAACATATTCCAGATTGCTCAAGACAGGGTTTATTTCCACTGGGTTAAATAGCAGGTAATGAAATTTTGACCACCATGGCATAAATCAACTCTTTTGATAGAGTAAAAGGGTAAGGAGGAGAATAAAGAACAGACAGTGAGGTTACAATATCAAGTGTTAGTTGTAAAAATGTACAACTGGTATTTGTTTCAGATAGGCACTTAATCTGTGATGTGGATTCAAAAACTCAAAAATTTTTTATTACGGCTGAATGGATTTGAAACTACCATTGTTACATAAAATGTCTGATTGTGTTTTACTACTTCATTTCAAGTACAAGTCTATCTTGGTGCCAAAGATCAGGATGAGAAAAATGAGATACTTGATTTGAAATAATTGCAATGAAAATATATGTAGATTTCCTTTGGTTGTGATTATATTACTCAATATTTTATTATGAATGAAAATCCTAAATAGTTGTTTCCTGTCAGTAGCATCTGTCTTGTATCGTCTTGGCTCAGAAAATTCCCAGATTTGAATTTATAGCCTATAAATTCTCCTGAATTCCTGGATACCTTTTTGCATTTTGAAACTCTAAGTCTGATGGTTTTCTCATACATACTTAAACACTACATCTCTCATTTCGTGTGGAGGCCACTGACATCTGAAATTGAGTAGGCAAAAAAGATGCACAGAGATGTCCTCATATTCAGTGTGAAACAGGGGGTGAAGTTCACACCAGCATTTCCTTAACTGCAAATGGTAGACAAACCAACATGCTGCAATCAGAATTATTCTCTAAAAAAAAACCCACAAGCATTCGATGACCTAGAATTGTGAACAGATCTTTTAGCTTTAAAAAACATAAGAATTTCCCACTTGATGGCATGTCCACATGTGCCTGGGGGAAGAGCAACAGGACATCTCTCATCCTCTCCACTAGGTAGCCATCAAGGGACAACACTCCTAATCACAAGAGCCAGTAGACAGTATCTTGTCATGGCTAAGAAACAGTTCAGCCAGCAGGTCCTCGGTTCAGAGGAAACCCCAGAGAAGGCATGAAAAGCAACAATTTGCTGTAGTTCATGCACTCATTACAGATTGGCTTCTTGATGTGGATTTGCACACATGGGAATGTAAGCAAACCAGACAGGTAAGCAGCAGACTGTGTGCACACACGTGAGTGTAAACATTTGCATATTGGTTTGAGGGGGCTTCAGGCAGGTGAGGAATGAGGAGCAAGTGTTTTGCCAAAGCCATAATTGAGGAGACCTGGGGGATGCTGAGGGAACATACAACAGGCCCCACAATCACCTAAACATCAGAGCAATGGTGCTTGAGTTTCATATCTGCAGGCCCATGTGTTACAGACCAGACTTATTCCAATCCCTTCCTCAGGTGCCAAGACTTACAGCTTGAGATCTCACCCTAACTTCAGCATTTTGCCCTGCAGTTTTTTGTAAAGCTGCTCTCCAGTGCCTCAGCTACAGGATATAAGACCTGACAGTTACAAGATATTTCCTAAGCTTGGACACTGAGGGCTTTTGTTCCAGACCTGCCAGCCTCACTGACTTTTCTGATCATTTTAATTTTAAGGTGTTGTGCACAAACAGCTGTTTCTAACTATAGTAGATATGATCTAGAGTAAGAAACATTGCCTCCTGGCCCTGGTCTACAAGGCTATGTGCATTAATAGATCCAGCTGAAAGTCACAGGATATACCATGGAAGAAAAAGGCAATAGGACGATACCATTACAGACCTCATTCCTGGCTCTGCTTGTCAAACGTGGCAAGTCGCTCCATAGAATAAGCACTGCACTTTCACTCTGTGGAGTGGAGGTAATAAGAGAAGATAATTCAAGGTCATTCTTATTTGTAAAATATTTCAAGATCCCTGGATGACAAGATATTATATAAATCATGATATTTTATTTTCAAATGTGCTAGCTAGGATAGCAGGCTTTGTAGGTAATTTATATTTTGCTCTGTTGCCTGGAAAAATCAAACTATGCTAAATAACAGTAGTTTTGTAAAAGAGCACTGTAGCCAGAATGCATATATTTCTGCTGCCATTCTTCTTATAAAAGTATGCAACTATAACTAAACAATGTCGTTCTTTTAAACGGATGGAAGCAATTTTCTTCCAGATAGATGTTTTGTTGACTGTACAGTTATTCCTAAAACTAGGTAGCACCATTTCTAAGTTTCAGGATTAATACATGGTGTTGGTAGTGTTTGAACATGTAGCTATAATGTCAGGTGTGAAGCACAGAGACGGCTCCAAAATCCACTGAACTTAATCTGAGTATTTTCATTTACTTCACTGTCTATTGAATAAGACCTATAAAATTGAGTTTATTGTATACACTATGATTTGAACATTTTCTGAGTTATCATCAATGGCAGTAATGGCAAATAGCTGAGGTAACTTCTGTTCTGGGGGAACTGTGTTCCATCTATTCCCAAAAAAATCTACCACCATTTTTATTGAACTTTATATGTGTATGAACAAAAGTGTTAGGGACACTTTATATTGCCAGAATCTAGTGAACTAATTTTTCAGGCACTGATACAGAAACATCATATGGTTTTATTTTAGTCAGTAATAAAATTATGTGGGTTACTTAGTGTTTATGTCTTTGGCTTGCAAGATACCATCCACTTGACATGTCATATGAAGAAAAAAAAAATTATGCTGCTCCTCTCTCGGATGATGGGGTGGGGGGTTATGGGTTTTCAGTAGTAGTAGTAGTAGTTGTTTGTTTGTTTGTTTGTTTGTTTGTTTTTAACTGTCAATTACCTACTAACTGATTGATAAAAAATTCAGTATTCTGAAATAAGGATTTGAAAATAGAGCCATTCATGGCACACTGAAAGTACAGCTTCTAGAAAAGATCTGCTCCAGTTCAGACATTTGTCTACACTGTCAGATTTTCCATAAGATTTATAATGAGCACTTTGTAAGACTCTGGCACCTGGGCTGAATACTAAGCATTTACAAAGTTATCCCTGAGGATTTTTTCAGTCAGATGTAAGGCCCAGGAGTACATGAGGTTCCCGTGCTGCACTGAGCTTCGTGCGCAGTGGCTGAATTTGAGCAGAACTGCAGTCACTCAGCATCTTGCAAAAAGGGGCCACAAAAGGAAAACATGGGATAAAGTAAAGCCTTGGATCTGAAATGCTGGCTTAAGGCTGTTTTTTGATTCTTCTCTGACTTACAGTTGTTAGTCGTGTTGCCTCAGCAGAGTTATGCTGGTAGATCCCAGAGCAGAATTTGGCCCCCTTCAACTCACTCCATGATTTGAGCTAAATTCTCGCATCAGTTTCACAGGGTGGGAAGCAGTGAAGTGGCAGAAACAAAGGCTTATCTTGGCTGCAGTGCAAAAATGTTGGATATTTCCATATATCAAATAGTGTTTTGCATCAGCTGCACATTGCGCCTGCGCTGTGGCAAACTGATCTCCAGGAGGGTAGTGTCCCTGGACGCGCCAGGGATGATTCCAGTCAATTCCACACTACAAGGCTGGAGATTCTACTAACACTGCCTGAAATTAAAGCCAGATGAGATGCAAAATTTATTCCACCCTTCAGGTGAGAAAAAAATGGGCACTGAAACCTTTTGAGTTTCAGAGGCACTGGGGAGAAGTTGGAGGTTTAGTGCATACAATGTATCCACATATGTTCCAGTTCAGTCAGTGTCAAGTTTGGAATGAAAACAACTGTGATCCAGTTCATTACATGGATTTAGGATGATCCTTGAAAAATTAAAAATATTTGGCAGTCATTGCTTTCTTGGCATTATGCTTGGCATTGTTTTGAAGACAGTAGCCTTCCAAGTGATCAAAAGCTAAGAGGAATAAAATCAGAAACATGGATAGAGATGAATAGCAGTCAGGCTTCTTTGCCCTGCTTTCAGACATCATTTGAGTGACAATACATCAGTGCAATACGTGTGCTTCACTTGCATCAGACATAGGAGGCACCTGTCACTCAAGCGCTCTATGCCATTGGTACGGTGTGGCAGCTCAGCACAGGCTTTCCACAGCCAGAAATCATGTGTGTGACATGCCGTTTGGCTGGATACATGCAAATAACTTCACACTGTGCAGAACAAGATGTCTTCCTTTATCACAAAATTAACTTCCTGATTCCAAACCATTATCCCAGGATCCGGGCAAAGAAACTGGTTTGCATTTTTGTAGAAGGTTGCCTGGGAGCAGAATCAACACAAACTCTTCTTTTCATAGGTCTGAATTAACACACTTAAATTAAAAGCACACTTAATTTATCTTTAACCAGGGAGGCACTCAAACTAATTTCAGTGGGTGGTGGGCATATGAATAAAAAATGTTTGTCTCCTGACTTTCGCATCTGTCTTCTCTGGCAGAGAGGAGAAAAACGGAGAGGAAACTCACTGCACGTGTTCAAGCACACTTCTCCAAAGAGTGATCCAGAGCAGCGCCCTCTCTGAAGTTTGAGACCACCAGCATCAGAGCTGCAAGATATCTTTTTGGATATTGTGGATGCAAATAAAAAATGGGTTAAAAAAAATAGGGTGAAATTTAGTGTATTGTCTGTGTTGTTTCTCTTTCCACATTCAGAGAAGGAAAAAATCCCACATTTAGGAGACAAAAAAGCAGTAGAGGGAGGGAAGCATGAGTTTTCTGGAGGTTTAAGAGCTGAACCTCTATTTGTGTTATTAAAAATTGCCTGAAAAAACACTACCTTGTAGTGAGCATCCATTTTTAGTAGTGACTTCTTTGCATCCTCTTAGATAAGATAATGCTTTGCCTAACTGAGGGAAAATTGTGTGAAATAACATGGTCATGATAAGAGTCTGGAACTCATAATCCAATGGCTCATAATGATCTTTTCAAAGACATGGTAAGTAATGAGGAGCAACGATTCAGGAAAATGCACAGGTTAGTTTGGGGTATTCTTCTGGGACTAGGCTTCTCATTCTACACACAAACTTGCCCTGAATCTCGTGTTTCATGCTGTGCATGTGAAATGCTTCAGTTGTGATGCCTCAGAAAGGCAGGATGTCTCCTCATGTTCCCTTGAGTATACCCCTTGAAAAAGACTCAAGCAACTCAGCTGGACAGTGTGCCTGGAAGGAAGCAACATTATATTCCTCCTTCCTCTTTGTTGTACAGTTCGAGGGGTGTAGCCCATGCATTCTTACGAACATCAGAAATGCAGTTCTGCCCCATCCCGACATCAGCTGTGCTAAAGGTTGTCTCCCTATACCTCACTCCTACTGGCTGAAGGCCAGGCAGATTTTAGCCCTGTAGGACAAGGCTCACTGTTTCACCTCAGACATTTCTACTTAAAATAACACATTTGTTAGGGCTTTGGCATTCTGTGTGCTAGCCTGTGCTAATTCTCTTCAGATGGAGAACAATTCAGACCTTCTCCATTGCTCTAATTTGGATTAGGTCTATACGTAAAAAGCAAAGATGAAATTTAACTGTTCTTTTTACTATCATTAGTTACCTTTCATAAGAGGGGACCTTGTTAAGTACCCAGGTACTTTCATGACCAGTGCTGTCCAATACTTTTATTCCAACTTCTGAGTGTCAGCAAGTCAAACAGAAGAAATAACACTTTCAATCACTTTTTCACTTTTTGGCAAAGTAGAATTTAAACATTGAGAATGGGTTTTGAGTAACTCTATCAGAGGTTTGAATATGTATAAATATTAAGTATTATTTAACTACAGTCTTTTTCTCAAACATAGCTATATAAAAATGATACTTTCTTATACAGTGGTTTGCTCAAGGCACGTTTTCAGTCCCACCTGGCCAGCTTAGCAATGCCAAGAAAAAAAAATGCTGCTTTTTTTTTTTTTTTCCTGTGACCTGTGAAAGAGGTGGATTCATTTCCTTTCAAATTTCCTTTCAGTACTGTTAATGTCATTTAAATAATTAGGCTTGATAGTTCACTTTTAGTCTTGCGTTACCATGTACTCTATATGTATGTGAATATGTGTATTTCAAGAAAAAATATAATTTCTAAAATAAGATTATTATTACTATTACTATTATTATTATTATTATTATTATTATTATTATTATTATTATTATTATTATTATTATTATTTTTACTACCTGTGGCATTGTTCCATGTCTCTGGAGTCCCCCACTCTGTACAGGAACAGAACAGAGTCTCGACTGGTCCAAAGATATTTCAAGCTGTGCACTGGTCAGGAAAGGTTAAGAATAAAATAAGACTGGGAGTAATAATGATAGATTCACAAAGATATTAAGATTAATTACCTCAGGAAGGAGACGTTCACTTCTTGACATAGGCTGAAAAGCAACAGCTACTTTAAATTGAGATTGCTTTGATTCAGAGGTCCAAAAAATATCTGGAACTTGCTCCTGAAGTAAAGGCAAAACTAGGAGGGGACCTTGTAGGAAGGAACTGAATAAAAATCCACCTTAAAATTCACATAGATAATAACAGAGAGCCTAAAAGGAATAAGAAGAAAGACTAATCAACTGAGAAAGCAGCATCTTAAGAGATCAAAGTGCAAAAATAAAGTATAAATTGCCAAAAGTAAAGCTGTGTTAGACCTTACAGAGGAAATAAAACAAATACCTTTTTTTTTTTTTTTCAGCCAAGTAACTAGGAATTGAGCACAAAAGAAGCAAGGGAACAACCACGGACTATGCCAGGGCAGAGATTAATAATGACTTTTCTTAAAACTGACACATGGTGCCCTTTGTTTCCCTTTATGCACAATGACACTGACAATGGACAGAGACACAGGCCAGAAGGAATTAGTGTTGTGGTGATAGAAAGAGAACTCCATGTGCCACATTAAATTTGTTTTGAAGGGGACAGGTTAATCTCTACTCCAGAAATTTTGGGGAAGCAGCATATGAAATCACCAACTCAATAGAAAATCCCCCTCCTGGACACTTGAGACGGAGGAGATGACTAAAGAACGAAAACCACCATAAACATCTTTCAAAAAGGTATAAGAAGAGGAGAAGGTAGTCTGGTTATCTTGGGTCATCTAGTTTGCAACAACATGCAAGTCTGTAGAACAGATTTCATAGGAACTAATAAAGATAAGCAGGAAAATGGAAAATGCCATTTTTAGTCTGGTTTGGTCATAGTCTGGTCATGCCAGACTAGCATAATAGCTTTCTTTAAGATGACTGTTTTCTCTAGACAAAGGAAATACAGTGTTCTGGATTTCAGTAAAACATTTGTTTTGGTGCCATGTGAGGAAGTGTCTGCTTAGGTAAGGAAAAGGGGGATTAGTAGAGAAACTGCTAAGACGGCTAGAAAACTGGTTAAAGAAGAGATGACAGCAGACTGTGTCAAGAGAGAAAGTATTGGGCTGGGCATAGGCTCTTAATGGAGTTCCTCAAGGACTGGTTTTGGCTTAAAAAGTAGGATTGGGCTTGTGAAATGTGTTGATGACAAAAAGTTGGAAGGTACTATCAATTCAGAGGAGGACTAGAGAACTGGATGACCTTGAAGACAGAAGTAATGCAAATGGAATGAAAGTAAATAACATGAAGTGTGAAATCTGGTCCTTCAGGATGAATAACAATAATTTCTGTTTGAGAAATACAGCTGGAAACAACAGAGGAGAGGAAAGCATACCTGGATATACCAGTCAAATGTAGAATGACTATGATCCCCAAGCTGGATGTGATCATGATCTTAGGATGTAGCAGGTGGAATATTTCTATGGCAGGTACAAAACAATTTTGACACTTCACCTGAAATGCAATATATAATTCTGATTACTTATGTTCAAGAAAAAGGTGGAACAGGGTTGCAAAGATGGACAAGGAGGTAGGGAACCTATTTCAAAAGGAGGATTGTGGACACACCAAAAAATTGTGGTATGAATGCTCAGAGTGACCTAGTTTGAGAACTGATATTTGTACAGTCACATCAGCAGCATGTTCAAGCTGTGGACTAAATTGCCAGAGCCAAATGCAGTTTTATTTCTTCCAGGGCTCCGGCTAGTGGTGTCATGGTGTGGTTCTGCTACCTTGAGGCCACACAACCAGAAATAAGTTGATTTATTCAATCCAGTGACTCGAGTACTAGAAACAGTTATGTTACTTCTTCACGTGCACCAATTAGTAGAAGAGACTCTAGATAAAATATGGATACAATATCCACCAATTTAGGCTGAAAATAAGATTCCTGATAATAAAGACAGTCAGATACTGAAGAAAAAAAACCAAAAACAACAACAGCCATGACCACAAAAAAAACCACCTAGATATGTATGTGTATGATATGGTGGTGAGGTTATCTGTGAGGTTTTTCTCAGTCCTGACCCCTGCTCAAAACAGCTCAGACCAGAACATCATTCAGCACAAGTCTTTTGAAGTCAGTGGATCCACTTGGCTCTACAGGAGCTCAGAATTTCCTTCTTTGTTTTCATGATATAGTAGGATTTGTTATCTGGTCCTTTATGCACCTTATTTCCAAACTGATTAAACATCCCACAAAGTAGCTAAATAGTGGCACCAGCTGATGAGCAAACTCAAGTGTGGAATAAAGCTTCCCAAACAGTAAAGGGCAAAAATTATGGGGAGAGGTGTTCAGCCCTTATTCAGACAAGCAACAAATTATAAACCCAGCTGATGTAGCAGAAACTCTCCTGGAAGAGTCCTCTAAGACAGTCAAGGATTGTGTCACACTGGAGAGGAACCAGTTTGTCCACCCTCAGGACCAACCTCTTTTCAAAGTTATCTGTGGGGCCTCTCCCACCACACAATCAAAATGCAGCCGAAAGCCCCACGGTGTGAAGAGACTGGACTTCAGAAGAAAAGTCCACATCCTCCTGCTGCAGATATCCCTCTCCTGGGTACTGCTTCTGCCAGGTGAGGTCATTATTCCTCTTGGCCACCTACTTCTTGAGGGAACTTTTAACTGGTCAGCTGTACTGTCACAAACCCTGAGCACTGAGGAGCTGCGCAGAGCATGGTGAAAAGAAAATAACTTCTGCCACTGCTCCTGCCAGATTCTAATTCAACTGTGATCATCAGGGGAGCTGGTGAAGACAAGGACCAACAGTAATATCCACAACAGCACTGAGCTCATGCTGATGCACTCGCTATTGCCTTTTGGGTAACCTGCTCAGCAGGGACACTGCTCATTCCTCATTAGGACCATCCTCTGCCCAAGAATTATAACGAGGTCAGAATCACACTCAATAAACAGGTTAAACATGAGACAACTCCTTCAGACCTGCTTTTTCTCATTCCCGACCTGCACTTCTGGAGGCAGAAGGAAGGAGCTGAAAGTGTTCTTTTCATGTGATCTTGTGTATCTGTCCAACAGTTTCATAGGAGCCCTATCTAGTAATTCTCCTGTAGGATAACACTGAAGCACAGTGTACCCCACGATTCTGGAAATTGCATTGGAAGAACTCAAAATCCTTGAGGTTCTCACCCACATGCCAGTGAGAGATGGAAGATACCTTTTAACAAAGAAAAAGCAGATATTTTGCTGATAAATGTCAAGAATAATTAAAAGTCTGGGTCAAGCCCATTTAGACAGAGTCCCTGAAAAGCAGGGAGTTGAACCCATGTCCTGTGCCAGCAGCTCCCACAGGACTATCCTTCACCCACTGAGGAAAGGTTTTTCAATAGTGTGTGCATATTAATTTAATTGCTCTGTGTGGCAAGATGCTTTCCTCACACTAAACCTGTAGTGAAACCACTAGGAGTTATTAACTGAATACAGACTTTTTCACGCCCAGTTACTTTCTCATGCCATGACTTCAGTTTCCAAATGGCACCACATGCTGGGAGAATTGGCACAAACCCTCAGACTTCAGACAATAGCTGGATGTCGGAGTTTACAGTTAATTATACGGACTCTATTCCCTATGGATCTATTAATGAAATGGTTACTAACAATTAAATCATGGTTGACATCACAGTTCTGACCAGTGATTTCATTGCTTCTTTAATTGTGAGCATCTGAAATAACTAAACCAATGCAAAGGGAAAAAACAAACAAACAAACGCCCCCCAAAAACAAACAAACTAACAAAAAAGCCCAAAACACCCAACAAGCAAACAAACAAAAACACACAAAACCCCCACAAACCAAACCAACCAACCAACCAACCAACCAACCAACCAACAACAAAAAAACCACCCACCAGCTCCAGTCTATAGTCAGGACACAATTCTTGATAGAGGCTTCAGTATCTATCCAGAGGTGTAATTATTGTTCTCCAGGAGTTGGTCTAGCAATACTTATCCATGAGTGAGATGATGGAGTTTGTCCTGCCATTCTATACAAACAGAAATTACAATTGTGGAAGTTCAGTTCTATGAGGAAACTGGCAATTGACAGATCAGTAACAATCTGTGCCTGGCTTTAATGCCGTTCCTCTGATAAAGACCTAGGTCTCACTGCATCGGTTTGGAAAATAACATTTCAGTCACCCTAATAGTAGCACAACTGCAGTGCTGTATGTCAAGAAATGGGGGAAAAAAGAGATTAAGAACTAAGCAAAGTCTGCAAGTCTCTAGCTTACACCTTGTTCCCATTATGCAGTATTTATGTGTAGCATTTATGATGGGAGACAGCATTTTGGCTTTGGGAAAATGTTAGAATTTGTGCCACAAAATAAAAGCTTGGAACTGATTTTCAGCTTGCCTTTTAACATGGTACAGATTTTATGTATTATGCGCCTATGGAGCTGTACAGTGAGTAATGGTATCACAGTGTCATATCAACTGTAAATCACCATGAGGTACATCCAAATGGCAAATGAAGTCCACTCAAAGCACTCAGATCTTGACCAGCAAGAAATTATCAGTCCAAGCAAATACCCTATTGCACCACATCCTCCATTTTACTTTTGTTCAGGCTGTGAATGCATGTTCTGCTTCTTCTAACACTACACTGACAGATCTTTTTTCACCTGTATGGTTTTTCACAAAGCCTTGAAACATAGCAGGGAAAGCCATGTGCTCAACCTCTTTTCTGTCCAGAGTAAATTTCTTCAGACAGATGTCCTTTTCCTTTCAGGAGAACCTGAAGTCTAACAACAAGAGAAGGAGAAAATAAATGGGCAGGAAAAACTTAGTGTTTAGTTTAGTAATTCATTGTGGATTGGTTGCATATGTAGTAAACTGAGCACTCAGTTTGAGCTTTAAAATATTTGCATATGGATGAAATCCCAGTATAATGGGGTTCAAATATCCTTGCTGGGATGTTCCACTCCACTACCTCCTTGGCAGGGGCAGGAGTCTTTTGCAGTGAGGCAGGGTGGACAGCTGGACATGGCAGGGTTTTAAACTGCCTCAGATGAACTAATGAGAGCTCTTGTCTGATCCATGGGGCAGCACTGCTGTACAAGGAAGAGTCTTCCACTGAAAGAAATAAATGTGAACTATGTCTTCTTAACTTGTACAAAGTCTATATATAGAATGTATAAAATAACTGGGCAAGGAAGAAGATGGTTGCAAATCACTTTTGACCCAATGATAGAACATGCCCTAGGTTCACTCTGTATCCTTCTATAATTTAGAGGATATTTAGAGCAGCCTTGGGGCTGTTCTAAGCTACACATCGGAGAAGGTGGGCTAGAGGAAATAGATGGCTTCAGTGTGACAGTCTGTGAGTATAACTGATGTGTGTATAATATAAATTAGCAAATTTTACTGTGAGTCTAGATGCTGAACATCCCAAAGCTTGCAGAATCTTAGCCGGGGGCTTTAGTTCTGACCATTCAAGCTGCTGTGAAAGACTCATTTCCAGGAGGGGATCTGAATACAGATCATAAACTCAACCAGTTTTAGAGGGTAGAAAATACACTGAGGTGATTCTGGTCATTGTTGAATTTGATGTGGAATTCAGGATGCTTGGGTCAGGGTGAGCTTGGATAGAGGTTCAAAACAAAGAAGGACTAGCAAGGACTCATCAATACTCCCTCGTATGTGATTCAGTGAAGGTGAGAAAGTCAGTTTGGATCTGGAATCTCAGTTTTGACTGCTAAAGTAATTTAACTGGTTCACAAAATCTAAGTTGAATTATTCTTCACACAATTAGCTCTGAGGTACATTTCCTCATGCATCCCTGAGGTTTTTTCCTTTCCTTTTCATTGTTCCACACACGCCATAGAAAGTCCTTCTTTAATTGATAAGAAGGCTCTTAGAGTTTTCATGCTTTTGTTGTAACCTATCATTGCTTGGTTTAGTGAGTTTATATTGTGGTACTGCAATATATTGCATTCTCATGGCCCTTCTGTGAAAATGGCAGACGAATTTGTCTCTGAAAACAGTTAACTGGTAATATATTATGAATAAATAAATATACAAATAGGTAGTTCTGCAGTTCTTCACCCTCAAGGATGACTTTTTTAGCCTTCCTTTTCTTAAATGACTCCTCTTAGCTGTTACATGGGTGGGTGGACAGATGTTTGCAATTATGTCCGTATATGTGGTCCACAGGTATGCCAGAGCTGAGGAATCTGGCGCTTTCTTAAATATTTTAAAGTAACCAGCTGCCACATTTCTTCATGCAGCCAAACCACACCAAATGGAAATGTACTAAAAGAGATGGGCAAAGTGAAGTACTTTTTTAAAAACAGAAAAATGACTCATGCTCATAAAATAAAATTACTGTAGTAGTTCTTTAAATATACTGACCAATGATTGGGGGAAATTTCAACTGACCATTCATTAGAGTAATTTCTTTCCCCCCTGCAAATTTCTACACCCGTAATTGCTTCAGCCTACCAGCAGGCTGCAGCTAGAAAGAAATATGAAAAGAACCTATACATCCATGAGTGAGGGGCATACAGCCTGCATCCAAGCATTTCAGGTACACTCCACATGTTGCCATGTCATACACGAAGTTTGCATTCATCTTTGAGTAGCATTAGGCTGGGACTGAACTTTCTTTCACTAAATACGCTTCAGCAAGTTGTGGTGTTTAATGTTCAGTCATGAGGTGCTCACAAAGACAAATATGTTATGAAATAGGGAAAGTGGAAATTCCCAGATTTTATAAATATCTACTAAGTATACACTGATGACATGCTTTCAGTTTTGCTGGCATTACAAGCAGCTATGTAATTTTTTCCATTCTTGTAATGGTTTATAATTCCATGAGTTATTTTTGGGAAACTACCTATGAAGACATGAAACATAAGTCCAAAGTACCGAAATGTAACTTTTTTATGTTTCACAATTCTAGGTGTCTTTTGCCACTGTACTGTGCACTTTGTCTACCCCATTTACCTGAGTATAGAGCAGGTACAAAGCAAGTGGAGAAAATGCAACTAGACAGAAATACAAAGGTATATAATGAAGTAGGTGTGAGGAATCAACAGAAATTGAGACACTTTCATGTCTTCCATGTTTGCGTGCATGTATGAGCACACACAGGCTGCCTGTGTTATGCCAGGCTTTTGAAAGGGCCCAAGATCCAATAGTTGTTATCGAGCCTCCAGAGAGCAGTATGTATGCGTTTGTGGTTGTGTTTGAGAAGAAGTGCAGACAGAGTAGAATGTGTATGTGTTATATTTCTTGATATGAAAAATTACATTTTTAGAGCATTGTCTACTCAACAAATAGTTCCAGAACCAAACTTCAGCTTGGCAGGCACAGGGTGGCAGATCTGTTTTCTTACTTTTCAAAGTAAGTGAGGAGAAAGCTGTTAGGAAATTGTCTTATTCCTGTGCTTTTTCAGTAATGTGAATAATTTCGTAAAGAGAGAAGGCAACTGAGAAAAGTGCACAAGACTGATAGATCCAGAAGAGAAAAGCTAGCATTCTGTATTTTGCTCCCTATGCCTGTATGTTCAGAGGCCAAAACCATAGGTATCCAGAAGACATAGCCTGCAAATTTGAACAGTCTGTAAACCTAGATGAAGCAAGATCCATTGTGGTTTTTTTATTATTGTTTGTTTGTTTGTTTGTTTTTGTTTTTTTGTTGTTGTTGTTTGTTTTTACATTACTGTCTTTATTGGATGCCTGAGTTCCCAGTCACAAGAGAAACCTCCCTAGTTGAGCTCAATTTATTCAACTTTCATTCCTAAGCTATGACATTTTGTGTAGGAGGTTTTGGACTATTTCTATAAATGGTGGCATTCTCAATAGCATGAGTGAGCTTTCAGGTGACTCTGAAGAGGGTTTGGGGGTCTAGATTCATACCACTGACACCAGTAGCAATATTTCAAAGTGATGTTAACCACAGGTGGATCCATCCCATTCTGGCAATGGGATTTTATCTACTATGAGGTGCAGGGCTTTGTTATTAGAGATGTCATAACAACGATGTACATATTTAAATTTGGTAAGAGTCTAAAGAAGTAATCCAGATTTATAAATACTTCTTATTTAGATTCTACACTATAAATGAGCCATATAGTGAAATTACTAGTGAATTTGTGTGTCTTCCAACCAATTTGACCTTCAGAGCATGGAGACGGAGTAGTCTGTTAAAACTGAGCCTTGTTACATTGTCTGGCTGTTTACCCAAAAGTCCCTGTTCTTTAAACGCTTAGTGAAACACACTTCAACTAAAAATAATTAAAAAATAATAATAATTCAAAAAAAAAGAAAACCCACAAAACATAAGAATGATATAATTTCTGAAGGCATTATAAATCTTTGGCAAGCAACCTGTATTGCCTTTGAGCAGTTCATACAACTACATGAGACATCTGAAAGGTTTTGGGTTATAACAATGCAAAACAAACAGAATTACTTATTTTCATTTAAATCTCAGTAAAAAATACAAACTCTTCCATTGTATAGTCCAGAATGTACAGAAACCACAGATGGTTCAAATAGGACTTGAGGGAAAAGACTTTGCAATGAAACAATGACAAAACGGCAAACAACACTCCCACGCAGTAGAATTATAATAAAGTGACTTGACAGTGTGTGCTGATGAAGCCGACATTTCGTGGCAAAGAACAGCTACATTCCACCCTTTCTGGCACCTTTTTTTTCTTCTGGTCTTTGCAAGTGTAGCTGTGTGGGACGAAGATCCCTTTGGTTCCAATTTTTAAAACTGTGTAACTGTCATAAACACAGCAGAACCAAGGAAACACCAGAGCTTTTCAAAAATTGCCTCGGAAGACCAGTGTTGAGGTGTTACATATAGCTAGTAGATGCACCATGTTGCAGGAATTGCCATGTCTTCCAAATATTTACAAAATTACACACACTTTGGTGCCTATGGTAAGGGTAGCTTTGCAGCCTAACATAAAAGTCTTGATGGTTTCGTTCTACTTGCGGTTCTCTAATGAACCCAAGCATTGGTAACATTTCAACTGAAACATGAGATGTAAGACCAAACAACAAATAATTGTATTTAGTTTTCCTAATTTCATCCATGTTGTTATTTTCATATGCTCCTAAATGCACTCTGCTTAAAATGAACAAGCAAAACCTGAGTAATGGAAGCCATACCAAAGGGTTATGCTCTTAAAGAGTTCCCTTTGGCAGTCCTTCTGAAAGCAAAAGAATTTTTATTTGTGGTAGTCTGGACCTGAGGTACTTCATGTTGCCTTACTACACTCATCTTACACCAGAGAGGAAGGTCTGGTCCATATGCAGCTTCACTAGACCCAAGATATCTGTGTTCACTTCTGTGTCACCACAGGCAGAGCAGTGAAGGGACACATACGCACATGGTTTTACCAGCACCTCAGTGTCCTGTCTGTAAAGCAGGATCCTCCCAATGTGAGGAAGGTGTTGTGAGGACAAGAATCCACCAGCATTTCTCAGATGTGGTAACAACAGATGACATTTAGGCAACTATGGATGAAAACCACCACTAATGTCATTGAAAATTTCAGCAGTTTTCATTCAGGCTGATGCTGTGACTGAATTTTCTTTAGCAGGTGAAATATCTCCTTCTACACAAAGTCATGGGTGAATTTTGTAGGGACAAGTTACTGACACCCCTCCACAGAGACTCACTCAGGTGGAAGATCCTGCTGTGATTTTATGGATCTTGGTTTTCTCACAAAGGATCTTTCTTCTCCAAGCCATTGCAGTAGGTGTGGGGATTCAAACGGCTTTGCCTGCATATCAGGGTTTCACTTGCTTATTTTCTCAAACACTTGAGAAATGTTTGTGGGCTATTTTGCATTGACACTACCACAGTACAGTGGTAAATTCAGCTGCTGCAGTAATAAAGAAACAAAGGAGGGTGGAAGAGAATTTTAAATGGTGGGAGAAAAATGAGAAGACCAGTAAAAAGAAGTGAGCAAAAGCTCAATGATTCCAAATCAGATGAGCAAGCTCTGCACTCTAGTCACTGCCTTTGGGAGCTGCTTACCCTCTTGGCAAATACCTCCCTGGTCTGGGTCAACTCAATGAGGAGAAACACACGGTTGGGGTGGCTGAGACCTCTTGCAAAAAAAAAGGAAGGGGAAAAAACCCCAAGAAAACAACTAACCTCCTTTTTGGATAGCTTTTTGGAAAGCTATAAAATCAAATGCAGTTCATAACACATGCTGTGTGCAGAGCTTCCCTTTGCCTGCCAGAACTGTGCCCAGGGACCAAGAGGTCTTTTAGAAACTGCCTGTGGTATTCTAATGTTTGCTTTACTATACATTGGAATAGATTATTCTAAATAAATGAACCCAAAACATGTATGTGTTTTAATGTATCATATTCCTGATTATTGGTATTTACACTAGATTTTGAAGAAGATTCTCTACCCCCCTCTTTTATTTATCAGACACTTCATTTAAAATTCTGTATTTTTTCAATGACCTGTTTCCTCAACAAAACCTTGAATGTCTCAGATGATTACAGCATCCTGGCCTTCTCAAACAAAGCTGGCTGCCAACACAGCAATTAATTAACCTTGTTGACCAGCCATGCCATTTTAAATGTTTCTTCCATTCAAGAACTATTTCATATATAAGATAAATAGCTGATGAAAAATGGAAATGGAAATTTGCATTATTGCCTGCTTTAGTCAGCAAATTTTAAGCTTTAGTGCTTTACTCGCATGGCAAAGAGACATAAGCTCATATCTAAATAAGTAAATCAGCCTTGTGTCTGCCAGGTAGTTAGTAGCAATGAGGGTCAGTTAGACAACTAATTGACGCTTTTTCCACAAGGAGCACTTCCTCTGGTAGAACATCCTGTCCAGACAGCAAATACAATGGGAAAACAAGACCACTATAAAAGACGCAGAGGCTCAGAAATACCAAAGTCTAATGTGTCCATGAACAAACACAGCTGACCTGTACTGGCCTGACAAGAAAGTGTTGTTATATATATAGCTCTCTCTGCTCCAGGGTCCACCAGTGATTATCATTCAGTCTGATCTATGATTGTTTACAATACAAGTGAACCTGCTTATTTGGGTGGCTGACCTTGGAAGGCATCCAGCCATGACAGCTAGAGAAGCAGATTTAGGAGGTCATTAAAACCCTTTACACCTTCGCCAATTTGACGAATGAGCCCTCGCAGATGCCCCCATGAATAAAACTTGACATATCCTGTCTAGAAATAATACCCACCGTGTTTGTTTACCAAAAACTGATGGACATCCTTGTCAGATTCAAGACTAAACAATTTCATATGTGTCAGTTCCAGTAATTAACTTCACAGTCTCTTGTCTATTTTATTTAATTTAACATTTCTAAAATAATATAGGTAATCAAAGTTGCTGGTTTTAGACCTGGGCAGATTTAAAATAAAGAATAATATATTCAAATGTGGGGTTTTTTTTCCCTCTAGGTTGCCTTAGCATTTCAATGGCAACTGACTTCCCACCTCAAGATAGCCCCAGTAGTTATACCTAAATTCCATAAGTAAAAATGCAGTGATTTAGATTCACTGAAAGTAAGAGTCATATGAAAAAAAAATACATCTTTAAACCCCACTATATTTCATCTAGAACCACAGGTATGCTAATGCATCAGTTACTCCAAAAAGTCAAAGAAAGATTAAGTCAAAGTTGTTTGTGACCCATATCTGTGCATGCTTGTATTGTGAAGTTTGGATTTCTTGGAACCAGGAAACTTCTTCCTGGGTTTTGGCAGTTAAATGCAAAAAACCTTGTGGTCTCACAAAGAAAGGTTTGTGGTGGAATATGCACATCTCAATATATATTTCTTCTTCAAAGTACTGAGCTAAAAATTTGTTGTACAGCAGACAAGTAGGGAAGCAAACTGTACAGCAACAGTCCAAGCTTAGGGTTTTTAATGTCTTTCTTTGGATGAAAGAATATTCCCAGGCAATCTTCTTTCCTTTGAAAATGGTCAGGGATTCCCTTTCAACTGGGGCAGAAATACCCAGAGCTTTGCAAAGCATTAAAAAATAGTTGATGAAGCTGAGCTTAAAATGGGCATCAGGGCTAAGTCCGAAGGACATTTCTGGTTAAGAAATGTGTATTTCCAGGGAGCTGCCTGGTTCAGAAGAAAAAGTGCTAGGAAATGAATTTGGATTGACAGCATTACTGATTTATCTTCATTTTCTAGTACAATAAATAAAAGTTTGGAATCAGTCTTGCCATGATAAACTTATCTGCATGAACATTGCTAACCAGTATTTTACTAATACAGCTGGAGGACTATCGAATAAAACACAATATTTTGCCTTTAAGATATTTTTCATCCTGGAGCACTTTAAAACTCATATGCTATTAATATTTCTACAGCCTCCCTGCTCTTGGGCACGCTCAGCAGATTGAACCGCCATCACCCAGTAGGGATGCAGAGTTACACACACTTCATACGTACCAGAAGACCTACGGACAACAACAGAGGCAAGGAAAGTCTTGCTTGGTGAGAAGTTCAAACACTCTTATGTTACTGATCTCTTTAATGCTCATCCAGGTTAGAGATTTTTGGTGGGACAATTGGACTGCTTGTATTGGGTCACTAAAATGCTGATGTCCAAACAGTTACTAAAGGCAGCAAGGATATGAAAGAACAATTCACATCACTATTGCACCAGAACAAAACTATTACTTCAGCGAGAAGAAGCCATACTATCTCAGCATAGACAGTGGTGAGCTGATCTCCCTTTTTGTGTAAAAGTGAGAACAAGAGGATAAGTCCATGTGAGTCTGACATCATATCTGCATGAGCATTGTCACCAAAGGCATTTGCATTTAGACAAGAAGCACTGGAGCCTGTGAATCCCTGAGCAATCCCTGCAGGGCACACGTGTCTTCAGTTCCTACATCTGACAGTAGGAAGCAAGGATGGATGGATGTCACATACTGCTTGTGGTATTTATTCAGACCATTAAAAACCACACCAGAATTGTGGATGAGATGGGAGCAGAGCAGCCTTCTTGTTCCTTCCAATGAGTCAGTGCTGTTCAAGGGGAAACAGCATGGTTAGAACATGGGCATCATGAATTTCAAAGCACCTTAGGAAAGCCCACACATAGTGAATTGTTAACAGCATAACCTGGTCAAAACATGGATCTTCACAATCCTAGCAGAGTTGAACCTGGCATTTAGGGCAGCCACAAGGTAAAGGAGATGGGGAGGTATGCAGGAGCCCTGGCAGAGGGTGTGAACCACACTTGTGATACGGAGGTCTCCTTCTCACTCTCTTCCCTGTAAAAACTTCAGTTCCTGTTTTGGGACAGGCTATGAAAAACACTGAGCTGCCCAAACCTGCTGGCTGAATATCCCACAGGAGAGAAACAGGGACATACTTGTGAAAATCCCATTCAATGGTCTTTTGTGCATTTAGATGCTTAAATTTCTTTACAGAGCTGGCTCTCAGGTGATTAAGCCACCTTCTACAGGCAGTTAAATATTCAAAATGAAACAGTTTATTAGGCATCAGCACTGTGCTCTGAACATGTTCATTAACCAAAGCGTCGCTGGTTTCACACAACCAGCTATTAAGGGCTATGGAAATGTACTTCTTGGCTGGGAGCGGAGCGTCATAGTCCAAAGGTTCGGCCATAAGTCTGGGACTAAGCTGTGGGTTTGGTCTCTGGTTTGGCTCTGGCTGCAGTGCAAATCTGGGCAAGTCATTTCATCCCCATGTGCTTCCTTGTTGGAATCCATAGTTCCTAATGTAACACAAATAATAGTAGAGAACCAGTTATAGTAGTTACTTTTAAATTATAGACAAGTTATTAAGAGATTTTTTAAACCATGCTTCTGTTTTTCTTCTCATATTTCTAAAAATAATTTGTAATAGCGTAAGAGTTACAAAAATGAAGAAATAAAAGAATTAAAATATTTGAAGTGCTTTGAGGTAAAATACTCATTTAAAGAGTATCTCAGTATTTTTACTGGCTTTTGGACCAGAAGTGAAGAAAATCAAAACACACAAGAATTACTGTATGCAAAAAATAAGAACAGTACATAGGAAGGTGTGTGGGAGATATCCTGCATATGTAACGATTACTTGGCAAAATGAATTTCTGCTGAGCTGAGTTTCTTAGTAAAAATTACTCATTGTCTTGCAGCTGGGATAACTACCACTATTATGAACATGCAAGCATATAGAACAGATGATTCTGAGGTAACTGAAGCAAAAAATTTCTGTGGGGCATTGCAGTCTTAATAGGCCATATTTACATTCAATGTGTCTACTTGCAAGAGAAAACAAAGTCACCGGGGTCAATTAAGTGGTCAATTAAGTAAATAAGATTGCTTGGAGTCAGCATTCTGCCACTCTTCCTCAGGCAATGTGTGTTACTAAGACTTGTAAATGGTCCTTAGGAACAAATGAGAGCCACCATGGAATCATGAAGTAGGAAACATGGGAGATTCTGACTGTCACTGAATAATAATAAACAAATAAATTCCCCAAATTATATTGTTTACCTTACTCACACTGAGTGGCAAGCAGGATTTTCAGATTTTGAGAAAATGAGCCAAGGGGTGATTTGTCTTATTTCAAAGACATTGTCAGTTCTGCATCATCAAAACACAATGATTACATGAAAGTTGCTCCACTCACAACAGCAAGGCACCCATAAGTTATTTTGCAAGTGTCAGAAAAGAACAAATATGTCATTATGAGGATGTGCATTTTCCCATATTATGCCTTTACTGGGGCAGTTACTTCAATGTGTGTGAATGTGTAGAACCTTTGATGGAAAATCTAATAGGAATTTCAATCTGAAAAGGGAAAGAAAAAAAAAGAAAAGCAAAACATATAGAAAAATAGGAAAAAAACAGAAACAGAGTAAGGAAACAAAACAGGAAAAGAAACACAAAAAGAGCAAAAAAAAGGAACAGAAAAAGAGAAAATGTTTAAAATATGAAAAAAAACATAAAAATGAGAAAAATTGAGAAAAAGAGGAAAAAATACACTTTCTTAGATGAGACCAGTAGGTGGGAGTGTTGACTTTATCACACAGTGCACTCACAAACCTTAATATGAACTTTTCTGTGAAAGGGTAATTCCCAAGAAATGAGCAAATTCATCTTATCTGTGTTTTGCTACTTTTAAAGATATTGTCCTTTGTGTCACATACCAAAGCGAGCCCTCTTTCAGAAGTGCTGCATTGTCCATATATTGCTTTTGGCACAATGTCTTGTTTGGGAGATAAAAGGAAAATCTCTGATTTGCTAGGGTTTTGTAAAGCCAACTTAGATACTCACCATTCCCATAAGTGATGGGGAAACTACTGTTCACCCTGGCAAATATCCTTTCTTTACAAGCAATCAAAATGCTGTCAGAAAGGGGAAAAACATAAAAACACCTGTATTTACACAGAGGAAGCAGGGGAGGAAAAAATGAGAGCTTTAATAGTATGTTCATATTGGTTTTGAGGTTTAGGTATATTCTTGGAAGCTTAGGTCCATTTCAAATGGGGTAATAGAACAAATGTGAGGAAGAAACTTGCAAAGGACAGCTATTTGTATGCCAGAATGGGAAAGTGAGGCTGAGAAATCTGTAATGTCAGTATCTCTAGCTTACCTTTCTTTTGGTCAAGAAGACATCTAGCATCAAGGTTTGCCACGGTGGCCATTAGTTTGGTGTACCTCTGCATTTGGGATGGCCAGGTTTAGGCAGCTGTGAGCTGCAGTACGTTTGCGTGGAAGTTGAACCATGCCCACTGTGACTCTGAAAGTTGTCATTTAGCCATTACCCCACAGTTGCAAAGCACAGCATCCCTGACCATATCCCAATTCTGTCCCCTGGCCAGGGCAACAACAAGCCTTAAAAGCTTCAGTGGGGACCTACACCTACATCTCTGTCTATGGCACAGGAGCCCCATTTCTGCTCAGGCCTGTCTGAACAGCATCACGGGCTTGCCAGGCTCCAGTCCTACCTCTCAATGTCTACTGGCTGGACCTTGGACCTTTGCTGTAGGAACTTGTCTTCTGAATGGACGTCTCAAATCCATGTTGTAGAGTGTTTCCAGCCCCGTGTCTGGCCCTGCCTACTACTGCTTCTGACTGGAACCCCTGCATGGACCCAGGATCTCATTCATCACCTTGCTTTGTCTGGGACTGTTGATGGACCCTGTTTTCAACAGACACCTCTGCTGATCAAATTCAGATGCTGCGCCTAATGAAAAAGGACCCACATGTTGCTGGCGTCAGCAATGAGGGCCTGGAGCAGTATCAGAGATTAAGCTCCTAGCAGTACTGTGCCCAGGCCAGGCATGAAACTGGCCAAAGCCCGCTGAGGCAGTGTGCCCACCTGCAGCTATTACCTCTTTGGGTGCCATATACTCTGCTCCAAGGATGAGTCTCACATGGCTGGCTGGTGAAAAACTGAGGGTATAGTCCCTTCTTTAACTGCTGAATTCCTGCTTGTCTACAAATTTTAGCACTGGCCAAGCTCCTGTCCACCCAAAATTAGATTGTATTGCAAGACTGATCTGTTTTCTGGGAAGGCAAGGGGCAGAAATATGTCTAGCTTGCCATGAAGGACTGCGAGGAAGGTATGTGGGAAAGTATGCAGGATCAAACTTGTATTCGGATGGCACGAGATGAAAGGATATAGGCAATGAGATCAAATAATTCCAACAGTATGCAAAACATAGAAAGGATATACAATCTGAAACTCGAAATATCACCTCAAACAAAGTCACAGTAGAGGTTTGGCTGTGTTTTTTGCTTAAACATATATTTTTTGTGGTTGCTCAGCAGTACAGAGGAGACCTATTCAAGATACTAGTGCCACAAACAACAAGAACTGAAACAAAATGTAAGATGGTAATTTACACTTCTGAGAGAGAGTAGAATTCTAACACAACTCTTTCTATAGAGGTCTTCTCTTAGGCACTAGCTAAATTCCCATTATATCCAGATCTGCACAAATCTATCACATGCTGTGGCATACCTTGAAGCTCAACAACAAAAGGATGTTTCCCTCTGGAAGATGGGAAGAACTTCTTTTAATACCTACAAAAAGCATGTCCCACCAACCCAGCATCTCTGGGCCAAGAGGGATACAGGTGTCACACCAAAGTATGAGGAGAGAGAACCCTTCTTCCTGCCACAAAAAGAGTTCAGATGTTAACTCTGCGTTGGGTCTGCTTCTGAGAGTGCAGAACCTACAGTTTGCCACGATGGCAGTAATGAACCTGTGAATCTTTTTGTCTCCTGTTTGCTGAGTGGGACAAGTTCTTCCTTGGCAACTGTGCTTTGCAGTCTTGTCTTTCTCTGGAGTGGCTGATGGATACGGTACCTGTCAGAAGCAGAGAATAAGCAGAACTCCTGAAGAGCAGAAAGAGGCATATCCTGGCTACTTTGCAATTTCAGTCTCATGTCTAATGTCGCTCTGCCAGAAATCTTGAAATAACAAGATTTGGAGCATAACATTTCCATTTGCACTAAATGCATAAAAAGAAATAAATACCAAGATTTGCAGAGCAGGAAGAGGACAAGAGTAGCATGCTGACGTGAGAAGTTCTGTGAGCAATGAACCATGGTGGCACTTCCGTACAATAAACAACAGGAGTCTTCAAAGGACTACCTTCTTCCTCTGGAAGCCTCCCACTAGTAAGGGAAATCCAGCTTCTTTTTGAAATCTAACCCCTCTACCCCTTCAAAGAAGCAGACTTCAGCATTTCCACTTGCATTCACTGGTGCCAGGATTCCTGAAGAGCCTGTGCATTGAATGCCCATCGCCTACTGCAATTCCAAGGAAGCTGGGGGCTGGTAACACCTCTGCACACCATCAAAGAGCTAAGCTTCATTCCTTCAAGCCTTGGCAAGGGAGTTACAGGAGCAGAAATCAACCCATATCCTCTGTATTGAACAGTTTAGACCTTTGCTACAAATCACTTGAGAGAAAACATTGCTTATTCCATGGTCAGCCTTTTAGATAAAACATAAAGTAACGACATTTCAGTATGTAGGAAAGACTATTGTTTTGAAAAGGAAATGGAGCTGGTACTTCTTCTTGCCTATCTTTCCTTAAGCATTTGTGTAGGCCCAAGTCTATTTATTTCTTGAATGTGTGGGGTACTTTTAAACTGTATCTAAGTTATGTCCATCTTCAAAAGTCATTTAGGACTCCAAGACCAGTAGCCTTGCAGCTGCTGGCCACACAGGGAGCTATTTTAGTGAAGAATCACAGAATTTTATATTGAACATATGCTCCGAATTAATTTATGCCATTCAGAAAATGCTTATACAAAATCTGTCTGTCTAGCTTTATGCTACACTGATCATCACAACATCTCTGTACTTCCCAGCTAACCTGCTTCACAGAAAAACGACTGCTGGAGGCTTCAGATGGAGATCACCTATTCAATCCAGCTGGACCATCTGTTTTTCCCTAGTCTTCTTTCCAGAGCAGTTTACTTTGACTCATAAAAAAAATTATTAATCCAAAATTTCATGGCTGCATCTGCAATATTATCATTTCATTTTGCCATACCATTCACTATAATGTTTTTCAAACTGTATGTAGATGAAAAATTGGAGAATCGTAAGAGCTAGAAAATGTTTCTTAATAGGCAATGCATATTGTGAGACAAAAAAAAATCTACTTATGAAGGTTTTAAGTTTGACACATTGTTTTGTAATGAAATTCTGAGTCAAACAGAATATATTGTCTCAGTAATACTCACAAGCGTGAATAGAAAGGGTTATGCACAGCAACATGTGGTTTTTAAATTAAGGATAAATTATGTTTCTGCACATATATCAAGAGTTATTTTGTAGCATATATAGAAGCTGCTACATATTTCTTCCAAATGTAATGGATACTAGACTACTAATGGCTAACTACACTGTGAGTTTGATTTTTAACAGAAGTCTTTATTTTTGCTTTTTTTTTCAGTCTCAGCTGTAATCTTGAAAATCGAGTCTCTGTCTTATTCTCTGAGCACTCTTAAAAATGAAATCACTAGTCAGACATTATTTACCCATATTGCAAACTACAGATATGTAATTTCTCATAGATCAGCAACCCACAACCCTCAGTGATCCTCTGAGGCTCCACAGCAGCTTGACCAAATAGCTACTAAACTGATATTCTTTAAATATTTAATGTGTTCTCCGTTAGCTTTGAAGACTGGGCATTCTTGGCAGTTCCTTGTAATTAAAGACAAGTCTTGCTTTTGGAGCAAAAGTGTAATTATAGTTGTGTCAAATATCTGTCAAAATTACTCGTAAAGATTGGTAGCCTAGCACAGAAGACTCACTAATAAAAAAACTACCATTGGAGAGTAGTTTTCAGTGGTTGACTGCCAAAAGTACTGAGTGGGTTTTCACAGGGATCATGACTGATAGATAGTCCTAATTCCCTATCCCAATAGTGAACAGGCTACAGAACAAGGTAGGTGCCTCATTTGTTTCATGGGAGGAAGAGTGTGGGCATGAGGACAAATCAGTTGCTTGCATAGAAGGAGATATCAGTCCAAGAAGGAAGGGAAGATAGTCTGGAGATGAAAATCAGGGAATGGAAGAATATTACCTACTTGTTACTATTCAGTGTTAGCAGTGAAGGAGATAAATACCTGGATTGCATCCAGCTTTACACCCAGCTAATTAACCAACTGGTATGCTGCTGTCAGGATGCAAACATGTACCCAGCCTATCAACTTTCACAAGTGACAGAAATTTCTAAGTTTCCAAACCCTTAGCTTTGCTACACCACGGCTTCCAGCTCTTCTCCTATATGACTTTATAATACTACTCAGAACACTGAAGTGTTAGCATTCTCTCAGTGCTTAAAATTCCAGCTGCCTTGCAGCTATGTTTTCAAATTGCTCTTTGTTTCCACATGGAAAAAAGCAAAGAGTAAATGTAGGATATTCTGTTTGAATCACAAGCCTCAGTCCTGAAGGAACCGGTGATAATTCCAGGGGGTTTATGTAAAATATGACCTAATACTGATTTTAGAATTAAGTCCACACTGAAGGAAGCACTAGGTGTTGCTTATGGCATCCTCAATCTGCTATGGTAGCAGTTTTAACAGAGAAGTTTTCAGAGAAGCATATTCAGTAGAGGACATGTATCGGCATGAGCAGTGCAGAACAAGTCTTTAAACATTTTGTTCACTTGCTTGTTGCTAAGTAGGTGGAACTGTCATGAATGAATGGCTCCATGAATAAAGTATCCCATTAACTTCTGAGCAGGCTTTGCATCAGGCATATTTTGCCTTACAGCCAAGTTAGATGTTTAATGATTGTCACGTAGCAAGTCTGTCTCAGTTTCTGAGCAAGGTAACTGGAAATATGATTTCGAGAGCTGACTGGACCCAGGTAAGAGGCTGAATTCTGATGGCTACTTAAAAAGCCAAATTCATTATTGCCATATTTCTGCTGTGTCAGTTTGACTGGAAGCTACATTTGGAACTAATACAGTGTGTATTTCAATATCTGCTTTGATCTGTTTTCGTGTTCTTCTCTGTGGGGATCTACTCAAAATGCCTCTCAGGTCTCACTCCTGAGTCAGCATACAAGCAATTAAGCCAGCACAGTGGTGTCTGGCAAAAGTTACTTGAAAATAATTAGTAACTTTCTTGACTGGAAGTATTGAGTCAGACTAATATCCCAAATAATTTTTTGATTCATCCTGCATGCTTCGTATGTACTGTGCTCTTTGGTTAGTGCGTGGCCTTGCAGACCCTGCCCACAAAGCCAGGAGCTCTGCAAGCTGAATCCCAGTTTTTATGTGTTTCAGCAGAAGGAAGGATAAGAAGTGGAAACTAATTCTGGGCCAATTCGTATTTGAACTGGATATCCAGCCATCTCAAAAATTAAGCCAAATATAATGCAGAAGGGCAGTCTTTTACCCAACAAAAATACAGCCAGCCAGCCAGCCACACCTACATGTGGCTGAAGCTAGATAGGCCCCTCCAGTCTCACTAATGTTCTAATTAAAAAAAAAAAAAAAAATGCAGTGCTTAAATTCCATTTAGGTTTGTAGAATTGGAGGCCAAAAGGGACTAGATCATATGGTGTAACCTGTAAGTCACAGGTTGTTAAATTTTACTCAGTTGCCCTGTTGAGCTCAATAACTTTTATTTGACTAAAACACAGTTTATGTTTTGGCTTCCAGTAAGGCAAGCAATCTTTATTTGAATGATAGAGCTGCAGAAAACTACTATTTTTGTTTATGTGATTAAATGCATATGTTGGTACATGTATGTTCTATTTTTAGCATCTGAGAATTAGGTTTTAGTGTGGAGGATATGGTCCCACAAGAGAGCAAGAATGTAACCTGTCATCCAGCTGGCAAGACTCACAACATAATCCGTATCTTGCTGAGGAGATGAGTACGGGAAAGCAGAGGGAGAGGAATGCACACAAACACACACCAATCCTCGTTCAAATCTGTCTCATGCATGCAATCTCCTTTCAAGGTTTCCATGAAAAGAAAAAAAAAAATAAATAAACCAGGTCTTGTCATTAATTCCCTAATTTGCACAAATACCTCAGATGTGTAATGTTTTCCAAACCACAGTTTAAAGGCTCACAAAATTAACACAGCAATATAAACCATTTCTATTATAACTGAAAAGAAGACGTGACTGGTGTTAAAATGAGATTCAAAACCATCAGATTGAAAGAGTGAATCACACACATTGTGTAAGTTGGTTTGAATGCTTTGTCTTCTATTAACACAATAAATTAATTATGTTATTTAATAAATTAGTTAAAAATAAATTATACGTGCTGATATCCAGATTCAAAAGTACAAACAACATTTTTTTGACAAGTCAATTGAGTGCTCTTAAAAAAGGAAAAACAAAGACTCTCCTTTTAAAAGAAGTGGGATGGCTTATGCCTCATATCTTATGCTTTAAATCTGTTTAGAATTCCAGCTATAATTTGGTATGTTACCAATACCCCACCTAGGATAACTTTCATAGTATTTTCAGAAAACACCACAAACCATGCAGAACCTCCACGCACAGAGTTGTGAATCAATGCAGCTGAACAGCCACTGGAGAGCAGTCTTCAAGCTACAGTTAAATATGCTGAAGTATTTCAGCCATATATCAACCAGATTTTAACTCGCACTGTATTGCAGTTGCTCATATTTATGTATCTTCTGTTGGTCTGGCCAGGTATTGTTTTCTAGCTTCCCTACAGCTTGGATAGACAAAAAATATACTCCAGAACTTCTGGAGGAAATATTTTAGAGGTCTATCCAGTAAAGGCTTGATAGAAAGCCATTTAGCTTAATTAATGTCTTTCTATTGACTGGAATAGTTTGCTTTTCACCTCATGGTCCACAGGCTTCCTATTTAAATTACTAGACTGAATTTTAGGCTGATGAAATGAGGTGACTATATTTATTCCCTTTTATTCAGCCTGCCGAGCAGTGTTTTGGTTACTGTAGTTTTGTTGATCATTTCTCTGATGAACTTGAGACAGGATCTGATTCAAAGCCCATGGAGTTCAGAAAGTGATAAATCTAGACCACTGTGTTTGCTACACCAGGTGTGATGTGGAGTCCAGGCTTGCAACTCTTTCCTGATCATGTACAGCCACCAAAACCCAAAGAGCAAGCCTGACTGTGCCAGCTGCATTGAGGACTGAGACACCTGGAGAATGAATCTGAAGGAAGGTCCCTTGCTCTCTTATAATGAAAAAGATGATGCACATAACCTCATTACTTATAGTCAATAATATAATTTGCAGTTTTTAAATGAGGTCTCTGTTTCCATGGGTGGAATTTGCACCTGTCAGAAATTTGCCAAAATAAAACATGGTAAAAATGTGGGTGTAAAATCCTTTTTGGAAACATGGAGATGCTCAAAATATCTAAATATCCTTTTTCTGTAGGGATTCTATCCTCTGCACTGTGCATTGCTGGCCATCCCATCCTAGTACCTGTTAAGTTTGTTTGGATATCAGGATAAAGCCTTTACTAGAAAAATAATGTAGGCTAATAGTAGAAGTCAAACAGCTTAGAAATATAATAACAATTTGGTTTAAAGTTCCAGGAGTCTCCTACGGGCTTTGTCAGACCTCTGTGGTTTCTGTTTAAAATTACAGTAGATTTTTTCCAATGGAGCTTAGCAGCCGAATGTGCTAGCCCTGCGTGCAGAGTGGGAGGTTTCTCACATTTCCACCTTGCAGTCAAAAAGTTTTCTGGCGGCAAGAAGTGCTAATTTAACAAATTTCTTTCCAGTGCTGTTTTGCCAGCAGGCAACCAGAAACATCCCCAGGTATTCAAAGCAGAGGTGATGTTGCAAATGGAAAAATGCAAACTTTATCCCAAGCAGCTTAAGGCCAGTCCAGAGACTCTATCCTGGGAGCCCCTGCCTGATTCTGCACAAAGCTAGCATCTGACCTGATATAGGTTTGCATTTAAATGAATGTTGGCTCAGTTGCTATCAGGGAGAATAAAGCTTATGTACCATTTTGAATGAGGTCCCTGCATGTGTGACACAGAAAATCCACCTTGATTAATCAGATTTCTCCTGTATATCTGCTTTGTTTCCCTTCTTTCTGTCCCACAGTTCTTATTCTTCCTGATGGCCAAAAGAGTGCTCATCCCTAAGTGGTGACAGGAACTTTCTGTGAGTCTGATGAAATATCTTCCCCTGTTTGACTCGGTGAGTTTAATATCCTGGTGTGAAAGGTCAAGCATGATTACAAAAGCATGCCCGTCTACCTAAGCCATAGGGATTTCCGTACAACTGCTGTTTGCCTTGCGAAAGAAACAGCTCTTCAGAAACATCCTCAAGAGAAAGGAAAATAGGCTGGATGGTGAGCAGGGTGGGATTCAAATAGATTAACCACTAGAATTAAGCAGATGCTTCTGCTAACAATCTGGCTTAGCCACCCCAATGGCTAATTTGATCCAGAAAGCAGAGACACTACCTCATAAGTCTCTAACCCATGAGTCAGTGAAAGCATCTGACAAAGATGATCAAGTAATTATAGTCTCCAAAATTGTCAGACTTGTTGGTAGGGTCAGTGGTGGGACAGGCTTAGCTGATGCTCTCACTTCCTTCTACACAGGGGCCAATTGTGTCACCAAGGCCACAGTCAAACACTTCAGCATGATGGCTCAAGCACTGCCAAACAAACCTTTCATCACAGTTAACCAAGAAAAAATGTTGGTTTCCATAGTCACGTAGAGACTCTAAAACACAAATAAGAATCCTGAACATTTTGGACCAGATTCTCTGCTGGTCCTCTGCTTTTGGAGAGCTTAATGGGGGCAAGCAGCTCCACTAATGAAAAGTGGTAACAATCTCAGTTACACTCAGGGAGGTTACAGGCATAGCACTGAAGTCTACAATACAGAAAATGTGTTGTAAAGAGAGTTGTGGTGAGCAGATCTGGTCTCTGGAGCCTACAAAAGCCAGAAATGAGGGTATCAGAAATGTCACTGTTAATCTGCCCTTCAACACAAACAAACAAACAAACAAACAAACAAAAACCCCAATACATCCTCATGCCTTGTGGCAATAGCCTTGAGAGTAAGAGCTGGTTAAAACCAGTCACTGACCTTAAAAATAGGTATTTGGGAATTTTTTTCCCTGAGGCTGCAGCTTACCAGTGGCCTTTGTTACATCAGCACATGGTTGGCCTTTAAAATGCAATGTGGGTCATTCTGAGGGAGTGCTGGAGAATTTGCTCTTTTGGCACTGTTTCAAGTGAGCAACAGATACTTTTATCTGGATTGTAAAGGCATTGCTCTCCCCAGCGGTTTGCCAGCTGGTGCTTGAGGCTAACTCAGATCTGGTGCTGCTGGAGGACCTTGGATCACTGCTGGGGGAAGTGATGGGTGAGAAAAAGCTGTGGGAAGCAGGGTCCTGGCTTCCTTCACTTAGAAGCTCTGTTAAGGCTGAGGTACTTACTCTTGGTCCCTGCTCCTGGTTATAAGCCTCATTGGTCTGGATACTGGCTCTGCCTTGCAGGCTTGACTTCCTGGCTTGACCTCTCCTCTGCCTCACCATGACAGACTTGTCTGGTGAACTAGACCTTGGTTACTGCCACAGGACCTGCTCTGTTTTCTGGTTTTTTGGGTGCTGTAGTACTGCACCCTTTGGCAGTGAGGCTGCTGCCTGGTCAGCCTGGCTCTCACCCAGAGCTCCCAGCCTCACCCCTGCTGCTTCCTGAAACTGGGGTTGTCACCACTGTTTGTTCAGCCGTCAATTTCGTTGCTGAAAAAACAGTGTGGTGTCACGCAACAGCAAAGTGGCAAAATGGGTGAGGCAAGAATAATCTATGGGACTCAGTCTCCTACTCTCTCATTGTAGTTCTGCTACCTATATGTAATCCCATCCTCCCAAAATAAACACAGTGCTCTAAGAGCAGAATAAAACTTTGGTTTCAGTAGGATTAACTACTGCCATTTCTGAGAGTTTGTCTGGCACTCGAAGTCAGTGGGATTCCTTGGTATTGACTCTGGGAGGTGACCTGCTTAGTGGATGAGGGAAAGGCTGTGGATGGTATGTACTTAGACTTCAGTAAAGCCTTTGACACTGTTTCCCACAGCATTCCCCTGGAGAAGCTGGCATCTCATGGCCTGGATGGGTGTACTCTTTCTGGGTGAAGAACTGGCTGGATGGCCGGGCCTGAAATGTTGTGGGGAATGAGGTGAAATCCAGCTGGCAGCCAGTCATGAGTGGTGTTCCCCAGGGCTCAGCACTGGGGCCAGTTCTGTTTAATCTCTTTATCACTGATCAGGATGAGGGGATTGAGTACACCCTCACTAAGTTTGCAGATGGTGCCAAATGGGGTGGGAGCGTTGATCTGCTGGAGGGCAGCAAGGCCATACAGAGGGATCTGGATGGGCTGGATCATTGGGCTGAGGCCAATTGTATGAGGTTTAACAAGGCCAAGTGCTGGGTCCTGCACTTCGATCACAACAACCCCAGGCAGCGCTACAGGCTCAGGGAAGAGTGGCTGGAAAGCTGCCTGGTGGAAGAGGACTTGGTGGTGTTGATTGACAGCTGGCTGAACATGAGCCAGCAACGTGCTCAGGTGGCCAAGAAGGCCAACAGCATCCTGGCTTGTATCAGGAGCAGTGTGGTCGGTAGGACTAGGGAAGTGATCGTCCCACTGTACTCAGCACTGGGGAGGCCTCATCTCGAATCCTGTGTTCAGTTTTGGGCCCCTCACTACAAGAAAGACACTGAGGTGCTGGAGAGAGTTCAGAGGAGAGCAATGAGGCTGATGAGGGGCCTGGAATACAAGTCTGATCAGGAGCGGCTGAGAGAACTGGGGCTGTTTAGCCTGGAGAAAAGGAGGTTGAGGGGAGACCTTCTTGCTCTCTACAACTATCTGAAAGGAGGTTGTAGCATGGAGGGTCTCTTCTCTCGAGTAACAAGTGATAGGATGAGAGGAAAAGGCTTCAAGTTGCAATAGGGGACATTCAGATTGGACATTAGGAAAAAATTCTTCACGAAAGGGAGTGTCAGGCATTGGAACAGTCTGCCTAGGGAAGTGGTGGAGTCACCATTCCTGGAGGTGTTTAAAAGATGTGTAGATGAAGGCTCTTATGGACATGGTTTAGTGCTAGATTTAGGTTATGATTGGACTTGATCTTCGGGGTCTCTTCCAGCCAAAAGGATTCTATGATTATATGGTTCTAAGATCCCACTCCTATCAAAATACTATAGGGTTGGAGGCAACCTTGAAGCACCAAGTAGAATGCCACTCATCCAGAGTAGAGTCAACAGAGCAGGACATTTCTGATGAGTATTCATATAGTCTATTATGACCTAAGTAAATGATGGAGCTGCCACAAACTGCTTATGCAAATCCGTTCCAGTGCTGTAGATACTTAACACTAAAAATATTCTTCCTGTGTTTAAATCTACTATATCTTGCCCTATCCATAAGGAGCACAGACAATAGATTGTTCCCAAACTCTTTGTAGCAGCCTTTTATGTATTTGGAGACTGTCCTGCCTCTTCCTTTCTGGACATTATCATCTCTTATGCTAAAGGACCCTGCTTTTTTCCCCTCTCTTTCCTTCCATGTCATATTTTCTAGAATTCTGGTAATTTCCATGGCTCTCCTCCAGCCTCTCAATGGCCAGCACCAAACACAGTGCCCCAGTTGAGATCCTAACACTAAATAATACATTCATGTACTTGTGGATTATACACCTATCACTGCTTACTACAGGGCAACAATAAACGGTGGCAGATGTCTTCTGTTAAGCCCTCACCCAGCCCTCGCCACCAAGGAAAGGCAATAGGAGGAAAAGGGAGAGAGACTTGCAAGTTGGGAAAAGTTAAAAATGCTTTACTAATGCTACTAATAAAGAGAGAAAATAATACAAAATATACAAAACCAATCTTGAATTTCCCGGGACAGCGCAGCGGTGGCTGTGGCAGAGATGGCGCTGCTCCAGCAGCTGCAGGGCAGGCACCCGGAAGTCCTGGGCTGGATTCCGCAGCAAACAGAAACTGGATTCAGGGATGCAGAGTCTGGAACCAGGCCTCAGATCGTAGACATGACAAGCAGGATCCTCTTCAGATGCCAGCCATGGTCGAAGAGAGAGAGACCCTTGTGATATCCCACTTTTATAGGGTGTATGATGTGTATGGGATGGAATACTTAGTTTGTCAATTTTACTCACCTGCTCTGTTTGCCCCTCCTTCCAAATACGCCCCTCTCACTTACCGTTATCAGCTCTGGAGCGAAATGTGTCTGAAAAACATGCAGCCAAAATCAGAAAAGTGCAGTTACTTAGAAGAACTTAGATGAAAGGAAAATTCACTAAAAGAGAAACTGGTCTTGTTTTTAACAAAACCAGGACAACATCTGTGTCTGTGTTGCATTTGCCCTTTCCAGCAACAATACCCTGTTGTTATTCCTGTTATTCCATTCTAAGTTTTATACTTTCTACATCAGTGTTCCCTATCCTGTATTTTTGAAATCGATGAGTCTCCCACAAATGCAGTATTTGCATTCGTCCCTGTTTAATTAATCTGATTTTTCCTGCAGATCATTTATTTATTTTATCAAGACCATAATTTGAGGTAAGTTTCATTTCTCATACATCTTACTTGCATTCCCCCTCAGCTTCACAGATTGCACATTCTAGACTGTTAAAGATAACACCACCTCATACAGACCTTACCATGGTCCCTGGGTATTTGACAATATTTGTCCTTCCATTTTGACAGAGAATGAATGCTATCTGTAGCAGTATGGTTTTTAAATTTATTTCACACCCATTTTATATTAGACTCATTCAGACCTGTTTTCTTTGATTTGCTTATTTCAGAGTCAATGTTGACAGCCTTGAGAACATTCAGCTTATAGACACAGTACTCAACAGTAGATGAGCTAGTAGCTAGTCAAAGAACGTAACACGACAGTTACTGGTTTTCCTTCAATCCACAGGTCCATTCAGTTGCCAAATAAAGAAATTAAATCAGATCTTGACAAATCCCAAGATTTAGTCAAAAATCCATGTGCATTCTTTTTCTCCCCTTTTGATGCTTGTCACACATTATCACTTCTGACTATGCGGTCCTAAACTCCATGTAACTGAGTTAAACTGGGTAGTCAATTATTCTTTGGTCTTTTCTTCCTCCTTTTCAGCGTATGTCATGTTTGCCTTCATCTGCTTTTGAGCACCAACGCATAAGCCACGTGTCCCCTTAGACCACCATAAAGAGCTATGAGAGTAAAATAGTCACTTCTTGAAGTGTTCTAGTGTGAAACTGAGTTCTTCAGATTCAACCAATCTGAAAACACAAAGCAAATCAAATGCCTGTCTAACCTGTTCTTCCTCTGCTTGGGGCCAGATTTTCTTCCTTTGCTATTGATCTTAATTGTGTGCATCACTTTTTAGCAAATACTGCTATGTTGTCTTTCAATGTCATCTGTAAATAGACCTACGCTTCCACTGATGAGTTTACTAACCCTGTTTTTCCTCTTACTAATGCACTGACATTTCACTAGCAAGGGTTGCTAGGAATAGCATCTCATTACTGCCTTGGCCTTTCTGATGTTGCTCCTGTGTGCTGTTGAAAATTCGTCCTTAGAATTCTGACACAGTTTCTACATCCTCTATCATTTTGTTCTGTGTTTGGGATCAATGGAATCTAACTGAATTGATTGCTTACTCTGCTTCCTGACCATCTTCTGCACCTGTAAAGTTTGCAGTTGCACCTTTAATATAACTTCTTTAACACTACATAATTTCTTTTTGAATTTTCTCTTTTCCTTGGATCAGTCTTCCAGGAAATCTTACCTAACAACCCCTTGGACAACTGAAATCTGTCCTCCTGAAATCCTGTTTGCTTTTACTGTGGTGTTCCCTCTTTCCAGTCCTAAGTAAATGTGAATTCTGTCATTTGCCCATCACTGGCACCCAAATTTCACTTTGACCACCTCCACTATGTTCCTCTCTTTGTTGGTTTGAAGCCAGCACTCCTTTGTGACAAACCAAAAGAAGGGCCACGGGGCCTGACTGTCAGCACCTAGTAAACAGTTAATGCAGGCAATAGGGGCAATAAAGAAGTAATTTTATGTACCACTCTTCCAAGTTTGTCACAATTCATGACAGAATGCTTTATGCCAGGTACACAAGACTGTGTAACAGCTTTTACCCACCTGAAATACACGTTAAAAATAACATCATTAATTCTTACCTTACCACTTAGCCACAAATCAAGTGCAAAAGACTATGTAAAGTGTGCGAATAGTATATATCTAGCCAACCACAAAAAACACAGTTCCAGCAATGTTAAAAGTCCCCTCTGGTCCATATATTGGGTTTCTCTTATGTTCCACTACTGATTTGTTCTATGACTGTAGAGACAACTTGGAAAAGCAAGCACTGATATTTTGACCCACCTTGTAAGAGAATAATCCAGACTAGGGGACAGTGATATTTTTTTTATTTCTCCGCTAAAATTTTTTACAACCTAATTCTTTCACTGCTCTCTGCTATAGCCCTGAGTTCAGTGACAAGGTACAGACATTCCCTTACTGCTTCTTTTCAGTTAATTCTTCGAATAGCTGATTCTTGCTTCATGTGAACTCTCTTAACAGACACCATATCACACTGTAATTGCATTCTTTTCCCAAGCTGGCCTTTTTTATAGTGTGAGAAATGCAGGGGCAGTGTTTTATTTGTCCTCTCCTCTCCTCTCCTCTCCTCTCCTCTCCTCTCCTCTCCTCTCCTCTCCTCTCCTCTCCTCTCCTCTCCTCTCCTCTCCTCTCCTCTCCTCTCCTCTCCCATCAAAGTCTTTTGGACAAGATTTACATAAAGGTTTGGGTGTGTATCAGACTATATTTGTGTAAGGCCAGAAGAAAGAGCAGAACCCTTGTACTATCTTTTGATGGCTTTCCAGAGAAACAGTCTTTGATGTCCTCATTAGTGTCAGTGAGTGGACTAAATTGTTTCAACAGGGGTACAAACTCTACTTTTTTCAAATTTACTCCCCATAAAGAAAATGTCAGCAATAAAGAGATGAGTCTTGGCATACATCAGGGCTGCAGATGGAGATATAAAAGTGCAACTGTGTATGTGCAGTGTAAGCAGCAGCATTTGTGAAAAAGCTGGCCTTCCAGTAGTTAATAGTTTCTCTTTCTTTAGGTAGACTTTCAAAGCTTATCACATCACAACTTCTAGTTCATTCTCTGATACTCTCTCCAGGGAAAATGAAGCCAAATCCAGCCAGCCACAATTTTATGTTTAGGTTCCTCACTCCAGTCAGGCTCAGTGATTTCTTGGTATTTTTTTTTTTCCAAACATATTAATTATTTTGACAGCATTTATTCTTTAAGGCACGTATTGCTGCGACCCTGCTGAAAGCACAGGATATGATGACTCTCATAGGGAGAGTAACATTTGGGATTCAGATTCACTGTTCAGGACTTCTCTAAAATACCCAGAGATGCTTGTCAGCTGTAGAAAAATTAGGCTTTTATAGTTTTTGAAACTTCAGCCACTGGACTTCTTCTCAAATAGCTGCCAACATCTCCCCTAAAGGTCTCATGATTCCTTGTACATACTGAAACAATAATGTTGGCTAAAAATGTTTCTAATCCGTCGTGCACAGAGATTTCTCCTTCTCCTTCCAGTTAGGAACCTGTTTCTTCTCTCAGGTGTTTTAATTCCATTGGCTCCAGTCCAGTTAACACCAGCTTGCAAAGCTGTAAGGGACAATCATCATGTACCCAAACACATGGCTGGGCCTGATGCTTTGTGTACTCATGGCTCTTTATGCCCTTCTGGGAATGAAAAGGGACATTTATTTGGTGTTTCTTACAGAAACAATGCCCATAACTAGGTACCTCTAGTTCTGGCTGAGATACAAAGGAGCAATTGTTAATTGTTTCCGTGTGCTTGAGGAACACATTGCACGGAGGGCTGGCTTGCTTGCAGACCACAAGCAGCGAGGTACGAGACTGTCACTGCCATGCTCTTTTTTAACAAACAATATTTCTTCTTTGACTTAAGGCTTGGCTTGGATCCCTGGCTGCTCTGCCCAAGCCCCAAGGGTACCCACAGGCCTGGCTGTTCCTGCCTGCCCCTGGGCTCCCCCTACTCTCCTGACAGCCTAGGACCCCATGTCAGCCCCCACCAGGGCCAAGAGCCCCTGCTCCAGTGATGCTGCAAAAGGGCTGGCCTCCAGCTCCCCACAGCCCTGACCAGGTGCCTGAGGCTGTCGAATGTGGCCCATGGCTGCTGCAAGGAACCTCTTGACCACACAGAAAATGCCATCCAGGCTGAGAGGAGGAGGCCTGTCCCAGACTTCCCTTGCGAAACACTGAACATGGGCAGGCTTCTTCCCTTCTGCTAGGCTGGAGAGCAGCCTTATTAGTGGTCCAGAAGCCTGCACAAACCTCTGACAACATCCCCAAATTTTTGTGCTAATGCTGTTCTTGTACCAAGCACAGGAGGGATAGAGATCTGTGTGCCTGGTTATGGTCCTATTCCAGTCCTGAATAGAACTTCCAGGTGCAAACCTTTAGGATGAAAACAAATGGTGGCACAATGCTTAGCTTGGATGCTGCTTTTCCATCAGTTTTACTGGAGGGTAGTATCATTTCACTGTAGTGTTAGAGACACATGTGAGACAGGAATGTGGCATGGGCACTGCCTTTGCCTTCGAAACACCATGCTGTGCAGGCAGCTGTAGAAATCACATTGTGACAGCACCAAGAGGAACTGGACCTGTGCCTTTCAAAGGATGCATCTTTGCCAAGAAGTTAGCAGATCTGGCCAATCTTACCCATCCCTTCAAAAGTTAGCAGGCGAGCATTTGCAAAGAGGAAAAGGAGGCTGCAAGTACTTTGTGGGTTGGGCACAGGCCATGAATGCTGAGCACAAAGAGCTCCAGCTGGGAACCAGTACTGCCAGGAATTTCCCCCCCACCCCCCGCTTTGTAATGCTGAGTTGCAGCACTGTCTCAGCTTCTCAGCCTTTGCCACTAGAAGCTCTTATTGGGAAGAAGCATGACAGCCTATGGGAAGGTATCCAAAATGCAACATTTTTTACAAGCGTAAGCACCACCTGAGAGGCAAGGGATGCCAAAATGCTGCTTATCGCCAGGCCCTGGCCTTGAGGCTCACTGTCCAGAACTATCCCCTGAATCATCCTGTTTCTACTCCACCTGCCCATCATCATGGCTGTGGGTCACTCCACATGCCCTCAAATATTCAAGCCAACAGTCAGAAAAACAATTACGAGACTTGCCCCCCATTTACCATCCTGTCTCTGCCCACTCTCCACTTCTCTTTATTTCCCCATGAGATCCAGTGCTCTTTCCCACGTGACTGCTTACTCTCACCCCAACATCTGTGCCCTCTTTCACATTGTGATGGATCTCCCCTGGACTCGCCATTCCCTCCTTGGATACATCCCTCTCCACAGCTCCTTAGCTCTGTGAAGTCAACGAACACAATCATTTTCTGCCATTACTTTAAAACAATGAAGTAGGAAAAGAGAAATAAACTCTTTCTGTAGTATCTTCTAGGCCTACCACAGTCCCCTCTTTCCTGCCTGTATAAACTATAACCTCCTCAGCAAGGAAAGTGTGCTCAGATGCACTATTTGTCTTCCTCTGGCTCCCCTTCTGCAGCCTCCAAACCAGCCCTCGTGGGGTTTAGAACACTCCCTAGATGCCATTGTGGACGTCACAGCCAGGGACAGGATCAAAGGTATTTGGTAGCTGAAGGTAAGCAAAGAGCAACATATTCTGGACAGAGTTCTTCTTTGATCACTGGACACTGCGTTGATGGAGTTCACAGCAGCCTGATGCAGAAGTTGCTTAAACTATTGGATGTGGATCATTCACAAGAGCCTCAGACAGACACAAATGATCAGTTTTTCCCTTTGTTGCACTGAGTGATGCAGAGAAAGAGGGCTCAGCTCACTCCAGTGATAACTTGTAACCCCTGTACAGAACAGGATATACTGGTATCACATCAACTTTTCCTGCAGCAAAATATATCAAAGTAATGTGGAAAAAGTATTTCTAGCATGGGTGACACTGTTAATGAAATAATACCAGGGATGTCATTGTCCCACAGTGAAAAACGTAAGTGTTTCCAATCAGTAATTTATACTTCTGAAGTTACTGCTTCTGTCTCTCTCTCATTATTGCTGTTGTTACTGTTTGCTCATATTTCTTCACTGTTCTGTTATACTGGTCGTATCCCCACCCACAGGTTTTGCCTTTGTTTTCTGATTCTCCTCCCCATCCCACCAGGGGTGGGGGAGAGGTAAAGTGAGGGAGCAGCAGGTGGCTTTAGCTGCTGTTGGGAGTGGCTGGGGCTAAACTACGGTATCCCTTAACATTTAAGATGGTGTTTTTTGTAATCTAACACAATTTAGTTTTTTCCTGGTATTACTCCTTTCCTCCTTACTCTCAGCAACATTTATTTTCTCTTTAATTTTCCCTCTGTGCTTCCTCCTTGTCATTTTCATTATTTCCCAATTTGACCAGTTTGAATTCAATCAGCTGTGCTCTCTATCCTCCTTTCCCTGCGATACATATTTTTATCCACTACCACCGAAAGAATTTCTGCATGTCTCTCCTATCTCTTTCTCCCTAGTTCTTGGGGTGGCAGCTTTCCAGTTAATGCCACACATGCTGTTCTTTTTATCTCCTCAGAGGCTGTCAGCCTGTTTATTTGCTGGGCATAAAACTTTTTACTGGACACCCATGCTCACACAAGCATCTCCTCTTACAGGGATTCCAGGGGGCTGGAGGTGCAGATGTGCATCAGTCTGCTGTCTCCTCTTCACATGAGGGCCCTGCCAGTTTTAGAGGCCAGAGCCAGGTCCAAACAGACATGTGAAAAAGTGACTATGTTATGGGCAGACATAGCTGTATGTCAGGCAGCACATGCAATGGTACAGGTGCTGGAGGCAGCATGAAGACACCAGTGCAGGTTGACACTCACAGTGAATATTAATCCTGGGGTCCCTGGGGGCTGCTGGTCCAGTTTTCAGCTGTAGTCTGTCATAAATTGCTGTCGACAGCAGAGCAACATAGCTAAAATCTAGTACCTGTGCCACAACTGAGCCTTCAGTCTCTCCCATAAATGTACCTTGGAAGACTTCAGTGACAGAATGGTCTTTGTGCATTAAATCTGGAATGTGCCTCAGTGCATGCCAGGAGCAGACCTCGCAGGATTATGGTAGCTGGCTAGTGGTGTCTGCAGCTACCACTGCCAGACTTAAAAATGGAACAGAAATTTAAACAGCTTAAATGCTTGCTTTTTTTTTTTTTTTTCCCTTCAGTCAGCTGGAACCTGAACTGGGCTACATCCTGTCTGGCTTCATCTGCCTGTTTCTAGTATTAGTATTGACCAAAAATACAAGTATGAACCCTGCTAAAGTGTTCTCAGCACAGTCTGACTGAGATGCTCCCCTTGCAAAAGCAACACAGATTGCAGAGTCTTTTTGTTCTGGATCACTCGGGAGTGCACATGCTGAGTAGGAAGGAAAGCTATTGCTCTGAACAGGGGACAAGCCCAAGGTGCCTCTCACCTGAGAGTACAACCACAGGACAAGGTGGTCATTCAACTGATGTACTTAGTTAATCAGGCAAGTTATGAAAGGTGTGAACTGGCTTTCCCTGTCAGCTTTTGGCAATAACAGTCAAGGAAAATGCTACATTTGAAAAATAGTTCTTGTGGGATATTGGACAACTGGGGTAGGAAAAATCCTGTTTGGAGAAAGTGGCCAGAAAAAGCCTCTTAGCTGCACGTGGTGGCCACAGTGATGAGGGCTCTTCTTCTAGCCCAGCTTCAGGACTTCTATTGTCAGCCCTGTTCACTGCTTTCTAGAGCAGAACACATAAAGAGACTAGCTTTACCTTGGAGTACATTCAATGGACTGCCAGCAAAAGCTAGAAATGACAAGCTTATCTGGCCACATAAAGGACAATTTTAAATGTTGTAACTCATGCATTGCTTTATGCAGCTCTGATCTAGCAGGAGAGGGAACGATCTATATAAAAAAGCAAGCAAAGAAAACTTGCTCCTAACTCTCTCTAATCTCAAATCCTAAATTCTTAAATTAAAAAAAAAAAAAAAGAAAACTTTTGTGCCTTATTTCTGGTGTACAGAGTCCTGAAACTGCCAGAATTTTATGAGCTTTTTGTCTCCAGTGTAATTTTAAAACTATGAGAGCAGCATTCATATTAATTCTGGCATCCCTTCTCTTCTGAATCTCAGATTATACACTCATACAGCAATCACTAGTGGAGCAAAATCAGTTTGCAGTAGTAGTAGTCAACATTGCCAGCCTTATAAAACTGCATGTGCCCAGGAAAAGGCTTCAGAAACAAGATGCAGAAATAGTATGACTGGTATGAATCTTGCAACAGAGTAATAGTGATATAATGCAGTTTATTCATTCCATCACAATGTGGCTGCAATAAGGAGATTTAAACTGTGAGCATGGGGAAGAGTGAGCAAAGAGTCATTCAGAATTTCAGACAATTCCACTTGAAAGGCAGTATGCTCCCAACACTCCACATTCTGTTTGTTTAAATTAATTATGGGCTTTCAATGACACCAGGTAATGTTTGACCACATGCCATGACAAGCCATAATAACAGTAAAATTATAGTCATACAATTATCTGCCTGTGCAGAGGTCCCACCATCCAAGCACACAATGAGGAAACTCCAGTGTGAGGGCCTTCAGGGATTAACAGTAAAATATGGGCAGGACCCTTCTTCCTTGCAAATTGTGGCCTTTCAGTACTTGAAAGGGGCCTATAAGAAAGATGGAGGCACACATTTCAGCAGGTCCTGTTGCGATAGGACAGAGGGTGATGGCTTTAAACTAAAAGAGGGGAGATTCAGGTTAGATATGAGGAAGCAATTTTTTTTTTTTTTTTTACAGTGAGAGTGGTAAAGCACTGGCCCAGGTTGCCCAGAGAGGTGGTAAATGCCCCATCCCTGGAGACATCCCAGGTCGGGCTGGACAGGGCTCTGAGCAACCTCATCTAGTTGAAGATGTCTCTGCTCATTGCAGGGGCGTTGGACTGATGACCTTTGAAGGTCCCTTCCAACCCAAACCATTCTATGATTCCATGACAGAATGACATGCTGTCTCAGCAAGAGGGTGTTGATCCAGTGCTTCACCAGAAGATTGGATATTTCCGGAAGCCTTTGGGTCGTTTACAAACAAGCCTTTCCACAAGTAGGGAAGCTCAGGAGGACCAGCTTGGTGCAGCTTTGTCTCCCCCATGGCTGGAGGTTCCCGTGCCTCACAAGCAGCGTGTTTTGACCCGGAGCTGCCTCCCACAGCTGGGGCACTCCCGAGGTTGCTTTCTGATGTCCCGCACAGCCGGTAAGGTAGTGATGGGCCTAGGGGCTACGGGGGTCCACGGACCCCACCAGCTGTCGGCGCGTTAATTCCCGCTACTCGGTGCTTCCAGCGCCCCCGCCCACTCCTCCACGCCACAGGGGGCGCTGAGCCCTCCGCGCCGCCCGGTGAGGGGAGGGTCCGTGGCCCGCTCTGCTCTTCTCGCGTGGCGCCGCGGCTGCCGCATCCGCCTCCCCGACACGCGGTTCGGAAGTCGGCGTCTCCGCTGCTCCGCGGCGGCGGCATCCTCCGCGCAGGCCACGCCCCGCCGCTGCCCGCCCTCAGCCAACCACCACGCCCACCTTCGGCCCCGGCGCGCCGGCGCTTCCAGGCGGAGAGCCGCGTCGCCTGTACCTTTAAGACAGTGCCGGGGCTTCTGATTGGCTGCGGAGCCGAGGAGGGCGGGGCGAGGCGAGGGGAGGGCTGCCTGAAGCGGAGCGCGAACCGGGACTCCTTGGCGCGTGTGCGCCTGCGCGGGGCTGGGCCGGAGGCGGCCGTGGCAGCGCGGCGGGACTGCACCTGTGGCCGCCGCGGGGCGGGGCGGGATCGCCCTCGGGCAGCGAGCGCGGAAATGCCGCGGCGGCCAAAGCAACAGAGGTAGCGCTCGGGGCGGCAGGCGTGCTCCTCTCTGTGCCCGCCCCCAGCGCCGTGCGCCTGCCCCCGGCGGCCGCGCCTCCACCTCGGGCTGTTTCCGCACCTGGGCCGCGCCCGCCGCCGGCAGGATGGCACAAGAGGGGGCGTGTGCCTGCACCGCTGCAGCGGGAGACGGCGGCGACGGGATGGACGGCAGGAAGGTGGCTCTCATCACCGGCATCACCGGGCAGGTACGGGTGGGGCTCCCTTCTGTCCTGGGCTTTCCGCGCGTGGGGAGCCGCGTATCGTGGGGCTCTCGGAGGGGGCGGGCACCCGCCGTGTGGCACCCGTGGGCAGCTGTGACCGAGGCCGTGCGTGGGAGCAGTGGCGGCGGAGGGCTTGGTGTGGGGCTGCCGGGCGCGTTCGCCGGCAGCGGCGACCCCTCCCGGGCCACCGGTGCCACATCCTCTCCGGTACGTTTCCAGCCTCTGAAGCACCTTGTACCGGGGCGGCTGCCCGTGTCCCCTTGTGGTCCGTGCTGCCGGCTGCGCGGTGTGGGGCGGCTCCGTCTGACAGCCCCTGGCTTGTTCAGGGACAGACAGACCCTCCCGAGGTAGAAGGCTTCTCTGGCCTCCCCCACGCGTGGGTAGGGCTGGGGATTAGAGGTGTATGTGTAGGAGGGGGGCGCATCCCTCTTTCTTCTCAGCTTTGGACTCTTTTGTAGTAACTGTTACCAGGAATTCCTAAGAAGTCATTGTAACCTGTACTGAGATGAGGTGTGAAGTAAGCATCAGTGACAAAGGAACCATGCCTGTAAAGAGCAGAACAACGAGCCAGTGTTGGGACTTTTCATCCTGATGGTCTGAAGTGGTGAAGGCAGTAATGCAGTGATACCACTGCAGGTGTGAGGCAACCTGCAGTTGGGTTTTGTCTGAGCAGGCTTGTCACTCAGAGGAGTTCTTTGTCACCTGTCTCCTTGGCATACCGGGCAGTCACGCATTTACAATCAGTACCTGCTTTATACCCCAATCTGAATGGATAAGAAAAGCATCTCCCCAGGCCACTTGTTTTGTATTCATGTGCATTCATTGCAGTCTCATATTTTTTGGCTATGTTGCTTGTAGGGATAATGATGCTCTCAGAGTCCTGATGCTTTGATCAGAAGGTGCAGGAGAAAGGTTTCATGGAAAGAAAATTCAGTTTCCCTTGGAACAACTTCCATACTGTGAAAAAGGATGTGCCAGTGGTGAGTTTTAACCTGGTGAGACCTGCAGCAGTGCTGATGTATGCAGTTTGTAGCTTTTGCTGATATGGTCCCAACAGGTGGTTTGAATATTTGGCTGGATTGTTTGTCCATGCAGAGATCTGCATTGTTGTGTCTTTGCTGGTGAGCAGGTGCTGAATGAAAGCTGCCATGGATATACGTACTCGTATTTCAGGAATACTTTACTTTGCAATGTAGATGTTGCCCACTACTTGGAAAAAGGCTGCTCTGCTCGTGCATTGCCTACCTGTTGGAAGGTGCTGAATGACTTTTGCTTGGAGGGTGTATTTTCTGTGATTGGTATAACCTCTTAAGTAGGTAAAATTGCACAGTAAGCATTCATGCTTAGAATCCCAGTTGAACAGCTTTTTTCCTTTATGGCTTGCATTTAATCAGTGGCATCTTCATGCATGGAAGAACTTCTTCCCTTTCAACTGTGACTTGTCCTGCTAGGCTTGCAGATCCACTTGTGAGGTGCTGGTGTGGATTGTTTAAAAATCTATGAGGACTGTGGAAAAGTACGTGTTGAAACAAACAGGTTGTTCTTTTCCCCCAAGATAATGTTAGTCAATGTTTGGTTTTGTGTATTTTGTTTTGTTTTAGTAGAAGAGCTACCTGAGCTTTTGTGAGAGAGTAAATCCAGGGACAATATAGTGTTATAGCAGCTTTCATCCATTATCCAAGAGAACCTGGATTATGCTTTGAATGCTCACCTGCTGTTTGTGTTTTACCTTTTTATGTCTGTTCTCGGGTGTTCTTACAAGACACTTTGGCGCCCTCATTTCTGAGGGTTTAGCAACAGTCTGCCAATAGTGTGTTAAGGAAACCCTTCTGAGTGGCTGTTTGACAAGGACATATAACTATGTCTGAGAAGAGGAAAATCTAATAATTTGTGTGTACTAACATTTCTGCTTGATGTTTATTTGTAGCAAGAGCACAGTCAGAGCTTTCCCAAAGACTACTTTGGTGCTGTGTGAACAGTCTTCCAGTTTGTTGACAGAAGCACGTTTTTCTTCATCAGGGATAGTAAGTTAGAGGCCTGTGACTACAACACCATGATTCCGTCAGTATTATGTTCTCTATGTTATTTTTCTCTGTTTTCAAAGCAGCTATTCTGTCTTAATTTAACCTTTGTCAGGCATTAGTGTTGGAACATGTGGAGAACCAGAACTAGTGAAGACCTGGGATACCTGAAAGTCAGGCAGTGAGGCTGGGTGCCTTAGTGACAAGACTGTATAAACTCTTGATTTAGGATGGAAGTTTTATGTTGAGGGTGGCCTCTTTTGGTATCCTGTAGTCCTCCATCATTTTGAGATCTGCCACTAGGAATACTCATCTCACTTTTCTTAGATGAACTTAGACAGTGTCACCATAGTACTTGTTCCTTGCCCCTCTTTCACTCCCTTACTTTATTTCAATATAATAGCTTTCATTTTATTTGGAAAGGCCTCATCCAGAAATGGGAGACCTGGATTCTGTTTCTTATCTGAGAACAGGCACACTCGCATGTCCCACCTCCTGAGTGAAAGTCCTATTACTATGTGTCTTTAAATTTAATTACCATGTGTAAAATGTACACGTATGAGGAAGTGGAAGCTGGAGCTCAGACTTCTTCTTTCTCAGGTAGTTACTTTAATTACTGGCCCAAAGAGAGTTTGTCTATTTCACATTCTTCCTCGCAACTGGTGCTCTTTTGAGGTGGGAGATAAAGGCTTGGATCCCTTCAGAACAGAATCAGGTGGTAAAATACCCTTATTTAAACTGGGCCCCTTCTGCCACAGCAATTTTCTTTTAAAAGCAAGTTGGCACAGTTGCGTTGTATAAGGAACATACTTTTGTTTGTGTGTGGCCAGTGTACTCTGAGAGTATTTGCTGAACTAGGGCACTGTGGTTCCTGGTTCCTGGAACAAGGGTAGATGGGAGATTATTGAGCTAACTGGGCCATGACAATCCTAGGCAAATGTAGAGTTGTGCTTTTGTCTTTGGAATATTCTTGGGCCAAACAGGTTGCTGCTTGAACTGTACCAGTCCTTCCTGAGTTGAAACGATGCCACAGCAAGTGTGCTTAATCCTAGTGTTGAAACTAGACAACTCATTTTATTTTTCAGAACTTCTGTATAGCTGTGAACATCTTGATTGTCCATCTTTTCACCTGACAAAAGATGGGATTTTGTTTCTGCTATGATGGAGAAAGTTGAGTTCAGGTAGGGCTATATTTCACCAATGGGGCAATTGACTGACAATGCAATTTTCAAATTAAATATACCATGGATAGACATGGCACAGCTGTAACTTCTGATTTATGGACTTCCAATGGGATTCATAAGACTTTACTGGATGGCACAAGAGGATGGGCTGTCTGCACAAGTTCTTCTCTATAATGAGTGACTGGAGGCTTGTGCCATGTGCCACCTTACTGCACCAGTTAAAACCAGTTCACATGGCTTGCTTATCTTCTAGATATGATATGTTAAAATAACAGGTATCTGTGCAGGTGGATGTGTTACTGATAGGAAGGTGGTTTTGTGATCTTTGGCCAAATAACAGAAGTTTGCGATGCGCCTGTTGAAGCCACAAAGGAAAACCAATTCTGTAATTGTATGATCATGACTCGGGTGACATTCTGGCTGCAAGTGCTGGACCTTAGTTTCTATGAAATCAAAGCAGGTAAATGAAACTCTACAAATTCTGCATTTATGTGTGGGGTTAGAGGGAAATCAATGTTGTTCTACCACTTGCATTACTGATAAGAGACTCCAAGCATGTAGCCAATGGTGTTTGTATGTTTCTTCTGCAGTACTGAGGTTTCCCTTATCTCCCTTCTCACACCACAGCAGTGGGATGAACCACACTTCACTGTTTTGCTGAAGTGAGTTCCAGAGTGAGGCAATTGATGTGACTGGGTGGATAAAACATTTCTGAAGTGTCATGTAGGTATTGGTTTGCTGGTAGGGTACTTGTGAGTAATGCATAGCACTTTTTTTCTTCATTTAAGGAAAAGTATTTCAAATGAAACAGGTCTGTTTTGTATGTTAAAATGAAAATATCTTTTTTACAAAACCTTGACTCTTACTGGGAGAGTGTTTTGACAATGCAAAACAGATGTTCTGGACCTTTCAAACTTTACCTTGAAGAATTACCCTGTAAAAAGGGGAATTTTGAATCAGATACCTGTATAACTAACAAATTTATTTTTAGCTATACAGATATGTCTTGTCTCTTATTTGGGGAAGATACTAAAGCAGTGCTTTGACAGCATTGTTTTCTAGGCATTGTGACTAAATGTCAGTTTAAGTTCCATTTGAAAGTCTGTCTACACTTCAGTCAATCTGATTGTCTTTTTGTATGCGGATGCCTGTAAGAGTATTTAGGTGCTTGACTTCTTGGAGAAATACCAAGAAGTATGCTGAGTAACTACGAGGTTATATGTTGATGTTTCTACTTTTCCCCCCTCAGTCACTGAATTACCAGCAGTGAATAATGTTTGTTTTGTGTCTGGTGCTGTCCTGCTTTACTTGGAGAAAAAGCAAGGTAAGAGTTTGTAGACCAACATCATTCAACAAGCTCTTATAAAGCTCTGTTTTAAATTAAATGATGCACTAGAACTCAAGTGTCAATACATGGCCAGAGGCTATTGAGAACTGTAGATGAAGAAAGCAGTTGTGTTTCTGCCTTGTGAGAGCTCTTACTGCAGCAATACAAGAACCAGCTTCTGCTTTCTTACCTGCAGTTCTGTCAAATTCAGCTGCTATTTGGGAAAACTTAAGGTAGCAGCCTCAGGAATTCAACCAAACCCTAAGGTCATTTAAATAATGATGACAGGTGAGTGTGCTTGCAGAAATGCAAAAACATTCTTTTTGATGTAGGTAGAATATGAGGCCTGCCTCTGTGTTCCTTGTATCGGAAGTTCAATCAGTTGCTTATGGCCTTTGCTATTCCTGTAACCCACCAGACCCCTACACATGTGTAGTGTAAGTTTTATGCAGGTGTTACAGGTCATAGTTTGAGAAAGACTAACTGTCTTGAGAAGGGGGGTGAAAGATACTGAGAAAACAAGATTTACTGTTGAGAATGAAACCAGGCAAGACAGACCTTGTGGGGCAAAGTACCAGTAAGGAGAACATGACTCATTGTTTAACATAACAAAAAAAAAAAAAAAAAGCTGGTATGGAGTGTGACTATGAAACTATCTGATACTCTGTGGCTAAAAGAACTTTGTTTCTTGGAGAAGAGTTGAAAGAGAATTTTTTCTAAAAAATTGTTTAACTGTTTCCTTTACAAGTATTGTGACCAAGTGTTGAGGTGGGAACCTTTGTAACTGAGGAGTGGGTGTATACCTGGAAGGCAGATGTAGAGAAACATTTGTAGCCTGTTGTACCAGAGAGAGGACATCAGTTTGCCAGGTGAAGGATAAAATCCAAAGGATTGCTTTTCTGCATAGGAATAGGAGGATATTTTTTGCTGAAACTGGCTAAACTAACTATTAGCATTGCTGTCTTTTCATTAAAACAAATGTTGTCTTGGTTTCTGGCTAAAGCTAAATATTAGTATTGCTGCCTTTTCATTTAAACAAATATTGGTTGAAACCAGATACTCTATTTTAATTGCTGTCTGTGAATAAACAAGAGTTGTATTGAGTGAGAATTTCAGATGCATTGAACATCCCTATCTCAGTTTGAGGATGCAGAGGACTAATTAGGAACAGTAATGTTCCTGCATACTAGTTCTAGGAACTAATTAGGGACACTGCTTTGGGCACAAATTGAAACTTTGTTTAAACTTGAGAGGGTGTGTGTTGGTTGTTGTGTAGTGGGTTTGTTTGTTTGGGTGGTTATGTTTTAAATGATGAGGGTGGTCAAGCACTGGAACAGCCTGGCTGGAGAAGTTGTGGAGTGTCTGTCCCTGAAGGTATTCAGAACCAAACTGGACATGGCACTGAGTATCCTGCTCTAGTTGACTCTGGCTTGAGCAGGTCTCTTGGACTGGGTGATCCACAGAGGTCCCTTCCATCATAAACTTGTATGATTCTGTGAGTCCTCCACAGTATCAGAAGGTGAACACCTGCAATTTGTGACAAGATGGTATAAACAGCTTGTTGAAAACTCTGCAGCAAATGAATAGTGGCTGTGGCATGAAACTCAAGCTTCCCTAAAATATAATTCCAGGTCTTTCCATTTACAGGTTATATATAAGTGTTGCCATCAAGTTTCATCCAAAACTCTTGAGAAAAAGGTATTTTACTGAAACGTAGTATAACAAATACTGAAACGGGTGACTAGAATATTTTCTAAAAAGAGGTCATACTTTCATAAAGATGCCTGAATTTTGGTGGTCTTGACTCCAGCTTTGATGGGAGGAGGGTTACCAGATAGTCTTATTTAGCTAGTGTATTGACCTCTTACCAAAGAAATCTGTAATTACATGGTCTAATGCTTTACTCTTTCATCTGTATTTCACACTATACAATGATACATGCAGACTGGCAGGGCTGTTGTCTTCTCCAAGAACTGGGAGTCCAGGATATTGCCTACTCTCTGTTCCTGCCTGGAGGAACCCAGCTGTATTCCAATGTCTTTATTGCCAGAATAGTGCAGTTAGTGGTGGTATTCAAGCATAAGTGAGCTAGGAGACATTAATGGTAAAAAGTATGGCTGATGCACAATTAATTAATATGTGCTTTGGTGTATTAACTTCTCTTTTTTCTTTGTCTTTGCACAGCTTTGCTCAGTGTTTCTGACTGCCAGTGAAGTCTATTCTCTAGTTGCTCACTAGAGAAGGAAGTTCTGGTAGCCTTGCTCAGCTAGCAGGTATTAATTAACTCAAGGACCAGTGCAGGCAATCTGATTCCTTGTGTTTGAACAGGATATGTACAGGATGTGGATCAAAAAACATTGTAAAGATCAAGTGCGTTCTAAGGTACTGTATACTGTGATGTGTACTTGCTGCAAAAGTCAATAAAATACTGACAGTGTTCTGGGAAACATAAAACAATGAAGTTCACGTTAATGGTGCTAAGATATGAAACAGATAGAAGTATGGTGCTTAGTTTGGGTTTGCGAAACTGATTTCCTCCACGCAACATTTATCATGAAAATTTCTGATGCTGTGGGGGGCTATTGCTGCAGCTGCCCTGGCTGACAAGGAGAGAAGAGTATCCTATTGCCAGCAGCATGCCACTTGCATAGTCTTTGTGGTGTGCTTTTTTTTTTTTTTCTCTTAATTGGTGACTGTCAGTGTAGACAGAACCTGTATTTCTCTGTTTCCTAAGTTTTGAAAGAGTTGAAGCATCCTCTTCTCTATGTACCTACAGCAAATCCAAACTGAAGAGAGAGCTCCTATGAAAAGCTTTTTCTTGTGACTTCATCCTCTCCCAGTAAGTCTTGCTCTTTTTTTTTGTCCTCTGATTGTCTCTTTCAGGTTCTTTTGGCTGTTGAGCTTTCCACACCAGCAAGTGAGTTTCTTAGAAAATAGATAGCTATGCAGAAGGACAAGGAAAATGGAGTACTTAAACCTGCTGATGACCTGTGTGAAGAACACATCAAAGCTTACCACTCTGATCGCTGTAATGCAAGGAAGCTGAATAAAATGTTTTTCAGTGCAGTTATGATATTGGTATTCATCCTAGTGGTGCTTTCTGTTGCTCACACCTTATTTCTCTGAAGGGTGCTGGGACTGATTTTCTTTGCGCTTACCTATGCTTTCATTTAGTCTGGGAGGCAGGAAGGACTTTGACAATTTCTAGCAACTTTATCCCAGCTTTTTCAGACTTAGCACAACTCAGGCTTATTTTGGAAAGTATGGTTTCCTTGAAGCACTAGGTGAACAATGACACAAAAGCAGCATGGTAGATGTGGTAGATGTATAATTTCCCTTCTCGCCAGTGTGTGCTCTCGTATTCTAAATCTCTTCTTGCTACTTTTCTTTTTTAGGTAAATGAGCAAAATAAAATATTTTTTTTTAATATACTTGTCACTCCTTGCTTCTTTCATATGAATTCACTGTTGTTGTGTTGGTTTTTTTTTTCCCTGAACCTTAGCTAAGAAGTTCCTTTGGGTCATACATATATGAACCAGGGGATGTAGTTATGTCCAAAATTTTAAGTTAGGCAAACTATAGGAGGTGGGGTGAAAGAGTGGAATTCTCTCCAGATTCCTCTAACTGTTACTGGAAAGCCTATTTAGCTTGTTATATTTCTAGGGTGTGCACAGGCTTTACAATCTAAATGTATAATGAAGCTTTTGTAAAGCCCGCCAAACAAGTTGATGTAAACTAGTTTATCTGTTATCACCTATGCTTTTTATATGTGTCATTAGGCAACTGAACTTCCCCATATGCCGTGTAAATGTTGCAACAATTCTTCTTTTCATGTATTCACAAATACTCACAAAGTAGTTTACCTAAGGCAGGCTTCCTTCTTCAGATGTATTTCCTGTTAAAGGTGTATTTCCTGTTAAAGTGTTGTGTTTTTTTTTTTAATGTGGGAGACATGAATTTTGCTTTGTAACTCAAATCTCATCTGACAGCAAGCAAATGAAGTTTAAGGAAATATCTGTTGATTTTATGATCTAGTTGCAGTTAATTCAGCAGTAAGTAACGTTGAGCAGCATTTGATACTGTGCCCTGAGACAACTCTATTGCATTGAATAATGGTACAGCTTCAATTGTGCCGTCAAATCAGACAGTTAGAAGTTGACAATACCGCAACATGTTTGTAGTGATGTTTAGTTAAGTACAGTGATCCAACAGGTATGACAGCCACAAAATTGTACTTGCCTTGTATGTGAGATGCCACAAAATTGTACTTGCCTTGTATGTGAGATGCCACTAGCTTGTGCTGCATTCGCTGTGTTTGAACACCTTTGAAGTAATAGGAAGAAAATATTCCTCTGGAAAAAGTCTGACTATCAAATATAGTAAGATACAGTTGAATTTTATGAAGGGTTTCTGTAGGGCTTTGCTTTAGTTGTTGTTTGACCCATTTATTACTGCTTGGGAATTCTCCTCAAAGGAGAATTCCTACAGCCTGTGGTGAAATTTAATGCAGACGGAAAAAAAAATGCCATGTTGAATGTTTAGTTGGGTGCTTTTCCTGTAACGAGAATTTACCTTGTCTCTGCATATCTGACACCTGCATAGCGATTAAATATGTGCCTCTTGGCTTTTTCCATTCTTCTAGGCTTCTGAGGAGATAATATTCTTTATCTATATTGCATACAAATCTCTAAAGCTCTGCCTTTAAGGATAGTGCTGAAGCTTGTGGCTAAGATATGCTGTCAGATCTACTGTTACTGGTCCTGTGTATTCATAGGCACTTCGAGGTACGATGTCACCGCACTGCAATGGAAGCCTTAAATCAATCCTGCCCCATCATGTAGCAACTTGAAAAGAGTAGAAAATTCTCTTATTAGTATCCTATAATGTCTGAACCCATGCCAGAAGTAGCTTGAACATATTTACCATTATATGAATGGAAGTAAGCTTTTTCCAAGGTGTGTAGAATGTTGTATATGTTTAGAAGGCAAAACAATCTGAAGCCAGGCAGGAAATACTCCTGACTGTTTTTGTGCATACTGTGTTTCTGATTTTCATGCTTCTAGTTTGCTATGCTGCAATCCATTCTGGCTGCTACTATAGTCTCTAACTACCTTTCTGCTGGTACTGTTTGGGAACTGGGATACAACACCTGACTGTTTAGGCTGCTGCTTGTGAAACTGCAGGCATGCAGTTATGGATGATGGTTTTGGTTGCTTGCTTGCTTTTTTTTTTTTTTTTTTTTTTTGTAGTCCTAACATTTTTTTCATGCATGCAGATCTCTTTAGATGCATTAGCAATGGCTGGCTTCTCCAGTGATACTGGTGGCATACCCCTAGCTTTCTCTTGATTGTGATTTCTCTTTTTAGAAAGATAAAGAACAGCCACCCTATCTTTGGCTGCTGGTTGGTGTTCTTGTCGCCTTTAGCACTGATGTCGCTCTCTAACAGCATAAGCATTACTATGGAGCAGGTTTGGTTTTGAAATGCTGAAATTTCTGGCTATGCTTTCTGGACTTCATACAACTGAATAATTGTGGTTTCCATGTCAGTGCAACTTTTCCCATGATTACACAGTAGTAGTCTGTCAGTGTATCCCTGCCAAAGTTAGCATGCTGTTTGCCTCTGAAATTAAAATGCCATTAAAATCCTACAAGATCTATAATATAAAAGGGACAGAGGTTTTCAGACCTGCATACAAAATATTATATTTTTTCATGCTTTAGGAGGTTTGTCCATGCCAGTGGCTTTGTGAGGTGTCTGTGTTTCATGAGAATGCTTCAGACAAAACTCAGAAGCAGCATTCTTGGTGCTGAATTGGCTGTTACTGGTCAAGTGGTGCTTTCCTGAAGCCCAAGCCTGGTCTGTACTGGCAGTACTTTATAGAATCTTTGTTTACAACTTGTGGGTTCCTCCCCCAAAATGCTTGCAGTGATGCTGGGCAGGGCAAGAGCCTTTTCAGAATCTGTCTGGCCTTGGAACAGCAGCAGTGTAGGTTGTAGGTCTGCAGGCTCAGTGGCATACATCCTTTTATTTTTGAAAGTGAAACAAAGTTGGAGAATTATTCTTGAAGATGTGAAAGCAACGAAGTCATATAGACTAAGAATTAAACTTCAATTTATGCCCTTGCCAGCCTGTTTTAGGGAAATAGTTGTACCTTCAACTGACCTGAGACTGAAAATACGTAACTGTGTGTTTTTGCTTCATGTATTTGATTTCTTAAAATTTTGAAGGTCACCTGATTTGTGTTAAATGTTCTTATATTCTTATTACAGCTCTTTCTAGTTGAATATATAGTGCAACTGTTTCAGTCCTTTTTTTGCATTATACAATTAGAAGATATTTTTGCTAATTTGTGTTCTTCATTATTTAAGAAGAAAACAGGAATCCTAATACTGACCAAAATGATACTTGTTGCATTTCTGTTCCTAACAGTTGGTAGTTTCCTTGAACTTCATACTCCCACAGTTATTGTGCATCGTTATTTAGTTGTGTTATAAAAAAACACCTTTGTGGTAGTGTATTACTATGCTGCAATTTTTTTTTTTATTTGTGAAGTATAGATAGAATTTACATTATCTGTTGCTTTTCTTGTTTAACCAGAATGAGAGATCGGACTTGTTTCAAATGGTAACATAACTTGGATGTGGAAACACTGACTGCTAATTCTTTTTCCAGTACAATTTAGCTCTGTCACACACAAGCTGCAAGTTTCAATCATATGCTAGGATCTCACATGTATCTATTTTCTTGTTTGATTGAAGGGAAGTATAGCACAGACTTGTCTTAAAGGCTGTGGCTCTTCTCAATTTGCCTACTAATGTTCCCTAGGTAATAATGCTATATTGATTTTGATAAACTGAATGAACTGTAAAGTAATGGTTTAAGTTTTTGCTGGTACATGTTTTTAGTTAACGTGAAGGTATGCAAAGCGGGAAGTATGAGAGAGCACACATGCATTTGGATTTTACAACTTCCCCATAATTTAATGTTGTAACTAGTACTTGCAGTGGTGGACACAGCTTACTCTTGACACTGAGTAGGTTGAGTTTCTCTTGCAAATACTTGCTGTGACTTCAAAATGTGATGGTGAACTTTCACTAATTAATTGAAGTCCTTTCACTTCCTTTGTGTGAGCCCATGTTACTGTGGATGCCTTCTGTTATCTCAGGTGGGAACCTTCTTGCTTAACTGTGTCTACACCTGGGAGGTTGTCTAGGCAGCTGTTTAGGTGAGTGAGAACCCTCTCCCTGATGAAGAAATTGCAGGCCAACTTGAAAAACTGCAGGTGCCTGCCTTAGGATAAGAAGGCTGGTCTTATGAGTTGCACGGCTATACAGACGTCTGCTCTGCTGACTGTGAAAGGTCCTTAGGGTGGCTATCTGATGGTTGTGGTTGTGTTGTCCTGAGTAGCACTTCATCTTGCAATGAGGAAACATTTATCTGGAGCACTCTAGGATAAGCAAAGGTGACAGGATTAGATTACTGGTGTTGTTTTTTCTTCCTAGTAAGAAGAGCTTATTGTATGGTAAATATATGTATCTGCAATTAAAAAGACTGAGTGCTTTTACAGGTCTTGCTGCTGTGAGACTGCTGCTTTGGAGCTGATCTGAAGAGGAACGGTGCTCCCATATCACTACCTGCCTCCTGAGCACCCTCCAAGCACCACTGCAGTGGCCTTGTCACCTCTGTCTCAATCCCCAACCCTCTGGTCTTTCTGTTTGAGGGACCAGTTGGTGTGTTTGATTTCTGCCTTGCTTGGCCTCAGTGATGTCTTACATTGCTCTAGATCACATGTGTACTGTGACTTTGGTGTTAAACTGTGCTTCCAGCCAAAAATGTGATGGGTTTACTTCTGAAACTCTCCAGAGAGTTCAGGTATTTTTGTCTATTGGTTCACTGAAACTGTGGCATTTCAGTGTAAGCTTAAGATATTCATGATCCCCTCGTAAAACTTCCTATAATTGCTTACAAATGTTGGCACCTACTGTATGGCTTGTGTGTTGAATGACAGGATGGGGCCAGTTTATAGCCATGGATGGTAGGAAAAGGGAAAGGGTGGCCAAAAATCAATTAAAGAGAGATTCTTTTGAAGGAAGCACAAGCCCACACTCCTAATGAAGGTCTAAAATCTTGTGAGTAATTTGGTGTTCACCAGTTTGATCCTGAGTAGTTCTTGAGTTTCAGTGGGGGTGGTTTTTATATATATATATTTTTTTTAACTGCTTTCTCTGAGAGAATTTCAACATATGAGAATGGCTTTGGTTTCCTTGCTTAAAGAATCTGAAATGGCGCCTTTTCGAACATAAATCTCTTAAAGCCATTCTGTGTTTAAGCAAAGGGTGGCCAAGTTGCAAAGATCTGTAGCTGTGAAATGCATATTAGCATGCAGTTTCTTTCGTATACCTCTAATTTTTAAAGAATGTATGCCAAAACAGAAAAATCTCACACTCTTATTTCTCAGTTTCTAGCACTCTACCAAGTTTCTATCCTGGGGTGTTTACCAAACTGTCTTTTAAGCTGTGCTCCTATTTGACAATGATTATATACAAAAACAACTTGCAAATTCTGGATCTTACTATTTGGAGATTATGTATTAAAATATAGTTGACTCTTGCGTTTTACCCCGTGAAAACAAACCGTGCTCCCTATGGATACAGGCGCGACATGCTTGCTTCTGCTGAAGGCCGTTTTTACAGCTGGGTGTTAAAGTCATGAAAATCAAACTGCTGACACAGCCTTAACCATAGTGCCACAAGTAGTGCTTCTTTGGTTTTGTGTGACAGTTTCATTGGTACTATTAATAGCTGGCTCCTTACAGGTGTTCATGTATAATAACTCTTTTAAGACAACACTTGGTAAGTTTTCAAATGAATCACGTTAATTCCAGGACTAATTTTTGCTGAGAGACCTTTTGACTCTCTTTCCTTTTGAGGTTTTTTGTCATAAAAATCCATATGTTGAAAATGTTCATTGCTTTGAATTCTTCAAGTGCAGCTTTGTGCTGGGGAGGAAAGCAGATAGACTGGCTTGCCTGTGGTAGTGGGCAGCCTTACTTGACCTGGTATTTCTGTAGTAAGTCTCCTTGGAAAAAAAAATACCAATATCTTTCTGTTTTGCTGGTCTTCCATTGCTGCTTTCCTGGCAGGACAGCACAGGAGGTGTAGCTGCAGCATTACCTTCTTCAAGGGAACAGCAGACATGTCAGAACTGTGAAGAAAAACCTGTGTGCTTCTGTTTCAGACCCCGGCAAGGAGAACTGAATATAGCAGTAAAGGCTTTCCTCAGCTGCTGCTGAGTGTGTATGTGGACATGCTTTTAGCAGAGCAGATGACAGAAGGCAGCTTTCCTCTTGTAGGGCTTTTTGTTGTTCCCCCTTGGGTCTGGTGTATGTGGTGGGGTTAGGCAGGACAAAGGAATCACTGTATAGAAAATGAATCTGGAACAGTTTAGGTGGCTATAGTCACTCCTCAGACAGCTTGGTGAAACACTCTCTATGGAATGAACTGTAAAAGCTTTTTTTTTTTTTTTCTTGTATGGTTATTGTGGAGCCCCTTTTTAAAGCAGCTGAGCATTGGCACATTGCCCCTACCAGGTAGTGCCGGTTAATGCAATAATACACCAGGACATAATTATCTCGACCTCTGGAGAAACTGAACTGAGAGTAACTTGTTTCAAAAGTGAGCAATTTTCTGTGTGTGGCTCCTGGCATCTATAAAGCAAACAAGTCTTTGTTCAACTCCAGTTACAACTGTTGAAACATGGCTAGCAGACATGGTATGGTACAAATCCTTCTATGCTTATCTTCCTCCCTGGTCTGTACCTGAGCTTATTGACATCTGAAAAATGCATGTGAGGCTTATTTGCAGATGATAATGCTTTAATATAGATTTTAAAGATGCATCAGATACTGTAGCATGCACGTGTATAATTGCACTTTAAAAGAGTTTAGGTAATGAAGTATTTGATCCAGATTTAGCTGAAGGCTGTTATTAGGTTTTAAAGATATTTTGTAGGAGGAATGGCTTAATTAGCACGGAGACCAGCCTTGCAGAACTAACACTTCTAGCATACTGCTATCTTTGTTAATACATTTAGCCACACTTAGTTCATTAATTACACGGTAAAAAGGCTGAGTAATCCAATGGAAAATGTTGTTGGGGAGGTGGGGGGAAACCAGAGAATGAGAAGGGGAGAAATCCTAAAGGTATAGTTTCTGGTTCTATCTTCTGGTTCAGGTTGTTCCAGGTTGTTGCTGTCAAGCTGAGCAAAGCCAAAATCCTCTGCTACTGAGAGACAGATGTCACAGAAGCACCCCAAAAGTCAATTTAGGCAGACAAATAGCTCCAAATAGACTTTATTCTAGCCAGAAAAGTATAGCAAATAAACTGACTAGAAACAGGGTTTATACAAATTATTTAGCATTCTGACAGCTCAAAACACAGATTCTGATACCAGTTGAGGAGACTGAGGTACATCCACATCAGAATAATGAGGATCCACAGTGTGCGTGCGTTCACTCACAAGAAACAAAACCAGAGGGTACCCAGAAGAAATAATGGCTTGCCTGGATTAGGCAAGGGTTCTCACTCCAGGATACATCCAGCAGAAAAAAACAACTACACAGGAGGCAAGGTGCTCTCAATCATAGGAAATCTCCTTAGACAGTGTCTCAGTCTAAGGGGAGGGAGCTGTAGTTCACAATACCACTTCTCTGAGAAGACCACTCAAAGAGGGTCTTTGGTGGGGATCCCATTTTAAAGCCTGGTCAGATCTGGCTGTAGGCATTACAACATGGTCCAGAAGCTTCTCTGGGTACCTCCTTTGTTGAGGATCCTGTCAATCGACTGAGGGTCCCACCTCTCCTGCCCCCCAGCCTAGTGGAGGTGAAGTCACCCTGCCCACAAGTGTGGGGAGAACATGACTGTCAGCACCACCCTAGGTGTGTATGTGGGGACAGGGACAGTGGGACACAAAAGGTGTTAAAGAGCCATTAGATGCCCTATTGAAGGCTCCGGATCTCATCTGGGGTGTGCGACTGCCACAACAGAATATGCAAGAGGGTGTCTAGAGACAGGGAGAGGAAGATCACGTTTAATGCTGGAGGTTGCTATTAAATGAAGAGCTAGGAAAAGATGAGGACTACTGAAAATTGATTGAGCTGAAAACCTACTTTGAGGGTTTTTTGGTTGGTGTTAGATGTGGATGACCTGGCTGGCCACACAGGTACTAGTGCTGGGGAAAATAGTAGAAATATATAGCTGGCAATGGCAATGGAGATTAAAGGTGAGATGGTGCCCTTCAGTGGAAGCAGGCATGAGTGAAACTGCATCTGTTCATGAACAGGAAGTATTTTTCAAGGAAGCTTGCTTATGGGTCGTGTTTTGCTTCTTAGGAAGACCGTTGCCAGAATCACTGTCATTGAGCAGCTGTAGCTGCCACAGTTTCCTCCCTCCCTGTCCAACCTTTCAGGAAAAACTGATGGTTAACTTTAGAGCTGATGTCAACCCCTCAGCTTCCCAGTAAGAGTAGGAAGGGAGAAAACCTCCTCAACGAGCAGTCTTCTCTCCAGATATAGAGTTATGAAGTATGTGTCTTTCTAAACAGAATTTTACTGTGTCACAGCTGCTGTGCTATGTGGTGATGTAGTACTGGGTAATGAGCGAAGTAATTGATGATACTTCTATCCATCCTACTCTGGGACTTGAAATTGCCAGTTTATTCCCAGACTTGAGTTTTTTGCATACTTGAAAAAAGCCACATTGTTGGCCAACAGTTTTGTTCTTTTCTATTATGATTTAGTGTTTTCCAGATATTCAGAGATTTACTTACTACTTCCATGCATGTTCCATGCATGAGGAACTGTGGAACCGTTGCATCAAAGGTTAGTTTCAGGAGCTGATAAGGTTTCTATTCAAGCAGAAAATTTATCTTGAAATAATATATCAAATCATTCACTGAATGTTACCTTTTGAAAATTTTGTATGTATCTCATTCATCTGGACAAAAAATAGGTTGTTGCAGAAGGAATGTATTGCTTTGGTGTCGTGGCAGCAAGTTTTAAATATCTTGGACCCTGATGAAGAATAGAAGTATGTGTTTATTTTTTGGCAAAAAATATATTCGCTTTGGTTCTTCTGGAAAATACATGTTCTAGCTATGTTGTCTTGACAAAGAGACAAAACTTAGTTTCCTTTATTCTTACATATGCCTGGAGTATTTTCAGTTTTCTTATGTGTTTGATTTCTTCAAGTTTTGCAGTGCTGGTATATGGACTTTCAGACTCATCAGACGAACAGAGCTGTTTTTCTGGTGAGCCTCATTGAGAAGAGTTTGCTTATGGTTAACTGGTGTGACAACTGAGGATAAGAAAATAAAATACTTCATAATATGGCAGATCTAGAGATGTGTGATATTTGTTAAAACTTATGGGTTAAAGTTAGTTATTGCTACCACAAATGATATTAATTTCTTATCATCTTTCATTAAATCTTCAACTGCTGACATCTGAATTTATTATTCAGGGAGGAAAGCTGTGGGTGAGTTTAATGCCAGTTATCTTTGACCACACAACATAGTGTTGATGCAGAGTATCAAGGATCTTCTGTAGGGTTCTGCCACTGCTCCCGTGGGTGAGCTTGGCAGCACTATTTGCTACGCTTCCAGAAACTGCCTGTTGTAAGACTGTTCTGCCATCATGCCACCATGCTAGGCTTTTACAGTTGATTCTAGAATTTCTTATACTGTCTGTCTGCTCCATACCGTTTCAGTCCAGATGAGCCAACTATAAGAGAAAAGCAAGTGTGAGGGGGGAGAGATTATGTTTTATGGTGTTGTGTAATCTTCACACTACTTTGAGGTGGGGTGAGTGGTTTGGAGCATGGTCTCAAGATCTTTTTTGGGATAAGGGATTTTGTCTGGGCTATACTCATAAACTTGCAAAAAAAAAAAAAAAAAAATCTGTTCTTGGAGTCAAATAGGGACTTCATGGTGTTGCCTTGTAGCCACATGCCTTCTTGTATGGGATGGAGAGAGCATAGGGCAGCCCTTTGTGTTGGAAGCGTGGCTTCACACTGAGGGTTTTGAACCTCTCACCAGAGGTTAATGGTTTCTTTGTGGGCTTTTCAAAGATGTTTGGTACATGAAGACCAAAGTTTCTTTAGCTTTGACGTCTTCAGAACATGTTGTAGTTGAGGTCCCTGGTGGTCTTGCCTTTTGCCCTTGGAAAATGAGGAATGCATCATTAACAACATATCTCAGTCTCACATGTGATTTGCACAGTATAGGAAGTTGGTGGCAGAGACGGGGACTGTTTGTTGGAGAAGGATACCTTTATGCATTTCACACCCAAGTCTTATGTAGCTATTGCTTTTTTTCAGAGTTTGCACTTTCCTGTATGGAAAAACACAGTTAAGAAAAGTTACAGTCATTTTTATTCCAACACTAATTTATTTTAAAGCAACTTGTCCTTTAGCACAAGCTTTTTTTTCTACGAAACTTACATAGAAGTAATTGTTTTCTTTCTCATTCTTTTTGAGTATTTTTACAGTGTGCCAGATAAATTTGTTGCCCCATGCTAAAAAGTGGTAGAGATGATACTTTTACTCCATTTAAATGCACATTTTGCTGCTTCTTGTGACCTGAGGTATTAGAGCATGAGGTGTCATAACAGCTGTGGCTGTTGGTGAGGCAAGTGTGGCAGCACTTTTTTTCTTAGGAACTGAATGTGGTGGATTGACCCTGGCTGGACACCAGATGCCCACCAAATTTGCTCTATTGCTCCCCCTCCTCATCTGAAGAGGGGAGAGAAAATATAGTGACAGGCTTATGGGTCAAGATAAGGACAGAGAGATCACTCAGCAATTATGATCACAGGAAAAACAGACTGGACTTGGGGAAATTAGTTTATTACCAATCAAATCAGAGTAAAGTAATAAAAACTGAATCTTAAAACACCTTCCCCCTCGCCTCTCCTTTCTTCCTGGGCTCAGCTTCACTCCTGATTTTTGTCTACCTCCTTCCCCTTCCTGCCCCCAAGTGGCACAGGGGGGATGCGGAATGGGGGTTGCTGTCAGTTCATTACATGTCTCTGCTGCTCCTTCCTCCTCAGGGGGTGGACTCCTCACACTCTTCCCCAGCTTCAGTTTGGGGTCCCCACAGATGGGAGACAGTCCCCTGTGAACTTCTCCAATGCAAGTCCTTCCTAAGGGCTGCAGTTTTACAGGAACTGCTCCAGTGTAGATCCCTTTCACAGGGTGCAGTTCTTCGGGAATGTACTGTTCCAGCATGGGTCCCTTGTGGGGTCACAAGTCTTACCAGAAAACCTGCTCCAGTGTGGGCTCCTTTCTCCACAGGTCCTGCCACGACCCTGATCTAGTGTGGGCTTTCCATGAGGGTCATAGCTTCCTTTGGGCATATGCCTGCTCTGGCACAGGGTCCTCCATGGGCTGCAGGTCGATCTCTGCTCCACTGCGGACCTCCATGGGCTGCATGGGGACAACTGGCCTTACCATGGTCTGTACCATGGGCTGCAGGGGAACCTTTGCTCCAGCACCTGGGGTGATTCCTTCCCGCCTGCTTCAATGACCTTGCTGTCTACAGAGCTGTTCTGCTCACATATTCTCACTCCTCTATTTCCTGCTGTTGTTCTGAAGCAATTTTCCCCCACCCCTAGTCTTAAATATGTTATCATGGAGGCTCTACCACTGTTGTTGCTTGGCCTGGCCTTGGCCAGCAGCAGCAGGCCCTTCTTGGAGCTGGCTTGCATTTGCTCTATTGGACACAGGGGAAGCTTCTAACAGCTTCTTACACAAGCCAGTCCTGAAGCCCCCCTGCTACTGAAACCTTGCCATGCAAGCACAATACACTGGGGTTAAACAGGAAACTTAAGCAATGGGTTGTATGGAATATTTGGAATACAGAAGGATTCCAGGCATGTTTTCACATGCTGGTTTGCCAAGGTTTCTTAGTTTTTACTTGCAGTGTGTCCTATAGTCTGGATTTCTCGTGGATAAATAATTCAGTTCTAAGAGCTTTGCCATTGCTACTGATGTGCAGCAAAGCGCAAGAAGTGGTTTTGTGATTACTGTTGTTTTTTCACAACCTTAGCTTCATTGCAGAGAACTTTCTTCAAGGAATTAAAGAAGCTCTTGACCATGGAGAAATGCTGGCTTCCTTACTATTCAGGAAACTGATGAAGGTACAAGTATAATTGTATTTGGCTTTGTTTTTCTGCATGTGAAGAAGATGAAATTTTGGTCTTCTAGAGGAGATTACCCTGCAGAATGCTAATTCTGATGTTGAAAGAGTGGAGTTTTATGCTAGGAGTTAGTGTTTTGTTGCCATTTGAATTTGACAGTATGAGAACATTTTGTTTGTTATTAATTTCAAAAACAAACCCCTCAAATTCTGTATGGCTTGTCACTGTGGAGTCATATATGTCTCTATCATGTGGATAGCCTATATGTTTAAATTCATAGTTTAAAAAAACATTTTGATTTGACATGACTGACTGAAGCTATCTAATGCTCTGTTTTGACTGAAGTTTAAAATGGAGCAGAAGTCTTTCCATCAGAAATCTGTCTGAGGTTGTGACAATTTTTTTTTCTTGCTAAGCAATGACTCACTGCTATTTTTAAAGGACTCAGAAAATGAAACAGACATTGTCACAATTCAAATACAGAGGGTCTGTGAGCACCATATGTGCTACAGTGGTACCTTCCTTCTCTTATGTGTGGGTGTATTATGGCAAATACAGTCTTTGTGCTGTAGTACAGTGACTGTCATCTTGTGTATTGGGGTTCTTAGTAGTAACCTTTTGAGTTTTGAACATAAGTATGTTGGAAATGTTGTATTTTTCCCAAGCGTTTTAAATGTGGGCTACTGTTGTTAAGGAACTTCATATTTTTGAGACTGCAAGATTACTCATTCTTAAATATCAGAAACATGGAGAACAGCAAGTCTTCAGTTTTGATGTTATTAAGCCTGAAAGTTACTCTCTAAAATGTTTGTTTCAATAGAAACCCTGAGCATGTTCAATAAATATTTCAAAGCTGCTGGTATGTAATTATTGAAAGAACAAAAATCCTGTACAAAATAATATATGTATATACTATGTTGTGGTCAGTAGAAGAGCAGAAAAGCACTGAAATTCTTTATCTGTTTCTAGAAGTTGAGGACCCTCTTTTCTGACATCTTCCAGCTGAGGTGAAAAAGAAAGGGAGAGAAAGAGCAAGGATTTCTTCCTCAGTAAGGTGGATATTGTATCTAGCTAAGGATCTTCCTCTCAGCTTGCATATTCATTTATTTTTCTCATCTTCTCAGCAATGAGGCAGGCATTAAATGTATCTTGATGCACACTTTCATTTCACTCATTTTCTGTGAAAAGAAATCATAGCCTCTGTCAAACCCCTCTTTAAGGTATCTGGAGAGCCCTGTTCAGGGAGACAGTCATGGTTTGTGGGAGTGATCTGAGGGGTCTTTCTCCCTTACATGTTATCTCCTGGTAACTGTTTCTCAGGATGCTGTAGCCCATGCTGTTATTGGGTTGAAAATACAATATTTTGTGCCAGAGCACTATGATAGGACAAGTGCCCATTGCAAAAGTTTGTCTGAAACTTTTCCTGCCAAAAGTGGATGGAGCTGTGCTGCTCTATTTTGGCTACTGGCCTAATGCAAACTGGGAGGCTGGAGGGAGCCCACAGGGATCTGCCTCGACTTAAGCATGAGGCATGGACTTGGACATACTTGTAGGTGATGCCAACTTCCAGTTGAAGTGTTGAGCTGTCAGCTTAGTAACAAAATAAAATCTTACACCAAATTTAACCTAGAAAAGTATGTGGTGGCCATTGGTTATTTCGCTGTAACTGTGTGCAGATGAAGGCAGGGATTTGAACCCCTCCTGCCAATTGCTGAAAGTTGATAAATGTGAACTAGAAAACTCATACACTAATCAAAAAGGTGTCAGTCAAAACTGTTTTGTTTTAAATGAGCACAGATTTTAGCCACACAAATATTTGAGGGCCCTGAACTGCTACAGGCATTTCTACCCTAAATGAAATGAGGTGTGTGCACAGGTGTTGAATCAGTTTTGATACTGTTCAGAAATTTCTTTTAGATTTATAATGTTGAATCAAGTGACTGCAGTGTGTTGAATGTGTGTAAGACTTTGTTTAACCACAGAAAATGCCCTTGCTCTAAATCTTGATTCTCAGTTTGACTGAGATTGAAAACTCCCCACTAAACTAATAAACTTGAGCAGCTTTTTCATAGGAAATGATCTCAGTGCTTTAATTGTAATTAAGATGACATCTTAAATACCAAAATGTGTGTGTATATATATATATATATGAAGATTACTGATTTTTTTTTTTCTTTCAGTAGGAATCAAAATTCTAGATATTTAGACTTAGAGCAAACTTTTTTTTTCTGTGGGGAGGGAGCTTCACATAAAGGCTTTCATAAATTAGATCTTAAGTGATTCTAACACATACGGTGTACAAACTGAGCTGTATGTTAGTGCTGCCTCAACAATGTTTTTTACCTTATGAATGTCATAGGAGTCTTCTCAAAAGCCAATAAATTGAGTCTGCCTTATGAACCATGTGAAAACATGGTTAAGAACTAAAAAGGCATAAGAAGAATATAACAGGTTAAGTAATCTGCTGACATCAGGTAATATCTTTAGGGTAATGGAAAACTGGCTATTTTCAGTTTTGTTCTCATTTGAAAGGTTAGTGATTTTCAAAATCAGTTAAATGTGTGAGCATGGTAACTCGCACCAGATACGTGGTGCTCCAAGTACAAGGACTCTAGCAGAAGAGCTGCATGATCAATAAGTTAACGAAGAGAGAAACGGGAGGATTTTTTTTGCTTTGACAGAGAAACAACTCTGGTTTTATTAAAAACAACCCCAAAACTTTTAACCATCTCTGGTGGATGTTTCTGCCAGCTGTTACTGAAGCTGGTGTGCCCCTGACTCATTAGGCTGTGCAGCTGAGGCTGCTGTGCTTGCCGGAAAGCAGGGCATTTACGATCGAGTTCCTGTTATTGACTGGCTCTGGAGAAAATGCCAAATTCCACCAAACATAATACAGTAGGTTCACTGTGGGAGACTTCTGTGAACACTGTTTCTACATTTTTAGGCTGGGATTTTTATTTTCTATTTCTAGGGTTATGTTCTTGACATTATTTTTCCAGACTCTTTAGCAAGTTTTGTAAGTAATCAAGAAAATTACCAACCTTGACAAAATGTCTTAATGGGCCTGGGTAGTGTGGAACAAGAAAAGCATTTGCAAGTCTTTTTGTAGTTGCATTATGAGATATGTGAGCTCTTTTTTTTCTTTCTTTTTTTTTTTTTTTTTTGGTTTTTAAAATACACTGAAGATGTGTGTGTCAGCCAACTGGCTTATTTGGGCTTGGTTTTGGTAATACTGGTGTAATTTTAAAAAGATGATCTGCAGTATAATCAAAACACAGTAGAAGAGCAAATTACATTTGCTGCAGCTTTGTAACATTAATTTACCACAGTTCATAAGAATAATTTAAACATGAATTCATGGATGAGCAAAACCACACTTATTTTAATTTTAAAGATAAAACCTGTGGCTTTTTAGAAAGTGGTGATGGCTTCCTTCATTTGAATACTTTCCCACAGTATGGCATTAATATGAATTTACTGTAGTTTTTTTTTTTTTTTTTCCTGTATTGGGTGCTTTGTAGCTCAATCACCAGAAGATGTTTAGTTTAATTTTTCTTTGAGTACTACTTTGAAATCCCTTAGAGCTGGAATTTTTCCTGAGTGATCTAATTATGTGTTTCATTCAAAGCCTTTCCATATGAGAACAGTTGATAGTTGTAATGAGCTAGGGGTCCTGTTATGGGCAAAGGTGGCTCTGTTTATGGACATACTTTCTTCCAAATACAAATGCCAACATGTCCTTCTGTTCTGCCCGTACCTTACTTTTTCCTTATCCACACAGTGGATATTTGGGAGGTAAACTGGAATATCTGTTCCTTAAAACTGGGCTGTATATTGACCTGAATCACAGTTGCAGTCGTGCAGTTAGGGGCCTTGGGTATTAAGTTGTATGCTTAATCTTCTTGGGTTTTGTTGTTATTTCGGTATTCGTCGGTCCTCTACAAAATTAGTTAATTTTCCAACTTGCACATCATGAAAAATGCTGGCTATTAAATATGGGTTGTAGACTACCTTTGGTATTACTTTTCCTAGCCAGGAGAATGTTGTTATTCTTTTTTAAGAGTGTTAATATATATATGAGTTTTTTTGGTTGTGGTGTTATTTTTTTTAGTATTATGAATTAATACTTGTTTGCATGTTTACTGCATGATAATATTTTCCTGTACCTGGGGCCAACCAGGACTCAGTTAAAATAAACTAAGCACTAACAGTTGGAAACCTTTTTGCTTAGGTTGAACTCTCCTGAGGGAGAAGAATTAAGATATGATTTCCAGCTCTGGAGCTGGGCTACAACCAAAAACAACAGAAAAGAAAGGTACCAGCTCTTGGGCAATCACCAGTGGTTTTAAGTGTGATGGGCAGGGGCTTCTTCCATGTCTTGCTTCCTTCTCTGCTACTTTTAAAGGTGTTCAGAGTGGAAATCTTCCTGCCATCAAGTGAAAGATCTCTTTAGTCATGTTTTAGAGACTAGAAAACTTGTTTTACTTCCAGATTTTCTATTTAAAGTTGCTCTTAGCTTTGAAAGAACTTGTTATTCAATTTAACAAGTTTAATAATATTTTCTTCACTTGAATTTAAATGTGCACCTGCTGAAGAAGCTGTTGTTATGAGAGATTTCAATAGTGTCATCCTGGATGTATGGCCAGCAGCTTCCTCCAGTTTGGGGATTTCCTAGTCTTTCAAAGATATAGCAATCATGTACTGCTTTAATTTTTGCAAACTTTAGTCTATGGTAGTGCAAGTAAATTTTAAGGGCTTTAATTATGTAGAAACACTTCAGTACATATGTTTAAGTTGTGTTAAAATCCAGGTTAAAAAACCCCTACAAATGTATCTGCCTTGGATAAAATGTGAAATCTAGAACATGGGTTTTTTAATTCTTCAGATTTTTTTTTTTTTATTAGCTATAAGGTATGTGCACTTCGGGGGTGGGGGTAGGGTGCGAAATTAAGGCAGTAAATGGTTAGCTTTATCCTCTGTTGTACAGGTCAGTTACTCCACCTTAAGCAGCCTCTGCATTTTGTTTTCCTGCTGTCCATGGCTTGCACTCTAATGAGAGGTGTGTCCTACAGCCAGCAGCCTGCAAGAATTAAAGCAAATTAGTTACTCTAGCAGGGTCATCTTTGAAGCTGAATCCCCACACCAGAGCTGTTACGAATATCTCTACATACACTAAACAACATTGTCTCCTGACTTTTTCCTGCCATGTTGTTTTGTTTTGTTTTCCTCAGAAATAGTCAATGCTCACCCCTCCCTCAAGTAAGAGGCAAACAAAACTTAGTGTAGAAAATGTCACCTTGAGCTGTTTAAGCTTGGCTAGCTTATCTGTAATTAAAGAGAAGTCTCTTAATGGCAGGTGTCTGGTACTCTCAATGATAGTCTTGTTCACAGTCTGCTGTATATATTTGGAAAACATTAAAGTGAAACAAATTAGGGGTTCAACCACCTGTTCAGTCCTATGGGAGGAAGGCTGTAGGTCCAGGTGGCTGGGTAACACTTTCCTCAAAAAAAAAAAAGAGAGATTAAGTCATTATAATTAAATATTTATGATGATAGTAGGTATTTTAGGGTAAAAGTTTTAGTATAAATGTACACATCTTTAAGAAAATATTTGTAGTGTCTTTTTGCTTTTTTCAGAACGCTTTTATTAAATAAAAATTCTTTGATTTGAGGAAGTAGCTCTGCGAAGATGTTGACTAAATGACTTAGATTACTGAGACTGGGGATGTACAACACCTGAAGCAGACAGTATACAGATCAGTGTACTAGAGTTATGAAATCATTAGAAACATAATAGCAGAACTACCAAAATATTAGTTACTTAATTCCCCTGGGAAAAAATGATGGAATTCCAGGTTGTCATTTAATCCAATGACCTTGGAAATGGTAACGGTTTTCTTAATCTTGCAATTTTGATAAAGCAGAGGAACTTCCTATGGACAATTTGTAAAACATCCTAGAGAATGTCATCAGTGCTAGAAAGCTGTTTTAAAAAGTTCATAAAAACTAATTTCGAGTTTGACTCTTAATCAGAAGCTGGAGTTTTAACAGTTGCAAAGGTGTACATTTCATTTAAATAATTCTTAGTTTAGAAACATACTTGTGTAAACTTTTCTGTTGTCTGAAAGGAATTCCAGACCCATTTAAAAAAAGAGACCTTCCAATTTTACTTGAATGTGTTGCGTTCCTCATAAAAGATTGGTGCAACAGAACAAGGGAATACTGATAAATACAGAAAAATATTGTTGTGTAAAGCTTGTGACAGGACTGTAATAGTAATTTTGTTTCCTGCAGTGAGGTTTCTTGCTTTGCATGACAGAACCTTTTCCAAAATTTGATTTGGGTCACAATTGTTCGTCAAACCAACTCATAACCTTTAATCTAGAGCTTGGAAAGAAAGAATTGAGGGCTTTGTCCTTATCTCTTGTTATTTGCTTTGACAATAAGACTTCTGAATAGTTTTAGTAAGACAAAACATAAAATGGTAATAAAATAGCAGAATGCGTTTAACTTGTTTGGTATATTATAAAGACTTGTAAATTAAAGCTAGGTGGCTCCAACTTTAAAAAGGGATTTGTTTTCTCTGGAAGTGCTATTATAGGTGTCTAGACAGATTTTCTGTTGAGTTGTTAGCAGAACCATGAACTATAACAGTGAAATAAGTAGATGCCAGCATGGTACAAGGAATATGATTTCACTCAAAACTTCTGTACAGAAACAGATGGGAGCATATAGGCAGGTGTTAATAGAAAAACTTTTAATTAACTTCTAGGTGCAAACTCAAGAATATAACATGGTGGATTTTTACAGTATGATCAAGCATCAAGTGAACAATCTGTTCATTGCCTTGCTATTAACTGTTACTTTTTCAGCCTTACCTGGGAATGAATGTCCCTGCTATGCTGGTTACTGTTCGCTGCCTGGTTTCCATTATTTTTGCTCTCAGTAGTGACAGGATAGTGCAATACAATGCAGACTGTTGTCAATAGATTTATTTAATCTAGAAGTCTTGCAGAATTCTAAATTACAAACTCTTAATTAGCAAAGCATGGGACAGGATCCTAATGAGGTAGTATAGGTAATACTTAAACTGATTCAAATAATGTATCTTTAATTATTTTTCCTGATTTAAATTTGATCCTATAAGTCAAGAATTCAACTGACCTTGGTTACTGCTTTGAGGAGTCATACAATATAAAAACTTGAACCTCATTGCATAGGTTGAACTAAGTTTTGTATTTATTTCAATAATACCAAACTACTGTCACTGTCTTGTGTTGAAATAATGTCTTGAAGGGAGTTACTGACAACACTTAACAAAATACAGCATTGGAGGATGAAGAGTTTTGAAAAGCAGAGGGTAGTTTTCAAGAGAAGGCTCACTTAAGTGTGTTAAAAGGAAAGCAACTTGCAGGATGAAATACGAAATAGACTTCTACAATTTTACGTTTTCTTGCAGGTTTTTTTTTGTATCAAGAAAAGATCTCTTTTGTGCTTGTCCCTTAAGGTTTTTAAAAAGTTGTGTATTTTCAATATAACGGGATGAGAAATTGAGTGATGTGGCATTATTCAGATCCCCACATCTTTTTTCATTTTACTTTGTCCCAGAGGTCCATTTTCAGCTTGGAAACACTTTGTACTGAATTTAAAACAGAGTGAAGGTACTATTTTCGGTTTCACAGACACTGAAAGACTCCAGTTATGCCAAAAAATTGGTGGGGGATGGAGGCTACCTTCAGAAGTCCTAGAGCATAAGAAGTCTTTAATTGTGTGTTTTTCTTTTCTCTTGCGTGTGTCTGTATGCAGGGGACTTATGGAAAGAGAGCTCTGTCCCTTACTAGTGAGTGTGAGTCCTAAAAGGATCTAAACTACCAAGAGCAGTGATCACCATGAACTACTCTATAGCCTTATTCACAACTCTTCTTTACTTTGACAATTGTACCGCTATGCATCATCACTTTGGTTCGTGAATGTACACGTAATATACTGGACTCCGGAATTTTGTCACAGTTAAAGTACAGGTAATGTGAAGCTTTTATTAGTAAAGACCCATCACAAAACAGTTTAACCTTTCTCTTTTACTGCCTCAAGGAGAAATTAACCATTCTGAACATCTTCAAGTTCATCCTGCTGAACTCAGTAATTTGTTTTGCTGCTCTATGAGGGAACGCACTTTCTGCCTCAGACTTCCACAAAAGTGGGAGATCTCCTTGGCTCTAAACATGTTTTGACTTGTTAGGAGTTATTTTCTCCTGGTAACTGAGCATTTACCAGTTTTTGAGGTAACAGATACTCTGTAATTAAAACAGCTAAAGTGGTATTTTCTTTTTCAAGTGTTTGGAGAGACATGCGGTCTTTGAATGAAAGCACTTAGAATAAATTAATCATAATGAAATATTCTCTGTGCTGAGAAGGAAAACCTGATGTGATTACAAAAAGAACCCCTTTTTTTCTTAACCCTTCTAAAATAGATCTTGATCCTCAGTACTCTTACAGTTACCTTTCATATGCTTACAGTTACAGGCCTTTAAATAAAAAACATAGCTTCTGAATTTGAGCTCAGTGGTGGATATGAAGATCTTTATGGTTGTTACAAATACTGTTCCTGTTATGTTTAAAATGTATACTCAGCACCCATTACTTGGTTTTGTAGCATGTCCATTTTAGTATGCCTCTTCCTACATGCCTGAGAAATTCCTGTGAACTATGGGAATTTAGAGCCTGCTAGAACACGGAACGTCCAGCAAATTGAATTGGCTGAATGTCATTAGGAAGGATGGGACATTTGCAATCCACACAGTCTGCAAGGTCAATTTACTCACAGATCTATACAGACTGACGTTACAATTACATATTACAGAGGATCTACACAGAAGGAATGCATCATTATATATTGAGGAGATGCAGCACTGTGGTAAGATTTTTTTTTTTTTTTGGTGGTAGTCTAAAAAGATGAGCTCGTAGGCATGCTTGAGACTAGTTTTTCCATTTAGCCTTTAAATGCTATTGTAGTGTGTTCATCTCTAAGTTATTCCAAGAAGTGCCCGCTTTAAATCACAGAAACATCTATTACAGCATCTCATTAGTCTGTGGTTACAATGCACTAGGACTTGGGTTAAAACTGGAGAGCTTTTAAATGTGAATCAAACTTGATTAAACCACAAAGAATGGTATGGGTGGTAGCATCAGCTGTATTTTTATGCTGAAATGTTTTTACTTGTGTTGTGATATAGCTTGTATGAAGTCTGCGAACTGGAATTTGGTGGTTCCCATCTGATGAAGTGGAGGCATCTTTGTAGGCATCTAAAATTGTAAGATACAGCTAGCCATTTACTTCTTGTCTGCTCAATGAAACTTGCAATTTGATCCTTGTCTCTGACCAAAGTACCTCTGAAACAAGTATTCACATGATCATCAAAGTTATTTTGCTTGTATTAGTTGCTCTGATTAAACAAGTAAATATTGTGTTTCGTGGTTGTCTATAAAGGCCATACACAAAAGTGTTGATATAGCCATAGTGGGTTGTATAGCTTTGAAACTTAGTCCTTCAATGGAAAGTTTATTGGAGAGAGTTATTCATTATTAAACTTCTTTAGGAGTAAACTAAACTTATGCTATTTGTATATTCTGAGACAGGGAAAAATCATCTTGCTGCCCTCTGATTAGGGTACCCACCTGAGCTGTTATGGGTGATAGTTTGTATTCTTACTTCAGATCATTTATGTACACTTCAATAATTCCATCTCTTGTATAGCAGCTGTGATGCTCCATCCAGACTAGCAGGTACTTGTGGCTTTGGTTGTCACTTAGTAAGGGTCAGACTTTCAGTCTTTGAAAGCTGCTTTGATTTGTTAGACTGTTATCTGTCAGACTTGGGATGTTGCCCTTTATGAAATGCAAGACCAAAGATTTGGGGGGTGAGTGGACACCCAAAACAAACCGATGTGCTCAACAAAGCAACAGTATTTTTTCCCAGTGGAAGTTCTCTCTAGTATGTTCCCATGTAAAGTTTGATTTAGCTGGAGTTTTCCTTGTAAAAACCCCTCTGCTTTATCAGAAAACCCCTAGTTAGCTCAAGAGTAGAGCTGTTTCTAGGCCAAGTAATAATCCCTGTAGTATTAGAGAGACACCGTGATAGATACTGCTTTTTCATAGAAGTAGTCAAAATTATCTCCCTCTTCTAAAATCTCAGAGGTTTTTCTCCCTGAATACCATAACTGCTTAAACTAAATTACCGTCCCAAGGCCTGAAGCTTTGGACAACTTCAGTTAAGAGAACTTTTTTCCTATGCAGTTCTCTGCCAGTAAGTGCTCCATATTCTTACCTTATATGGCTCCTATTAAATACAGGAAGAGACAAGACAGCCTTTTGAACTGAATTTTCTAAACCGTTTAGTTTCAAGTTGTGGTTTTTTGTTTGTTTGTTTGGTTTTTTGTTTTTTGTTTTCAGTTAAAAGCTTCTGAAGTTGGACTGTAAAAATGTCTGTATTTTGAAAAATATGATACATGAGCAAGAATGCAAACTCTGGCAAGTACGGGGATAAAACAGAATAATTATAATATGCATTCTGTATTGGGAGGCGTGATGGCTGTGAGGGTGCATTTTGTCTTTTGTATTTTCTCGTCTTTCTTTTTAGCTGGTTTAGCAGCAAAGAATACCTTAGACCTTATGCAATTCTGTCAATCAGATACATATCTGTGGCCAGAATTACATTAGTCTGAGTGGTATTTTTCATTCTTACCATTAAGATCCTCTTAAATTGCTATTTTTAACAATCCAGGAGCTGTTAGCAGGTTAGTTGTGCTGCATCTTGAAGATACTCATCTGGTAAACATATTGTTTAAGTGCTTTAGCAGTGTAACAGATACTACAGAATGTTGAACTCAAGCATGGTCTTAAATAGTAAAAGGACTAGTTTAAATGCCATATATAGTTTCAAAAACAGTTAAGGTGCTTTAATAGGAATTACGTATTTGACAGGTCCCTTGTGGGCAGATTGCTAAAATGTTTCCTACCATTCATATTTATAAGACATCTTGTCTCTATTTCGAGCTTTGTTTTATCAGATTTATTACAGCAGTTTCATCTTCATAAAAATCTTTTGTATATAAATGTGCTTGATGAGCTGCTCTTAAATGCACTGACTTGGGGCTATACCTCAGCTCCCTTGCTCAGCACTTACACATTGGTTGTATTTGGATAATCTGCAAAAAGGAAAACTTGTTTCTAGATTGCTGTATTCCTTACTTTAGAATAAAACTACTTTTCAGTGTTAATACACTTAATTGAAAATAAATATGTATGCCAGCCCAACTGGCTTCTCTCAAATTGTACTTGTAAAGTAGAAATTAAAAAATTCTTTTTTTTTTCCTTTAACTTCACATGAATTCAGTAGATATGTTAAAACAAAAAATAACAGTGAGATATTAAAATATTAAAGGTGCTGGTCGAAGCCACGACAATAAAGTTTCCTCTGGAAGTTGATCTGTGGTCATTTCACCATCTAGCACTGTTAGATTATTTTCTAGTTGATGGAGAAATCTGTACATTGCTTTTGTCCAATTATTTATGTTACTTTTCTGAAGCATGCATGTGAAGAAATGATGCTGCTATGTCATTCTTCCTTCTGTGCTTTTAAAAGAAAAAACAAAAACAAACCAACAAAAACCCAACCAACCAAAACAATACTAAATATACAAACACAGCTTCCCCCTGCTTCCCTGAGTTTAATGATTTGGTTGATCATAATGTTGGTCGGATTGCTTAATTTAGTGAATGCCGTTATCAACTAGTTTTTCGTTGTCATGTGAATATGCAGTTCAGGACAGTTTCAGACTATAGGTTTCCTGTTTTGTTCATTTCTGGGGGGAAAAAAAAAAAAGAAAAAATCTAAAATCTTCTGATAAGGTCAATAGGTTTTATTTGTTAACCTCATGTTGTTCATGCCCCTCCGCAGCAACAGCAGAGCCAGGATTAAAAAAGTACGGCCATATGAGTTGTTGGGTTTCAGGTAGTCCCTTTGCAGTGCATACTTTTTTCTGTATTTAACTCTTCAATGCTGAGTGTTTGTGTTTCTCAACCCAAGTGCAAATGCAAACCAATATTAACACTTCAGCCTCGAAGAACCCCTGACAGAGGGTTCATATCCAGAATTGTTGTTGTATGCAAGTAGTGTTGCAAAGAATTGTCCATCTTGAAATTGTCTTTGTAAAATTATAATTTTCCACCAAATGGGTTTAAGAAAACCTTAGTTGTGGAACAAAAGTAATAGCTTTAAGTAATGTGTACAAAAAAGTTAACACCACACAATAAATTAAGCAGGGTAAATATTTATGTAACCATGAACAGCAAAAGCCTACAGTATAGGATTATGTGTCATTTTTACATGAAACAGGTCATTAAATTTACTATGCTGTTGCAGTTAAGGGGGAGATAAATAGTTCGTTTGTATTTACAGGTTTGGTTTCATGAATAAAACTACTGTATGAGTTTAAAAAATGTTAGATAAAAGAAGTTTCTGACATGTGCTTTAATTGAGATTGAAAAAGCATTGCTCTCTTTTTAAATTGGATGTCTAGACAGGGGGGATGCATTTCCTTTTACTGAGGAGACCTGAATATTCTCTAAATCTAGATTAGAGACTTTACAGGCAGATGAGATGCGAATCAGCTGTTTTAGGAAAGCTAACAGGCATTCTTGTGTTGCCTGATTGCTTCTGTGCAGAGGCCCTGTGTGTATGAGCCCTTTCCTTCCTGAGCAATAGTATTATTTGAGTTACAGATTTAAAAACTACTTTCTTGCTTTGCCTGAAAGCACCCTTCACACTGCCTGCCTGTGGCTTTATTATGTGAGGCATGGATATGTTTTTCAAGAAGCTGTTTAAACCTAATCCTGGTTTTGGGTGATGGTTATGTAGATGGATGAGTATATTATGTTAATTAAATCTTGTTTTGAGATTCAGAAGCTGGCTGCTGAAAGGTTTTTACTTGAGGGCAGTCTACCAACATATCAGGATATTTTTTTTCTCTATTGTTATTGAATATTCCTCACTCCTTTTGACACAAACCCTATTCAATGCATTTCATACCATTGTTTCAATAGTTAACTGAAAAGATGGGGGAGTGCTTTGAAAAATAGTCTAATGTTCTAATGCTTTAATTTTTCTAAACATACCTTCTATCAATGTTCATTGTTTTTTTTTTTTTTTTTATTATTATTATTTTAGGAGCAAGACCAGTGCAGAATGCCATGCTAATATATTGTAGTGTTTACTTAAATTAACATGCATTGCCATTTTTGAAACGTTCTTGGGTTGTTTAGATTTAGTATTGAGTATCAGCACAAAGCTCTTAAAGCTTTCTGCTTGCATGAGAAATCAGCAGATTCAGGTTTAACTTAAACATTAAAATCCAAGTTTACTAATTCTTGTAATGCTATTTGCAATTTGCGAAACTTGGATCTGTAGAAACATCTCTACTTGTTCACTGCTTAAATTGTATGTGATCCTGTTTGTACAAATCTTTGATCGATGGTACCATGGCTATTTAAATTTATTAAATGTGAAATGACTATGTTAGTATTGACTGTAGTCTTTACTCTCAAATCTTTATAAGCAGGTAGAGCTGTTTCATGAAAATGCAGCAGATGGATACCTGCCTTGAAGATTTGTTATTGTTGTGATTAATTCTTCTTCTTTGCATCTTTAGAATATAGAGTGTCTCATCACTACGCAAATTATTTTGCTTTATTGCTTTGTCTCTCATACTATGTAAATCCAAGAAGCCAAAGAAAGGTGGGCTCTTTTTTTTTGCCCTTTAGCTAGTTTGCATTTTACCAAGTTCCCACAGGGTGTCCTGTCTTCCAAGCCAAGTGATTCTGGAGATGTAAAATGTCTGTGACTCCAGAACTCTTGAGGGAAGATAACTGCAAAGTTGATATTAAGAAAACTATAGTTTGTGGGTGTGTTTTGTTTTTGTTTTTGGTTTTTGGGTTTTTGGGTTTTTTTTTGGTTTGTTTGTTTGTTTGTTTTTTAATTTGTAGTTGTGTGGATGTTGCTGTGGATGATTAGCATGAAGAAATGGTGCATCAGTTAGTGAATGTGTCAATGGCAATGATCATGGTGCATATATTTAAAACAGCAATGATTCAGAATGCTGATGATAACTGTCATGATACAGATTGAAAATGTAGAAGCACATGTTTTCTAGCCTTAGAAAAAGCAATTCTGTAATAATTTTGTAGTTAAAGCCTTAATTCACAAACACACTACAGATGGTTTCCTCCTATTGAAACAGGGCATAAAGTGATTAAATAGCTTGGTGTATTTTGTCCTGAGTAGTTTAATCCCAGATCTAGATATCTGTATCGTGGGATTATATGAATAGTCCAAATTGGCTGTTTTAAGTGAGGTTATGTTGCAAATAGAGACATTTTGAATAATTCCATGGCTGTAAATTGAGCTTATGTGAAAAGCTTTTGGAAGCTCTGGTGTTGGGGCTGGATGAGATTTTTCAACTGAAGATGGCTGGGACTGCCCTCAAGTGCACTCAAAGACCTTCCCTGTTTTGTTTTGTGTGTGGTTGGTTTGTTTTTGTGTGTGTGGTGGTGTTGTTTGTTTGTGGTTTTTTTTTTTTTTTAAACTGCTGTTCACTTAACAGCTTTCAAACCACCATTTGAGAAAATCTTTTTTAGATTGAGTTGGTTATTCTGTTTTCTTCATTTGTATGCTTTAAGCTAATGTGTATTGCAGCTTCCAATTATGTATCTTCTTGCCAGGACCAACCCTACTTCATTTTTACTGCAAAAGTGGGGAAGCCTGAAACTTTAAAGGTTGTAGGAAGTTTTTTGGTAACGGAGGGAAGGAAGTAGGTTAAATGAAGATGGTGGTAGGAAATGAGTGGAAGCCTCTATATTTGTCCTGTGGTTATCTACATTCCACCTTTCTCAAGACTATTAAGGAACCAGAATCAAGATTAGGACTTGTGGTTTCATGACTTCAGTATAGGATAGAGTGAGAAACAATTAAGGCAGTAAATAAATCTTGTTTTTACTTTCCATCAGCCGTATGGGTGTTCTAGTGAAGTATCTGGTGTGCCTTATCCCAACAATACTACTTATTAGTACTTTCCTAATGCCTGTGAAAAGACTATAAAGCTGGTTAAGGCTTTGTAAATCTCCACTACTTTGAAACCTTTGTGGCAAATGGAAAGAACATGACTTATTGATACTGTGTTGACATTGTCTATATTATTTGTTTGTCCAGATGTGGTGTGTGCTGCATCCTGCCAGGATCTTGTCTGATGGGTTTTGCTGTGTTTTGAGGCTCAGAACTAATTTTAAAGTGCTTGTAGTTAACATATTGGTATTTCTTTATACCTTATATGTAATTATGTTACAGAAGAAATTGTTGAACAGTGTGGGTGCTATATAGTGGTAAACAAGGATCTAAAATGTCTTCAAGTGTGAGACGTGTTTGGTTTCTTATGCTTTACTAACTCTTAGAATAGCTGGCTCTCCAAGGTGTCAGAAGGGGCAACAATGAAAAACTATAATTATTTCGAAAAGGATCTCTTCAAGTAATGGTCATAGTGGAGTAGTGAGAAGATTACATTGCCACTGTTCACACAATGCTTGCTTTATATAGAAACCAGCTTCGTGTTTTGGTACTGTCTTAGAGTTTAGGAGTGGAAATAAATCACTGTAGAATAAAATAGGTTGTTACATGAGGGCTGACCCACAGTAGCTAATGCTGTGCCTGCCCTGCCAATAACTGTTAGTTATCCCCTGTGTGCAGACTTTAGAGAGCTGGTAAGCATGTATTCTATGGATTCACTAGTGCCTAGGGATCCTCTGCAGTAGCAATGCTTTCCTTTTAATCTGAGGCCTTAGAAGACCCATATTTATTATATTCTGGCTGTGCTTCACTTTTTGTTAAATTGCATTCACCTAACTATTTAACAGCAAACCTAGGATTATAGGACTTTATTTTGAAGGTAGTGCATGAAAGTGTATGAAAACTATTGCAAGTAAAAATATTTTACAGTGAGTCTTCAGAAAATGCAAGAATGTTTCTTCTTGAACTTATTTTGAGGAAGAATTTATTGATCTTGCTGAATTTTTTTTCCATCTGATAGCATGACCACAACTGTCTCATCCATAAGGAGTTTTATATGCACAGCCTGAACGTGGTTTTTAAGAACTTGCATAGCAGGTTGCTTTGTGAGAAGCTATTGATTTGAATAACCAAGTGCTTAAAAAAATGTAATTGACATTAGCATTTGGCTGATCTTATGTAGCTTAACTTCCAGAATTCATGGTTTCCTTGCTTCATGAGCATGATGTATTTGAAGTTATGTGCTTTCTGTTTGCTTGCCTGAATTTGAACAGACTCAGCAAATCACAGCCCCATTAGCCTCTAGCATGTAGCTCTGTAATGCAACAAATGTGCCACGAGGTGGCTCACCAATATAGTGCCTCAGGCAGTTCTAAAAATTTTTTGGTTGACTTCACACCACAGTATTTCACGATAGTTTAACACTAATGTGAAAACACTTGTTATGCATAGTGCTGCAACCTGCTATCAGGTTTCGAGGAATACTTCACTGCGTCACTGTGTGCCCTGTGTTGCATAAGCATAGAGACACCAAGGTGTTCTCTACATGTTCTGTGTGCTATTACAGCAGATTTGTGTTTCAGTCACACTTTTTTGGAATTGATTCATCTGAAGTCAATTTGTCACTTACTTTTGAAGTTTTAATTGAAACTTTGTTCTTAAGACCTTCAAAGTAGGGGTTGGTTTAATGTTTGTAGGGAGAGAAAATGGAAATAGTACTTTAATGAAATGTGAACCTCTTTCCAAAATGTTGAAGTACAAATGACCATGCAGCTGCAGAAAGAAACATGATACTTGGGATCCTAATCTTCTTAATATGCCTGGGATGAAAAACTAGCTATAAAAGTGTCACCTTGTTTGAAATAAAAATGGGAAATTCTCAGAGAACAAGATGATCTTTCAGCCCACACAATTTCCAGTTTGACCAAGTGAAACTTATTTTTCCTTCTGGCTTGGATACCAATAGGAATGCTAGAACAAAAATTGCAATGGTGCCTGAGTTAGAATGGATGCAAGTTTATATCCTGTTGATAGCAGCTAATGCTTCCTAATGATGCTGGCATGGGGAGGTAGGTTTGCCACTGAGATAAGGAAGAGAGAATGCTGCAGATTCAGGAAAAACTGGATGTTTCCAGTATTAAGATGCATGTCTTATGGGTCTTCTGAAAATACAGAGTTGGCTGAGGAGTCCTGGGTTCTGTTACCTCACTCACTTCTCCATGTTGTCATGTCATCCTGTCAACACATAAGTAGTAACTATATCTGACTGTCAACCAACTGCTGATCTTTCTGGGACTGGGAATGCTGGCCAGAACAAGTCTGGCTGAAAGATACAGGTGTCATACAATTACCCCCTAATTCTTGAACTATTCTAGTTTGTTGTTTAGGCTTCAGAGCTGGTAGAAAATGAAACTAATGTTCTTCCTGTAGCTGTGGCAAATGACCAGTGTAATGAAGTGATTATATCTTATACTGACTGCCATATTAGGGGCTAAAACCTGTGCGATTAAAATCAGGAAGAAAAAAGGAACAGCAAAGGTATCTTAGATACTGAAAGTGCTGTGCTGTGATTCTAATATAACACGATGATGGACATGTTTCAGCAATCACATTGACATGACATGCTTTGAAGTAGTCAGAAACAAGTGCTTACTAATCTGTTTTAACTTCTGGAGTTTATCCAGCAGTAGTGAGAACTATTTTTGAACAGAAGTCTTTCTGCTGTAGTCAGAACTTAAGTAAGATGAAGATCACCCAATTCTTCTAGTTTAATTTTGCATCTGGAAATAAATAATTTTCAAACTATGGAAAGATTTAAAAGTTCTGGGAGATGCACAGCAGGTGGCAGAGCTCATGTAGCCCTGTACTAGCTTGCTGGCAGGTAGCTGCAGGACATTTAGCCCAGCAGCCCAGGGTTGTTCAGGACAGCCCTCCCTTGCAGAGCATGCTATGGTAGTCCTTCCTCCCACCAGTAAGGTTTTCTCCAGGGCAGTGCCTGTTTTTAAAGAATGGTTGTAGTGCCTCAGCCAAATGCAGGCTCTTACAAATTGCTCTGGCACTCTTGCTATTTGAATGCCCAAGAAACAGTGATTGGCCTGGGAACTGGAAGCTGACAGTAGTTTTATAGAACTGCAGCCCTTGGGGTAGAACTTGTTTGGTTAAATGTGGATGCTTGTCTGCCCTTCTAATGGGCTGTTAACACTGATCTCAAATAGCAGGTCCAGGATGCTTAGTGCTCCCTCTCTAAGCAGAGACAAAACCTGAATAAAGGAAATTTGATGAATACCAAATTGTACTACAACTGCTTGCTCATAGCTTTCTTCTGACATCTTCCTTTCTAAAATAGCAGTGTGTTCAGATTTGTTTGTTTTTTCTTTTGTGTTTGTGTTTTCTTTCACAGCCCTGTGCTCTTGAATCTCCTTTGCGTAGCATACCAACTGAAGGATCTTTGCTGGAAGCAGGACTGTTGTAAAGGAGAGGGGAAATGCTGTGTCTAGACTAAACCACAGCTCTTCCTCCTCTGACGTGGCCAGTTCTACCCAACCCAAGCCTTTAATGGAGGGTCTTGCAAGATGGTTAAAGGCTTAGGCTATTTTAGATGCTAACTCAGGATGCAGGCAAGGAAAGTCAGGTATTGTACTTGCCGTGATGTAACCCTATTTGTCCCACAGATGGGTGGGTCTTGTGTTACTTGCCCAGGATAGAGCAAAGTACAGGCTCTAATGGGGTTAAAGGGAAGCAGCCTCATGAACATAAATTTTCAAGCTTGGCCAGAAGATTCAGCTGAAACATATGAAAGGAAAATGGTTTTATATTTAAGTCTGATATGGTAGAAAGTGTTTCCTTCCCCACCCCTCCGATGTGAAATCTGTTCAGCTGAAAGTTGCTTGGCAATAATAATGGTTACACATCTGACAAGCCACAAATTGCTGTTTCTTCCTATTACAATACATAACAGTGAATTTTAGTACAGCTTTGCTGTATGTAATTGAAACTTAAAAGTCATTCTTCTCTTTTATACCCTTCCCTCCATTTTTCTTGTCTTGGTTAGCAGCCACTATGGCCCCTGCGCATACAGTCCTTGAACAGACCCCTGCTAGTCAGGTTACTTGAAATTCATCACAGGGCTGGATGAAAATGTTAATGATCTTAATGTACCTGTTTAATTCATCGATTTGCAGTGTATCAATATACTCCTTAATCACTGCTTGAAGACTTTAGGATTCAGAACAGATTTGGTCTTTGATACCAATAAGGAGACCAATTTTTTTTTAAGTGAACCAGTTTTTTTGAGAAAAAGTGTCAGAAACAAAACCTAAAATTTCAAATAACAAATAGTTTCAAGATATCTGACATATAAGCATACCAGAATATTCTGCTGAAGGCCACTGCTATCTCCAGGCAAAAGGCAATGTTGTTGTGGTGGCATTTTATATTGTACCTGCACCCTTTCCCTTACCAGGTAATATGCAAGCATCTACAGTGTTGCAGATTGAATGACCCAAAATTGGAGGCAGATACAACCCCTTATTAACTTGTTACTGGGGTAGACAGAAAATAATATTCCAATGACAAATTATGACTGAAAATATTTGTGCCATTTCAGGAGAAAGGCCCTGGATCAGTGAGAACAGAGTGTCTGTCTACTCTGGTGCCTTCATTCATTGTGCTTTAATTGCACGTGAAAACATGCTTTTATTGTCACATTTAAGCAAGATCTCTATCTATTTTTAGGATTTTTTTCTATATGTATGTCTGTAAAAGTTTGGGCATCTGCATACGTGCACTCTTTAGCTGTTTTTCTTCTGTGAAGGAAAAGCTTGAATGTATAGGGGCCAGGTGGTGGTAGGGTTTATATGGTGTGCCTAGTTTGTACACTAGTTCCTGGAATGAGAAAGGAAATGCTTGAAGTCTTCTGGCAATGTTATTTTAAAATTACTTCAGCTTTTTGCTTAACCTCAGAGCCTCATACTTGTGTTCTGTGTTATAACAGAAAAATTGCCTTGTTTTCTATTTTTTTAAGAGAAAATAGAAAATTCATCTCCTTTACAGATGCTGCTTAATCATGCTTTCCTCCTTGTTATGGAAACTCGAAATCTTTCACCTCTGGTGAAATCCCTTTTTTCTTTTTTCTTAGATTGAAGACCAAGAAAGGTGTCAGGACTGGCTAGAATCTGCTTTCTTCTAAAACTGAAACTTGTCCTATTTGGGTTTTAGTCTACTCTGTTAGATTTGACTTTTTTGTTGATCCTAATTAGCTTTCATATGTTCAAAGTCATGTAAGTGTGGTAAGTATATTCTGTTGCAGCTTCTACTCTGTCAGCTACAGGAGAACAAGACTTTTGGAAAAAAAAGGAAAAAAAAAAAAAAAGAGAGAGAAAGGAAAAACCGGTGTTGAAATGAGCCAGTATTAAAATGATGAGACTTGAAGCTGCGGAAAAAGCTGGAGTGAGGGAGAGAACAGGGATTCCCCTTCCCCTCCTACAAGGAAACATTCACTGTTTATTTAGTACTGAAGTTGTTTCTGATTTTGGGTAAGCAAGCTAACTGTAGTGTCCTGGTAGGAAAACCTAGCTGACTCTCATGTGTTCCTATTGTTTTGTATAACATTAACCTGTATCACCACTTCCATCACTGCTAAAAGTAGCAGATGTTTTTAGTTGTCGTGTGTTCCTGGGAGAGGTGGGGAGAAGAATCTAAAAGATGAGGCATATCACCTGGAGTACAAAGTCTCCTTATAAAGTAGTTTGTTTCCGTGTTCCCTGAGAAGTACTTATCACTGTATAAATATTTATGATGTATGATCTGAAATAACAGAGAGTTATATTGTGTTATAGCATCTTTTTCTGGCTAAAATGGTAGTCCACTGAAATAGTGCTCTTCTGCTTGTATGCATTGAAAAAGAAAATACAGAAGAGTGTTTGTGTCTGAAGGATCAGGTGGTTCTGCCTGGTCTCTAAAGACCTTGCTTCAAAATAATGATGCTATAGACATGAAGCAGTTAATCTTACAGGCAAAAAATGTTTTGCTTTACTGTTCCTCATTTTAAGGTACCCCAAAATATTAAAATATATGTGAAGTACAGATTCCTGTGCCAAGAACTAGAAGTTTTGGCCAGGGTGGGTTAGTTGTTTTTGTCTTGGTGGTGTTTTATTTTATTTTATTTTAAGGAAATGTTTAACATCGGATAACTTTTACTCCTTTTTCTTGTATGGAAAACCAATAGCCTGTAGTTATCTATTTCATTAAGTTTTGAGTCAGGCTCTGGGCAATAGCTGATGCCCTTACACATCTTGCATGTGACATTCCATTCACAAGTACTGTGGATCTTGGAGATTCTTTGTGCTATTACATTCTAGGATGAGAGGGTAAACAGTCTAACCTGGTTTTGGAGTAAATGATGAAAAATGATATAATTTTCTTCGACAGTTTACCTTTAAACCTGTAATCCTACTTGACTGAGTTTGAGTGAAAAAAACCCAAATCCTACTGATATCAGAGGATTGGCAGTTTACAACTTCTTCTTTTGATGTCAATGTGGACTTTTTGCTAGGATGGCTTTTTTTGTGTGCTTGAGACACGAAACAATATCAGATGGTCATTAATTTTGATGCGTCTACCTGAACTATTCCACTACAAAGAATTCTCATATATACCTAGAAAAGATGTGGCATCAAAAGGGCTTTAACAGGGATTGTGGCTGGTTCTCTAATTATTATATTTGTTTTATCAGAAGGCTGGTTAATACAACCAAATAGGATAGCTGTAGCTCATGCTGGAGTTTAAATCTCACTTTCTAAATTATACTTGAACATAAGTTATTATCTTTGGTCTGCCTTCTTGAAGGGCAGAGGAAGAGAAGAATGATCCTTTGTATACCTATATAGGTAATTATATATAAATGTCTTAAAATGCTGACAAAATGTTTTATAAGAACATCAGCTATCTGCCTGTAGTTTAATGGCTGGCTCTTCATCTCTTTTTAGTTTATGTTAGGAAAATTGAAGTGCTGAATGGTTCTGTAAAAGCAAGTATACTGTTTCTGTTGAAGGAGACAAGAAAAAACAAATCCTCTAATGCAATAATTAAGATGATATAACATGCAAATTATGTTGATAATAATATTGTGGCTAATAGGAAAGAAAAAGGAAGAACAGATATTATGATTTTTGCCTACTTAAAAAAGCACAAATCTTCATGTATACTAGATAAAAGTAACATGAAAAGGTAAATTTGATAGATGGTATTTGTATGGCCAACAAAGCAATCCCTGCAAACTTCTTTAACATTGTGGATTTTTTTTGTTGTGAAAAATTGATAACTTTATCAATTTAAAAAAAAAAAAGGGCAATTTCAAATTAATCTGTTAATAAGAGTAATTATGCTAAATAATGGTTGTGGCTTATATTTGATCCCTGTAACATTTTAGTTAGCAGGGTAATGATTAATTTGTTATAAGTCAGAAATACACTGTTCTGACCTGTGTGGGCCAGCCTGCTGATCAAGAGAATGATTCTAGTGCAAACATCAGAGGAGTACAGGCTTATTGTATACCACCAGTAAAAAACAAGGGCTTGAACTGTAGTAGAGTATTTTTTTTCCTGCCTGATATCGCTTTGGCATCCATGTTCGTCAGGCAGTAGCACATGCCGTTAGCACTTTGCACACTCCTTCGCATACTCTGTGTGATGCATGTACTCATGCATGGAGGAAATCACGGAAGGTCTGTCCTCACATGTGGCTGGTAAGGATGGGAAGTGGCTGCCACCATCTCTCTCCGAGAGCAGAAATGGGGGCTTGTTGCCTCTGGTGCCTGTGCACGGTTTGGCACCATGTGAGGAAGCTACTGTTGCGGCTGCAGCTCAAAGCAGTTCCTGAGCTGCAATAGCAGTACCTGAGGAAGCCAACATGAGGACCACCTGGGCTGCTGAGCAGAGGGATTTGTCAGCTGGGTGTTTGCAGGGAGGGCTTGGATTTCAGGTTTGCGAGAATAAGGAAAGTAACGGTGGCAACTGTGACAGCAGTGGAGGAGATCAAAAGGCTGATCCTGCAAACAAGTGGATGTACTTTCTCCTACCACAGTCTCCTGATGCACTTGGATGTCCCTAAAGAGCTCAAAGAAAATTAAGACCCCAAGCTGGGAAATGCTGCTGAAAATAGTGATGTTCAGACAGGATTTGATCTAAAATTAGCAGTTGCCTATGCTTGGTAAACTTGAAGAGCGAGAGGTCACATCTTGACCCTGGTAGTAGGCTGTAGTCCTGGGAACACCAAAGGTTCTTTGGGAGTAATCAGTGTGAAAAGGGCAGCCAGACTCAGGAGTAAGAATGGGTGAGAGTTGATTGATGGACCGTAATTTGAGAAAGAGATGGAGAGAACAGGCAAATTAATTTTAAACCCAAAGGAATTATGAAGCAGAAGACTGTAGACTGGAAGTGGTAGTCCTGGAAAAGATTGGTCTGGAATACTTATGAACTATTAAAAAAAGTTCTTGCTTACCAGAAACAAAGACAAATTGATGTAGACTTAGAGTAATTAGAATCCTAGAGACTTTCCATAAGGTTCAGGGGTGTTGAAGGCTAGAATAAAAGGGTCAAGATTGTTGTGCCTAATAGACAAGTTTTAAACTTGGAAACCAGAGTACAGTTTGGGGATGATACTCAACTGCACATTGGGCTGCTCAGGTGTAGTCCTCATCAGTAATCTTTCTCAAGGCAGTCCTTCAGTCCTGGAATGTCTTCTGGTGGTCACACACTGTAAAGCCTGTTAACCCAAATTTCTGAGACATGACCTTATCTTCAAAATGTTGCATAATCTTCACCTCCTCACAATTCATGCCTTAGCATGGCATGCAATGTTTGAATAAATTCAGATTCAACTGAAAGTACGTACTTAAGTTCTTTGAAGAAAGTTTTCAAAAAATGGCAAAAAGATTATAAAGAGTTCTGGGATGTGTTACTGATCTAGCTATAATTTTAAATATCCCACATTCATGAAACACATTCTGACTAGGGAAGGGTAGGAGTTAGAGGTTTGAGTGACTATAAAGTTCTCACAGGAACACTTGGTGGACATTCATGAGGACTGGAGAAGTTCTGTAATGACCTTCCGTAGGAATGAGAAGTAGTTATCTACTTTTCCTTAGCTGAAGCTACAGGGAAAGGATTTATTTTCTAATGCAGTACTAGAGAATGGTGTAATGTTGGGTGAGGTTTTCTGCTGCTGTTGATGAAACTTGTGGGGACCTGACTGAAGCTGTGAACAAGGTATAAGAGTTACATGGATGCTTTGGAAATAAGGATATTTTCCATGCAATTGGGTAGACAGACACCATAGCAGATTTTTTTTTTTTTTTCCAAAATATATTTTGTTTGATCTGTATTCTCCAAAATAAGCTGGGAAGTGATTCATTCAACATTGCCTGACACAGGGCCACAGCAATGTCCCTTCCAGACTTGTTCATCATGCAACGGCCTGCTATTTGAGGCAAGTTCAATCTCTGACCCATGTGGCTTCTTTCATTCCTTTCATGCAGCAACATGACTTCAGCTTCTTTAGAGTAGTCCTCTTTAATTTAGAAACAGAAATTCAAGGCGGCTTTCCCTAACATTCAGGTTTTCTAAGGACAGTCCTCTCCCAGAATTTCTTTAAAATTGCAGCCCATCTTCTGCTGATTTCTAAATTTCTAGCCAAGATTAGCCAGCCTCTGCTTTTTTGCTTTTTTTTTTTTTTTCCTTCTCTCTCTTTCTTTTTTGAGAAGTGGGTCAGATCCCCTGGTGCTCCTCTGGGTGTCTTGACTGTGTGCATTAATAGGTAGTGCTGATTTGAGTTTTATGTTGCTGGACTTCAGCCCATTCCTTTTTGAAGGGCCAACTCTTGAGCTGTGTGTGTATGTGTTGTAATTTTTCCTCCAGCCTGGGAGAGAAACTCCACTTGCATTATGACTTACAGGAAAGGGTCAACAGCATAGGATAAACTTATCTGCTTCCATCCCTCCCAAGTACCCATTCAGACTTTAAGGTGACTGTGTTTACCATGATGTCTGTCTTTGCCCATTGGTGCTGGATGAGAATTAGCAACTTCTTTCATAGTATCTTGAGTAGACCTGTTGCTGGGGCAGAAGTTTCTTGTTTCCTAATTTACATTCACAAACATGTCTGATTACTGAATGAGGTGGGGTGGGAGGGAAGGAAAACCAAAATACTTGCTTGTGGTCATAAACTCAAACAACCCTGCTTTATGTCTCTGTTTGCTGGTGTGTTTGGGCAGTGGTTCTCTCCTCCCTTCCTCCTGAACTGAGTCATTCCTAAGGCTTGTCACCTCACTGTGTGCCACACTGGAAACTGCCTCCTGAAAGGATGAGATGGAAAGTGTAACCTGCAGTAGAATTAAATGCTGTCAAGTAGCAAAGCTAGTTGTGTTTTTTCTAGAGTGTAATTACTGTAAACCTACTAAGTAAAGTTGAGAACGGTCCAGATTATTTTAGGAAGTCTCTTTACCTGTCAATTTTTTGTAAGGATTTGCTGTCTTATTTTCCTGAAGTCTCTACTGAACTACAAAATCTGATACTAACAGCTATGAGTCACTGAACAGTTGGTTGTTTCTGTTTTGGAGCATATGTGTAGGTTCTTAAACTCTGGTCACTTAAAAAAAGTGTGAAGTGTTTCATCCTTTGTATTTGGTATAGTAGACTTCTACAAATAAATGCTTTTAAGATGTTACTCACCTGCTGATGTAGTTGGGAATAGTAGTTCAGAAAATACTGTTCCCTGAAGACTCTTGTTACTGAATATGAATCTTTGTTTTGGTTGACTAGATGGGTGTTTCCTTATCTCCAACACCTCCAACTTAGTGAAAATTTAACTAATAATATTTATATTAGTCTTTTATCAAAATGTGGGATCAGCTTCAGAAACAATCCCTCTCTTTGCAAAACACGTTCTTTTATGTAGAGATAAAAAAAATTAATTTGGTACACATGTTTCTTTAGTAAGACTTAAGTTTCCTTATTAAATCTAACTTTTGGCCTTGTAAGGCATAGATACATTTAAATTTGCATGTAAAGCTGTGTCTACAATCTTCACTTACTCTTCTGGGAGCTATTTTCTGGAAGCTGACAATTATATATATATATTTTTAGTGTTCTTAGCAAACACCTTCAAAGCAGTCTGATAGTTTAGTTTAAATTTAATCATGATAAACGAGTAGTTCAGCAGATTAAGAGTTATGCCAGTGCTGGCTTCCTCTTCTGGTAGTCAAACAATGGCTACTGTGTGGGTTGTAGGTTTCTTTCTCCTCTCTTTTTATTGAAATTCCATTGGGGAGATACAGTTTATGCCATTCATAGAATAGTTAGAATGCTTGCTTAGGATCAGCAATGTGGAAGTAATTTGGAAGTTTATGTTCTCAAGGAGTTCAATAGTAAACTCATTGGAAGAAAAACTTTCTCCCTTCACCTTCCTCTTTACAGGATAGCCTGGCTTATTTCAACTAGTGAATGTTTTAATATTTAATACATCTCCATTAACTTCTAAGTGCAGAAAGCTTTACTCTGAAAATAACATTTTGAAACTGGCTGCAAAGCAAGCTTTAAGAAAAATAATCACTTTTGTGAAACCTTTTGAGTGGAAGTGGGCGTAAATTTATAGGAAGCCTCCTACCTGGATATAAACAGGTACTGTTCGTTGCTAATAAATAATTATGATAAGAAATTAATAAACTAATCAACTTTTCTGAACTCTGAAGTTTTTCAAGACATACCAAGCTTTGTCTGAAGGGAAGAAAAATCTAGAGGAAAAAGATTGGATAGTGTAAACACCTCCAGTATGTGAACCTTGGTGTTTTAAGGAGTCCCAGGAAAAAAAAAAAGGTAGGGAGGAATCAACTTTCTCCATAGTGAAACCTGAAGTTCCTTTGTAATGTCATTTGGTGCATGCGCGTTAGATAAATCAGTGCAATAGCCTGATATTCAGCTTCTGAAATAATTTATGGCAGGCCCTGTACAGTGTCTGAAACCAAAGAAAAAGTGGCAACTCTTCGCCACTGAAGCCTCAGAAGTTAAAATTGAAGGATAAAAATGTATTTTTGATTTAGCAGTCATTTGACCAGTTCAGGCTATTCACTCTTCCAACAATTAGCAAATGCCTTTCATTCTCTGTTTTGTTCTCAGGAGAATTTTTTGAGCACCCCTTCACTGGAAAACCATTTCCTTCTAGTATTTGTTTCTGCTGCAGTGCCTTTACATTTAAGCATAACTGTATCCTTCCCATCTAGTCCAGTAAGAAAGCCGAAATCTAGTAAAGTTTTAGCTTCCTCCCAGCTGTTGCTAGCTTTTCTTATTTTTACCCTCTGTTTTTCTTACTTGTCTTAACTTACCAAGTATCAGACTTGACATTGCCTTCCTATTTTTGTAACTTTCAAGTGCAGAGGAGGATCAGAGAACTGGTGTTTTCATGTTTGGCCTCACAGAGGACATGGAAGAAGGAGACTGAACTTATTCTGTGGTGCATGGTGTAAAAAAAGTACATATCTTTTTTCCCTCGCTATCCTGAGGACTTGATTTTGCATAGTCCCTGCATACACATACAATCTCAATTCCTCTTTCAGGATCTTCATTAGAATCTTTAGGACACATTGGCATACTTTATTTAGGACATCTGAACTCCAGTTTGTATGGTAACAATTTTTTCTCAGCAGTGAGTTCCTGTCATTTTTTCTTATTCCTTCCTTAGGATAGAAGGCAGGTTCTTTTTTTAGATTAGAAGCTGTCAAGCTCATATGATTATATGACCTAATATCATGGCAACTAATGACCAGAGAAAATAAAAGATACATTATTCTGTGGGTTATTGAGGGCTTTGGGCAATATCTTTTGTTGGTTGATTTTAAGATGCTTGGAGAAGATAGTCACTAATGTGAATTTGATGTTTACTTGCAACATACTTGAAAAAAATCCTATGCCATAAAATGTAGGTTCTGAATAATATATTTAGGGGACGAGTTACATCCCACCAAGATTGTCTAGGAAATCCATCTGTTGACTTCAGTGTTTATGGAACAGGACCCAATCTGACATAGGTTTTTTGATATCAAAATGAGCCTTTGTTTCAGCAAAGTAAGTCATAAAAGCAAAGTAGTAACTTAAGGCATGCTGTGTCTGAATCTCACTCATCAAGTAAAGTAAGTACCTTCCAACAATTTGGAAAATGAGAATCTTGACTGTATGTCTTGACTCACTTATATTTGCATTCAGAGGGGTATTAGAAAAACCTGTTTTAAGAAGGGGTAGGGGAAAATAAATGGTGGCTCAATTTCAGGTAGAACCAACCCCAAGTCAGTTGATCAAATTTTGAGTATTCCTATATTAGTGTTTTAACTTGTTCAGCCTGGAACTTATTAAGAATAAGAAAATCAACCATTTCTATTAATTTAATGTTCCTTAAATCTTCAGACTTTCATTCTGTAGTGAACTGCTTTCAGAACTCAGTATTTTTCTTCAGTTCTTTGCTATATCTTGTTCTCTAGGCTGCTATTAATGATGGCCAAGGGCAGATTTGTAAATGATGTTAACTTCCAAAGGACTTGTTTGATACCATAGGAATAATTGCTGCATCAGGGTATTATGCATGCTACACTGGCATGTGGCTAAGTCATAGAGCAAGTGATTCAATCACTTTTTTGAAAACACTGCACAAAGAAAGCAACTCTTGCCTAACAGGTAAACCTTATAGCATATGTTTCTAATAAAACCATTAACTTTTTTGCTCGCAACAAAACAATTGCTTTCATAGGTCCTTTTTATAAGAATCCTTTGCTTCCTAATAAGATATCAAACACTAAACAGGATTAGTTTGACATGTTTGTTGGAAAGCTTTTCTTAGGCTTTGTTTGAATTGTATTTTTCTGTTGTCTCCCTGTCTTTCTATTTGTCTCTACTCTGCCCTCGTGAGGCCACATCTGGAGTACTGCATCCATTTCTGGGATCCCCAGTTTAAGAAGTATAAGGAATTACTGGAAGGAGTCCAGCACAGGGCTACAAAGGTGATAAGAGGTCTGGAGTCTCTTCTTGTGAGGAGAAACTGCGAGAACTGGGTCTCTTCAGCCTGGAGAAGAGAAGGCTGAGAGGGGGCTCTTATTAATGCTTAGAAATATCTGAAGGTTGGATGTCAAGAAGGTGGGACCAGACTCCTTTCAGTGGTGCCCAATGATAGGATGAGGGACAACAGGCACAGACTGTAGCACAGGAGGTTCCATCTAAACATGAGGAGAAACTTTATTCTGAGGGTGCCAGAGCACTGGAACAGGCTGCCCAGAACGGGTGTGGAGTCTCCTTCTCTGGAGACATTCAAGGCCCACCTGGACACATTCCTGTGTGATCTGCTCTGGGTGAACCTGCTTTAGCAGGTGGGTTGGAATAGATGATCTCCAGGGGTCCCTTCCAACTCTAACCATTCTGTGATTCTGTGACTTTATTTAGGGTTAGGGGCCAAAAAAAGAGTCTGCAATGCAAATCTAATGATCAATAAACAGAATGTTGGTGGTTTGTGTTTGTTTGGTTTAGCATTGTAAAAATGACAGCTGAGTCAAACTGCTTATTTACTAGAGCTCAAAATAATTTTGCTCTGTTAAGCTTGAAGAGAGCAATTGGTATGATATGTACTCCATTAAAACCTCATTTTTCTTAAGGACAGATTGTCCAGTAAGTGGTATGTTAAATGAAAAACCACTGGTATTCCATAGGGTTTTCTTAATTGAAAACAAAAAAACTCAACAAAACCCCACCCAGTTACTACAACACCATCTCAACACCAGCCACCCATGACCACCACAACACCACCACCACCACTGCGACCACCACCAGCACACCAACAATGCCACAACATAACAACAATGAAAAAAAAACCCAAAATAAAAACAAAACCCCAACATGACCACTACAGACCAACACAACAGCAAAAAACACTAACCACCAAACCCAAACACCACAACAACACAACCCAACAACATGACAACACAGTAACAACAGACATGGTAACACAACAACACAGCACCACAACACAACATCACAATAATGCAAACCACCACCAACAAAATAACACAAAAACCCAACATCACAACAGTACAACAACAACAAAAAAAATACAAAGCCAACAAAACAACACAACAAAAAAACCACCACCATCACAAACCCACCAGAAAACAACAAAACACCACCACAGTAAAACAACGAAAGAACAACAAAGCACCACCAACAAAACAGCAATGTAACACTACTACCACAACAAAAAAAACCACAAAACACCACAATAACACAAACCCAACAGAACAACAATAAACAGCAACAAGCCATCAAGATAAAAACAGAACAACAATAAGACGACAACAACAAATAATAAACCACTAACAAAACCCCAAACAATAACAAAGCTTACCTTTTCCCGTGAGACACTAATCTATGCTGTCGGTCCGGGTTCAGGTAGGTTGAATTACAGTCAGTCTTCTGTTGGAACTGAGAAAATATGATTGAGTTGTTTACCAGGAACATGCAGAAGGAGTTGTGGACTCCTTGTTGCAAGCTGTCCACCCAACTTTTAATTACTGTCAGGGACAAGCTGAAGTTAATCTGTCCTTGGAACTGATCCAGCATTATCATTTCCTTTTTTGCCAAGTTAGCAAAGAGGTTTTGCACCAGGTTAGACCTCCCTCACTCCCTCAGTTTTCCTGTCTTGTACCATAATTGGAGCAGAATGGTATAGAGGTTTTCAGATCTCTTTTGTTGAACAAGTTTGATTTCTTTGTATTGATATACAAGCCAGCAGAGCTGAGCATTTAGGAAAGATATAAGCTTGCAGCAATGATAGTAAGTTTTCCTGTAGAAAATATTTCAGTTGGGGTGGGGGATGATGGAGTTAGTCCTCTTTCTCCAACAGCAGTTGCATTTTTTTATATTTGCAGGTATGAGAAGATGTCTACAAAAGAGTAGCTTAGCTAATGTAGTTTTTTAAAATTATTTTTATTTAAGTGTTAATTTACCGTTAAACCTTGACTTGCACATTGTTTTTCTGTAATTTCTAACTGAATGAATTATATTGTGCCAAAACCAAAGGCGTTACATCAAGTTCTAAGTGAACATTTTCAGTTTTAAGGACACATTAGTGAAGAATTGCTCTTTCTTATTGTCTAGTGATACATTTTCCAGCCCAGGCTCTGCCACTGGTGAAGGAAAGATGCTTAAAAAAAAAAAAAACAACAACCAAAAAAACAAAACAACAACAACAAAAACCCAAAAAACCAAAAAAAAAAAAAAAAAACAACAAACCCAACCAAACAAAAAAAACACAACAGCAAAACAAATGCCATTCACATGAAATAAGATATAGCTGCTCAATTAGCTGTAGATGAATCATCATTTTGGTGCGTTATTCCATTAATACCGAGTATAAAGATAGGAACTAACTGTAGCACAGTATGGGGGTGACTGGTTAAATTGGGATCTTGAAGAAAGTTTCTCTGCTTTCAAAATGGAGTGATGTGGCCTTCATATGCATCTTTTAAATGAGAACACCTACTTTTTAATGCAGTGGATTATCTGGGAAGCATTTTGGGGGTCTGTGATCTGACATTGGTTCTGAAGTCTGTCATGCTCTCCATGGCATGAGAGATAATCTTGTGTCAAGTCTATTCAAGTTTTAAAATAGAGTAAGGACTTCATATGCCTAGATGAAAGCCTGGCAGGAAGGTACCTGCAGCCTCTGCTATAGACGTGTTAAACTGTGCTGTGCTCTGCGTTTCCATCCCTGGATCTTGGTGATGTCCAGGTTAACCAAGGTTGTGTGCTCTGCCGTTCAGCTGCAAGTTGCAAGAAGTGGTGCTGGTATTTTAATTTTAGACTTTTTCAGAGGTGGAACCCTAGGTCTGTAGAAATAATTCAGCTTACCATAATACTGAAGAATCCAGTGTTATCCTAGAATTGCATTATATTTTGAAACATGAAGTTGATTGCTTTGTTCTGATTGGAGTATTGACATTCTGGGACTAAGTTTTGAAGTCTTTGGTCTGCCTGTTTAAGGCTAGGGGAAGAAGGAAGTAATGTCTTCAGGCTAACTAATATTGCTGGTGAGCATTGAAAAATTACTGGTTTTCAGACTGAAGGATTGTACTTGCGCTACACTTCATGGTTCTTAACTAGTTTGTGTGGCTTGGGGGTAAAAGCCTTTCTGTATGCTATTAAAAAACAAAACACAGGTTCCTATAACTTTTTCGTTCCACTGGTCTCTTTTCAGGTTGTGCTTTTCATAAGTATGAAGACATGTAACATTCAGAGACCCTACTGATTTATACCCTTCTGGAATACTGCAGTGTTTTAACTGTTTTTATTTGTTTAACAGCAACTGGGAAGGACAAAATACTTTTCTCGCACTTACATTCAGTTTGAAATGAAATGATAATTCAAAGACTAATAGTAACATACAAGCCCCTTCCTTCAAGCAACTAGGAGTATTCTTGATTAAACATTGCAGTAAATATTGAAAATGTGTTTAGCAGAGTTATATCGTGTATAGAATTTTCTGTAATAGTGATTGTGTTTGTGCATTTGTAGTTCATAGACTGGTAAAAACTTGGTTGTGGTTCTAGAGTTTGCGAGGCATAACTGAATTTAAAGCAGCTTGGATCATTTTCTTTCCCAAAACAGGAAATGTGTGGCTGGGCTTATATAGCCTTTTTCTTATTAAAGCCCTGCAAAGCATTTCCACGGGTCTGAAATTTTAAGGGGAGTTCAGGATAGTTATGTAAAAGATAATACATTCTAAACTTTCTCCCTCTATATTCTATTTTTCTTGTAAATTATGCAATGTAGTGAAAGTAAAATGGAACTCAATAGTTCGTACCATAACATTTTTTCCCCATAATTCACTAAAAAGTATTACATAACACTCTTTCTCTGTGAACACAAAATATGACACTACAAAGCTTGGTGAATGAGAACGATTCTAAGAATATGGCATCCCTGTTCTGCATCTAGCATACTCAAATTCTCTATTCCCAGTCCCGTTTTGGTAATAACATGTAGCATTTTTATGTGTGATATACTAGGCCCTTAACAAGTTTTACTGGCATAAGAAGTGTAGCATACAATGGCATATACAGCAGTAGAGCTATATAAATTCTTGCATGTTTATTTTAACCAAGTATTCCCAAGTCATGGATATTGACAATTTGCTCATAAGAGAGTTCAAAAAAAAGCTGCTTCTCTTAAGAAAGGGTGATGAAAACCCTCCAGAAATGTTGCAATAATCCTGTACAGGCTTGAACTACAGATGGAGAAAAGAGGTGGGAGGATTCGTTTAGACAGCAAGCTAAGTTTTTTAGCCCAGTTATTGTGTGTCTGATGATATCAAGAGGAAATAATTTCATGAAGGTGAAGGCCAGAGAAAGAAGTGATGAGATGCAATAGAAAGTCTTGCCAGCTGTTCTACAATGTACTCAAGGGTTGCTGACAGGGAAGCTGAAGGTTTCTTTCCGAGCCTTTTGGCTGATTTAGTACTGCTCCCTGACTCGGTTACCCCATAGGTCTGTCTTTGTTTCCACGCTCTATCTATAAAATATTATTAGTGTCAGTAAAATCATCTGTTAAAATTGAATTAATCAAAAATGCTCACACAAAACACTGTCAAGGGTCAGTTAGCTGAATAATCCTTGAATGAGCCATGGAGGGTGAATCCAATAGAGGCTGATAAGGTTTATATTACCTTAATAGCCTTTTCATTTTTTAGTGAAGCTTTTCTTCTGGATTTCAGCAAATCTATTAAATTCAAAATATATTGGTGCAGCCACTATACTGTTTTTAGCAATCTTAACATAGTGTGTTCCTTCTGATTTTCTGATTCTGTAAGAACATATCTGAATGTACCACTTATTATTATTTCTGCATTTAAAAAAACCAAAACAAAACAAAAAACCCAAACTTTCCTTCTTTCCCACTTCTAACAAAATTTCCCTAAGAGCTTCTGCTGGGACATGTGCTTGTATACATGTGCTAATCAGTCTTCATTCCTGAAACCTGTTTTCAGGAATGTTTGCATATACTGCTATAATATTTGAGCGTGTTTTATAAGCAAAGTTATGCATAATTTTTAATCTTATGCTTATGGCAAAAAGGAAGGCTTAAAACCAAATTTAAGTTGCTTGGGTAAGATCAAACACAGATCATGCCAGAGGCAAAAGTTGAGGCCCCATAGGGCTGTTCTTTGTGTGTTTTAAACTCAATGAACAGTGTAACTAAATCTTTACCTCTTTTTACAACATCTTCAGAGGTTTAGGTCTCTTCTGGAGAATGACACAAAAATTATGGAAATGACTTTACAATTTGGACTTTATCTGCATGGCATCAGCAAGAGTAATTTGTTATACTCAGCCTTGCTATGCATTAGAAATGGAAGAAAGAGGATTCCTTTTGGTATCTTGCACTACTAGTCTAGCCAGTTACATTGCAGATGCATTTTTATTAGGATTTCCCTCAAGCTGATAAATAAACATAGGCCAAAAGAGGTAAAGAACTGTCTTACAACAATGTTATTTACCTTGTTATTAACTTGTAAGACTTAAGGAAAGCATGATTACTTGTAGATTGTAAAACAGAGTGCACAAGTTACTAGTATACTGTTCATTTTTCGTTTAGACAGCTGAGACTGCCAGTCCCTGTGCTCCATCTTGGTTCCTGACCACCTTCCACAAAATGTCATTAGGACCAATGAGTTTCATCATGGTGAATTTCTGCCTATTTGATGTCAACTTAAATATAAAGGAAGTGACCATTTACAAATTACTAGCATTCAAGAAAGGGGGAAGGAAGCAGCATGACACTAATGCAGTCATTGGGATTCTGCATCAATGAACCATAAAATAACTAAGCTGTCAAGTGATATATTCCAGTGAGGAATATATCCATGTGTTTTTGTGTGTCTTTGAATGAAAACTGAATTGTTATAAATCAGAAGTGCATTTGACCCCATGCATGAAGTGTTTGTGCACAAATGATCCCTGATGCTGTTCAAGAGCTATTGCTCTGCCCAGCTATTGCGTTTATGTAAACAAACTACTAAGAAAACTTCTTATGCAAGATAACGTGAAATGCTTTTTACTGACTACATGCAAGCTTATTACATGTACCATGTGTCTATAAGCATCAGTGCACGGAAAAAAACACAGCTTGGCATCCTTGTAGAATGCAATGCAGTAAGAATGAGTAAATAGATATCTGCTACCAGTGTTTTTGGGGAAATACTTTCAATTTTTAGAAAAGTAGCAGAATAAAATTAAAATATGACAATAGTTGTGGGAAAACATAACATTCACTGTCTGAATAGAGCTGCACAACTCCTCTCACTGCAACTGGCTATTTTACCTTTCCTACATGTCAGCAGGAGAGTAGCAAGCTCAACCTTTGCTGGTCCCATCCCAGTAATTCTGGAGAAATTCTTCTGTTGTACTTCAGCAGGATGAGCATCCCTCCTTGCCCACCTGTCCTTGTAGTTGTACATTCCTGTGCTGGTTTGACTGAAAATGGGTTAATTTTCTTCATGGAATTAGAAACCTTTATTTTTCACATTATTGGACTTAGTTTGAGAACAAGAGATAACACTCCAGCACAGAGTTAATGTTTTTAATTGCTCTGGTCTGAGAGCCAAGGACACTCTGAGCACTCTGCCCACAGGTGTGAGGTAGTGAGGAAGTGGGGCATAGATGGGGCAGAGCTTGATTGACATCCAGACTAATCAATGAGAGTATTCCATCCCGTTAGCATCATGCTTCAGATTTAAGAGTGGGAGCTTCCGGTTTGCTCTTCCGTTATTTTTTTCGCTCTTTTTTGTTGGAGCTGGGGCAGTTTTTGGTGCGGGACATTTAGTCCAACTTTTGCCATTTTGCAGAGGCCTCTGAGCCTTTCTGCCTTTTTCCTCTTTTTTCACTGTTGGGGACCGGGTGCTGCTTTCCTGGGACTGACTTCTCAGTGTGTTCATGGGGAATTGCTTTCAGTATATTTTATTTCTATTTTATATATATATATATATACACACACACACTAGCAGTGTATTAGTATTTTGTTATCTTATTAAACTGTGTTTATCTTAGCTCAAGTTTCTCCCTTCCCTTTTGATTTTCTCCCCTGTTGGTGGGAATGGGGGAGGGAGTGAGTGAGCACCTATCATGGTTGTATTGCTAGCTTGGGTTAAACCACAACAACCCCTTCCCTGGGATCCCTGCTTTTTACCTTCTGATGCAATCTGTAGTCACAGAAGTATGCGTGTAATACCTGGAAATATTTTCTTTCAAGTTTGTACATCCCTTCATGTAATCCAATGTATTGAATAAAATAGAAATGTCTGGGAAAAAAAAGCAGAATATTCTCCCTGTGGAACTAGAACTATTATCTTCTTTAGAAACAAGCAAACTTTCTAAAAGATCTAGAAAAGTTCATATTGCCATCACAGGTCATCCAGACACGCACAGAGTGCTTGAATTGCAACATGTGGCTGACTGCTGTGTAGACATCCAGCCAAAAGGGGCAGTTTTGCACTTGCTTGCATCCTTCTAGCCTGTCAGTTTGCCAAGGTGTTTTTGGAGAAACAAAGCAATATTGACAAACAAGATGTGCAAACCTGAAGCCACAATTTTTAATTGGAATTCTGCTATGGAAGCAGCATGTGTGTAGCTGGAGGACTGCCTGCATCTACAGATGGTCTGTACACAGCAAATGGCATAGATGACTGTAGTACCAATCACAACCCTGAGTGAATGAGATGTAGTGCTGTGCCTCAGGCAGCACGACTGGCCTCTGAGATGGAGGGAAGGGGTGTAACTGTGACGCCTTGGATCCTGAAGGTGGAGTTTTAGCATCATCTCACAGCAATTTGTTGTAGGCTTCTTTCTGGGTTGCAATAAATCAAATAACTTCCTTCAAAATGCCTGTTGGTGCATTTAAGCAGAGTTCTCTGTGAGGTTAGAGTAGAATAGTTAAGCTAACTGTCTGGTGGCATACACCTACTGGTTGTCAGCATGTTCACCAGTACAAAAAACATTGACTAAAACCCTTGAGACATTGTTCAGTGTATTTCCAGATGCTCTAAACAAATGCAATCAGCCCCTGAAGACTGAGGATGCTTATCTAAAGGGTACCGTATATTATAATTTGATCAGGGCACAGGTCATATAATCAGGTTCCTAAGTAACAGTCCTATTATGATGCCTCTTCAAGCTTTCTAAATAATGGATAACCCTCAAAGGGAATAATGAGAGGAAAATGTGTGATGCCCCTTCTCTTGTAATGAGGCAAAAGGAAATGACAAATGGCTTGCCAGGTAGCTTAGTTGATACAGCGATAAAGAACTCTTTGAGGGCTGCTCAAATTCATTTTCCATGTGTGATGTAGCTCAGTATGGAAACTTCCTTCTTCTGTCTATGTCGAGCATATTGTAGTGATTCAATGCATAAATAAGGTTTGTAAGGTATATGGTGCAAGTTCTTGACTTATATCTGTTGTACTTATATGCTAGAGGTGTTGGCTTAGCCCACGCAAAAGCCAGATGACAGGTGAACCTGCAAATATGAAGCATGAAGACTATTCCGAATAGTCAGCTGCATGGTGAAGTTAATCTGTGATTCTTAATAGCGTTAAAAGGAGGACCCATGTACTTCATTTTAGGAACTGCTTTTTGTATACGCATATCTGATAATCCTCTCCTTGGGGGCTTAGTGTATTGCTCAAAGAAAACGGCTGTTTTGAATCCCCATGTTTCTGAAAATGAAATTGCTGTTATATTTACATTTGATGTTTAACAAAACCAAGAGTTCTCTTCCTGTGCCTGCTATGGAAGTTTGAAGTGTTTCTTAAAAAAGATAGGATGTTGTAATTTTTAAGTGGTAGTGATGTTTGTAATAAAAACTAGATACTATTTTCTTCAAATTTGCCTTTTTGCAAAAACTGCTGTTTGTTCAGTTGAAAGAGTACCCTCACGTCCCTTGGCAATTAAAGATTTTATAAATTTGAAATGACTAGGATTGTGAGACTGTGGTGTTTGGCTTTGGTAGGCTGTTATTAAGGTAACCAGGAATAAATGTAACAGAACAGTTTGCAAAGTGAGAGAGACAGGGAGGTTTCCATAGTATTTCCTGCGGTTCCAAGGGCACAAATCGATTCAAACGAACTGCAAAGAAACCTTGAGATTAGAGGAAATTACTATTAATACAGACAAAAATGACTAGAATGTGTCCTATGTACTCAGTTTCACCACAGCTTGTAAAGTTGGTTAAATTTAACTGGCTTCAGGTTTTATGCAACAGCAAATGAAAGAAGTTAAAGTAAGAAATGTTTGTGACAAGCTCTTTAAAGTAATTTGTTTTGATGTTTTTAAAGGCTTCTTTGTGAAAGTTTTAAATAGTTCTTCTGTTTTCAGAGATCAATGCAAAACTGCATAATTCATTGGAACAGAACTGATGTGGAAATATTTAAGCTATATGGTTGCTTTACCTTGATCTGTCTCTGTCCTAATCTTAATTAGGAAGCTGTTTATGAAAGCTAGCTAGCTGAAAGAATTCTTTTGATAACTGCGCTTGAGGGTAATACAAGGGGTTATTGCTAACTCAAACTGCAGGTGATTATTAATACTGTATGAATTGAAGGAATGGGTATTTTTCTGTCGGTTTTGTAGTAGTCGTCTATTCCAAATCCTGTTCCTGACAGATAGGATAAGCAAATGTGATTACTTGCCTTCCCTTTCTAGTTACCCTTAGACAAGAACCTTGGCAATCGATGAAACCGGGTGGATTTTTTTTTTCCCCTTTCAAAGCTGACGAGGGAAAGCTGTGAAGTTTGGTACACAAGGCATTGTACGGTATCTGTAAATATAAGGATGACCTTCTGCAACCTTCTCTGAAAAAACATTGCATCCTTTTGCTATCACCTAGATAATCCTTATCCTGCTTGGCTTCTTGCCACCAGGAAGCTCAGTCCATGTGGCATTGGAGCACTTGATTAGCAAGAGCAGCCACGTGGAACAGAGGTATTTGGTCCAATATCCGATTTCAGTCGATATATACTTAAATGTTTTGAACATGAGTGCATTTATTATGTACTTAAGCATCTTCACTAACAGTTGGTTTTGCTTACAGAGGAAGGTAGACACTGTCTGAATTAATAGTTCTGTTAATTCAATCAGGTTTTACCAAAGAGTCCATGCATTTAATTTATTTACAGTTATACTATAGAACATACATTGTGTATTTAAAAAAATAAATCCCAGATTGTAAAAAAAACCCATCCAAAAAAACCCACAAAACCCCCGCACTTTTGAAGCATATTTACTCTCGCTTAAAAATATGCAACAAAATGTAAAGCTGTTTCTTGGCATAAGAAAAACGTATTGCAAAACGTGGATTTCTGGCAAGAGTTATCTTTGGAAAAGTTTGGTAAAAGCATTGTATTAAAATCTTTGTAGACTGTGTGTCTTTGACTTTGCTAGCTGTTCCTCTAGATTTTTTTTTTTTTTTTGTGAGGACAGTGTTTTAGAAGGCATAGGAAGAACTCATCTGAAGTTTCCTATCATTTTGCTCTTTTTCAGCAAATTGACTTGTAGCTTTATGCATTTAGGACTCTAAAAACATAACATGCTTCTGTTACATGTGTGTAGATTGGGCATTAGGGAACAACTCTGAAGAGCTGTCCTGTTGTATTTCTCTCCTGTTACTCTTCTGTTAGTTTCTCCCAAACAAAAGATGATATAAATAGCCAAGTAAAGACAGTCATTTAAAATGTAACATTTTTGTCCAAGTATTGATATTCTTTCACAAGAGTTTAGCTTTGGGATTTCTGTGGGGGTTTTCTTACTTATTTTGAAACTTCAATTGGATATTTCCTTTCATATTTCATCGCAAAGTATCAGGAAGCTTATTGCTGTGATAGGGTTTTGGTGTTGTGGTTTGTGGGTTTTTCTGTTTGCTTCCTTTTTTTATAATTGGATCCCTGAAAAATCTATTTGTGCTTCAGTAAATGCCAGACCAGTAGAAACTGGGCTCCCACCATGCTGTCTGGGAGAGGCAATACCTGAGAGTAGTGATCTAGATCTTCAAAAATCTGTGAAATAAAGTGGTTTCTCTTATGGCTTGCAGACAATATCATTACAGGATAAGTGCTTTTCTTCCACCCAGGCAAATATTGCAAGACTGAGAGCTGATAAAGCTTTGATATACCAATCAAGCATTCTTGACTGCATTTTCAAATTTCTAACCATGCAAACATTTTTAAAAATAAAAGTTGTCTTACCGCATGTTGCTTCTCAACTCCAGTTGGAACAGCTTGCTTTCTGGTTGTGTGTTTCTTTGTAAACAAATAGTATTTCGGACTAAATTGCTACGTCAGTATGTAAATTTGAGTACAAAAGAATTAATTAAAAACCTTTTTCCCTGTCTACACTCATTTACCTCCCCTTCATTAGACTTTAGTCTCATGCAAGCAAGATAGCAAGTGTGATGTTTATTTTGCTTTCTCTCAAGTAACTGACTTTACACCCTGTTAGGAAACAACATCTTGGGCTAAACCTAAAGTAACAAACTTAGACAGTGCATAGCAGGGTAGGAAGTGCTGAACATGAGTGTGAGTGGCTGGCACTACAATGATTGAAAGCAGCTTTAACCTCATCAGCAGTTCTATATGGAAGTGAGGTGGGTCCATTATTTCTGGTAGGATGTGTGTTGAGCTATGGTCATAAGTTCAGCTGGCCACCCCAGTTACAGTACTGGTCATCTTACTGCTTTTGTTTTGGGTTTCCTCTGTAGGATGTTAAAGGTAAAGATGGCATGCTAAGATTTCATATTTTCTTCCTGGTGTCACTTTACACAATTACTAATATGTCTTACACATAACAGGCACTGTATTTTTCCAAAACCATTTCTGGGCTTTAAGGTTTTTTACTGTGACAACTCTGAACTTTCAAATTTTGAGGTCAAAATTGCTCTTTCGCGAGAGTGTCCTGCAGCTTAGTCCTCTGCAACCAGGTTCTGAATGTTTGAGTTTGCACTGCCTAGTATTTGGGGTTAGTTTGCATTTGTTGCAGATTGAGGGGTTTCCCCCTGAGTGAGTTGCAGTGGTGTTAGTTCGTTGATGTGTTGGTCTGAGTACTCAAGGATGGGCATGTCTAAAATGCTCACAGATGCTGATGATTGGAGCTGCTGTTATTATTTTGGAAAGGTGAAAGGACGCCTGATACCAATAGCTTTTTGAAAGCAGGAGGAAACAGGGATGGGCAAAACAATCATCTTGTGGGTTTTAAAACTGTTATGGATTTCCCATTACAAACACTGTAAGTAGAGGTTTTAGTTTTCTTGTGGACTGTTGTCCATAGCATTTCCATTTCCTTGTTTATAGAGACATTCCTCTGACCCCTGTGGTTTCATCAGTAAAAAAGAAAAATATAGCTAAGTCTCTCTCAAATTCAGAGTTCACAACTGGTTTGTTTTATATTAGTATACTTCAGACATTCATATTTGAAGAAAAAAGTCATGTATTATAGGTTACAACATCAATTCAGAAAAAGATTGTTCTTTAAAATCTTCAAAAACTCTCTACTGATACATTTCCTCCTTACAAAAACAGTTCTTTGGACACATCTGAAAACCAGTAGTTATTTTGAGTGTCCGAATGTTTGAGCACAAATCCTGAGAGTTTAAGGGCATTATTTTTTTTTTTTTTTTTTCTGTAAAATCGAGCACCTGATTGTCATCACTGGGAAATTTGTGGTAAGCATAGTTGGAATTAACACAGTAAGTGTCACAGGTTCCTGCAATCAGGAAAAACCCTTAGTAAACTCAGTTTGATGATGTCACTTGTTTTTCCCAAGCTGAGATTTTTTTTTTTTTTTGGGGGGGGGGGCAGGGATAGAGGGGGTGTTGTGTGTGTAATAGACACAAGCTGTTTTATTATTTTAGAATATCATGTGTTTTAGGCTTAAGATTTTTCTAATTTTAAGTATCAACACTAAAAAAATCAGCAGCATTGCATGGACATACCTTGCTGTTTTTGACTAAAATTAAGCAAAAGCTCCTAACTGGTTGCCTCTCCTAATGGTAAGGAGCAAATTTGAATTATGCGCGTTTATTCTATTTCTGTTGGTTTAGAGATTTGTCCTTTAGCTGAAGTGTCTGTGCTGATGTTCACAGAATAGCTTTAAATATTGATGATGAGAATTATGTTGTTTTGGGAGAACATAACTGGAGGAAGAAAAACTTGTTGCTCTTGTCCATAACTGCAGTTGCAGCTCTTAATATAACTTAATAGTTTACCACTGGAATAGTGTGCGAGGTCAGATGGAGCACAGATTAGGAAATAACAGGGTGATTCACTTTTCCAAAGCAACTGCTCTTTTACTTTTAAAAAAGCTCTTAATTGCAAAAAAGAACTGTGTAATGTAATTAGAAAGTTGTTGTTGTTGCTAATGATAACTTTTCCTCCTGATTGTTTTCTGTTGTACTACAGTTAAAGCATTACAAAACCCCTTCAAATAAGTGGGTAATGTTTTAAAACAAAGAAAGATATATATATTATTTTTTTACGTTTATTGCCTTTTGACTTTTGACTGCAGGAACAAAAGGACACTTGTTTTCCTATTCTAACTTGGCCAGAATACAAATCAAAATAGCAAAATAACCAGTGCATTTGGAGGGTGGCAGCTTTAATAAATCAGTAAAATACTTCAGAGTTCATAATTCTTCCTTTTCTCAGTATGGAGAATTTTTTATGGACAATTTAATGCTTTACCTCAAGTATTGCCTTGAAGACTTGAGACAAAGTGCAGCACTGTTCTGTTTATAGTAGCTGCAAAAAATTACTGATTTCCTCTGTAAATCACTGGAAATGATTAGAAGTATGCATTTTTCAGCAAAAATAACATTACACTGTATTATTCTCTTGAATTTTTTTTTTTTGAAGGAAGGAAGGTTATTTTGCAGTGCTACAAACAAATGAATAGTTGTTATTATTAATTGTTATTAAAATCAGAGTGGCATGTGTACCCAGCTCCAAAGGATCTGTCACCGTACTCCAGCTTAGTGTGTTACTGAAATAGCGTTAGCTTGTAGCTATGCAAAAGCTTAATATTTGATGAATCAACAGCTTATTGTGCAAGGCTACTAGTGGCACTAGTTCTGCTTATTTTAACAGTATTTTAATGGATGTATAGATTATTCATTCAAGCAAGGCTAAAGGAAAATAGTGATAATGTGCTGTTGGTGATGTTAATGCAGAAAGATCCCTTTAGAAATGAAAAACATGTCCGATGGCTGAATGTGTTCCTCTTCTCTCCACACACCATCCCCCAAACAGGTTAGTTGTACCGATCGAAATTTAACTTCAGCAGAGTGCACAGCTATAGTTTGTAGTTCAAAAGGAATTCAGAACTGCTGTGAATTACCTTGATAATTGACACCATCTATAAACTTCCGTGAACTCATATTTGTGGTATTGTTCCTAAGGACATGGCACTAGCTTTACTTGATTTTGAATGTTCTAAGTATAATCAGCTTTGGTCTTCCATGTAATATTTGGAGAATTATGGCACTTTTTTCCAAAGGAATAGTGAAGTCTGAAAACTTGGTATTTGTGACACACAAGAATACAGAGCAGAACTATTAGCATGTAGCAAATGGACAGACATTTCATCATACACACCAATCATAAAAATATAGAAAACCAACGCCTCCCTCAAACAGGGTATCTGATGGTGGATGTTTTGCATTTTTATGTTCTCAGGTTTTATTGCTAACCCATTTCTGAATGGGCAGGTAGGAGGAGTATGGGACATGGCACAGTAGTCAGACCATCTCTGCTGCTTTGTTATTTGATGAAGTGGTGGCTTTTGAGGGACCGTGTTTCTTGTGGCTAGGAGTCAGCTTTGGCATTCTGATTGATATTAGCAGCTCCATTGTTTCAGAAATTAGAGAGCTGGGCTGTTGGTGGACAGTTTCTTTAGTGATCTTGCAACAGAATTTCTCACCGTCCTTTGCAAGGCTTTGGGATTTCCTGACATTGCGTGTTTATAGGGAATTTCATTTTTACCACCATGCTTTGGGGTAGTTTCTTCTGAAATGTTTGTTTTCCCCTGTAATGGAAGCACTTTCTGCTCTGTGTTAGTCTTCATACAATCACATCACTTGTGTTAGGTCTACAATTACGTTCCGTCTCCTGGAGTTCTAGAAATAGTAGTAAAAAGAACCCTATTCCTTCTCCGCTTGGTCTCTTTTTCCCTTGTTTTTTCATCCAGTACTTTCTTCTACTCCTCTTTATTAACAGAAAGAAGCTGTGGCGAGGAGGGAGTCCTTTAGATTATGAATGCTCAGGTGGGACATAATCTAGTTCTTGAATCTAGGACCTCTGTGGAAGGATGTTGGAACTGGCCGTATCATAGGAAGAGGATGAAGACGTCCTGCATTTGTGGTTGCTTTTATAGCCTTCTCTGCATGTGTCAATATAAATCCAAAACTAGTCCATTGCAAATGGAATTTCCTTGTGTAGAACAGTTCAAAATAAATGAGATTTGGATTATTAGACAGTCTATTTCACTGGTTTTGGTTTTCTGTGTAAATCATCTGATTCTTTGTTTATGGATCAAGTCAAACTTGATTTTTTCTTTTTGTTCTAGGTGTTTGTGGCAATGTACTGACTAGCTCTTGCTTGTGTCTCAATTTCACTCTGTTGGAAAAGGTTTTCTTTGATAGTGTGTCAGAGCTTATTTAAGTTCTTGACATTAACTACTATATTAAATATAAAATATTGCATCCTAAAGTTGTCTCACTCTAGTTTATGAGGTTGTTTTCTTTTGTCTGGGAATTTTACAGACATATTGTAAGGCAGCTGCAGTTGGAAACCTGCTGCTGTGTCTTGGAAGCCAGCTGAAGTATCATTCTTCCTATGTGCTTTCAGAGTACTTTTTGGCTGAAGATAGCATGGTGATTCTTCAAGTCTGATATATCAGCATGTGCTGATGAGGAACTGTTTTAACTGAGGTGGCTTATTTAATCATTCTTGTTAAACTTTTTACTGTTGAAGCTGATCTGACATATCTATGCAGAGCCAGGTCTCATTGCAATCCTACTTAAAGGCAGTTTATAGGCTATTTTCTTTCAATACTAGTGTTTTGGCCACAGACAAAGGGACCTACTTCTGTCTTGTGAGGTTTTGTTGATTTGTTATAACCTGAATAGCAGCATCTGGGTGCTGTACCCTAGCTAAAATAAGGTCTCAAATGTGACAGCTCTTCTAAAGTAGCATATTTCACAGTGGAGGGAACACAGTAACCAAGCACTCTAATCTTTATAGACTGTGGTTTTTCAGCTTGCTTTTGTGGTTGACTTTGGGGAGTAGGGCACCTGTAACTACCTCAATGATCAGACTGGGCTCTGGGCATAGTAATGCCTACCTGGTCGCATGTGCTCACCACCACCTAAGCTAGTATTGGTTGTTTTTCAGTATTAAGGAGAACATGATTTAGACTGATAGTCTTCGAGTACAGCACTCAGTGAAATGGGATCGAGGTGACTCTAAACATTTCTTATGAAAGGGGAGACCCTGCCTCCCAATCTCCAGTTTTGTGGATGGGACCAACTCATGCACTTCGTGCTGGTCCATTCCTACTCAGATGCAAACCAAGAATGATTTGGATATGGTTGGCAGCAAAATCTACTAACCCTAACAAAAACTGAGATTTGTTGCTAATCACCCAGTTCCTCTAATATTCCTTTCCTGATTCAATGATTCCTGAATCGTGAAAGCTCTGTTTATAGCATAAATGGAAATCAATAGCTTTGATAATAGAATTTATATTCGTAATGCAATCTCCTATGGATAAATGTTTAAATCACATAATAGCACTTAATATTCTTTACTACTTGACCTAATTAGATAGAGATGGAAACTGTACTATCCTTGCAAGCTGCAAACTCTTTGACACTCTGATTGCTGTTCTGATTGCTGTTTGCATTGACAGCTGCTGCACTGAAAAGGAAGGGAAACGTGAAACCTGGAGGCCGTTTGTGATACAGTATCACAGTGCAGGACAGCATGAATCTGCATTGTGTGTGATTACCAGACAGTAAATCAGCTATGCTGTGTTAGAGCCAGAAACCAGTAGCTTTTGCACTTGCTGCCTGTTTCCCACTCATTGTAAAGCCCTGCCCTATCACTTGATAGACCTGGAAAGGAAGTGCAGAGGAAGCGAGTGCCACTGCTGGTTTGAAATGTTCCAGGGCGACTGGAAAGTTTGAGCAAAGGCCTGGGTGAGAAGAACAAGACCTTATTGACAGGGTTCAATCCCAGTCAAGTCTGTTTCGCATCAACTTCATAAGTAACCACAGCCTTTCTTTTTTTCATCTCCTTTACACTCTGTGGGTCTCCCATATTTATTTATTTATTGATTTTTGTGGACTGAGCAACCAGGGACAATTGGGAAGTTTTCTTTCCTCTGATCCATCTCTGCTAAATCCTGGAGGAATTACAAATGAAAATGATGACCACTACCTTAAAGGTAGTTGTCATCCTCGGCTTTGCCCCCATGTTTCTCCAGAGCTTACATTGCATATTCTTTGAATTTCTGCTTTTGATAGTCTTGTTCTTTTCATTTGACGTGAAGAAATACATACCGTTCCAGTGATCCCATAGCACACGTGGTTTGTCGTGTTCCACATCATCTGGTGTCATGGACCGATGGCTGTTGCATTATGGCACTGTAAAGTTATGTGAAAACACACTTATACATGTAGTGGGAGAAGTATGTAAGCTAAGACTTTCTTTCTTGGTTTCAAGCTCTTCTAGGCTGTGTAAGACTTTATGAAATATCCATACCCTGAAGTCATGAATTTTTTTTCTAATGCTGCAGTTTTAAACATCCAGCAACATGTCCCTCGTACGCTCACACCGTGTCATTTTGCACAGACTTGCGCATGATTTTGCCATCAATGCAGTAAGTGGTCTCCACTGGCAGTCCTGCTGCTCTAGGGCCTCCTAGTGCGTTCTGATTTTTTTCTCCTTAGGCTGTCTGAGACAAGAAAAGCTCATTTGATCTGAGTTGAGAGAGGTTTTTCTTTGGAGAAACATTCTTTTAAAAACAGGACCGAAGAGACGTCTGTTTAGTTTTGCACTTATGTGTTCTCTGGCCATGATCACAGCAGAGGAGAACCACATAACAGAGGTGTCATCTCATATTTTTATGGTCTTTCTGTAGCAAGTCAATTGACTCTGGTAAAGTACTCTGCCATATTAAAGGAACAACCAGTTCAAAAATATCAGTTAAAATATGCAGACTCTTTGGGCATTGATAATATTCACTGAATTCATAACTGAGCATAATTCTGGAGGGGTAAATTTTGTTCTGTTTGTGATTGTGTGTACACACTTATAAGGATAATATAACTTATTGTATTTGATAATCCTGTCAATAGTGATGCTTGGAAAATCATCTAACTTCAGAAAAACATGTACTAGTCTGTATTTTGAAGTATTGGCTTTTTGAGAGCTTAATCATTGAAGTTTTATTAGGGTTGAAAAGGAAGGAAGGAAAAAAACACCACACACACACACAAACAAGCAAACAAAAAAAATTAAACTCTCAATCCTCAAGGATATATAACATGTAAAAATGGCTCATATTTTGTAGTATAAATATAGGGATGTTTTTGAAAACTCAATTGGTCAGGCAGGCAGAATTACTGCTGGCTTCGGAAGGCTAGTGGAAGGACTGCACGTGCAAGGGAGATGTGAGTGTGACACAGTGCTACAGAGGCACATTGGTTTGCAGAGTATGCCAAGCTTGCACCAGTTTTTCTAGAATGTTTTTCCTTCCCTGTCTCCAAAATAGTTCAGATTCAATAACTGTGGTTAGGATATTTTGGAATGAGGTCCCGAGGCACTTTATAATGGAACTTGGGAAGAAATTCAAGAGACGATAGTTCTCAACCAGAATTTGTAAGCAAGTTATATTAAAATATACTGCTTCTCAATCTAAAATCAACTAAAAAGCATCTATAGTATTTTTAGGTCAGTGTACAAATCTGGAGAAATCAAAGTATATGCTTGTTACCTGGTAAGCTCACTGCAAATTTTTCTTCTTCCCTTTTTGAGACCTTAACCAGTTCAAATCTCCCAGGCCCCTTCACTGTGTTTCTAACACATTTTCCTATATCTTACTCTTCCCAGGATGGATCGTACTTGGCTGAGTTCCTGCTGGAAAAAGGCTATGAGGTGAGTGACTTGGTGACTGGCTGCAGGCTGATGGAGCCATTTGGATGCTGCAGCTCCGGCTTCCTCTGCTTCTGTCCTTCTCTGTGTATGTTTTCCACTCCAGCCCTAGATAACAAATCAAAACTTCAGAGAGGAATGTGCAACATGGCCTGTAATCGTGCCAGCTTATTGTACTATTTATCATCTAACGTCCACTGGTGGATTCCCTCTTCTCCTCAGGGTATAGCTCCGTTGCATGTTTCCCGCCAACTCAGATAAGCAGTGACCTGTGTGAGCCAAAACTGTAAGGAATTAGGGAATAATTTATGATGCAATGTACCACATAGAGGAATAAGATTCTCTTGTTTGTTCTCTTTCCCCTTCTCTCTCTCCACACTAAAGGCTCCTTTATTTTGGCAGTTATACTTCAGCAATGAAAACCTTGCATTTTGCTTTCTCTGTTTGAAAAAACAAAACAAAACAAAAACAAAAAACAAACAAACAGAAGGGCCCAACACAAAACCTCAAACCCCAAAATATACCCCTTCTCTTGGATTAATTATATTCTTTTCATTTACCTTTTCATTAAAATAAAGGGAGTCTGATTCCTTACTTCTTGCTGCATAATTTTCCCTGGCATTTTCATGTTTTTGCGGCCCGGCAAAACAACAATCACATTATTATGGTATGATTTGGTGGTTTTGAACTGTTTTGGGCATATATGTGAAAATGTTTGCCTTCTCAGTCATGAAAGATGCTTCCAAAATGTGTGATAATGGAAGGAAAGGGGCGGTCAAATTAATCTTCCCACACTGTAGTATTTTCTGGGTTTTTAGTGAAAGCTAATGCTTGTTCTAATATTGGATTTTATCACTTCTGTTGTAATACTGCTTCATAGGTTAGTGAGAAGTCTTTTCTCAGCCAGTCTGTGCTTTCCATGCTTTTGCACATGGTTAATCTTGTCTTGCTTATTCCATCCTTTCTCCTGCTTTGTTGATTGATCTACTTATTGGTGTTGTTTTCTGAGTGTTGTAAATGGATTATTTTTACTATTTCTCCATTCCATTTGGGGAAGAGAGATATCATTGTGTTAGCTTCTGCTACTATTAAGGCAAAAACACATGCTCTCTCCCAGTCCACAATGAAAGTGGGAACTGCTAACCGCATTTAAAATGAAATATAGCCATTTCCACAATAGAAAGGTTGCAATAATTGGGTAGAGGGTTTTTTATTCTGTTCCTCAACTCTCCACCTATTAGTTGAAATTCTTTCCTATGTTCCCAGTTAGAAACCTGTCTCTGAATAACTGAACACAGGGCTACACAAGATAACTCATTGCCTTCCTAACTAAGGTGTTTCATTGTACTTTTTAAAAAAAATTTCAATCTATTTAAAGATCAAGCCCTATTGTGAAAAATCCACTGATCTTACATTCTTAACTAGATTAACCAGTCTGCACACATTTTGGCTTGTCACAAAGTTTGCATTTCACCTGTCCCCTGCAGACAAAGGTACCTTTCATCAAGTTTTTTATGGTAACATTGCTGTCATGGATTAAGCATTTGGCAGGTTTTCTTTCTCTTGTGTGTGCACACCAGAAAAAAAGAGTGGGAGAAAGAAAAGGAAAAAAAATAAATAAATAAAAAGAAGCTGGGTTTGCATGTTTTGTTGTTATTGCTGGATGCTGGATTTGTTTGTTTGCTGAAACTTTTTGAAGGCCTGGGGTGAGTGCATTTATCACACCTCATTAGTCAAATGGTATCACAGCCATTCAGCTGACACAAAGGTCTTGCAAGCACCATCTTTCATCAAGCTTCAAGCTGGCAAGATTCAACTTATTGGTCAATCATTTGTGTGAACTTGAATTTCAGCATGACTTCATTCAGAGATAGATAATTGAGAGCTCAAGAAGTCTCTCATCAGGATGCTAAGCTAAAATATCTAATTATGCTAGAAGAGTTGCAGAGCACTTCAGTTAGCTTCCTTAGGATAATCTGATGCTTTAAAACTGCAAAAACTAATTTTTCCTCTGCAAAACAGATGTTCATTTGAGTACTCAAAAATATTTCCAGCATCTTTTCAAAAGTGGTTATGGAAGTCTCTTTTTGTGAAGTGTTTCTCTGTAAACCTTATGCCCGTTTCATTTATCCTCACATTCTCTAAGTAATTATTTTTACAGGGCTTTTAATGCATAACTTTGAGAATTTATCTTCATAAAATCATTATTTGATGGAAATTTCTTTTGGAAGGCAATGTTTCTCAGTTCCCCATTGATCCTCAAAATGCAAATATTTTATTCAGCTTTGGAGAGTTTAGCCTTTGGATTTTCAAACAAAGTACATGGTAAGCCTGTTGTGTGACTGGGATGGAGGGAAATTATTGTCATAAATTTGACTTGGAAGTTGGGAAGATGAAGCTATTCAACTATTATTAGAGATCTTGCCACCAAATTTTCATTCTTAAAGCAGCAAACTGGTCTCACTGTGGTTGTCCATACCTTTTTACTCAGTTAAGTTTCAGACTTAAGATGGAACTAGAAGTGATTTCTGTGTCAATATCTATAGCTTGTGATATGTGTAAATGAAAAATCCCCAAACAAAACCAAACCAAAACAGAACCCCAAACCCTCTCTTTTCCTGCTGATATATTCTTGCAGGTAGCAGTGAACATGAAGTGAGAGTGAAGGGATGGCCCAACCCAAGCAAGTGTAGAACGCATTAAAGTGTAAAGCATCACTTCCAGATATAAAGGGCAGGGAGAAGTAGAGGACAGTCAAGTGCTGAAGCTTGGTTTCACTTGTGCAATCACAACTTCTGTATCTGGCAACCTAAGCTAACGTGAATTTTGGCAGAATGCATGGGGATATCTTACATGAGGAGGAAACGGGATCAGTGTTGGAACAATTTCTCTAATGTACTAGACACAAATAGACTTTTCTTTAACGTTAGTCAGAACTAGTGGGGTTTTTTTCAACACCTTTTTTATTGCGGCTGGTTAAAGGAAATTCTCAACCTGTGTTTCAGCCTTAGGTTTGCTTGCGTGTCTCATAACTCACCAGAGAACACTGACTCATGAAGTCCACAAAACAGCACTGACTGTTCTGGCTGTTCTTCCAACACTCCAAAAAGTGAATAACAGCTGTTTTCTAAAATATCTTTGGGCTTTGCAGCTCCTACCGCTCCTTTCCCCATCTTGTCTTTTCCTTCCCATCTCTCCTCTCACTCTTTCCTTTCTCTAGCCCAGTCTCCTGCTGCTGCTTTTTCCATGCCCATCATTTCTGGCTCCGGAAAGACTTATCTGCAACCAGGGAGAAGGGGTTATCTTGGGATTTACATATTACTTCTCCAACTCCAGTAATACTGGCAAGTCTCACTCACTAGGAGATGATGCTCTAGGGCAATTCAGTGTTTTCTGTGTTGTATGTGATACTTGGACTCCTAGTGGTGTCAACAAGGGAGAAGGTGAAACCACTCGAGGGTACTAAAATAAATAAGACAACATCAGAGCTCATCTCCAAGGTATTCTGTTACGATTTGGATAAATGTCTTCTTTTAGGAACAGAGACAAGCTCTAATCTGACATAAGGGTTAGGCCCATGTATCTGAAAACAGTGACAATGATAATGAACGCTTTCCTCTTAACGTTTACCACTTTCATCTTGTGTTTTTCCTTGTTCAATCTCCAGGTGCATGGCATTGTTCGTCGGTCTAGTTCTTTTAATACAGGCCGGATTGAACATCTCTATAAGAACCCACAGGCTCACATTGAAGGAAGTAAGACTTTTCTTCTATATTTATCTTTTTTTTTTCCTTTAGTTTGTGGTATATGTTTGGTGGAGAAAGGTCACCAGGACCAAAAAGCCAATCTCAGTTTCCTCAACCTAAATGTTGTTAATATGTAGTTATTTTTAAGCTCTGCTTGACTTAGGGTTAGTTATTTAAAACCAACAAACAAAAAACCTTGATAGATAACCTTGCCTTTTTTTCTGCTTGTGTTAGCTAGCTGCTCTGTCTCATAAAGAAAAGTGATAATTTTTCTCTGAAAATGTGACGCAAAGTATAGATACTCTTGTGTGTGAGTGAGTTACCAAGAGGGGAAAATATGGAAGGGGTCCAGGAAGGTGCTTTCTGTTGTGTAGAAATGCTGACACAGTTTACATGTAGCTAGGCAGTAGCCATTAGAAAGTGGCTGGACCTGTAAAAAGCTCTGTGAGGCTGAAAACACTGAGATATCAGAATAGTGAAGTGTGGGGTTTTTTTTGAGGCAGTTATCTTAAGCACTCCACTTCTGTTTCCTTATGAGCTTCTTAGTGCCTGATGGAGGTGAAGGTTTGAGGACAGCCTGTATGACAGCACGAATTAGACATGATCAGTTCTTACTGATGACAGAATGAATGTTTGGATCTTCTGAATTTCTGGACCCAAGGAAACTACCACCTGTTTTTCCTGAAGGAAAGGCATTGCTCTTGGAAATTTGCGGTGTTCTCTGTTATTGATGATAATTTGGAAAGCTGAAATTATTACCTTTAGTGTACACCTTGCAAAAATTGTTGGAGTATTTTGCCTTAAAGAAGGTTAACTAGTCACTTAATGAGAAGTTCCAGTTCAGCAGAAGGACTGAATGTTTTGACAACCATATAGTTTTCTATACTATGCGTATTGTGTGAAGTTGTACAAACTGACGCTGTCCTAAATAGTCTGATTTAAGGTATTGTTAACACTAAATAACTCCATGCCTTAAATAAATTTCATGTTTTTCGAAGTCTGCTTGCCACTATTGTTAAACAGAGCCTAATTTTATCCAATTGTAGTGTATAATGCAACTTTTAGATCTCATTTGATCTTTGCCTGTAATTAAAAAAAAAAATTCTGACATGACTTCAGTGGTATTTGATGTGAGTAGTTGCTGCTTTCTGTACATTGCTCCTTAAAATATCTGGTTGAGAGAGGGGTTAAATTGAATAAAATATCTTCATGAAGAATATTGAAACCTGTGCTTCTGTCAAGGACAATATAAGAACTGTGATTTCCTTGAGTTACGTTCATGGCTCACAAGGTGAAATGAAGCAAAAGAATTCAAACAGGAAACTATGTGTTGTGAGGACCACCTTGTGAATATGAAAAATTATATGAGAAGACAATGTAGATTGCAATAAATATGTGTATGAACATATAAGGAAAGGAATGGAAGATAGGAACAAGAAAACAGACCTGAAATATTTTCCCCACTTGTAATCTCATTTTCCTTTAACTGAGGAATGCAACCATATGAATGGGAGGAGAAGGAAGAATTGGACCAGGAATCTCAGGAAAGGCTGCTCCATGGAAACTGTTTGGAAACAATGAGTTTCCAGGCAGTACTGAAGGAAGCAAAGAAGCAATAGTGGTCGATGTGAGCAAACCTTAATTTTCTCTTTGCCCTGTGTGTTCTTCCCATGAGTAAGTGATTACATGTTGCAAGATGATGATCTTCATAGACAGTGAACCTTTTTTAAAAAAAAGTGTAGTGAGAACAAGAAAGAAAACAAGGTGTTTCCTGAAGAAAGCCTTCCATCTATTGCTTGCTAATGAGGTTTTTAGTTTGCATGATATTACTAAAGCACAAAGATTTTCATGTTTAATCTCTGTTTATAAAACTTTGCACCAAACAAGCCCCATTTCTAGTGACCATTTCTATTACTCTTGAAAGACCTTTTCTTCATGGGTCATCAAATGGACAACACTTCATGCCCTTCTCATGTTCAAAAAAATTATTTGGGCAAGAAGCTTTGAAGTCTTGATGGTAGACCAAAATGGCATTCCCTTTTGGGAGCTTTAAACTTAAGATACTCATGGGAGGGTATCTCTGCCCAGCTCAGCCCAGCCCACCTTCCCCTGGGAAGCTCTGAGCCTGATGTCTTGGCTTGGGGATAGTGGCAGAACTGAATGTCTTTGGTGTAGAAAGAAGGATCCTGGCTATGGCACCTCTTTCCTGCTCATCTGCTTCTTAGGCTGGAGAGGAACCAGCTGCTCTTTCAGACCCTACAACCCCTACAGAGTTGCTGCCACCTGGTCCTACTCTTGTAACAGTGTCCTCTGCTCCATCCTCTCTGAAAGGCTGGCTCAGCTGGCAGGGAGATTTTGTTTAACTCACAGCCAAGGTAAGCAGAGGAAGAAGAGGGCCTCCTGTTTCCCTGGAGAAGCATTCTTTTCCAGTACAGAAATACCCTTTGAGTTCTTTCCCACTCCCACCAGCCCACAGAGTTGTCCTGAAAAAGGTGGTAAATGCCATCAAAGAAACTGGTTATATGGTGCTTGCTTGTGGTCTCTATTTAGTGTTGCAAGGAAAAGGCAGCAGTTTTGAGGGTGGTCTGGACATCAGCAGTTTCGAGGATTGCAGCTTAACACCAATATCTAAATATTTTTATCCTATAGCTGTTTGGGATCTTGTACTTGCTGTGGCCCACACTAGTTGCATGAACTGCGTTTCATTTGGGAAGCAGGACGGTTGCATTCCCCACAAGTGAAAATGTGGTGGTGTTCTGACACAGCCTGTATAGAACTGGTGGCAGGAATTAAGGCAGCCCGCACCATGGATACTTGATGTATATGCACAAAAAGTGTGATAACCTGCTTGCCATAGCTCACATTAAATTGCAGTTTTCTTTTGGAAAAAAAAAAAACAAAAACAAACAAAACCCACATCAATTACGATTCCCTTATCTGTTAGCCACAGCTTCAACTGGGTCTCTTCAGAGCTGTCCTTTTCAAGCACTGTGGATGTAAAAGCACATTTCAAGAAGATACTGTGACCTGCGGGGCTATACCACTTTATCACCCTGAAGAGCTTCAAGTACCTGTTGAATAGGAATGTGAAAGTTGAACACCTGAGAACTGTGTGATCATCTGTTGCTTCCATGCTGCCCTAAACTGTTCAAACAAACAAACAAATACAGAGCAACTCAAACAAAAACAAAGTCCAGATATCTCTACAGTGTTTAAAAAAATGTGGTGTGTATTCATATGGTAGTCTCTTGTAATAAACCTTGTATTTCTTGGCTTCAGAATTCGAAAAAAGGAAAAGCTATTTGGTTTTATCTGTAGATAATACAGCCCTCCCCCAAAGTGGTAACCATTGTCAAATGGGAAGACTGCTAAACTCTACTGAAATAGGAATTTCTTCTTTTCCTGGAGATAGGACAATATAAACATAAATTTATTAAGGTCAAAATCATCAAATTAGAGTCTATATAGATATGGCAAGTAAATGTAAACAGCTATTTCATCAATAATTATAACAAGATTATTCTTTTTATTGAATAGATATGTAAATAGCAGTGTGTTGGTGTGACTTTTTTTTTTTTTTAAGTAAGGGGAAAATGAAACCTGTTTTATCACAATTAATTTCACTTCTGGCATGACTTCTTGACAAGTCAGGGTCTGAAACCAAAGACAAGTTGATAAGCTATTGCAGCCTGCTCTTTTAATTTTGACAGGAGCTCATCTCATGCTCTTACCTAGATTTTCATGCGGAAATTAGAAAGTAAATCAGTCAGGAAAAGACAAGTAACAGCTGCGTGTCTGATGTATCTAACCACATCTGAGATTTTGGTGTGTAACTGTCAATGAAGCATGCTTCATTGTCAGTTACAGTGTTCTCTGAAATTCCTTTCCAGTGTGTATCTATATATTTCAAATGAAAAACATTACAGTACAATAGACTGCATGTATTAATAATGTTACCTAAATGTTCATCTTGTAGATACCTTAGGGATTTTTGTTGTGTTGTGAAATTACTCTGAGGAGCTTAAACATGGAACATTTTGGGAAGGAGGAGAAAGCTATCAATGTATGCTGAAGAAGTTATTAGAAACCTTTGTGTGTGAAAGATTGGAAGCCTAAACTAAAATAAAACAATTTTTGTGGCTGAAATTCTGATGTTGATCTAATTTATACAATGTGGGTTACTGAAATGCAAACTATCAAACAAATTACATAAATGTTTCTAAGTAGATCAGGTTATTGATAAGAGAATCAGAAATTCTCCTGCAGGGAAATATATTTTGTGCTTAAAGCAAGGTGGGGAGAGGTGGGGAGGAAGAAAAGAAAAACAACAAAACCCAACAACAACACACAAGCAAAACCTTGTTCAACCAGTGATGTCTTAACTTTTTCCAATAAATATTAACTTAGATTTTAAGCTTGGAATAGGATTCGGACCAGGAATGCCACATTGTTCTGGAACTAAAATATATTAACTCTGTGTTCTTCAACTCTGAAGACATGAAGCTGCACTATGGTGATCTCACGGACAGCACCTGCCTGGTGAAGATCATTAATGAAGTCAAACCCACTGAGATATACAACCTGGGAGCACAGAGCCATGTCAAGGTGAGTAGCTTCTAGCACAGAGAATTGTGAATGTGCATTGGTGGTGGTCTTCTGCTTGGATTGTTTCAGACTGCAGCAGTTATAGCTGTTTTAAGAACTGCTAATTTTGACAGGTAAACACCGCCTTAAATCAAGATAGTTGTATTTGCTGTGGTGCAGAATTACTGCATGAGTCTTGCTACTGAATATTTACTCAGATGTCAGAATAATGAGGTTAAATTGTCATTATCAACAGAACTTGCTGGTTTAGAAATCTGCTTTTTCTACCATGTGAAACAACTTTTGCTGCACTTTGCTGCTGATCAGTCCTATTGGCAGAGTTATACAGTGTTGTTGAGCCAAATGGTGCTTAAACCCACATTACCCTGTTTGCATTATAACCAGTATACGTATTTAAGAGCATCACTTCCAGAAAGGCTTCACCTATACCAGTTTTCATGCAGGTGATATTCTTTGAAGGATTGACTTAAAAATAGAGAAAACAGCTTTGCTACTACCTACAGTATTGTAACATTTCTGGAGTTTTTGGTTGGAAAAATCGTTGTAGAAACTGAAACAAAAAGGACTTGTTGAAGATGAGTAGCTTCACCCTGGCAAGTACTGCTGCATCATAAGCAAAGAATATAGATAGCAGAGCAAATAACTTTAATTCATGTTTTACATTTTTTATGTTATATTGCTCTACAATGGAAAAGCTTGTTTTGCTAACAGGTGAGCTCTATTTGCTTGTAAAAACTTCATTCATACTTCATTTTGTGATTATAAACTGAAACTGATGGCCAAGTAGCAAATTGTCATTGAAAGAAATTGTTTGTCAGCCGTATGCTTTGCCCTTTTTTTGTAGAATGTGAAAGTATTCTTAAGTGGTAATATTCTTTGGGCTCTCTTGAAGAGAGAACGGAAGGAGCATTTAAGTCTCGTGAAAGTCAGCCTTTCTGCAAAAAGCAATGTGTTGCTCCCATCAACCCTTAAGCCTTAGCAAGAGGAAATAATGTAGAAAGACTGCAGTTATTGCCAAGAAAACCAGCAGAATATAGAGATGAAAGGAGAATAATCTTTCCTTTAAATTGGTTTTGTGATTGAATTATCCAGTTTGCTCTGTGCTAACCGTGGGGCTGGTTGGGTTTATTAGCTCAGGTACAGCAGTATAGGAACAAGGCTACATGAGTCCAAGGGCAGCTTAAGTGATGGTGTGCAGAGTGAAACCTGAGCCAGCAAACCTTGCTGAGTATTTACAGTCCACAGTTAGATATTCTAGCATTGCATTTGTTGGACTAGTGCCTTGGATAACAATCTCCAGTGAAATTACTTGTGTCCCTTGGGTGGTGTTAGCATGGTACTAACAGAGTAGTCCCAAACTATCCCCTTGTGGCTGCTGTAGCTGCCAACAGCTCAAGTTACAGTGCTGGGAAGGTGTGAAAGGGGACAATGGTGATGCTGCTATAGGATCTTACATGACGCTGCCATGGGCTCTGGGAAAGCTCAAGTATCTTGCTGCATGAACATTTTGAGCCAATTCAGATCTGGACCCAAGTCTTGGCCTTTGGATATCTAATGTGTTGCAGCACAATTAGGAGACATCAAAATGGCTCTTAAATGCCAGGCTGAATGCAGCAGGCCAATATTTAGGCAATGTTAAGAAATCCTACTAGAAGTCTAGATGGACTTCTGCTTATTATGCTTCCTAGCATCTCCAGTAATACTTCTGTTGTTGTAGTTGAGGAGAGAACTTAGGCACCCCAAGTCTGTTGACTGAGGTGTTCGGGGGACTTGACTGCAGGATTTATAGGACTTAAAAGCTGTCCAACAGTGCTTGCCATTTTAAAACAGTTCCCAGTGTTAGAAGAGGGAGTAGAACTAGGCCACCTGTTAGGGGTGAATGTCTTTACCAGACACCTGAACAACTCTTACCATTAAACTCTAGTTATATAAACTTACTGGTTTTGCCTGTGTGCCTCATGTTTGGGGAAGGAGGGAGAAAGACTTCTAATCTTAGCTTGCTTCACATTCTGGTGACTTTGAACAAGTTACATCTTTGGTATTTTTTGGTGGTGTTTGTATTGGCTTGTGTTTGTGCAGAAGAAAGTTTTCTATCACTCTTGCTTCCAGTTAGTTTATGTGAGCTGTGCTGAAATGAAGGAAAATAAAATAATAGGAAGTTGGTCTGGTTTCCTGTAGGAAACCAATGGAGATGAAATTGGTTCTTGGAATGAACCCACAGTAGTCTGGGAAATACTGTCAGAGAAGACGTTTTTCTGAATCATAAATAGTGAGGGCTATGACTCATAAAGTAGGTCACTGAGAGGCTGATCTGATCTTGTACATGGGAGAAAGTGAGAGAAGACTGAAACTTGCTCCTTATTAAAAACAGTACACTTAACAGAATTATATCATCGGTAGGAACAAATTATCCAGTGTGCGTTCCTGTCTGTTTTGGTGAGAAATGGGGATTAGCTTTCAGCACTGTAGCTTCTCCATTGAATGTTCAGAAAATAGTAGCACATTCACTTCATAGTTACTAAGTAAACAGTTTAGCCTCATGTTTTCTAACCAGTCTTTAAACGACCTGCTTTGGCTTTTGATGCTTTAGGAATCTGATGTGATGACCATGATTTGTTTTTGTTTAATTAGGTTTCATGGGAGTGATTATTTACAATATATTGATTCTAAATAGTAATAATCTATTGTGTACAGGTAGCATGCAGATGGATTAATCTGAATTATGTTAACCATAGCTATATACTTATATCCCTCTGTCTGTTGGATGTCTTGAAAATCAGTTATCCAAATAGTAAGTTGACCAAAATTCTATAAATGTCTCTTCTTTCACAGTGTTTCAGCAGATGCGCACACAAAGATATGAACCTGGAACTATTTTTTTTCTGAAGTGATCTCATCAGTATTTGATGGTGCTGTAAGATTTTTTGTTGTTGTTGTTTGAGTTGTATTGAACTGAGTTGAATTTTTTTTTTTTAGATTTCTGAAGCAAAAAGGCAGTGTAACCTTAGTAAACTTGCTTACAGCACTTGAAACTTCTGTTGCGCTAAGCAGTTAAATGTAGGACTGAAAAAATGGCTCCAGTTTTATGGCTATTGTCGTGTTATTAAATGGCCAAGTCAAATTTGGCCATGGTGCAGATAGCCACAGTTGCTCAGTTTACTACTTTAAATTGTATTGGGTAGTAGAAGGTTATTTTGTCTACTTACTATTGGCATTTGTTGTCAGAAATTTTATAGCAAATGTGTTTTATGAGATACAAAAATAATGGGTTGACTTTTCTGTGTTCCTTTCATATGTAACATGGATGTATTATTGTACAGTAAGATCTTACTTGCATGTAACTACATTTTAAAAAGCCAGTAAATGCTTGCTATCTTTTTTCACCTTGCCAGATGTGTACAGGTTTGGTGTGTGATGGGGGTTTTTGTTTGTTTATTTGGGTTTGTTTGTTTGTTCTTTAGTTTAGGGGATATTAAGGTTCTATTTAGTTTCAGTTCCTTGCAGACATATGGGTACTTGGAGTCATGCAAGAATTCATTTTAAGAAGCAAGCACTACACTCTTAGCTGAAAGGTGAAATGTAAAAATCAGCATATAAACCCTCACCTGAGTAAGGATCTCTTTACACTTGTCTATTGAATTCAGCTTTATCTCTAGATCCTCCCTTTTACCTTCTTTTTGTGCTCTCCAACGAGAAGGCCTCAGTCTTGCAAGGCCTTTAGTCTCCTCTTTCCCCATGCTGGCAAAATTAAATAACTTACTCATTTCTGATTATTCTGTGTCTTTATCTGTATCAAATACTTACTCCTAATGGTTGTGAACCAAACATGTGGTGAACTACTAATTGATTTCAACCACATGCCTGTTGATGTGATTGTGTTTTCATGCTGCATGGAGGGTGAAGTGGCAGCAGGGACGATTTAAAAAAAAAAAAAAAAAAGATAGTGACAGGGTCTTCAGAGCCCAGAGAAAAAAATTACAACTTATTTAAAAACCTGTGCTCACCTGTATCTCTGCTGCACCCTGAAGTAGTTATAGCTTGCATACTGGGTGGTGAGAAAGTGGTATTGTTGTGGGGAGGGGAAACTTGAAAAAGTTTACATCGTATAATTTTATAGAGCCACAGAATGGCTGAAGGTTGGAAGGGACCTCTGGAGACTGTCTAGTTCAACCCCCTTACTCAAAGTAGAGTCAGGTAGAGCAGGTTGCAAAGGACCATGTCCAGTCAAGTTTTGAGTAGGATGGAAACTCCACAAACTCTCTGAGCACCCTTTTCCCTCACCTGTGCAGTTCCATCACTATCGCAGTAAAAAGCGAACACCCACCACCACTAAACTTTTGTATTTTTAACTGCCATTTCCTGTATTTCAATTTGTGCCCATTGTCTCACCTCCTATCACTCAATACCACTAAGAGTCTGTCTCAATCACCTTTACTCTTCCAGCCACCCGTCAGCTATTTTTATACACATCAGTCAGATCCCCCTCTGAGTGTTCTTTCAGGCTAAGCAAATCCAGCTCTCTAAGCCTCTCCTCATATGAGAGATGTTCCAGTCTTTCAGCTCTTTGTGGCCCTTTGAGTATAGGATTGGTTCCCTTGACCTTCTGGTGACACATTATAATGCAGCTAAAGATGATCTTGGCTTTCTTAGCTGGCTCATGGTTAACTTGGTGTCTAACAGGACACCCAGGCCTTTTTCTGCCAAGGCTCCTTCCCAGCTCATCAGCCCCCAGCATGTCTTGGTGTATGGGGTCATTCATTTGGAGCTCTATGATTTCATACTTCTATTTGTTGAACTTGTACCTGTGGTTACTGTGGGGGGAGATGGTGCTGTGCAACTTAAAGGTGAGGAAGGCAGTGTTTGGGACATGGGCATGCAAGCTGGTATCCTTCTGTTTAGGACATGAGTGAATCAAATAACTAAAAGTATCTATTGCTGACTTTCTCCTGTTACAGGGGCAGTGCCCTTCCCTCATCCCATTTCTATCCATGCAGTTAGTATAGCAGAAAGTCTTCTATGAGAAAGTCTGTGTAGGCAAGAGTAGTGTCAGTATGAGGTGGTCTCATATGAAGAAAATGCTTCCAGTGCATGTATCCAGTAAGTACTTGACTATGAGGAAAGTCAAGGCACAAGCTTAAATAACTTGTCTCAGAAGTAAGTCAGAACTGAGAACTGAAATCTCCTGATAGTTGAGTTCCAGGTTCCTTTCAAGGTCCATCATCATGGTATTCAATAACCAGGTTGGGATGCACCCTCCTTACAGAACAGCTCTCTCTCAGGATCCTTACCTTGAAAAACTTTAATTTGGTTTGGCTTATCTTTGACCACCTCAATAACATTGAAGTAAATAGCTTCTAGTGATTGTTGCCATTGCCTGTTGGGTAGATTAGTTCTGAAAATAGTTATTTTGTGCTGGAGACATGTTTTGGTGTTGTAGTTCATGTGTTAGACAGGAAGGTTCCCCACTAGTTTGTAGAGCGGATTTTTTTACCACACATAAATACCAATCAGTAATCTTAATGATGCTACTTATATGCTTTTGTGCTAGCTGCGTACTTACCCATTTTGGTTCTGATCCTGCCATGCTTCCTCATGGCAAAAATAGTTTTTTCTTAATTTGATACAATCTTGCTTATATGAAACTGCAGGCTAAATAATTCAAGGAATTAATTAAGAAGTTTTCCCACTGTTTCATTAGTGACAACGCTTAGAATTGTGCATTAGAGCTTGCATAATATATATTATGTACTGTACCTTGTGGTTCTTGTAATTCCATATGCATTGTGGTGCTGTTATATTATGGCACAGGTTTTAAGCTTGTTATGAATGGAACAAAACCTCACAACTGAGAAAATTAATGGATTTTTTTGTGTGTGTGTTTAAAACAAGCAGTTTGACTGTTCAGTGTAAGAAGATCTAGTTTAATTAATTGTAAAGAATATTAGCAGCACTGTTGTAGAGATGTAGTAAGACGTATTCACAGGCAAAAATAAGCCTAACAGACCTTAATTTTATGGAGTTAAAGAATTTTATAATTATGTTTTATAGAATATTTTATTGTCTCAAGATTATATCAAACTACTTCTAATTTAGCATGCATGGTAGTTCCTTTTATTACCCAAAAAGTGATTTTTCCATAACTGATTTGTGCTAGAGTAAGACTATAAATATAGAACCTACTGCTCCGAGGTACCTCTGGTTAGTGTGGAATCCCTGCATGGGCCTGTGGTACCATTTACTGTGGTGTGCTTGGGTACCTGTCTGTCTCCTGTCATCAGTTTACTGGTGGTGGAAGCTTGTAACACCAGCCTCATGAACATACTTTCAGTAGAAAACTGTCATGCAATCCAGCAAATTATGTATTTACTCAGTGTTTTACACAATGGGGTCTTGGTCCTTAGTGCCCAGGGCAATTAGGGTCTCTGTTGTAATTACAAAGGAGTAAAAAATTAACTGGGCTACTTTCTGTCCTTCAGAATGCTTTACTGCTTTTGCTCATGCTGTTATCATCCAGAGTATGATCCTGTAAGGTACTGAACAGTCTTAATGTAACTTGGCAGACCCTTTAGCTGCTTTAACTTCAGACTTTTGGAGTTGCTCGGATGCTTTCCTGGGTTTTGTGCAGGATGCTGTGTCCTTGTGGGATGGAGTGCACCAGAGGGCAGAATAAGCCTCTCAAGTATTTCTTTCAAATGCTTGTATGTGTTGTTCTGCTGTGTGTGGCTTAAACTCTTTAAGTAAACTACCGAAAGCCCAATTGCTTAAAAGGAATTAGTGAATTATTCTTGGCATTATTCTGGGCATTTTTTTTTTTAACATAATTAAACAGTTTTTGTGTGTGGCTTAGAAAGAAAGGTAATTCCAGTAATAGCTAGCAATTGGAATTTCATATGTCTCTTCACTTGGTCCACTAAATATTTATGGCAACTTTACACGATCTATGTAATTGCAGCTTGTATTGTCAGACTAAATAGATTTAAAACCAAGTGTTACTAAGGAAGTGCAACTATTAATTTTATTAAGCAGATTAACTTTAATAGCTAAATATATGTACTATGGCTGCCATGTTATGAATACATAAAAAGAACAATGCAATAATGCACTCAGCGGTACAAGTATGTATTAGCAAATACAGGCTTTAACAAATTGCTGCCCAAACCAAGTACTATTTATGTCAATACCAATGAGAAAATGAAAGTATTATGTTTATGGGTGTGTTCTAACAGCAAAGAAGATCTCTCATGACTTCTGCTGCAGGCTGGTATTGCCTCTGTGCCCTCCTATTCCACCTGTCTCAATTTCTTTTTACCTGCTGCCTCCCTCTCTCAACAAAGCCTCTTCTTTTCTCCATACCCTTATTCTGAAGTAGGGTATTTTTTCTCCCTCTGTAGAAAAATACGCAAGAGTTTGTATGCTTTTTGGTATTTATAGTTTGTGTGAAAGACTTGCTATATATTTGCTTTTTTAAATATTTCCTTTTGTTGTTGTTTTTTGTTTGTGGTTTTGTTTGGTTTTGTCATGGATCATTTTCAGGGTAAATGCTGAAGCACATTTCTACTACTATTTTACATTAAGCATAGCAACAGAGTTAAAAAAAAAAAAAAAAAATGAAGTATTTGAGTACTTAATCGGGGATGTGAAAAGGACCAGACTGAGCCCTGAAATAGGACTTTTCCATATGGCTTGGTAATTAAAGAGCAGAATGTACACTGTTGTGAATCTGTAACAGAAGATTATAGATTCCTTTTTGAGTTTTTTGCAGCTTTGGTGGGTGTCTCGTGCATGATGTTTTACAAATGCAAGTTAGGGTCTTTTCTTAGCTGCTGTTCCTGTGTTGTCTGGTTGCATACAGAGCAGGCTGAATGCTGTGATGAATGAAGTGGTGTTTATCTTTGTGACCCTGATGACGGATAAAGTACCACCTCCTTCATCTCATGCTTTGTGTGTGGTTTCTGCTTTAAGGCTCTGTAATTTGACTTCCTAACTGACTTCTGAATCTTAGGTCTGGTGTAGTGAAGAGGGACGGCTGGTGAATCTGTGTTTGTTGAGTGCCATGGCCCCAGTTAGGTCTGGATAGCTGCTGAAATCAAGCCCTCAATGAGCTCTACTACATAATTAAATTACAAATTTTTATATACCTGCTTTAAAGAAAAATTTAGAACTGGCCTCTTGTTTGAGGTTATAAATGAAAGAAAGTTGTTAAATTGGAGTCCCATTTAAGAGGAGAGAGTAGTTTGTCATGTATTTTCTTTTTATTTTCAACAACCAAATCTCTGCTGTAATTGTAGCTATACATACTATAGGTATATATGTGTAGCTATACATAAGTGTAGCTATATATAAGCTACATATAGTGTAGCTATATATAAGTGAAAATGTAATTACTGAAGTGATTTCTGCCTCTGAGTGTGAATGGGGAGGAATAATCAAAAACTTCTACGATAGTGTGGCTTTCTTTTTTTTCCTAACAGCTGCTGCAGGGGAAGAGAAAGCTGGGGGAAAGGGAAGGCAAAACCAGTTGTGGCATTCACGGTGTTGTGTTTTTTCTGTCAAATAGATGGCAGCAGAGTGTTGTACACAATGGAGCAGCTCCATCCTGTAGTGGGAATGAGTGGGGAATGACACTTCAAGCTGACTTGTATCAGCTGCAGCCTTGAACAACTTGTTGTTCGGCATAAAATAGGAAAGAAAGCTACTATTGATAATGTGGGCGCATAGAGGATGAAGAAGGGTATGAGATGCTGTAAAGTACTGAATTTCTGGAATAGTCCCAGGTGGCAAAACTTAATCTTCTAAGGTATGTCATCCACTCATGCAACATGATTGAAATCAGCTAACATAATATGCATGTCAAAATAAAGAGACAGAAAGAAAAAGAAAGTATTCACAAGTTTCAACTGAAAGTGATATACAGCTGCCTTGGGGTACTGTAGGAGTCGGCCAGATTGTCTATTTTTCAGTTAAGTGAGTTAGAGAAAGGAAATGTCAGTCTTCAGTCAGGCAAGCATTCTTTGGTAAGGTTTGCTCAAATGTCAACGTTTTTAGAAAAAGACCTGCAGTCTGTTCTGCTCTTATCCCCAGGTTTAGATTTGCTATTAAAGTGAGTCAAGCTGCAAATCTGTCTCTAGAAGTGTTTGATTAATAAAAGTAGCACAGCATTTGACTTAGTATTTATTAAGTACAAAATTAATGACTGCAAAATAGCTTCAGTCATCTAGGCATTAACATATTTTGTTGTATGCTCATCTGCATCTAAAATTTTGTAGTAGGACTATCCCAAAATAAAAGGTAGAATTGAAGGCTTTGATGTCCATGATTGCTCAAGCCCTGGGATTTTAAGATATCACAGTAGGAGGATATAAAAGAAGTTAAGAAATTATTATGGAGTGACTAGAGTAGTCTAGAAATTATGTCAAGGCAGAAAAAGTCAATACGGGGTGCTGTCTTAAAGTTACAAAACATTCCGATTACAGCTCTGAATGCAACCAACCTGGCTGAACATTAGCTTTCCTGTTTATATTTCTGATGGACCTCATTAGGGTTTTACTTTCCATAAAGAAATGTTTTTTAACCCAGTTGCCCAAAGAATTGTTACAACAGTGTGGTGATACCTGGCAGGTTTCTATTTTGATAACAATTTGTTTCTCAAATAATGTTTCTTTCTCTCAAATTTGATATTTTAGTAATATTTTAGTTATTGACCCTGTTCAGCAGGCTAGTAAGAAAACCAAACCGCTATGTAACTTTTTTCTTACAGGTTTAAGTAAAAGTGTATTTGATTCACTTTGAAGTGTTGCAACTGGTGCTAGCTGCTACAATTTACTGAGCTCAGAGAGTAATGCAGGTCTGTGGGAGTGTAGGTATTTTTCAGCAGCAGTTATCTTACACTATAGAAAGTGCTAATATAATAGCTCTGAGTTCTGAAGCTTTTTCGTTGTGGTTAAATTGCTGTTCATGTTGCTGGATGAGTGGTTCTACACGTGTTTTGGTATGTTTTTTATTATTTTTTAGTGTCTTAAAATAAAAGTGACAATCTTAAGAAAAATATTGATATAACAATTATATGCAATTTTTGCTGTTTGAACACTGGTAAGATATTGCTGTTAAGTGAAGGAAATGCCTGTGATTTGTTGGATGAGTAATAATATGAAGCTATCTTAATCCATTTTTTATGTTGCTAAGTATTAAATTCATTTGCTATATCATGTTTTAAGATTTTTCTTGTGCCTCTGAAGATGCTTCCAGGGAATTAAATTATTGGAAGAAATAACATGGTTGTGTTTTTATATTTTTAGAAACCATTTACTAAGTTGCTGTTTGAAACACTAGAAATGGAATCTATGAAAAAAAAAATCTCTGAATACACAGTAATACATGCATTGCATTAATTATTGCGATAATTAAGTTGGCAGAACAAATGCTAACTTTAAAATAAGCAGTTCCGAAACTCTCTCTGTAATTCTTCTTGAGGCCAAGTGCTACAGACTCCTATTTAAGCCAAACCTCACCGAAATAAATATTTGCAAGGGGGTTGGTGGGAAGGGATAGTTGTTGTTGTCTCTTGCTTCTTTTTCATTGAGGTAAGGATGTTAGCTTGAATGACATCATTTAATTTTCTCAGTTTTGAAATGGTGTATTTGCATAACAAAGCAGTATTTTTTTCCCCCTTTAGGATTATTAGGACTGTTGGGTTGTATGTGTGTGTGCATGTTTCTAGTCTTCTTGCTGAGTAATGCTAGATTTGTTCTTTGTTCTGTGTAAGTTTGGCTTTGTGGTTTATGCAGCTTTAAAAATGTATGTGTATCCTCTTGACTTCCCTCATCTGTGGAAGAAATGCACTGTGCTTCTTAAAGTTACTTGGTATGTTTTACAGGCATGCAAAACAAGAGAAAATATTTTCTACCATAAAAATGGTTTTGCTTATTTTCTTAGAGTGTAAAACAGTATAGAGATAACTTAAAGCACACAAAACATTTCCGCCAAAGAACTGTTACAGTGAGACGTGCACAATTAAGCTCACAGAACCTATGATTTAGAATGGCTGTGTGGTCAGGAGTGAGAGAACACATTTGTATCAGCAGGGATTAATTCCACTGTTAAAATAGTCCGTGGACACAAGTTTCTATTTTTCCCTGAACACTTAGAAATTGAAGGTGAAACAATTTGAGTTGCAGAACTGTAATGAGTTTTGGTTTGGTTTGGTTTGGTCTTTTTGCTACTGTTTAGCAAGTATAAAAAAACATTTGTGGATGTTAGGAATAGACATAGTTGTTCAATTTAGCTGTGTTGAAGAAGGTCTTGGTTAGATATAAGTTGTCATTTTGGGATGTTTAGAATCACTTGATGTTGTGTTCATTTTTCTGTTTATAACAGTGGTCTTGAGGTAATGTGTATAAAATATTGCGTCTTAACCTAGTATCTCCTGTGAATGAGATGAGTGTTTACTTTGTAAACAATGTACATCTGTTATTTATTGATATTCTATCTGAATTAGTAATCAGATCGGTTTAAATAGTGTTACCAAAGTTCAATCTTGTTGTGATGCTGCTGTACTATATTTTAGCAGGCAGAAAACAGTTGTTCAGGAAATTTCTCCGTTCTCTTCAGAGATGATGAAGAGCTGTAACTTAGAGAGAGAACATCTCTATCGATGTTTGTGTCTCAACATGCAACTGGTTTTGCAGAGAAGTTAGGTATGTTTTACATAAGAGCAGATTGTTGGTTTTTTTCTCCGCTCTCCCCCCCCCCCCCTTTTTTTTTTTTTTAATTCAGTACAGTCTGTCATTGCATGAGGAACTCCTCAACTTCTATTTCTTTTTTTCATTGCTCTTTTTTGGAGCAGAGCTGTATCAAACATCTTTGGCAATAGGCTCAAACCCCCAAAGTGTAGTTACAGCAACAGGAGGATCAGACTGCTGGTTTACCTTCCTATACAGCTATTCATACTAGCTTTCAATTGCCTTATTTTTTCATTAAGTATTTACTGATTATATTGGCTTGCATAATCACATTGTGAATGCCTGAACTGCATTTTTCCTGTAACTATGTAATGCTGAGAAATACCATTTTAATTTTAGCCAGACATTATTGCATAATGTTGCTTCACAGTGATGCAATTTCACTGGCATAGCATCAGAACAAAGGATACAGCATCACACAAGGATGTAAAAACAAATTAAAGGATGCTAGAAGTTTGAAGCGTTACTTTTAATATGCTTAATGTTCTTGAATTTTTTTAACATTTGTGTGCATGTTTGTGTAACAAGCTGTGAGTTCTGTGGAGCTTTCTTAATTTTATATTGGTGTAATATTTTTCCTTTGACTTATTTCTAAAACTGCACTGTGGCAAAGAACATCCTCCAGAAATGATGTATTTTAATTACAAGGCATATGCAACCTATGTATTTAGTTAGCTGGGCAGTAAAATTAAATTGCAAAGCTCTAAAAAATGCTCCTGAAAACATTGTATATATTCAGCACACCTAAGTCTATGGGACTAGTAAAAGATTCAGTTAGTTTACTAAAACTACGTTATCTAAAATGCCAATTCCACTGAAAAAATAGAGACTAAAAATTGTGTTGAGTAAAGGATAATGTAAGATGCAAATTATTTATGATACTGATCTATTCTATACTGTAAACACTTTCATGTATAAACTTCATAGAAACAGTCCTTCCACATTTTATCTGAAATAAAATGGCATATAATTCTTCCTGCAGATTTCAAAACGTATGACTTAGTTGAAACAACATGGTATGTAAATAGCTGATAAATGAGAATTCTTTTCAATCGTGCTACATAAGAAATTCTGTAAAATCTTTCAGGTTTTTCTTTTCACATACTTGATTTTCCTGAAGCTGGTTGCAATAATTTTAATGAAAGAAAATGGGACTGATTGACTTGTCATGAAGCCTAATCTGAATGCCACTCAGGTTGCTGGAAGGGATTCTCTACAGAGCTTGGGAGTACTTAAGGCTCACAGGTTTTTGTAAGTGTTCTGTGTCTAATACTTAATCTTTGTTCATATATCAGCATTTTGAGGTGTTGTGCGTTTTTTCTCTTGTCACATTTAGATGTATCAGAGTATCATTACTGAATGTTGCAAATTCCAGTGAGTGATTGCATTTAATAGTGTTACTTTGTTACTGGGTTATTTTTATTAAATAGCTTACAGTGATGAGAAATATGTATTAGAAAGTTGGACTGTAAACGTGGGATGCTAGCTAAGATTTAAAAGAATGCCATACAAGTCAGACCAAAACTTTGAGTAGTTTTTGGAGAATTGCGTACTGTTAACCTTGTTTAAATTGTATAAGTAGTTTATTACTTGTAATTTGTTACCTTACATTTGTGGTTAAGGTACTGAACTAGAATTCCTCTATAAATATTAGTGTAGGGTATTCTTTATTTATACTAAGTAAATCAAAGCAAATGACTTGAACTTTCTCTCGAGTGCTTCAACTTAAAATAAATAATTGGAAATCTGATGATTAGCATCAAGTCATATTGAAGTCAAAATTTCACAATAATGACATGCAGCTGATCAATAGGAGTAATTTATGATAGTGTCAGTGTAGATTTAGTAATCTAAGAACAGTAATATTGTTGCAATTTAATGGTTGAAAAATACATGTAACACTATCTAGCATGAAAACCTGTTCTCATTCACAGGGCAATTTTTCCATTGATTCTGTGGTTTCCTTAATAAAGCTGAAATATTTTTAATCCAAGAATGGTTTGCTTTAAAGCAAAACAAAAGAGTAAGGGAGCGGGGAAGCAAAATACAGTTTAATATAGTGAGACCCATGGACAAAACAGAATTGCCTGCGATATATTATCCTTTCTGTCAGCAAGTATAGATTAAAGTTGACTTTGCTTCTGTAAGCAAATGTTAACATTTTTACAGGAGGAGTATCTTTCTTAATGACATGTTACATACGCATATTTACTGTTAGATGTTAACATGTTCACGAACTGCACTGTTAACAAAGTGAAACGTGGCTTTCTAATACTGTAAATAATTTGAAGATTTGAAGGTCACAAGAAAAATATATTGAACACATAATTATGTTTCAAGGCAAGGAAGCAATCGAACCTTAATTAAACGTAGCTTAAATTTTAATTTATGGTTGGATTTTTTTAAGTAGACAGGCACTTTTGGTTTTATGTGGGGTGTGGAAGGATGAACATTTTGTCTTTAATATTTGAAGAAGAATTCTTTCCATAATGTAATTAAATTTTGTTATGAGTAAAAACTTCACAAGTAATTTTTAAACTTTTTGAAGTGGCTTTCATTCACTATGCTGACAAGCTTGTAAAGATCCTAAGGTGCACATGGGTGTGTGGAAACCTGGCCGTCACTAGACCTTTGCTTAGCTGCCATTGGATTTATTTGTGTATTGATCTCCATCTGTTATATTGAATATACTTTCAAATACCTCCAGAACTGAGACAGCTACTTTAGCTATCTTCTAGGTGGGCTCTTCTGTGGTTATAAAGTCTCTTCTGGATGACAGTATCATACTGTAATGTTAGAACATAATTTAAATGAAGCAGTTAAGTGGAAATATATCTTTGTTTCACTCCTACTCATACACTGTTAGAGACCCCACTTCAGACTAAGCTTTCTAATGTGTTTTCCTCTTGGCTTTAATTGGACTGCTGTTTGCCTAACCTTTGTGGTGTCTGTAGATTCTTGATCTTTATGAATTAGTGTGTTTTTTTTTTCCTTAGCTTTCAGTCTATATAAAGCAACCTGTACAACCTGATTAGACTTGCTTAAAATCAGACACTGTATGCTTGCAAAATAAAATCTGCTCATTTAAGATGTCATTTTTGTCAGTATGTTATAAAATTGTAGTTTAAAATGTTTGCTCTTAATGCAAGTGGATGCATCTTAAAAATGAAGCACAGATGTGCTTATTTGTAAGCATAACCTATGAATAAGGAGAAACTTAAGTGTATAAATTCTTTTTTTTTTTTTTTTCCCTAACAGTCTGTAGTGGCCTGCCCACACTTTGTTTCCTTTACTGAAATGGTTATTAGTACATATATTACTGTATTTGCCCATTCTGTCATGTAACACTTAGAACTAGTTTTAAAAAACTGTACTTTGGAAATTGTGATTGAAAATTAGAGGGCAATGGGAAGATAGTTACTTTGTCAATGACTGTGATTTAAAGCATCTTTGTAAAATGATAGTTTCCACAGGGTTCTAATTACTGTATTTCTTAACATAGAAGCATATTGTAATTATTTTTAAAATACTGTGTTTAAAGTGAGAAATTGCTTGCCTGACAGGCAATGAAATCTGGAGGCTGTACTGTCTGCACTGTTTTTTTTAACTATTTATGAGATGTATTTTATCTCCTAACTTTCGTGTTCTTTTCCCTGGTTTGTTTCTTTATAGCACTACATGGGAAACTTATACAAAAGACATATGAAATGATGGAGATAAGATAGCAGAAAAGAGTGCTCTGTTAAACATTTATTAAATTTTTATTCTTAGATACCACATTTTATGCATGTTGAATTGCATTGTTATAACAGTTAGTTGCATTGTGTGGCACAGATGCATTACCTGGAGTGTCATCAAAGCTATTTTCCATATATTAATAATGCTAAAGATTTCAAGTATTTGTCATGTCATGTGCTAGATGTAGTGATAATGGTATAAGTGTAGCAGGTTGAATGTTCCATTACTTATCAAAAGTTATGAAATTAAAGTATAAAAGCCAGACTGAATAAATTAGTCTGTTTCATCTTTTTTTCCTTTTCTGTCACTTTTTGATTTAAGGTTTCTTTTTTTTTCCAATCTTTCTTTTTTTTTTTTTTTTCGAAGGGCTGGTAAGCATTGGGAGTATGTGAAAATATTACACAATATTACTACTGTGGAACTGATTAAAAAGGTTTTGACTAGAACCATCTGCTCCCATCTCCTAATCTTCAAGTTGCTTTTGAAAAATAGGCCAAACCTTATCCCAGGGGGGGCTAGTGGATACAACTATCTGCAAGAATAATAAGATGTAAAAACACAAAATATACAGATACTGAAAGCTCGGTAATCTGTAGCAGCCTACTATTGCTTCTGGGTAGTCTAGCAGGTCTCACTTCCTTAGTGGGAATGGTACACATGGGAGGGAAGCTACCTATTAGTTTGCATGTTCAACAGTATATGGTGAAATTTGGAAAAGAACATAATCATCTGCCACGTGGACGTGTTTCCACTTCGAGAGAGAAACTGGTTTTCCACACAGTCCCTCCCCTCAGACCAAGTTAAGAAAATGTTCCATCATGTCACATTTAGAAGTAAAAGTGGGTGTCTGGTTCTCAACTTTTTTTTTTTTTCTTTTTAATGATGAATAAACAAATACCCTGCAAACATCAAAATAAATCTCAGTGTAGGGCTGATGCTTTTTGCATGGTGGTTTCATGCTCAGCAGCATCCTGCTATACCTTTTCCTTGATATGGCTGATCACTAAATAATTCTGTTACCAACAAGGTGATATGAAAGGTAAAAGGAAACTCCTCAGGGCTAATGCCTTGTGTCTTTTCAAATCCAAAACTCTATTTTAACTGCTGCATATATGTAGTGTTCTCCAAAGTTTCAATTTCTGTCTTTGCTGTTTGGCATCCTTCTAAATTAGTTGTGGGGGCCAGTGAGAAATACTGGTCCTTATATATGTATAGGGAAAAAAAAAAAAAAAAAACACCCAACACAAAAAACCACAAAAAAACCCAAACAAACCAACAAACCAAACCACCAAAACCAAACAAACCAATAACCAAACAAAACAGACAAATATAAATAGCACTATCCTGAAGCTTTATCTGTCTAGGCCAAATCGGCATCCAAATAAAGACTGTTGGTAGAAGTAGGATGGCTAGAAGATGATGGAGGATGGAGAATACTTTTTCAGGGTATTTGTCCTCTGTCAGACTGTTTAAAAAAAAAAAAGAAAAAAGTGTCAGAAAATTCTGCAGCATTTTACAGGCACAGGCTTTGGCATGCTGATTTCTGACCATAGCTCGTAATAACTACACAACAACAGAGTATGCAAAAGGCAAAACTGGCATAATTTTCACCAATAAGGATGGCTGTACTAAGCTTGTCTTCACCTTGAGCTAGATCTTCCTTTTTGTACCAAGTCAACTCAGAGAATATTTCTCTTTTTACTAATGGCATATCTGGGCTTCATCCCTGATGCTGGAGGCATGGACCTCACCTTGAAGAAGCTCCACAGCAGCTGTGTGTCTGTAAACCATCAGTGCAGAGGTACAGTTCTTACCAGGAGTCAGATCCTAGGCTATGGTATTTGTTCTTGGAAGACAAACATTTTCCAGGCAACTTTAAGAACCAAAATTTTAATTAAATTAAATTTTTTAAATAAATTTGTACATCTCTGTTAAACCTAAATAAAAGGTAGCTGTAGGCTAGTGTAGTCCCCTGGACAGGAAAGTCCAATTGTTTGCATGTAGGTGTTCACATGGAAGGAAAGCCAGAAAGCTGCTGATAGTGATGCATTAAGTAAAATCATAGAATCATAGAGTGGTTTGGGTTGCAAGGAACCTTTGAAAGTTATCAAATTCAACTCCAGATTTTTTTTATACTATAGTTACCACAGAGGAATATTGTTTTTAGCACATATTGTTAGTGTTATAGAAGATGATGGAATTATTTTTCTGTATGTTTCTTGAGTGATGTTCAGAAAAGAAAGATCAGAAGCAGGCAAAAACTTGTGTGTAACACATCTGGTGTTGGTACCAAAGTCAACTGTTGTTTCAGTGCCTTCTACAGCTTGTAACACAGCCTGTTTACTGTAATACTGCTCCTCTTGATTTTGGCTTTATATTTAATACAAACTGTAACAACCAAGAGTAGGACAAGGGATAACAGGTTCAAACTGGAACATAAGAGGTTCCACTTGAATTTGAGAAGAAACTTCTCAGTGAGAGTGCCAGAACACTGGAACAGGCTGCCCAGGGGGGTTGTGGAGTCTCCTACTCTGGAGACATTCAAAACCCGCCTGGACACATTCCTGTGTAACCTCATCTAGGTGTTCCTGCTCAGGCAGAGGAATTGGACTAGATGATCTTCCGAGGTCCCTTCCAATCCCTAACATTCTATGATTCTGTGAAATCAAAAAAGAAACAGCAGCCTCCTGTGGAGTGGTACAGGATTACTGTTTTTATCTTGTTGTGTGGTGGTGGCATTGTTAGGGTTTTGTTGTTGTTGTTCTGTATTTCTTTTTAAGAAGAATTTACGTGTAAAGTTTTATATATTTCTCAGTTTTGCTTTTTGTTTTTAAATAATTTTAAAATTTGTAAGTGGGAAGGTCTACTGCAGAGGTGTAAAACTCTTTTTTACTGGGGGCTGCTTCAGTCTCGCAGTTGCCTTCAAAGGGCCAAGTGTAATGTAGGAGTAGTTACACTTACATGTACAGTCCTGAAATTACATTCGGCCCCTTCAAGGCAACCGCGAGGCTGTTGCAACCCCTGGTGAAAATGAGTTTGACACCCATGGTCTGCTGCATAATTCCTGGCTAAATACCGCTGGATTTAGAGTAGCTTTGCCCCATAGTGCAGAATTCTTCATTCTCTAGCTATGAAAATAATTTATTAAAAAAAAAAAAATTAAAAATTGCAATATGTGTCTCAGACAGCTGAAAACAAAGTTGGGTGTAAATTGTTTATTTGCTCTTAGGCTGTTTTACCACCTACAAACCACCATCCTGCTTCACCTGTGAAGATCTTCACTGAGCAGCTGACAGTGGATACAAAGTGACTTTCTACCCTTTACCCATAAATCAGGAGTGCCTTCATGCATAAAAATCATTAAAAGCAGAACCTTCTAATCTACTTTTTTCAAATTCCAAAATTCCAATTCCAATTTTCAAAATTCAAAATCCAAAAAACTTTTTTCAAGCCCTTCCTTCACAGACCCATGCCTTTGAGGCATGTTCCAGCACATCTGTAGCTAAGATGTTGCTGTTCTGTGAGCAAGCTCATTTTGAAGCAAACTTCTGCAGTAAAGGGTATCCATCTGCATTTTAAGAAATGGCTTTTTTTTTCCATAGTGAAAAGCAGCAGTTTAACTGCATCAAGAAGGCAGGATGGGGTGCTGGTTGTAACTTTGAACTGTGCTGCTAATATGGGTATGAAGGTCCATGTAGCAAGGACTGTAGATCCTCCGTGCTGCTGCCTTTCTTGTAAGATCTGTCTTTGTGGCATCCTGCTTGTATTTTGTAAGAACCTTTCATTTTGTACATGAAGTGAAGAAAACAACAACTTGCATTTATGGTTTCCTACCTCAAAGCATGAGCTGCAGTGCAGAGGTTTAAAGATGGGCTGATCTCAGAAGTGCGTATGCTTCCCCACCAGAATGTATGTGTGTATTTAGTCATAGTATGTATTGCGTGGGTCACTTTATAAATTATACTTGCATATTCTAATGACAAGGTTATGTTTATAAAACTGGTCTGGAAAAATAAATGCTTTAGGATTTTTCAAGTGTTGTGTTCTGTGGGAATAATTCAGACTTTGCAATGTGAAAACTGTTTTTACTGTGTCAGGCACCATTATTAGCACGGTCCAGTCATTACAGGGTTGTACCCCAAGCTCATGGAGATCGCTGTTTTTTTGGGTTTGTTTTTTTTGTGTGTGTGTTTTTTGTTTGGTTGTTTTTTTGTTTGTTGGTTTGTTGTGTTTTGTTTTTTTTTTTTTGGTGGTTGGTTGGTTGGTTTGCTTTGTGTGTGTGTGTGGTTTTTGTTGTTCTTTCTTTTTTTTTTTTTTTAAAGTTTCACCTTTTATGTTCACTTTTTCATTTTTGCCTAGGATAAGCATGTACTTCTCCATTGGTGTTACAAATGCATCTGGTATTCTGTGATATAGCATTTGATGTACCTGACTAGATCAAGTGCTCTGCTTGGTGTGTTCTGATCATAGCCAGAGCCTCATCCCTTGATAGGAGGAGAGAAGGATGGTTTCTCACCCCTTCTCCCACCCCAGTGTCAGTAGGAGAACTATTCTATTCTTTAGACTAGAAAATAAGACATTAGTTGTTTTATCAGGCAGTGACATTGTTTTGTTTAGCGTACCAATAGTAATTGTTAATTCAGGCAGTTGAGATGACAGGGACTCTTCTCAGAAGCACAGACATAAAAAATAACACTTTCAGCTGTGAACATCCCCAATGCAGAGGAGGGACGAGCTTGTGTAAGGCCTCTGGGCTGAGGCCTGATATTTCTATTGCTCCTCGGAGTAATGGACTAACTTATACGCTCTTTAGAAAGAGCTATGGGTTCGTGTTTTAATTATTGCTTCTCTGTGGATCATACTTATCAAAACCACAAATTACTACTGCTAAAGCTTTGTTGGTCATTGTTTTTTTGTAGCGTTGATATTGTAGATTTCAGGAGCTTATACGTTGCACTCTAGTTGGTCTAATTAACTGTTTTAGGAAGTGGGAAGCCTCTGTAACACAGTTTATCATAATTAAACTCAGATTTTTTTTAACATATTTTTATTTCAAATTTGATATAAGTGACAGTAGAGAATTTTAAAACTAAACTGTTATTTTGATATAACTTTATTTTAATAACTAAAAAAAAAAATCCTAACTTGTGCTTCATGATATCCGGTTAGATAAACTGTCCATTTTCAGAAGGGAACATTGTGCTGTAATTATACATTGTTGTAATGTAGCTAAGGCTGCAATGTTGTTATTCAAAAATGAAATTAAAATGTGCATTCTGAACTATGTGACACTGCCCCTTCTTAAGTGAACAAAGCATTTGACATCTATAAAAACATAAATGCCAAGTTTTGACTGTGGAAATGAAGCAATTCTAATAAATGTTAAAGTATTTTTAAATATTAGGCATAAAAATTAGGTGTAAAAGTATGGTATTTGGGACCTCCTGTGACCCTGTTGACTTCCTACAGTTAAATAACAGTAGATATATTAGATGCCCTAGGTAATTTCATCAGTATGCATTAAAAGTAGATAGTAACTACTAAACATTTTCTTGGTCTTCTGTACAATAAAACAGGAAACAATTTGGTTGGCGACATAGAGGTGGAATGCAGTACAAAAATGAAATAAGATAAAACTCCCTGTGGAGAAGCAGTCTGCATGTTACACCCTGAAGGGATGAATGCTGATACTGTGCACGAAAGGCTTCTTTAGAGAGTCTTGGAATTTCTAAATATTTATTATGGCAATATATAATGGCTGAATTACATAATGTGTTGCTGTTTCCTGCTTTCTATATCCTGAAAATACTTGATAATTCGACCTTAAGTTTAAATACTATTTGTAGTTTCATTAGAGTTTTGCAGATAGGAACCTTGGAGCAATCAACACTATTGAAAAAAATACTTAGAAGCAAAAAAGAGATTAGTAGGGAACATATTCTGATAGCTAAAATATCAGGCTAAAAGTAGCTGCCCTGATTTTTAACTCTTTCCTCACCATTGAGTGTTGGAAAATGAGAGCAAGCTAAGATTCTAATACTCAGGATGATGGAATGCTCACTTGCTAAAACCTTTGCAGTTCATGGTATAAAGTCTTTTATGATTTATTTAGCTGATTTCTGGTGTATACAAATAGACTGAAAATTATTTTCTTTGGTTCTTGTGTTTGAAATATGCAAGCAATTGTTATTCATCTGCAAAAGCTTATTCACACTCTATGTTTTTTCTCTTAAATTGTCTTGGAGAATTGTCTTGGAGTGTTCCTTGTTATTCATCAGTAACAATGGCATAGTACCATACAGATACTGAGCTGTTAACAAAATTCCAAATCAAGTGCTCACTTGAACAACGTGTAGGCAGCTCTTGGGTTATGAGAACCTGATGTGTTATGCTGGTCTTACCTAAATCTTAAGATGTTTACTTAAAGCTTAAAATGCATTAGAGACGGTTGAATCATCAGCAAAGAAAAGAGAAGGGAAAAAAAACCAACCAAAAAACCCCAGGGTTTTCATGTATCAATGGGAGATCTTCTTTTAGTTTAGGAAAAAAAAAAACAAAAAACAACCAACCAACCAACCAAACAAAAACATAAAAAAACCCACAAAACAAAAGAACAAACAACTGACAATTGTTCCCAGAGTTGAAAAAACTGATATTTACCAAAGATATGGACTTGAAAATAAATATTTTGGATGTATTGTGTGTATATGTCTAAGAGCAGCTACTTCGTACTCCAAAATTCAAGTTCTAAAAAGGCTGCTTTTTTTCCAATCTCAAGAGTCCAGTCTGTGCTGTACTGAGGTGTAAGCAGTGGTTCTGAAGTTCCTGGAGACTTTCACCATCTTATTCCAGATGGACGTGGGAAGATACACTTGAGGCAGAAGCTCTGCCAGGACTTCCCAACCTCTGCACTCACTACTGATCTGGCAAAGAACAAATGGAACTTTAACAAGACCTGACTTGGTTTCCTGGTGTGCCACTGCCACCAAAACACCCTTTGTCATCCTAATGAAAGCTCTACAACCGCTAGAGCAGAAACTGTGTTAGAAACCTTCTCTCTCAGCCCATCTAGCCTAGTATTTTTCTAAGTAGGTGGTGTCTGCTGCTGCTGCTTTGGGATGCAGAAGCAGAGAATGGTGTGACTGCAGCCAGGGGTCGGGAATAGGTGGCTGCCCAATGCCATGACCGAATTCAACAAATGAACACAAGAAGAGATGCATAAATCCTGCAAGAGGACTGACCAAGCAGGGTAAGGGACTCTGGTTTCCATTTTCCTAAGCTGTGGAAGAGTTGGTGTGGCATCAAGATTTCACAGATGAATCCACGCATTTTTATTAATTTTTGGGAAGAGCGGTAGCTAGTTGGAAAGTCTGGGGCTAGAAATACATTTGAATATACTTCTTGGTGGTAGGATTCATGTCCTTATTTTGGCTAGTAACAAGACTCTTATTGCTCAAAGGATCAGTAGAACAGTTTGGCACTTGGTAGCTCATTGCCTGGAGCTCTCAGGAAGAAATTTCAAACTGTTCTTAAATCTGAAGACATTTTAGTTAAGCAATAGGGAGCTAAATTGCAGTCCTGAAGAGTTATAGTACTGTTTGGATGGTGCTTTGGGATTGTGGGTTTGGTTTCTTTTGGTGGGGGGGGAGATAGGGGGAGAAGTGGTTTTTAGTTTGTTTGGTTTGTAATTCTTCTTTGGTGGTTTTTTCTGGGGGGGTTTGTTAGTTTGTTTTGGTTTGGGTTTGTTTTGGATTTGTTTTGTTTGTTTGTTTGCTTGCTTGTTTTCTGTTTGGTTTGTATTGTTGTTTGTTTGTTTGCTTGCTCATTTTTTTTAAGCAGCAAAACACAGCTTAAAAAATACTGCAAAAAGTCAGAGCTCCTGATTTACTCAATTTTCCCCTGTTCTAGTTATTCTTAGGAAAGTGGACTGCCTGTTCACTGTTCTGGTGACAATTCTGTCCTTTTTAAGGACTTCTAGAACAAAGTAGTTGTTTTCGTCTATCTCCATGAATGAGGAGGAGTTTATTGCAGACTTTTTCCCTGGCTTGACACTAAGGTAAAGGTCTATGAACATAGCAGGCAAAACATTCTTTTAGTAACTTACCTGAGATGGTTTCAATAAAATAGATTTTTTCAGTTGCTGGAAAGCTAAAAAAAGGAGAGAGGGTTTGTTATGACTGGACATTATCAGTCTCTTGAGATTTTTTTTTTTTTTTGCAGTAACCAATAATGAGCATCACAACTTTTCTTGCATACCTGACTTGTTACTGAGTCATGTGTTTTACTGGACCTGAAGAGACTTTGACAGTATCCGGCCATTAGTTGATGTACAAGAAACCATCATGTGTTGCTATTACTAAGGTGGTCTGGAAAATCTAGCCCTGGATGTCTGATATAAAACCCAATCATTTCTTAAAATTGCAGTGACATCAGTCTACTAGGTGAAAACTTTACTGTGGTACCCTTTGGCATCATACTGGGACAATGGTTCCCACGGTTTCTGTACCAACAGGCCACTGTTTACCCTTTGACTTTTTCATGGAAGACTATGCATTTCCGCTGAGGTTTTAATTAAAAACATTTAAATGAGATATGGTCCTGTAGACCATCAGCTTTGAGCTTGTAATCAGCAGAGACTTATAAGCCAGGGTGTGGAAAGCAGTGTGCTGAGGAATTAATTTAATATATCTGAGAGGCTCTATTTGATAAGCAGCAGCAGCAACTACTTTGTCCCTTAGCCTCATTTCTTGAAGATGTAGTTAAGACCTTTTTGCACTGCACTGCTGATCCCTCCTTTAACTGTAACACACAGATGTTGCAGAGTTATCTGAAACGATAAAGCGTTAAAATGTTTTTCACCAGCAATTGTGAAAGCTTCATTTAGAAATTTGTAAATATTTTCCTTTGTCTTTAATCAAATGTAGTGACCTGTTATAATGTCTTAAGAAGATGTAAATTAGAGTACCAATTAATTATTATTATATTAATTAAAACTGAAGTTCCTCTCCTAAGCTTTCTATATTGGTAGAAGCTATTGGTACAGTTCACTCAGCTGAAAAATCAAAACAAAACAGTGGTTACAATTCAAGAAGCAAGCTGGTATGAAGAAAACACTTCTATGGGAGTAGAGGAGTGCATACACCTTCCTTTCATTAGAAAAATGCATCTTATGGTCTTCTGATAGTGGTCAGATTACGTCAGGTTACATAGTTTTTTCTCTTGAAGTAAGCAGTAAGCTTGTAATACTACTAATGATCCACACCGCAATTTACTTAAATGTTTGGCTCTTTGAGTAAAACCACAACAGATGCATGGAAAAAGTAAAAACCAATGAGCCAATCAAGCCCCAACCCCCAAACAAACACTCACCTCCCTCTCCTCCTGTATTATATATATGGGAAGAGGGAGTAGAGAGCACCTCTGTGTATGTAAAGAGACATGTAGGAAATTTAAAACAACTTTGTACTTGTGATTTAAAAACAAAACATCACTTTGAAATGTACTGATGAGTTCATTCATGAAAAATACTGCCAAGAGAATTAGGAGGGTGTCTGGCAGGTATTTTGCATGATGGCAGATGAACAAGAACATATAAGCTTCTTAACAGGACAAAATGATATTGAGGCATCAGCCAAAACTGTTGTGTTTAAACAAGTATGATTTTACTACTAATACACCAGATGGAATGCTGCATTAAAACTGCCTTTATTTAGTGTGCAAAGTAAAAGTTATAGATGTTCAAAGATACCATAGAGAGATTTCCATTTTAGCATCTGCAAAAGAGTAAATTTGCCATATCGCAAAGTGTGTTTCTTGATGCTGCTTGGAAGCACCTTTCATTCTGTATCAGTCATACCAGCACAATTAACATTCATCAGATTAGGTAAATACAAGTGTTCTACCAGATATTATCTGTTCACTGTATGGATGAGTGAGTTTTGCATTCCCTTGCATTTCTTTGCTTTTCCCTTAAACAGTAACTTTTGTTAGCAATAGTTTTCTTCCTTTTCCATTCCTTTTGTTTCAGGGGCAGGTGGTGTGGAAAAGGGGAAAGGGCTGTCACTAAAGTTCACGCATCACTGAGATAAAATGGGAACATTAGGATGCATATTTAGCTGGTGGTAAAATGTGTGGGACAAGGTGGATTTTACACTGTGGGATCCATAGGCTCTTCCCTCTAAGATGGGTAAAAGGCAGCAATACCACATCTGCAGAACAGATGCAGCCAAGAGGTAGCTCATGCCTCTCTTGAGGCAGTGTGCACAGCACTGCTCTTCTGCAAACTATCATAGATAAAACCCTTATTTTTGTCAAATTGAGGTGATATTCTACTCACTGTAACGTTAGAAGGAACTAATGTTTTACAAAGATCTGCTAAACTCTTAACAGATGCTATGTGCACAGTCTAACTCAATCCTCTACTACTGGAACACCTTTTTTCCATATATCATAGCTTCTTTAAAAAGGATTATCTATGTTCACAGGTATATGAGAAATGTTTTATTTGTTGCCAAAAATTCTAATAATTAAATTTTAATCTGTTGAAGTATGTTTTTCCTCAGTCTTCTGTACAAAAACACCAGTTGAGTTTCCCCTGATTCTCACAAGCAGCTGAGACCACTCAGGAAAAGGTGTGTCCTTGACAGATTTTGAAAGCTTTTATTGAGATGAAAAAATTAACTGTGATCACAGGTCTGCTCCTAATTAAACTTTATAAAGCAACTTGTATTACAAGTAAAATATATATATTTTTTTTTTTAATGAATGTTCATTTGACTGGTTTAGCATATCATACATTTCTGCTGACTTCCATTAGTTTGCTGGGGTTGTTATTTGTGTTTTCTGGTTATACATTTAGTCCTACAAGTGTACTGTAAGATATCATACAGTCTTAGAATCCTGACAAAGGATTCTAGACCGAGAAACAATGGAGATAGACATGTGCTTCTTTTGACAGTTACAGCTGGTAAGTAATGAAATTCTTTAACAAAAGTAGATTTCTTGAGATCTTCAGTTTTAGAATAGGTCCATGACTGAAAAATATGTTGCCTATTTTTAAATTTCTTTTCAAGGATGAAAGTGATAGAATTGAATAGAAAACTGTACTAAAACCTGTGACATGGACTGATCAGCTGCTTCTGTTTTCTGATCACTTACATAAGTTAGCCTTTAAAAATTGTTATGATATGGACAGTCACATGCAGTTCAGTGTTATGAATCTGATTAAAAGAGGGCAAACTCTGAAAATCACAACAGTACAAATTTGCGGGGATGGGGGAAATCATAACTATAACTGATTAAAACTTTATAGGCTTTTATTAGAAACATATTTCTAATTAGTTTTGAGGATCTGTCCACCATGAGCTGGAATTTTAAGAAAATTTTAAGAGAAGGCGTAAAACCTGGAGTATCTGATAGTATGTAACTCTTCCTGGAAATAAACATAATGGTGTTCTTAAACCAGGTAAGAGCAGTCTCAGCAGTACATATGTATAATATGTGTATTCTGTAATGATTTTGTCATTTGATTATTTCTTTGAGGACATACATGTTTGGGTTTTTTTATTTATTTTTTTTTTTTTTACTAGAGACAGTGCAAAATTTCTGTGTGGTGTAGGCTGAAATTAATTTTGTCACCACACATGGGTATGGGAGATGGCTGCATCTTCTCCTGGAGCCAGGAAAAGCTGCTGCCTCATCCAGACCTCTCACTTTGGGCCTGTAGCAGCCCACTTGGCTCTGCAACCAGCTGACATAACGTGACCTATGGGCATGAATACCCTCACGTGGGGTTTTTCTGCTGTTTTCCAGCAATCTGCAACTCTAGACTACTACCGCCTGTGCTTAAAGCTAGCCCCGACTCTACCCCACTGGGATACCACAGAGACAGAATGTAGCTGGAGATGTTTGGAGAGAGGCCTCCCAGGAGCCCAGGGGTGCGGCAGAGATGTTCTTGTGAATCCCGCACTCACGTGCCATGTGTGTAAATTAACAGCAGTGGCTGTAGATGGGAGTTGTGTTCATTTTCTCTGTGCACTGAAAGCCTAATATAAACGTTGCAGTATAAAACCACAACTGTCAGCTATATGTTGCAAGATCAGGAAGCTTCTGATAGTAAACAGAAAGAGAGCAAATAAAATTTTGGGAAGGCTCGTATAAAAGGTGACCAATGTACTGTTCAGTTTTTCACCTAGCTGAGGTAGTTGAGTGTTCCCTTGCCAGCTTCTTTCCTTGTCTTTTGGAAGATCTGTGTGAAATGAGGGGAAGTTGATTCAACTTGGTAGTCAGAGAGGAGCAAAGTGAAAATTTTGTTCATCTACTTTTTTTTTTTTTTCCAGATATTTCAATCTGTTTTCATTTGCAAAACCCTGATGGAATGATCTTGAAAGAGTTATGCCTGTTTTTCTTGGCATTTTGTGATCTTACTCCATGCAGTGTGAAGGACCTGCTGCTTATCCCAAAAATTATGAAATTGAATGCAGATTGATCTTGGATGTGCTCCAGTGTCATTCCTTAAACTTTACATTTTATGAGCTCTCGCCTTTCTCTTCTGATTTCCCTCCCCTCTCTCTCACCATGCTCCTTTGCAATGACCTTTGTAGGGCCAGGGATTTCACTTTCTCACATGTTTTTACATGCAGTGAATATATAGCTCCATTTAGAACTAGAAAGACTAACATGTTTCGAAATAGCAGTTCCAAAGTACTTTTTGCACTGTGTTACCAACTAGTCTGCCTCCTGACCCAGCTAGGGTATCAGTATATTATTCCTGGTTTTTTTAAGAAGTGTGGCTTCCTGTGATGACCACAACACTGTTTGATTTAGGATCCTTCTAATTAACAAGCATGTGCTTACATAAGAGAGTGTATGCAAATAAACATGTGACAGTTTATTAAAAAAATATGTATTTTTAATGCAATTTAATTGTGTCTTACCATGGGAATTTCTTCTGATTTGAAGTATGAATTCCAGAGCAGCTGAACTTTCATTCTGGCTGAGACCACCATGAGATAAGTTTAATTCCACAAAGGCTACCTTGCCTTGGACAAGAATTACTTTTTTTTTTAATCAGTCTGTCGAGATCTTCTAAATCTTCAGAGTTTTCTTTTCAAATGGAGTAAATGCTATGAGATAGTTGATGATCTCATCTATTCCGAATACCTTTAATCTAGTTTAGTGATATGAGTTGCCTATTGATCTTAAAAATAATAATAACAATACAATAAAACAACCATAAATGTAGCTCCTATGCAGCAATTATAAGATCAAAGAACTTTGGCTTTGTGTTAATTCGTATAGAACATTTTATCTTATTTAAGTAGGTGAAAACATCTTGATGGCTGTGACTGGTTGTAGCTGTCCTCTTGACTTCTCCATGATGCCTTTTCACAGGAGATAAAGTCATGAGATCAGGTATTTGATGCTCAGTTTTCCCCAGAAGTATTTCTTTGGTTGCCGGTGTTCTTAAAATATTCTAGGCAAAACATCCAGCTAAAAAGGTGAAAGGACTTATTTTGTTACTGAGCACAATTATTGAATCCATGCTTTCTTGCATAATATTCTGTAGTATATTATGAACCATGCATCCAAGTGTAGCTGCTTTAAGAACTTGCCAAAGCTGTGCCCAATTATTTTGCAAGGTATGAAGATTTTTTTTTCATCTGTTAAAATGACATTTTTTTGAGGATTGCATTGTCTTATTTACAGGATTCCGTCTTTGTAACTACTTTTTTTTTTTTTTTTTAATCTTTAACACTTTAAAGAGCCTATTTGAGGTAATATTAAATATTATTTCTGGTCTGTTTAAATCTCAGTTTTCTGTTGAATGAAGTCAGTACTCCACAGTTAATTTAAGTATTTTTGTATTTTTTTTTATTTCCACAAATAAAAATATTATATTTTTCTGTGAGTCTCGCACTCTGAATCTTGATCCCATTATAGAAAACCACTCGAAAGTGATTCAAACAGCAGTGGGAAATACTACCTAAAATTGTTGGAGTAAGTAACCTTTTAGAGAGGGAAGTCAATCTAAGAATTACAGTAGACAACTGGAAAGGTTACGGATTTGATCACACGAGTTAGCATGTTTACGAAGCTGCTTAATGCTTACAGGTCTTGCAGAGCAGGATTCTGGATTATGTTTCCATGATAAATTTACAGAATTAGTAAACCAGATTAAGGAAATTTTAAGGTAGCTATTTCAAAGACAAGGAAGGTTTTTCTTATAACTTAAGCTGCTCTGCAAACCTGCTTACATTGCACATTTTTAGAGCCTTACATGCAGCAGGACCTCTGTAGCTGTGTGCGTGGCTTCTCTGCTGCGTCTTTCAGAGGCTTCTTGGACAGGGATAATCCTCCCCACTCCTTTGACAGGGGGCTTCAGGCTCAACTGAAGCTGAAAACTCCCTGGGGCTCTTCTGGAAACTTATGGCTGAGGTAAAGGAGACAGAGCAACCACAGGATTCTTCATGATTCAAGGATAACCGAAGTGTAGTAAATTTTTGGTAACTTAAAATACTTTATTGTAATTCTAAAAATTCTTTTGTATTCTGCTGTGGTTAATTTTCTTCCGTATTGTAAACTAATGCAATGAATTTGGGACAGGGGCTGCTTTTGTTTTCTAATTAGGAATGACCGTCATCATTAAATATTGCTTGTCTCCCATGATGAGACTTAAAATTCTCAGGTGAAAGATCCTTTGCCATCCAGGGACAGAATGGTGAAGTATTGCCATCTCTCTTTCCATTTACATTTTCCAACTCTGATTTTTCTTGTCCCCTGAATCAAGTAGTCTGACAGCCTATGCTCTGGAAAAAAAGTAATTATTATCATTGCTAGAGACTAATAAACCAAGAGTTTTAAAACCAGTGACAGACTGCCAGCACCTCATCTTGTATTGAGACAAAAGTGATCTGTTATGTCACTGTCCAAGTTCAATGTTTGTGTTTAAAATAAATGAAACAGATTATTAAAAGGAAAAAAAAGATCATTTTCTTTTGTGAAGTTATATAAGGTGATCAAAAGCAACACTAAATCACGTAGTCCATCCTCTTTCTGCCCTGCCCCTCTTCTCTGATCATAGGAGAAATATATCAACACACAAAAAAATCCTAGAGAAATGGAAAATTAGGTATTAACATACAGACATTTATCTTTGGATCCCATTTGTAAATTGCAGATCATTTTTTAAGTTGCAGGGTATGTTCCACCTGGTGTTATCTTCCATGCATCAATGATGTCTAAATTTGTTCATTATGTGCGTTTGTAACTATATTTGTAACATCTGGCTGACCAAAATGCTATTTTTGAACCTACAGACAAAGGTGGTGAGCATGATAGTTATTTATCAGTTGCCTTTTTAAACCTCTCAGAACTGTCTGTACTTCTCCAAAAGCTTTTCTATTATTTTTTTTTTTCCCTTTTGCTCAGAGCACATTTGACACACAAACAAAAGTGACTTTTGTCTTGCAATGGAAACAGGCCAAGCTGTTTGACATTCTGACAGGTGGGATATTATTTAGTGCTGCTGAAATTTGGGTTGTATGGGGTGCTTTGTTCCTCCTAGATTGTGTTTTGACTTGCTTGTTTCTGACAGCCCTTGTAGCATTAACCTTCTTTATCGGACTTGGAACATGCCTGGAAGAACTAGCCTTATAAATGGCATTGAGGGCTTTTTCCTACATGACCAACTTGTTTCTGAATCTGATTGTACAACAGGAGTTAAAAAGTTTTCCTTTTGTATTTTTTTTTCCCATAGTAAACTACCCGTTATATTTAGGAGTACATGCTTTTGTTTTTGTTTTTTGTTTTGTGGAATATACCATCATAAATAAAATACTTGAATTCTGTTTTCTTCAGCAACATTCTTCAGCCTCTAAAACTACAGTCTGACAGTGAGGAAAGGAGTCTAAATTATACAACTTCAGAATCTGTTTACTAAGTATTTGGAGTTTTCTTTTGTTGGGGTCAGACAGTTGATTTTGGGTTTGGTACTGTCAGAGAGCACATTTGTTATCTCTGAGCAGGAGTATCCAAGCAGGAAACAAACTATGATGTCACCTTTTTAACAGTATGAGTATTGTTGGCCACCAGGAGCTTGAGCAAGTATTGTCATTATTTTTATTCATTGTGTGGTTCTTTAGACTGCTGGTCTTGCTGTACTGAATTCTCTGTTGTGTACTATGATTGAAAAGACATTTCAGAGGAGAAGTCTTCTGTGAGTCAGGAATTCCAAAAGGAAGAGACCAGGTTACTTAGTTTTCCCTGAGCACTGAGGCAGCTGCTTCTCCATTGGACCCCAGTACAGCCAAAAATCCTGCTTCTGTGAGATCACCGATTGAGGTACCTTTAAGCTTGCCCAGGGGTCTGGCATGTTGTACAGATTGCAACCCCTGCCTGCATGTCATGTGGCAACAGCAAGTCTGTCTAGAAGTGCTCTAGGAGCTTCTGGTGAACCTCGATTTCATGTGAATTCAAATTTATACATCCATACTAGGGCTGGGCTCTTGCCTTCCTTTTTTTGACATTGCATTAAGCACCATCCCCATTTTTTTTAATAGCTTCAAGTTTTCAGGCAGGTAAAACACATGGCATAAAGTGATGGATTACCTGGATAATTTTGGTATTTTGGAACCTGCAAAGTAATATGGGGTAGAAAGGGATAAAAATTAAGATCTAGTTTTCTGTTAAAATTAACAAACCATGAAGTTTTAGTTCAGTGCTGTAGTGAGGTGTTAATGATCTACTCAGGATGCTTTGTGTTCAGGTTATGTTAGGCTATGTTGTAATGTTATAAACATGAGAAGTAGGTTTAAAGAAAAAAAAGTGCTCAAATAAAGTAGCATAATGGGCAGTGAGGGACCATCTGAGGAGCTGGGTGGATATTGAACTCCTAGGCTATAGAAGACTTCTGGGAAATGTTAGCTGCTTCTGTTTCTTAACTTATGAACAGAAAGAAGGTAAAGCTTAAAATGTGACAGCAAGAACCCAGTTATCAGTGAGTTAAGTACAAGTCCTGAGTAGGTAAGGCAAACCAGAAACTTACTGGTTTGCAATATGGGAAGCAGACACTAATATAGAAACAGGAAACCTGGTCTCTCCTGAATCTATGAATGTCAAGACCGAATACTGTTTTGATAATGTTGATACTGTGGATTTAATTCAAGGTTTGTAATTAATTGGTGTATCTGCAACATGAAATAAATTAATACATTGTTGAGTTAGTAAGGAATTGGAAAGAGGTCCCGGGCCAGGCAGGTCACTGAGTTCAAAAGAAATTAGCAGTGATTGGATGGTTGATTTCTTAAACCTAACATGGTGTCCAGACTCTTTATTTGAATTGCCATTGACAAATTTAGCTTCTGTGAAATTGCCTGTTCCTTTTATAATCTATTTTTACTGTTGTTTCACATAGCTGTTGCATAGCTGGTTTTCAACAATTGCAGCCTAGGATGTGTCTCACATCACTTTTCTGATACTTTGTTTTAGGATGGTCACTCTGTAAACCATTTAATAAATCCTGTTTATCTGTGATTTCAGACTAAATGTAGATAGGTATATTAGTTATGGAATTTCTGTTGATACGTTCCTGAATATCTTCCAATATATGGGCCTTAGCAATGTGTATGTGTTGATATTATCTTCTCAAGGTAAATTTAAAAAGTATTGACAAAGATTAACACCCAGAAGTTGACTACGAAGTTTCTCAGAACTGTGTAGCTTTGTGACTTGTTCAAAGTAATTTCTGTAATCTGTTAAAAGTAACTCCAGCTTTTAAATTTAATGGTATTGCAATGCCTGAAAAGTACTTCACCTAGATTTGAAATCTAACTTAATGTTTAAAACATGGGATTTGTTTTGCTGCTCCTCTGCTGAACACTCATGTGCTCTTAACACTCTGCTGTTAGCACTTGCTGTTGTTAAAGTCCACAAAACAGGAGGTGGTCCTCTCTTCATTATCTTCACCTTCACATATGTTCTTTTGTATCTCCTCCTTACAAAGATGGAAGCAGATGAATGATGAATTACCATGTAATAAGCCAGTGCTTGAACTTAAAATGCATTTCTTAACTGCTGTGTACTGCCCTTTTATGATTTTAAAGTGCTTAAACTGGCAGGACATGGAATGAGCTGGAAATAAGTAACTGGTGACCTGCAAAAACATGATGTAGCAGAAGTTTGAACCTAGTTTATGCCATTTTTAACTTGCCTTTTTGTTTGTTTATGTGCTGTGTAAACTGGACAAAGATCTCAACATATTGCTGCTGCATCAATTGGCACAGAAATCTTTTCTGGCTTTCATTGAAATAGATTAAATACAAGAAACAACTGCTTTTAATCTGCAGTGAAAAATAGAATCAAGTGGGGAAAAATTGACCACTGAAAGTGAATTTGAAACAAAATTGTTACACTTTAAGTATTGTAATGAAGCAGCTGGGATGTCTGGTTGCTCTTCCATGCAATTTATACTAAGGGTATAGTACATATGCTATACAGTTATATATGTGGTATGTATGTTAGCAATTAAAAGAACATTTGAAGTTACCATACTAATATGATGATCACTGAGAGGAAAGACAAACATACAAGATGATCACATAAATCTGAAAAAAATAAATTATTTCCCTATGTCTGCAAATGTGTCTAAATGATTCAGCACAATGTGTATAATGCTGATAAATAAGAAGCCGGAATTAAAAAGCATGAGAAATAGAAATTTAGGTTTCATATTTACAAACACGCAAAAGTTCACAGTTCTGTTGAATGCAGGAAAAGACGCTGACTTAAAGCTGGAGTAGCATATTAAAACCAGATTAGAAAGCTTTCCGTAAAAACAATTAGGATATGTCCTCTAACATTTGTTTTACAAATTATTTCAATGAGAACTATGTACATATTTAATTTATGGCAGCATATTTTGGGCATGAAAGTTGACTTGGAAACATCATCATAACAACGGACTGGGTGAAGATACCTGTCGAGAAGAAACTTTTTTTTTGTATGTTAGTTTAACAGTTGTATTGAAAAGAAGAAAATTACAAGTAATCAAAATGTAATAAACTGCAAACACTATGAAATACTATTATGAGGTAAGAGAACAATGAAAAATGTAGCATCTTAGTCCGTCATGCCCCCGTGGCAAGTTTCCTGTTAATTTTATACTGGTGAATTTCTCCAAGGTGAGATCCCAGATATTGTTTACTGTGCATGTAACACTTCTTAAATGTAACCGGATTCTCTTCTCAGCGGAGGACTTTCTAAAGAATATGTAACATTGTCTCTGTACTTCCCAAAAATATCAATGCAAGGATGAGAGTGACCCTGTTATTTTCATGACATTTTCATAAGACAACTATGGAAAAAGTCTGACGTTTCAAAACTTTTTGTCAACATTGTAGAAGCAGAGGTATTCAGCCATACAGACATTTACAATATTGACTAAGACCACTGTGTGACTTAACAAAATAATTACAATTCTAAATCCTGGACAATAGAATAGCTAGAATTGAATCAGAATCTGTATTATGGCCTTTCTGATTTAAGTAGTCTGAAATGAACTTCAGCAGTGATAACATCAAGCAGTTAGCGCTGGATAATAACTTCTTGAAATATCGAGTCTGAAATATCTTTGGGCATTTGAAGTGAAATGTTCCCACTTGTATAGATTTCAGTAAAAAAACTGGAATCCCACTCAATTAGTTAAATAGAATAGCTCTAGTAGGGTGATGATTACTTTCAAAATTAGCCCTAAATCTTTCAGATGCTTAAATTCTTTAGAAAACTCATCGTAAGTGTATTTCCTTGCAGTTCCATTGCAACGGTTGCGTGATAATTTTATGGAGTGGGGAGTAGCCCTCTTCTTTTGTTCTGATCTTCTAACTTGAGAGTGCATCAGAAGATGCATGTCAGGTACCTAAGCTCCATACATATTCAATGAAGAAGGTAAAATACTTGCTAGGGAATTAGAGGGAATTTGGGTTGTTCAAATTTAGAAGACTGAGGTGGTGCCATCTAGATGGCAGAACTGCCATCTTACTGGAGAACTTCAGTCTACCCCTGCTGATGTCCTTCCCCTAATTTTTGTCTGAGAGCATGTGAACCATTTCTTGGTATGCAGCATGGTTTTGACTACATTTGGCTGTGGGTTTTACTTTCTTTGGAGCTGTTGATTTATTTCTGTTTATCAAGTAAACGGATCAATTTCCAAAAGAAGATGTAACTTTGGAAAGCTTAATTATGAATATCCTAATACTAATGAGGAATAGGAAAGGATTGAGAAAACACCAACTTTTCGATCAACTTGATCTTTTTCCTTGACACTTGCCTGAAAATGCAGTTGTCACATTTTATTGCCTACCTTTGTTTCCCTTGTTTGTGAATAACAAATGACAATATAGTGTGATAAAGTACAGTAATCTTCATGGTAAATCCCCTGACTTGTTCTGTTCAAGCAAAGGTCAAAAAGAGAGGTATGCTTTCAAAACCTTGGAATTTCAGACTCAAATATTTTTATGTTAGAAATCAATACTCGTAATTAATTAGAATTTGTTTGTTTGTTTTGTGTGTGTTTTGTCTTGTTCTCTTTTTTTTTTTTTGCATTAGGCTTTTTCACTCTGGAACAGTCCAGTTATTCATAGAGAGAGGCAACTACTTACTACCATCCATGGTTTGCAGTCCATAGGGCTTTAGGACAAAATACAGGAATCACTTTGAGTGCTTGATTCTTTCTTTATCACTGGTTTTAATGAAATCTTTTGAAAGAAGTTGACTTGATCCTCAAAATGACCTCATTAATTATTCCTATTAAGTAAGAATCTCTATGAAAAGCAGCGATTTACTCACAATTTGAAAAATAGATGAGATTATTATTTTCCTTCTCTATTAGTCTAGTAATACTAGTCCACTAGTAATGTACTAATCTAGTCTACCCTGCCACTTCTTCAGCAGGATTTTGGACAAATGTGAATCCAGACCTTGAACTTTCTCATGAAAAGTTCTTAGGTTTTGCAGCATGGTTTTTGGCAAGATTCTTACCTGCTTGAAGATCCTGGTTTCTGTTGCTGTTGGATAAAAGAATATATATCCTTTGATAATAGCAGCTTAAAAAAGGAATTTTGTTTCATACCAAACCCCTGAAATGTTAGCTATTTCTCTATATTTTTCTTAGAATGTTTCTTTTTCCTTGGGTGGTTTGCCTTGTCATTAAATTGTGGAGCTTAAACCAATGGAGAAACAAAGTCTGAATAGAAAACAAACCAATCAGGAAAAGTTAAAACCACGTGGTGGCCTATTGCTTCTGAGCATAAAATATACCTTTCAAACTATTCCCAATAGAATTTGAGGAAAACATTTTAGAAATGATGACTAGAAACGCATTTTAATGTAATATTTTAAGTGACTGACTTTTTACCGAGTCTGCCCCTGTAAATGTGATAGATCAGTTCTGAAACACCTGCACTGAAGTGAACGAGCAATACCTTTCAACACCTTAAACCACTGGCCAGGTTCTACATCTCAGGCAGTGAATGTAAGTAAAGGTCGTGATGTCATCACTCTGCTGTGAGGATGCCTGGATTAAAATGTCCTGCCATCCAGGGAGGGGGAAACAAGGAAAGAGGAAGATGGGGGGGGGAATCTGTCATCCCTGAGGTAAGATTTTGAACAGTGCAAATACGGTCGTCATAGCCAGACATGACAACATGCAGCAAGATTGTTAAATGAAATCAGACTTACAATGCACAGTGGACCAAGTGACAATAAAGTAATTGTTGTACACCGGGAGACTAAGAAATGGATTTCTAATGCTTAATACCTACAAAAATTCCCTGTGAGAGAGGCGTGCATAAAGGCAACATTATGTACTAGATTTTGTTTGCCAGTGTGCCAGAATGGAGGTTGTTTTGCTCTCTGCATCCTTTTTGGCTTTGTGTATCAATTGAATTTCCCTGATAGCCCTTTGGTAACCTTCTTCCCAAATCCTGACTAGGGCAAATTTTTAGTTTTGCAGTTACTGACTAAGAATTGAATGTCTTTCTCTGGTACTACATGCAACAAGGATTTGCTTTTCCTGTATATGTCTGTAGGTGGAGGCTTGCATAGGTTGAGGTCACAGAAAGTCTTGACCTTTAAAGGAGGCAGATTGGGAAGGGCAAGAAGTTGTTGTCAGGTAATTACTGAATTTTAAAGTTGTTCTTAATATGCAGAGAAAACAGAGAACAAGGTTTCATTGATTTGTTTGTTTTCTCCAAATTATATGACACTTGGGTTTATGTTTTTGTAATGTAGGTACTATGGTTATACTATGTAATACATAATAACAACAAAGACTTTCTGTTGGTTGCCCTAGAAGTATTTGTTTTACCTAGTTAGATTCTAAACCATTTAAGTCATGTTTATGAACTGTGTAACAAACTCGATATTTGGTGATATGGAGGTACATGTGTGCACACTAGGTAATCATGCATATATTCTGAAAATCAAAATATACTTTGTTTGAAACTTGTTAAATAGTATAATTAGATTAGTTATTAATTTAATTCATACTGGTACTACTGAAGTCATAACTTTAAAAATTATTTTCCATTCCTCATTACACAAACTAGTTAAGCCTTTGGCATCCCATACTGAAAATGCGGAATGCAATAAATTAAATAAGGGAATAAACACTGAAGGATTAGATATAAACTAAAATTTAATACCCGTTTAATAATTGCATTAAGATATTTTATATTTAAAATGAGTCTTTGCTCAGTAGTTATGGCCTTCCTATCATTGTATAATGTCACTTGGGTTAGGTAGCAAAGATCATGAATGGCTTGAGAGAACACATTTTGTTGGTTTTACTAAGTCTATGTGTCATTCTTGTGCATAGGGTCACTTTCTGATTTCACCTACTTCAGCATAATTCCAGAGTGATCAAATTAAATTAATTTTGCTGGACAAGCAGAAAGAAATGCTGGAAATGATGCTTGTGTCTTTCAAGCCTGGCATTGGGCATCCACACATTTGAAACTCTGGGCCTTTATGGAAGTTTACATTTCCCGAGGAAGCTTACAAAAATATATTTTTATTTCTCCAAGGAATCCCTCAGTAAGCAATTTTTTTACTTTCCACTAAGAATCATGGTTCCCTTTAGTATCACTTTTGGAAAGACTAAAAATTTTTGGATGATGCCTTTAATATGCAGTATGTTTCTCAAGTTGTTTTGCTTTCTTCTGTGGAAATGCCTAATTCTTTCACCATATCACACAGTAATTTTTAAAACAGTAGTCAGATACACAGGCTACTCTGAATTAATTGTTATTGACTATACCCACGACTGTTCACAGCAAAGAAATTCCCTATTCTATAAAACAATTCACATAAACTGAAATGCAATAGGCAAATTTGAATCATTGATTTAATGTTGTTGGTAGTTATATTTTTAATGTATCTAAAACAATAGGGATGTATTTAAAACAACAGGGCTGATATTTTGCATAACCCTTCCTTGACTGTCGGAAAAAAGAGACTGGCAGATAGTAAAAAATCTCATGCATTTATACCAGCATAAGCTTTATATTTCAGTTTTGGTAATAACTCTCTGACTCAAAGAAAATAAGTGAATAAATGTAAAGACTGAATGCTCTACTTACTGCTCTGCATTTGATTAGAAAGGTTTGTTAGTTTACACTTGTAAAAAAAAAAAAATTCCATATTTTAAAAGTAAGTGTGCTTTTAAAACCTGAATGCATAAATGCATAAATAGCTGCCAGACTGCTGGTATTGCTTTTTTGCAAATTTTCCATTAAAAAAAAAATCTATATGTATTCCTCTCCCTATCTTTTAAATTCATATTTTATAACCATTTCACTACTCCTATGGTAGATATGTAAGTCACTACATGTCTTTTGGGGTGTGAAAAAAGGAGGATGGCTTTGAAAATATGCTATTACTGAGCTTCTGCAGAGTTATTCTCACCCTGATATGACAATGTTTCTCTGGCTATAAGAATTAAAACACAGATTTCAAATTGAACAGAGCAAACTGTAGAGCAGAGAGCCAGGAGATGTATGTTTTTATATGGATTCTGGCCAATATCAATTAAATAGGGGCAGTGATCTGAGGTGTGACTTTGGTATCAGCTTTGTTACACATTCGAACTTCTTCTGAATTTCTTTTTTTTTTTTTTTTTTACATCCTTGGAATTTTTCCAAATGTAACAAACACAAGCCATTCATACTCTCTGTGGCATGCCTTGCCAGTAACGGAGGCATGTATCAGAATTAAAAGGCTGGTATAAGGCTGATTTCTTCCCCCTCCTGCTTTAAACAGGATTCTGTCTGGATTTCTCTTGGAAAGGGAGGAGAACTGTCTTTCATGCTTTGGATGTAATAGTGGTAATCCATGTTAGTGTTTGCTGGAAAAGCATCTCCTTGCAGTGAAGTAAAGTAAGTTTTAAACTGCACAGGAATTAGAGGTCACTGTAAAGTGGCAGCATAGTACCGTTGTATTGGGCAAATATTTTCTTTTCTTGACTGAAAATGATGATTTCAGGGCTGTGACTCATTTATTTGCATGTATTTTTCCAACGGGAAATTCTGCTATCTTAACTGAGATAATGACTCATCTTTTCATTGAAATTACAGGATTCCAGTTTTTTACAGGAATTTAATAAAAATTGCAGGATTTTAATTGCTGTAGAAGACCAACGGTAGTAGAATGTAGACAGGGATATTCTTTTTTCACTCATTTTAAGTTTTGTGAAAGATGTTCTATTCTTTTCCACGCTGCTACTTCCTATCTAGTAGTAATTGTTTGGGGAAGTTTAAATCAAGTACTGTATGGATGATAAAAGGACAAGGCAAAAGAACCTTTGTATTGTGGTGGCATGTTACAAAACCTTGGGAAGAACAGACCCAGATTTGTAAAAATAATCATATTTCCATGGAAGTTAGGTGTGTGAGTACCCTGGAGAATCTAGAATCTAGACTTGAATAATGAAGTAGGTAATTATGATAGGCTTTAACATCATTAATACTCTTCAGTCTTTTTTTCTGATGAGTAATAAAAGTTAGTAAGTTTGAGGGGTTTTTTTCCCTTGCTACTTGGCACCCGTTATTCCTGTGGAAACTGGCTTAAAACAATTGCTTTGGTAGCATTTTCAGGTCAGATTGAATTGAATGAGTTGGACATAATGTTGATGAGACTCAGAGTCCTGAAGTTTCAAAGAAATTTCCGACAGGTGCATGTTGTCAGAGGACCAAAAGTGCTGATATTCCTCAGGCTGCAGAGGCAATATTCATTATCTTAGAACTGACCTGGCATCATTGCAAGTAGTGTTTCTTTTATGTTTTATAGGTACTTATTTCTCCTTTTCTTTGTAGCTTACTTTGCATATTTCTCCGGTTCTTGCAAAGACATGAAATAAAATTTATCTCAATTACAGAGATACTCTGTCTTTAAAGATATTCAGAACATAGCTGGACAAAGCTGTGGTTGCCCCAACAGAAATTGGTCCTGCTTTCACAGTATTACAGGTCTTTTCCAACTTGTGTTATTCTGCAATGTAAAATTACGGATGCAGTGGAATTTTAATACATGAACGTGAACATACCCTTTGTTCTACATGAAGGATTAAGAGTGTATAAAGACCTTAATCATTAATTACTTAAGAAGTAGCAAGAGTGTGGGCAGTGGGTTTACTTTATATAGGGTATGCAAATGAATCAAATATACTTGAAGTGAAAGCGCAGAGCCACGAAGGTGATTAAGGGAGTGGAACGTCTCCCGTATGAGGAAAGGCTGAGAGAGCTGGGTCTTTTTAGTTTGGAGAAGAGGAGACTGAGGGGTGACCTTATTCATGTTTACAAATACATAAAGGGTGAGTGTCACGAGGATAGAGTCAGGCTCTCCTCGGTGACAACCAACAGTAGGACAAGGGGTAATGGGTTCAAACTGGAACACAAGAGGTTCCGCTTAAATTTGAGAAGAAACTTCTTCTCAGTAAGGATGACAGAACATGAATAGGCTGCCCAGGGAGGTTGTGGAGTCTCCTTCTCTGCAGACATTTGAAACCTGCCTGGACACATTCCTGTGTAGCATCATCTAAGTGTTCCTGCTCCAGCAGGGGGATTGGACTAGGTGATCTTTTGAGGTCCCTCCCAATCCCTAACATACTGTGATTCTGTCAGGTGAGGTCATGGTTCTGCTGATATCCTATTTTTTTCTAATTTGGCCAAAAAATAGAAAAAAATTGTATGACATTTGGTGCATAAAATGGAACTTAAAGTAGGTCAAAATTGGAAACAAAGTTTGAAGTCAGGAAGTTATGCATAATAATGATATCTTGACAGAGAATGCTACGTATGCAGTTCATTTAGTGATAGAATGAGTACATTCAGTTTATTTTTTGTCTGTTTGGTGAATTGAATGAGCTTTCTGTTGCTCCTTTTGCATTGCAGGCTACCTTTTCTGTAAGATCAGGAAGAGACACCTAGAAGAGATCATTTTTTCAAAGTGAGATTTACAGATGTTTCATTTTACGGATATTTTAATTATATGTACTCATATCTTTGAGACTGCATCTTTCACACAGTCTGGTTGATTCTATGTGTTCATTAAGAGCATACAATATTTTTTCTTGAAGTCTTAATTCCGTAAATCCCTGTGGGCATCCTAACAGTTATGTCACAATGCTGACACATAATTTGCTAAGTGTCTCTGGGTAGGTCTTTATAGCTTTTACACAATCTCTGCACGCTGTTCTTAAAACAAATGGTTTCTAATTCCATCTGAATATGTGTAAAGGTGGAACATAGTTTCATGTCATAAAGGTGTTGTGAGAAAATGGACTGAAATCCTTCTTCTATCAAGTTTGGACTTTGTTTACTACCTATTTCTTCTGTAATCATTGCAATCATTCTTGTCTGAATAAACAGGTAAATAGCTTGTCTTTGGCTGTTGGAAAAGAAAGATGGGATTGGTGGTAGGGAGGCTTGTTTTGCAAGATGATGTGTAGAGGGCAGGTTTCACATCCAAGCATAGTATTGTCACTAATGAAAACTTGTAACTTAAAAACTGGCAGCTGAAAGATATGCACTCCACTAACATAATGGAAAACCTGCTTCATAACATGCCTTACTCTTTTTTTTTTGGGTAACATAATATAGGCTGAGAACTATCAAAATAGATTTTTGCTTAAATATTTTGCCTCTTTGAGAGATGAAATTTTGCATGCTACATAGGTTTATCCCTCAAAATTTATTAAATACTGAGACAAGACAATATTGAGAGATTAAATTTCTGCTTAACTTTTTTCCGTGCAGTCTTTGTGTTAGTAGGAGTTTCTTTGAGAAGAGGACACACATTGCTGTTGTGTAGGTTGTGGGGTTTTCATGTGGTTTTGTTTGTTTGTTTTTAATCTCCTCCGCTGGCATAGCAATTGGAGAATTATTTGCAGTCCTCTAGTCTGAGCTATTCTCTATTTTTTTAAATAATAATCTGAGTATTTGTATTTTCTGTTTAAGGAAGAGTAGGCATATGTTGGGTAACTTTCCTGCAGCACACTCAACTCCCGGACACTGAATCAGTTTGATAGCAAAATGACCAGCTGTCCAAGAAAAAAAAAAAATCTCACAAGAGAGCTGTCCAATAGGAAAAATCACATAAAGCTGGTCAAGTGCATTGCTGGTCATCTGACTAGTACTCTGTGTTGTGGGACTACCTTTTAAATTTGTGAGTAGCCTCTACTTTGTTCTACTGTTTGTGTTCCCAGGCTGTATTTTTCACAGAATATAATCCTTAAAGATACAAATACATGCCTAGTGTGCTTCCTTTAAAGGGCCTGGACAACTCTCTGCCGTTGATTTGCAAGTTACATACCAAAATATTCCCCCAAACCATAATGTGCTGTGACTAATCAAATGCTAAGTCAAATCCAATGTCTTGCTGAAAATAGGCCTTTAAACTGTGACCTCCTGAAGGGAGATTTCATTTGGGACTACTAGCACTGGTTTAGGTATTATCACGTTTGCATTTGTAAGAAGAAATGGAAATTGTCTTCTGGTTTGGTCCTGCAATAACTATGATATTTTATGTTAAAAGCTGAAATTTTCATGATCAAAAATGGTTTGGTGTGAGTGCTTCAGGAGACTACAGGCATAACCAGCCCACAGGGCCTAGAGAACACAGTTCGTACAGAAAAGTTTGGTTTTAACATCAGTAGGTATCTCTGCCCTCCCTTTGTGTCTCTACAAGTGAACACCAGGCTGGGCTAGGACCTTAATGTCCATTCTCCTGCTCAGTCTTCACTCTAGCTCAGGTACACAAGTGCTTGCTGCATGACAGCAGTAATTTTCTTCCCTGAGTAAGAGAGTTTGGTGGTTGTCCTTCCCATCTGGTCATCCCACTTCAGCAGTTCTAAGAACAGCACAGCATCCTGCCTGCTAATATGGGCTTGTCCTATAAGCAGCTGAAGAGGCTCTTCAGTATTTGCTATACAGTAAGGTATAAAATATCTTGTTGGACCTTGTTCCCAGTTTGCCAAACACATCTATGCCTGATCTAGAATTTAAAATCTAATTTAAAACAAGTAACAGGTGACAGTTGACAAGAAGTTAGAGAGTACGGCATAGAGGCTTGAAGCGTAAGTCTGAACCAGAGCTTTTCATTCAAGCATAATACAACCTCATAAAGTACCTACAGAAAAATATACTTTTATGTGGGTAAGTTGTGTCACTGCAATGAAAGAAACCAATTACTTGTCTGTCTCATTCCTACTGCAAACTCTGGGATGGCTGCACTGAATTTGTCCACTGCTCTGACCTATTCCTTATTATGGGTAAAGATAGTGGTTGTGATTTTTATTTCTTTGTCTTATGAAAAAAAAAAAAAAATAGGACTAGCTGGAGGAGGGTTAGAGAATTCACTCTGGCAAATTTTGTTGTGAAGTCTGAGTCATGCCCAAGCATTGGGGATCGTCATGTCATTGGGTTTGTGATGGGCCAGTGTGCTGGGGGCAGGTCTGCAGCAACTACAGCTTTCAGGATACCTTTGCTGCAAAACAGAGATGGTGCTGCTTTCTTAAAGCTGACGGAATGAACACAAGCACAGGAAACAGCAGAAATGTGATATCATGGACTTCTGCTTTGTGCTACCAAGCTTTCTGTCTATCAAAGTCTGCTATCAAGGTTCTTTGTCCAAGGATTTTTGATGCAAATGTTAATTTATAACTTCAGTGCATTTTTGGTTTTTTTCAATCCATACCAGCTCAATTTGAGCTTGTGTATCCAGGCTACAGCAATATTTCAGTTTTCCTCTGACAACGTGCTTTCAGAGCTTATCTAAGCTTGTTTCTAAATGGGAAGTTTCTCTAGACCCTGAAGCCCTTAGAAACCAGAAGGACATGTGTCTCAGATTTGTGTTGTAGCCCTATAAACACATACCACTTTTTCACTGTGTATTTCTGAAACAGATCACATTCTTCCAAAACAAGATAGTGTAGTCGAAAAATTGGACTTCACTGAGTGTTGCAAATGCTATACCTATAGCATATATACTCTAGTAGGTACATTCTATGTAAAAACAGCTTCTAAAAGGCTAAATCAATGAAATGGACACCAACACTAGCTTTTCAGCAGCCATGTGGGCCACATCTATGTGTGGGTAACACAGAAGAAAGTTCACCAGAAGTTCCTCAGCCTTTTTTTATCCCTATCCCTTTTCCTCTAGGAGACCTCCTGCTTCTGCTGGCTAAAGGCAAAGTTTCAAGTCCTTAATTTAAACCATGGGCATTTACAGTGAATTATTTAATGTATTGGTGAATAAGAGTTTTGAGTGAGATTCTGAAAATGGTGTTATTTATTTCTTGTTTCAATTTGGTTTGAGGGTTGTTTTTTGTCCTAGTAGACCTTAATATTCTTCTTATCCTTTGCATGGGACTGTAGTTTCTTCTTGATGTCCTTAGCCAAATTGTCTTTTTGCCCTCTGTAGATAACAGGAGCATTTAGAACCTTGTGGTAATGCAGGCTGTACAGTGAGACCTCTTGTTACTTTGCAATATAACATGGATTCTATTAATTGTCTGGCTTTAATAATAATAATAATCCATTTAATGGGGATTTGATTTGCCTAAAAAAACAGTTTCAGGTTAGGCCTGTACACAACCCTGTCCCTTCAATTTCCATTCTGTTGCAAAAGAGACCATTTTCTGGTTTTGCCACACTGTGTTTTTAATGAAGACAGTTAAGAAAATTTGAAATGTAAAATGATTGGCCGTTTTCTTGGTAAGAACAGAATAAAACAAAACCAGTAATTGTTCTGAATGTTAGAACAATATGCTTGTAATTAAACTATAGGGAGGACTATTACTCTTCATTTACACATTTACTTAGCTTTCCTGAAAAATTAACATGCTTTATACTAAACCAGTTCTGGTTAGCTACTTATTGTGAAGAGGTTACTTAGAAGGATTTTTCTTTTAAAGAGTTCCTAATTGACTTTTCAGAATTCTACCTGTATTGTTGTATTCCCCATCTAGTAATCTTCTGACCTGTTTGCAAATGTGCTAAGTGTAGATATTTAGAAATTATTTGTTTCTTTGTTGAATTAAATGCAGAGAGAAATATGACTTTTGATCACTTTGATTAAGCAGTGGTATGGCAAAATGCTAAGAAAAAATAAATAACTTTTTAAAAGTATTTCTCATAAACTTGTATCTGCAGAGTTATTAAATTTTCTGAAATAGTTCCTCCTGATTTTGCATTAATGTTATCTCTGTAGAATACTCAGTCTTAGCACCAGAAAATCTAGTGTTAAGTTGTAAGGCTTTGTAGGAGCATACATTTGGAGAAGCTTTTATATTTTTGTCTTGGAATATGTCTTATTCCACATGTAGGTCAGCACGCATGTTGATTCAAAGCCAGCTGAATAACTAAGTTACAGCAGTAGCATGGTTCCTTTGGGGTCAAGCAACAATTGCTAGGTAATTTATTTCTCCAGTTTTCAAAGGGGTTGGGTGCTAGAACTATAGAGACACCAAGACCAGAAAACTGTAAGGACAATATTCAGGGTGTGCCAGTGTATATCTCCAGTACAGCAAACTTTCAGCCTTGTTATGTAGGTAATCATTTATTTGGGAGAGTTTGGAATATGCTTACTTCCAATTGAAATGGAATTTTACATTATTGTATTGGATGGATAGAACCCTTATATAAATTTGTGTGTGTAAGAACTGTTTAAACAATTCAAGTGACATGCTAAGAGAAAAATATATCTTTATTAGCAGGATTTTTTTTATAAAAGTACAGCTTGTGGACCTTTCTAATGTAAGATTTGTGAAAAGAGGAGTAGGTTTTTTGTATGTCTGCACAACATCTGTATTTAATTATAAATTGTATTTCCAAAAGTGATTAGCTGAAATTTGGGAAATTAATCCCTCAAAAAACCACTTTTTAAATTTGAATTAGTTTTTGTTAATTAAAAAAAAATAAAATAAGCCCATGTGTTTCTTCCTTGTGCTTAGTCCAGACATGCTTGTTCCAATACAGACCTTTTAATGCTACCACTGGTAATGTTTTCAATTGCAGAAAACACTTTTATAAAATGTTCCAGTAAGACATACTTTTTAGCAGAGTTTTCTGGTTTTATTTCCCATATGTACAGGATATTGCTTTGACATATCAAAGAATTGGTTCTGCTGCAAGCAGAAAGAAGGAACACGTAGTAAAAGTAACGGGGAACAGGTGGGTAAAAAACAACAACGGGAGGAGGCTGTGCAAGATATTCAGGTTGCTTCCACCAAACAAGTCTTACATTCATTCCTGAAAGTCTCAGCCCTGGCTCTTTTGCTAGCTTTTACCAATATGGCCTGCTTATCAAAGCACTTTATCAGTGGGGAAGGGATGTGGGTTAACCACTTCACTCAGCTCAAACTTCCCAGCGAGCAGTCTGTCACCCAACAGCTGTTTTTCAATACATACACTATGTGCTGCAGCGCTGATTCAGAGCTCATGACAAGAACGGCATTGTATTATGGGGCTTGTTTGAGTTTTGGGTTAGTTTCCTATAAGCTTTAAGGGAAAAGAACCCAAATGCAGCTGCAAGGTTCTGCTTTTTTTTTTAAAAAAAAAAAAAAAAGCAAAAAAAGAAAAAAAATATTTTCCCCATCACAGTTAAGTGTATGAGCATGTGTATATGTTTAAAATATGCAACAGCCAAAATGTGGATTTCAGAGCACCGGTATGGGGATTTTTGCTTGCTGGTAAACCCCTAGCCCTTGCCATCTCCCCCTTCTGGAAAGTGTCATTGCATCTGTTTCAAGTGCCAGTATAGGAGACCAGATCAATCACTAACTCTGTGAGTGATATATCTCTAATAAAGATACAGAGTGTGAATGTGTGTGCCTATATTTCTATTTATTTCCATTCTATTTTTCCTCTGTGTGTATACAGAAAATAAAAATAGGTTCAAAGGCAGACTGAGTTTGAACAGTTTTTGAAGGGCAGGTTCAGGGCACATTTAGAGTGGGGAAACTAATTTGCTGGTTCCTTCAGTGTTTGCTTTCTAACTTATATATCTAGCCTTCATGGGCATGAATCTAGCCCTTTGTAAATGCATAGATTTAGTGCAGTTTTGGGAGAAGCAGTGGAGAGAAGGTTTAATACCACACCTGCTCTTCAGAATCCAAGTGCGACAGTAGAACTGCTGAGCTTCCTGTAAGCTGCTCCTGGGCCTGGAGACCCCAGAAAACAGAGGCGGGGATCAGCAGAGCAAACCCAAACCCAAGCAGCTGTGAACCTCTGAGGTGGCAGGGTAGACTAACAGACCACCCAGCAGTTAAGAGGATCTAGGGTGAATTAAAAAACACAGGAGTGGCAAGGGTTTTTTTCAGTTCTTTGCTAGATGGAGGTGTGTGGAATGGAACTGGGCATTGGATATTTATTAATCACCTCTTGTATTAGACACAGGTTAATACAGAAGGATGGATTATTTCCAAGCAAAGTTCGTGTAACTTGCTGAAAATACTTTCTTCGTTCTCAGTGAGTGCCCGCCGTGCCTGGAGTCTTCACTAGAGTAAGGACTGAGGTGTTGCCTTGGCCCCTGCTGCTCCGCTCCCCTTTCCTCCCCGTTCTTACCTTGTACACTCACTTCAGGCTCATAGATGTGCTGTAAAATTTTCAAGCTGCACCAGTCCTCTGGAGATTATTAATTGCAGAAGGATTGTGGCAGGAGGGGAATGCTGTTCTGCCAGGACAAATCCCACCAGAGCAATGATGAGGCCAGGCTTGGCTCCAGCGTCTCTCTGAAGCTCCTTAGGCTTTTATGTCTCTCAGCCAGGTGAAATACGCTGACAAACTGCTGATTTTTGGCAGGCTACAGCATAAGGCTTCACCTTGCAGACCACAGGCATCCCAAGAGGAGATTATCCGTGCATGACTGTGAGCGTTTTGAATCTCACGATGCTGCAGTCTTCTGAATGCCTTCTGTTCAGTCGTCTTGATGGCAAAGCTAAATCTCAGGTTGTGGTTCACAGTTCATCCTGGAACAGTTTTATGATGACTTTCCAAAACTACCTTTCTATGTGAGGATTGTTTGTCATCAGAAGGCTTTTCCTGGGGATAGAGTAAGGGGAGGGAGTGTTAAATATTCAATTTGCCTAGAATGTCAGCATTTGCATGGGATACAAGTGAAGTCTAGAAACAATTTACTTTGGTTACTTTGACAGAAATGTGAAAAATCCTAATAATGAGTTATTTATCAGTTTTTCCACTTGTGCAAATGAGTTCTGTGTTTTCATTCCTTCCCTTAAAGAGTGTAAATTAATAAGAAATGTGGAAGAGTGGAGAACTTTAATTGTAGTATGGATTATTTTCCTTATAGGTGTAACAAGTAACATTCTTTGAATATCTTGGAGGCAGAAGACTTTCAAAAAACCTTCGAAAATACTTATCATACATTCATCCAAGGAATTTATCAGAACTATTTGATGTGATTCTTTATAAACCTTGTATTCTATGAAATGTGGAAGAATGTGCAAATATGCTTGAAACAGTGATTGAGGCTATTGGTGACTAAATCTGGACAGGTTGTATTTACACAGCTACAGTGGAAATATTTTGCTACAGTTTTACCCAGGATGCAGTGCTCTAAAACCCGTACCCGGAAAAGGGCCCAGACATCTCTAACTATTGTAATACCACTTACCAGAAAGATGTCACTTCTGCTGGCAAAATGCTGCTTAGCGACTTCCTAAAACATTGCTTCAGTACAGATTATTTTACTCAGTGTGACTTCTCAAAGTGTTTGTGGAATACATGCTCCCAACATCGCCCACCCAGCAACTGGTGAGGCATAACTACTGCAGTAGAAATGATTAAACAACCTTTGCAAGGAAATGGTCTAAGAAGTAGTAATATTCGATGAGTTTGTCTGATGCACATGTAACTAACTCTAGCTACTGATTTTAATAAAAACTTAGTTTAAGCTAGATATACATATAATACAATTAAAATCGACACGTATCCTGAACTTTGAACCATAAAGGAAAATATCCCAGTTGGTCACTAGATGAGGAGTCTGGGTGGCCCAGATGGGATTAAGACAGGATCATCTTCAGGTGAGTGACCAGAGTCTGTCCTCCTTACAGTGAGTCCCAGGCAGGAAATTGGAAGCAAGTGGGGCAATGAAGAAAGATGATAAACCAGGATTCACCACAGGAGCCAAACTTGGTTTTTAAGTTAGTTGTTTGACTCAAAACTCTTGTTTGATAATATGAAGAAACAGTGGGTGACTGGCATTGATGGAGATTGAGCAGGATTTTTTCTTCTGAGGGTCAGGCTGGCATAACCCCATCAGAAATTTCAGAGGAATAGAGACTGTCAAATATGCAAATGTGCTTTTAAATAACTATACCTTAAATAATGAGGGCAAGTCCCAGTGATCAGGTGACTTGAGTATTTAGATGGCCATGTGACAGCCTTGGGAAATAAGTGTTGTGATAGCAGGTTGGTGTGCCTTGAGCCATGGCGACTGCAAAACAATTCAGCAATGCAACTTGGTGAACCCTGATTTTTAGCTAAGTGACCTTTGGATCCAGAAAATAATCTCTTCTGCCTCCCTGTCCTGATTGTAAATAGAGGATTTGATTATGGGGTATAGATGTAACTCATTTATGTCTGATAATGGGTACATATTAAACATGAACAAACCATAGTCTTCCATGTTTTAGTGGTGTGTTAAGCTGTCATGTCATCCTTTATGATGATGGAGAGATATGCTTGGACATTGCATCAAGACTCCTGGGGTTTTGTTAACACCTTATTAACTTAGGAGCTGTCCAGAAAAGGTTGATACATTTTTCAGAAAGGAAATGTTATAATTTAATTTTGCCCTGCTGATTTTTGCTATTGGCTGATTGTGGGAGATGGAGGTTGAACTGAACCTTTTTATACCCCAGAACATGCCATTAAATCAAAACATAGCACTTTCATCTTGAGTTTTGCAGGACAAATACATAAAGTGGTATATTTCCTAATGCATAACCACTTGTAATTTATTATAAAACAGGAATTATTTTAGCTGGAAAAACATTGCCCTCCAGTGTAAAGAAAGTGTTAATTTTTTTTTTTTTCTTTTTAAATTCAGATAGAGACAAAATTTGCTTTCATATTCTGTCAAATGTCAAAGGTGAGATTTTAATGTTGCTGAAGGAAGTTGAGATTGGATGTAGAATTTCCTTTGTATGTGGAGCAATGATCAAGCAATGATTTGTCCAGGCCTATTGTTTCAAGATTTATTGTTAACTTAAGAAACAAAGTGTTACGAAGTGCCCTTTGGAGAATCTCATCCATTTTATCATTCCTGCAGATATGAAAGAAATTCTTTATTCAGCAAGATCCTCTTTGAAAGGATAATGATACAAGTTTTGCCACCTTCCCTTTAGGAAGTGGTCTCCAAACAGTCAAAGAAAAACAGAAGAAGATTTTTGCTGCTGTGACTAAATGCAGGTCTTGTTTCAAGTATTTGGCTTGCTTCGATATCTATCCTCTCCTCACCCAAACTGTAAAGGTTTACCTGGACTGCAGGACAAAAATAACACCTAATTCCTTGCCAACCACTGCAGCTTTCTTTTAGGTGCTTGCTGCCAGTTAAAGATAGAGCTCTTCTGGAAGTGGACACTCTGAGGCTTGATCACCTCTGCTCCTTTCACATTGTCTTCAACCACAGCACCTTTCCCTGCTACAGTCCATCTTTTGGTCGTTGCTGCTATTTTGGTTCTTATTAAATATAGTTGTTGGTTGATTCTTCCTGTTATTCTCAAAGCCATTGTTTTCTAACTTGGTTAATTTTAGTTTTGATTTACCAAGAATGTCATGACTAGACTGTGTTGTGCTTCTGTGAGCTAAAGATGTGTTGCATGTTCTTTCATTCTTGTCATCAGATACTACCAAATGCAGAGTGTAAAATAAACAGAACCACCTCTGCATTTAAAATACCCCCAGAAAATATATGTTCAAGGTAAAGGTGAGCCATTAGAGTACTTCTTGATCTTGGTTTTGGTGTTTCATAATACTTGAGCTCTCTATTTGTGCTTGTTGTCCAACCATGTCCCACAATTTCTGAGGCTTCTGAGAGAGGCAAAGGTTTCTCTGCACTCTACAGAATCTCAAATTCTGAAATGCAGGACGTCTTGTTTCGCTCCTATTTTATTTTTTTTCTTGTCTGTGCTCCTTTCAACTTTCCTTTCCTCCTTTGCCTTTTGTCTTTGCCACCAGCTTCTTCCCTTTCAGGTTTTGTTGTTGTTCCTTCCTTCTTGGTGCAGTCTGCACCATCCTTGTGTGTTATCTCCCTTTCCCAAGCTCTGGGATCACTGTTCAACATTTCCCAACACCATTAGGCTAATTCTCACACTTTTGATCAGTGCTTCCCTCCTTGCTTTTCTCACATGCTTTGGTCAAAGCTGGAAGGAAAGTGTGAGGAGATCAGACAGTCCAGAGACAACAAGCATGATGTGAGAGCAGCGTCCTGGGACATGGTCAGGAAAATGGCTTAATAACAGGATGTCCCATGAAATGCAGACCACTCGAGAAGTATGACAGCTTTTAGAAGATCGTAACATCTATAGTTGCTTCTTATATGCACACAGTTTCAATAGCTTTTACTTTAATTGTCTGAATATGGGTTTGATATTTGACAGGTATTTCAGACAGCTGTTTGCAAATATGTTAAGAAAGGGGGAAAATCTCTGTCATCTCTACTAACTTATTTTGGTTTTAGCTACTGTAAGTTCCTTTTTTTTTTTTGCTCATCGATTTCCAATAAGCTTCTAAATGTGTACAATATCTAGAGGCATCTTTATTCATTGTTCATTTGCTGGTATTTGCATTATTTGCATTATTTGTTTAATTAAATATGTATTTTGCTTCTGTAAGTGCATTATTTATCTGATAAATCCTGTTGGTTTATTTGGAACCTTTACAGCCTTAAGGGCAAACACGTATTTTGGCATGGCAATAGTTTAGAAAATATGTATTATTTACCCATCAGAAAGTAATGGACCCTGAGGAGCCATTATGGTCCAGCTTGTAAATCCTTCTCAGTTTGCATATTATTGACCCAATAGACAGCAACAACTCCTGGGACCTGTTGTGGTCTATCCATATTCATTTGGTTGCCATAAATGTATGTAAAGTCTGCTTGCTGAAAATCCTTACAAATGCTTGATTGAAAAAGATATATACAAAGTTATATTTATAAATGAAATTGCTGGGTCAGTTTTAATTTCCCTCTTTCCTCCTCTCCCATAAATACCTACAGACACTTTTAAGGAAAATTGTTTGGTTTGGAATTACACAAACACCCAGAAGAGCTTTATCCTAGTAATTATTTCTTTAAAAGCCTCACTTATGTAATATAATATGCTGTCTGACTTTCAATGAATTTTTCAAAAATGTTTTATGCCAAGTTTTGGGCTAACAGCAGATTTTTGCAGCTGAATAATAAACATTAAACACATGAGTGTGATGATGATGGAAACATTGACACCTTCAAGGCTAGTTGAACAAATAATTTTCATGTAATGAGACTTTTGCTTTTTAGAGGTAGATGGTTTGAAGTTTTATTCAGACCATTTCTTTAAAACCAAAATGTCTTCATATATCATGAGAGTATCACATGTGATCCAAAAAAGCTGTTACCTTCACCAGAACTATCAGCCTCTGGCACCCAAGAAAAAGCTAGCAGTAGTCCCATGTGTTATTACCTGGTGTGCGTCTGTGTCTATGTCTATGAGTTTTTTACACTTGTTTCTGCAACATGGTGGAAGAGGATAAATAAGGATTATGGCCCTTCTGGTGTGCAGTTGTTCCTAACTCTGTGCCACAACAGTTTTCCTGTGCAGCTTATTACTGTTTGGAAGACTGGCTAGGGAATTTGTCTTAAAAGTGTAACAAACGCAACCAATAAAAACGAAAAAGGCTCTGTTTTTTTTGAGATGCATGGAGTGTGAGCCTTGTTCTGGCCAATTATGAAGAGATGAATTTCTGCTTTAACTAGGTCCATTGATGTTCATCTTGGAAACAGTGTGTACCATTTGTTAAGGAGCTTACTTAGCTCTGAGCTTGGATATGCTGAGTACCTTGGAGAAAATAAAGTAGTGAGCACCAGCAAGAATAGGGCCCAGCTGGACAGGATGGTCCAAGTGGCAGTGAACGAACACGCCTGCTTCTCTCAAACAGTTGTAAGCCAGTTCTGAGCAATGTCTGCTCAAAGTTTTAAGCCAGCCAGAATTTGTGGTCTTCTTAAAGACTCAGGGGGAGGATGGTGTGGAAGTCATCCTTTGAAACCCTAAGTGTTTTATGAAGTAATAATAATAATAAAGTATGGAAACACTGAATCCAGGAATTGTTAAACACCAACGGGAAACTTGATTGTGTGCATTAACTGGGATTTTTTTTTTTTTTTTAAGGCAATGAGCTGCTTTTGAGCTTACCCTTGTACCCAAATTTGAATGTGCATATAAATAGATTTACATATTTATTTAAAGAACGTGTGTGTTTATGTGTGTGTGCATGCATATTTTAAACTAATTATGTCATTATTAAAGATTTCTGTACATTGTTACTTATGTGCCTCTTGCAGTTTTAAAGCAATTTGTCTGGAACTGTATCATGATATGCATTCTCCTGAGCTTCAGTGGTCAAATAATATGTACTCACAGAGGAGTGAAATGGGAGTACAGCAAAACAGTCTATATGTTCTATTTTAATTTAAAATTTGTGGTCAGATATTCAATCCTTGCTGCAAAGCAGAATCTGGTTTTATTGCGTGTTTAAACAAATGACATATTTTTTAATGGAAAATAATAATCGCTTTGTGATGGTTTATTAAGCTTAAAGAGAGAAATTTGCAAATCCTTAGAAGACCTGAAGTCTGGCTAGTCTCTCTAGTTGTGAAGTCTGGCTTGAAGAAGAAAATGTCAGTTATTAGAACCAGTCATTTTTCTTCCCTCAAACCACTGCTATCATCTCTGGCCAACACATTAAATTGTCGGTCAGTAATTATATCTCTTGCTGCAGAGTATAATAATCAATGTTTGTTAATCCCTGTTACACATACATAAATCAGTTTTTAAAAAGGGTAGAGGACACTTATTTGCAGTCTGTTTATTTTAAAGTTCTTAACAGGTAATCCACAAGAAGACGACTCCTGCCAAAGCTGAAGAAGTCTATTGCTTTTTCTGTAGACTTTGCTTATCATTAATAGAAAGCAGCATGTGTAAATCCTGCAAACTCATTTCCTTATTTAAAGTGGGCATCCTTCCTTTACTGAGATATGCTTCCTCTTTTAATACAGGAGTGAGGATGAAGCCTTTGTAAGTCCTTAAAGGCACATCCCTTCCAAATGACCTTTTGTCCTGTGCTAGTAAGTTGCATTGTTTAGTCGACTCCCTGTGCAGTGCAGCTACATGAGGTGTCTTTGGAAACGCAGAAAAAAATTAGTCTTTGCTAATTAAATTTGGAAACATGTCATATTTTCTGATTATAAAGCATAAATGAAAGCTCAGTAGAGTGTGTTATGCCTTTTGGTAGTCTGTTGGGGAGCTGAATTCCAGGGAGTAACTGAACAGGGTTTAGTCATGCAGTTCTCGAAGGGCAGTCACTGTATTTGGGCACAACTTTGCCCCATAGATTTCCAAGTCCTTCATAAAAATAAAATACTATATTTAATTGCCTTTTATCCATATGACCAAGAATTGTTCAAATATAATTAACTAAATACAAAATTATAGATCTATACCTTTTCTGTATATAAGCTCCAACATATAGTCAGGTAATAGTGCCGCGTTTCTTTGGAAAGTTCAAATGTAGCTTCCAGTACCTATTTGCATAGGTTTACTTTTTGTTTATTGCTTTTTATTGGATTTGAGTTTAACAGAAAATTGTTCTTTCTATGAACTGTTTGTGCTTGATTTTCCTGACAGTGTCACAAATCAGTTGCTGTAGAAGAGGTATTAATCTCACAGACACTGGATTTATAGCATTATTAAATTAATTGGACAGAAATTAGGTTGTGGGCAGTTTCTCTTCAATGACAGATACAGTATTTCACTAATCAGAAATGAAGGGAAAATGAAATATGAAGAAATCCATGAACCATTGCCAAAATCTTAAAGCAAATTTTTGCTGTTACATACTTTGTAAATTATAACAAGAGGCTATGTTAATCGATCCCTCATGGTTTTATTGTGACATCAAGCAACTAAAAAGGTAATGGTATTTTCTTTACTGGCTATTCATTATACTCTATAATTTTCAAAAGCCTTTCTTTGTTGTTTCCTCCCTCTCTGTCTCCCATTTCCCCTCCCAGGGAACAGCCAGGATTACACTGTGGTCATCTACGGTCCTTCCTTGTCTTCTCTCCCTTTAATAACTGTGTGCTTAATGGAAAGCCTGGTGTTTTAGCTGGAGAATCCCACACTCCCCCAGTTCCACATCAGCAAGTTTGTTAGCTCCATTTGGCCATTTTCCACAAATTTGCCAGACTGTTACTGGTGGTTTTGGTTGTCAATTTGTTGTGGTTTGGTGTGGGGGAGTTTGTTTGGTTTCGATTTTCATATTTTGTTTGTTTGGTTTTTTAGGTTTTCACCCTCTCTTTATCCTGCAGAGCATATCTGTAGGCAATTGGTAAATGCTTTTTTAAAAAAGCTTTTAAAAGGGTCTCTCCTAAACTGAGCCAGCCAACATTGCTGTCTATACTCATGCCAGGTCATGTGGAGTTGACTGGGACTCCCAGAGCTGTGCGATGATGATCCTTTCTGTCCCAGATTTGTTGGGATGCATGCATATGCTTATCATGAGTGATACCATCAGTTTCTAGTGGGACTGTTCACACCTGTGAAACATTGGAGGGGTGGTAATGCGAATTGGTAAATACTTTACCCCCTCCTGACTTGAGCCCAGGGAGGGGTTCTCAATAGGTATCTTGTGAGTTACTGCAGAGAGGGACCTTGCTGTAGATGCTTAAACAGAGGAAGAGCTTAACCACCTCCTTCTGCTGCTTATTTTAGTGACTATATAGTTTTAACATTTAACAACCTGGCTGAAATATTCTACTTTTCTGTTTAAAGCCTGGCGCTTAAGCTACTTGCCCCAGAAATGCAAAACCTGCATGCTAAAGCTTCCTTCAAACCCCCACATTGCCCATCCTTCACAGGAAATACTCTACCTGTGGGGGTACACCAGGATGGCATCTGCTCTCCAGTGTATGGTATCTAGCAGCCAAGCATTCAGGATGTTTTTCACAGAGATAAAGGCACTACAGGTGAGATGTGTGAGGTATAAAAAAGAAAAAAATGAAATACAAGATGGTTTCAACTTGCAGTGGAAAGAGAAGCTGGAAGAAAATAATTTTCTCATATTCTTTGGGGAATATTGAGGACCCAGTGTGACTGGTGATGAGATGTTATACCAACTGCAATCACCTGGAATGGTGTCATTAAATGCAAAACACTTGATCTGTTGCTTTTAGTGACTTCCCTAAAATTGCAGTGGAAGTCCATGGCACAGTTGAGTCCTGATGCTGACCTTCCAGGACTATGCTGAAAAACTTAATTATGAAAATGGAAAAACGCATGGATGACTCCATGGAATTTGTGCAAGTTTTTCTGAGCCCTAGTGAAAGAGGATGCAGTTTTGAAATAGGACTTGCTATAGCATCAATACAGCAAAGTGTTTGCTGGACTGGTTTTGTGGCCAACCTGTATGTGATAAAATATGTGTCAACCTTCTTGGATGACAATGGTGGACCTTTTAGAACAGCCATCTTATGCATGCATGATTTGGAAGGGTGTTCGGTGTGATAAAGTTGTGAGCGAGATCTTGATTGCAGGTAGTGCAAATTTGCTGTTTGCAGAAGCAAGGAAGTTTCTTTAACAAGTTTGAGTGTTTGTTCTGGAGTTATTAACATGATAGCAGCAGAGGAAATTCATGTGCCTTCTGTCCTTTCTTCGCCCCTAAGAAAGATGTTGAGACAGCTATCTTATTAGATCCTGTCTGACTAATGAATGTACCTGTACAAGGCAAAGCCCAACTGGCTAATGACCTTAACACTTTTGATGTCTTTGCTCTAGTGGAAAAGGAGAAAAGGAAAAAAGGGGAGGGGAAGATTTTTTTGTTGTTGTTCTCATTTCTTAGGATTATGATATGGGGTCCTTAAGGAAAATGTTCTTTAGCATTCCTTTAAGAGGAACTTGTGTCTTCTGTGTTTCAGGGGATTTTTAAAATATATTTTAATATATTTTAATCAAACAAGTTGCTATGATTTCTGAAACTGTATTGCAATAATTTTAACTTTTAGATTTAAAGTAGAAAATATTTTTAGTTTTCCTTTCTGATTACAGAAGCAAAAAGCCAACTCAGACTAGCTGCTAGCTTGCATGACTTAGGACTGTAGTATTATGACTTAGTGCTTTACTCACTGTAGGCAGTTTGTTCAGTATGCAACAAACTAAGACATGAACTGATACTGTATTTGGATGTTATGTTGTCTATATGTGTAAAAGTAATATCAGTTTGTGCAACTATTCAACATTACCATATGCACTTATCTGTAAGCACACAAAGGTTTTGAAGGGACTACCCACAAACTTAAAGAAAATTCATAAGTATTTTCAGAATATATATCCTTAAAAATGTTATTTGAGCTTGTGCAGTTAAGACTGCTGGTGGTTGCAGCATAAACTTCAGTTTTTAGAGGCTTGTTCTATGATTGGAAGAAGTGTTGCTTGGCTCTTGGTATGATTTACTTCAGTGAATCAGAAAACAATAAAGCTTTTCCATTCAAATCAGGACAGGAGTGAGTAGTTGTTCTTGCTGATGATTAAAGAATATGATCCCTGCTGTAGAGTGTATACAGAATTGCACCCATACACTGGACTTGAACTTGACCTAGAACTACAAAAATCAGTACTTTTTGTTTTAAGTGATTTTAAATCATTTTGGAGTTCTTGTGAACTGAATTAGCATAATGCTCTGGGATGCAAAAGTGCAGCCAACCGACTGTCTTAGCTCATAGAGGCCATGCAGTCTACTGGCAAAACAGATTTATAAAAAATGATGCAGTTATGTAATAATGTATTTATTTTCTAAATGCATTGTGATGTCTCTGGAGAATACATTCCCTTTGATATGTGACAGTAAATATTGTAATGATTCATTTAATCATGTACAGGCTTGGAGAGGTGGTTTTTTTTTTTTTTTGTGAAGAAATACATACTTGTACTGATGGTTAAGTTATACATTTGTTTAAAAAATATGAACCAAAAAAAGCCCACCAAACCTCTTCTAATACATCTTTTAGGACAGGAAAGAAACCTTTAATAAAAACGCAGTTTGAAATAATAAGACTGATAATACATTTTAATTGTACTTTGTTTTGTCATGTTAAAAAGAAGGTAAGGTAGCACCAGCTTCCCAAATCTTTTATTGTGCTTCAGCCTTCTTAGAAATGCTAAGGCCATTGCTTCCTCCCTCCTGTTCTTGAGGCCCTACCCCAAACCTGAAAGTCAAACCCCTGCATTCTCACCTCACCTACACCCTTGGAATTAAGAAGTCACGGGTGTTTTTTTCTGTTTATACTTGGAGCTTCAGAATGCCCAAAAAAACCCCTTATCCTGTGAAGAACATCAGGCACATTTTGAAAGTGACTGGAGATGTAATTTGTAATTAAGCTCGGTTTTGATATGCACAACAGGACAAGAGTAATTCCTGGGACTGAGAGCTTAATGTAAAATGTAGCCTGGATATTGTTTATCTATCATTTGACTGAAATCAGTTGTAGGCTTTGAAATAAGGGTATGTTACACTTGGAATAAGAGAAAAATACCAAAATTAGCTACCTACTTTATGTAATGAAAATGTAGCATGAACATCTGAGCTTAAATCAGGAGTAAATAAAATTAATCTGCTATTCTATTTCTGACCAGCCGTATATTTGAGCTGAATAAATGTGATTATTTTCAATGGAAGTGAATGGTTGTTTTGCTCGCACTTAATTGGGGGGGGGGAGGGGAGATGATGGGGGAGAGGCAAGGAGTGGTGTGGAACTTGTTATTTTGAAATTATGTAGCTCTCAGTTTCTTTGAAGTTGACTTTTTAAACTTTACGTACAAGTGGCCTGCAGTGGGGTTTGATGAAATAGCTTTTTTTATTTCATTATTGATTGAAGACTGGCAGCACTAGACAACCAACGTTCCTTTTAATAGTTGTTCCTTAAACAAAAGAGGACAGTGGTTGGAAGTATCATGTACAGGTTATCTTTCTCGTGTAGCAATTTGTGTTAAGGTTCTCATGGCTCCTAAAGACTGTTTTCTGCAATTCTGAATTATCAGTAAGTTGTGAATGAAGCACTGGAAGAAGATTTTTCCATACTTTCTTTGTCCCTGCATGTGAAATAGTGAGGACCAGACACAATTAATGTATTGAAAGTTATTTGAGCTTCTCTTTGAAAGACTGCACCGTGCTGCTTTCCTCTTCACCCCATGACATACTTTGAGCCTTTCTAAACATGAAAGACTCAACTGAGAGAGCTAGGCAGGAGCTAGAAAACCTTCCAGCTTTTATGCTGGTCATCATTTTCTCTCTATTGCAGCTGCTTTTCATCAAAAGAGGGCTACAGATAAGAGGTTGTAATCCAAGTTTTCTTCCAAGGGTTTCTGGGTTAGTAGGTGTGGGCCACTCAGCAACAGCAGACAAATCTACTTCTTGGGAGCTGGCTTCCTGTGAGCTGTTGTTGGTTTGTTGAAGGATACCTGTAGCCCTTTTGTCTGGTTTTGATTGTAAAGAATTGCATTTCATGGTTGAGGTGCTGTTTGCAAACATAAGAGCTAGTCTTCCACATGACAGATGATGGTCTGAATCCTAAATTGTAAAACATATGATTTATGATAAAACTGGGCAGCAGATTGTAACTAGAAGTAGATCAGAACTGGAAATAAAGTACACTATAGTTGACTTCTAATGCTCTGGTATTTTGAGTAACATGTAAAATAGATGTTTCCAGCAACTTCTTGCTTTGTAGTGAACCCAAACAACTATCAGAGTCAAACTTGGATATATGTAGTTTCTATACTTCCCTTAATGAATGTGAGTCCTCCCTAAGGAGAAAGGGTTTTGTTGTGTTTTGTTGTTGTTGTTGATTGATTGTTTTTGTTTTTGGTTTTTTTTTAATAAGTAATAAGGGTAATTTTGAAAGTTTATTCCTTAATCTAATATACTTCTGATCTGGTCAGCATCTTATATTTTTAAAGTGAGAGAATGCAAAGCAGAAAGAAAGGAAGAGGAAATCCTGTTTATGGGTAGGGTGGAGTTTCAATCCTTCTTTGGCTGGCTTCTGTCAAGTTAAATAAGGAGGAAAAATAGAAGTGAAAAGGAGTAGTAGTAAACTATTTATCCCTTTGTCATTCCTGTTATTTTCAGTGCCGAAGGAAGGAAAATGTTATATACTTTCAGCTAGAGAAGCAATTATCCTGCCTTCGACAGAAAAAAAAAAAATTAATGGCTCTTGCGCTATCCTTAACTGTATCAACTGATTTGATAACTATCCTCAAAAGTTAAATGTTTAGACTTACAGGTTTGCTACTGCTAATAGCATGAGAAAGCAGGCTATGCTCAGTTATGACTGCAAAATCTTTATAAAAAAAGGAGTGAAATGAAAGAATAGAGAGCATGACTTTTTGAAAATATTTGACAAAAAAAAAGAGGAAGTGAGGTTTACAAGGTTGATAGTAGGAATAGATTGAATTGCTTAAATGTTTGAACTAAGATTATTTAGAAGGGATATTAAAGAGAAGATCTTAAATGTCAAAGGTACAGCTTCTAAATCACATTTCTGTATGTTTTTATTAGCATGTTGCCCATTACAGATGCCTCGGTCTTTTTGTCACTGTTGCTTTGTGCCATTGCTTTAACCGGATGGTTATTTCTGTGTGCTAAAGGAGAAGAAACTACATTCTGCTGAAACTCTTTAGAGCAGTGGTTATAAATAGACTTGGAAATAGTAACAAGCTGGGTCCACTGCCTCTGTAATGGCCCTTTCCAAATACTTTGAAACAAATGATTCATCAAATAAGGAACGCTAAAAGAAATCTGCCAATTTGTAGAATTTGACTCCTCCTAATCAGAGCAAGGCAACAGGATGTTGAGTTCCTGCCCTGCACCTGATTAAAGCCAAATGCACTAGGAACAGCTGGGAATAAGAGGAAGCGCCAAGCTCTTCTCAGTTGGGGGTAGGACAGCAAAAGAATTTTTTTAAATCCCTTCCACCTTTGTTGTTCTGTTTTCCTGACTCCTTGACAGATAAGCACTTATTTCCTCTGGTATTTGGACCCCTTAGAAATGACATACGATGTACAGAACATAGGAAAAAGCTACATGTGTATGTGCCTGGCCTAAGCGGAGTCAATTTTGGTCATGATGTTATTCGACATTCCTCATCACCATAATACAGCCAAATTGCTAACTTTACAGACTCTGGTCACACAGGTGCCAAATTCTCCAAGTTCTGCCCACCCACCTTCAGCAAGTCATAAGCTGCAGGAGCAGCGTGGAGACTGAGATGCATTTTCCATCTGGCTTGCCATGGTAGCTTTCACTGCTGCATGCTCATGCAGAGCCCCTCAATGAACATGCTTCCCTTTCTTTTTTTTTTACGGAAACACAGAAAAAAATGTGAAACCTTTGCTGATGCTTTCTTCCTGTGTTCTAGAAACCATAAAAACCATAGTTTTTTTAAAGCTTTGGAGTACACACATGCCCTCAAATAAGTGTTAAGCGGTTATTTGTCCCCATGCAGTTGTAGAATGTGTAGTAGATTACAGCCAAGCCTACAAAAATAAGTGTCTTGTAGCATATGCTGTAGATACAGTAACCGTTATACAGTGTTTTATTGCTTAAAATACAAGAATTACTTCAGCATCAGAACCCTTCCAAGAATCTTAAGACAAAGCTCCTTCTTTAACATTTCTCGAAGTAAGCTGTTACGTGATTATCCCCGTGATACCAGCTTCTTGCATTCAGATCACAAAGCTGCTCTGTGCATGCATGGTTTCCTTTCTGTGTACCTCATGTCAATAGCACAGGCTGTTTGCTCATTGTAGTCCCTGGGTCTGATCCAACAAGTGACGAGGTGGGGAGAAGACTGCTCTTGGTTTTCCGAAACTTTATATCAGGTCTCCTGCCACTAGCACTGGGTATGATGGCATCCACCACTTGGCTCCTTTCTCTCTCAGCGTCAGTGCTGCCAGGGATCAGAGTAACAGCCATCACTTTAATGCTTCAGAAAAGCAGGCAATTCATAAAAAAAAAAAATTTGAAAGAAAATCTATTTCTTTTTAAAGATGTCCCCAAAATTGTTTTCTCACATCTTGAAATAAAGGACAATGTGGCTAAGGAAGTCTTAGTCTGCATCCACTTTTCCTCTCTCCTCTCTTTACTGAAGCTAGCTATGCTCTCTGGTTTTTTATCTTCAAATTTCCAAGTTAATGTTGGTACCATTTTCTGAGAATTGATGTTAACCATGTGACTAACACATGAGTATTGGGGCTGTCACCGGCTTACTGTGGCACTGTGAGAAGAGCCACAGCCAAATTTTATGACTTCCAGGGCTGTATATTTAAGATCTTAATATGTCAACCCAAACAGTGTGTCTTTACACCAAGTAAAGAAAAGTGATACTTATATAAACAGTTGGAAAGCCGAGAGGCTCTCTGGATCTTGAGAGAACAAAAGGATTCTTCCATAAGCTTGCACTATAAAATAGAAACCTGGGGTACTTTATGTTCCTCTTTTGTCTTTTCTGGGGGATGCAGGATTTTGGCTGGTGCTAGGATTACTTTCATACAGTGGTTCAAGGGAAGAACAGTGAGCAGGTGTCTGTCCTGGACCTCTGCATTGCCTTCTCATCTGAGCAACCGGAGGGCTTGGCCCCTTGGGAGAGGTGAGGTGGCGTCTTTGAGCAAACAGGCATTGCTTGAGGAAAACGGGTATGCTTCAGTGTTTAGCAGGTATCACTCTGTTGTTTGTCGCTTTAAGCACATATTAGAAAGCGACAAATTAGTCTGTTTTTCCTTTGATTGTGTATGGTGTAGCTTGCCTATTAATTAGTAATGTACTTTCCGAATATAGCTTAGGAAACTCTTTATAAAATATTGTTCACACTATATACAACAATGCAATGAGTTGTATTTATACAGGCTAAGTTAAAACACTGGAGCAATTGAACTCCTACTCATCACATAATGTGTTTTTCCTGTCTTGTAGTGCTCAAAAGTATCGAGAGATGCACTTATTTTCTCTGAGCTAATGGAACTTGCCTGCTGCAATTTTGGAACACAGAATCATTATGTATTCTTAGATGTATCTATATTTAAAGTCCAAAGCAGATGTTGGATGTTGAGACCACTGTGGAAACTTGTATGTCAAGTCTGATTTCTACCCCTTCACCCCTCTTCTGTTCATTTGTGGAAAGAGAGCTCTTTCAGAAGACAATGCTCTAATAGTTAAAAGTTAATTGTTCTTCATTGAACTTGTATTTATGAAGAATGATGTGCAAAATGAGTGAATAGGTTTATTAAAATTTTCCATTATATGATGTAATTTAAATAGTTCAGTAGATATTCTATGTTTTTCAATGTATATTATGGTTTGAAAACAGTACTGTTATCAACAAATTTGTTTTCTTGTTTAACTTGGGAAAAATGGACGGATGATACTATTTAAAAATCCTCAAAATAATTATTAGATTCAGATAAGTTCTTTGACTTATGCAGCTCTCAGAACATGACAAATGGATGTGTTTGACAGATGCTAGTATGTGTATATTCAAATATAAGTTTTTGTGTGTGTCTGCACATTCTCCTTGGAGTTTATTCTACCATGTACCCCAAAGGTGTTGTGCTGTTGCTTTCAGTAAATTAGAATCAAGACCCTCTATGTATAACCATATTTACAGAACAATAACTTTAATGGGTTTTGGCCACATTATAGACATTAAAAAATGTACTTACTTTGTGTTCTCCAGATCTTTTCATGCCAAAGACATAAAGCCAACGAGGAGAAAACAATTTTTTTATTATTTCACTCCTACAATGCTTGATCCCAAAATGAGCCAAAGGAGTGGTTTTTGTGACTTATTTTCCTTTTTTCCAACAAACCCAGATGGCTGTCTCTGTTATTGGGGGTCTTTTAACTTCCATTAACTCAGAAAATAAGTGTATATTGTGATACTTTCAAACTTTTTTTTACTTTTTTTTTCTTTTTTTTTTTTACCTTTTGAGGGGCTTGTAAGTTACTAAACTGTTATAATGAAGTTTATCAAAAGTGTGTCCTGAGATATGGTTGCAATTAAGCTAATACAAATGAAAGGAGGAACTGATCAGCACAAGTATAAGGTGTCTTGTGCTTGGGAAAACCTTTAATTTGATTTCAAATTACTGTTAACTCTCTGATTAAGTGGTTTCATGTTGTGAAAAAGACATTTCCAGTGTGTTGCTCTCTTCAGATGGAATTGGAACAGACACAGCAGAATTGACCTGAACTCTAGTAAAACTTTACTTAAGCAGGATTTGGAGCAGATTTGCTGAACATTTTGGTCTTATAAGGCATTGTGACAAATTTAATGAATTTCGGGAGCTCCACTTCTGTTCATCTACTTTTTCTTCCTGCCCTTAGACAGAGGGCTTTTATGATGCCACTCAGGAGATAAATGCAGGACCATAACTTTGCAACACAAACCTGGGAGGCAGGCTCATTTTATCTGCTTATTCTAGGAGATTTTTCCTCCCACACACACTTTCACTTTGGATCAATCCAAGTGAGGTCCCTAATTTGATAAAGATGCTGACACAGGTGAACTGTCTTCATCATTGCAGCTTAATCTGGCAAATCAGCTCCAGAGGTTTGAAAGCACATCCGCTTGTGAGGGGGTGATTAGTTGGTGCCAGCAGAGCCAGAAAGAGAGGTTAGCCTGATGCAGCTGTCTATGCTGGCATCTTATTCCTGTCCACTTGGCCTTTTTTGGGAGGCACAGCAGGGTCTTAGCTGTGTCTCACAGCTTTTGTGTGACACGGCAGCCAGGAAAGCTCCAGTGCCTACTATAATGTGCCTTTGACTTCTACCCAAGGTCTACTCCATGCGAGGGGTCACATCCACTTGGAAATTGGACTTCCCAACTGCAGCTGTGTACATCACTGCTGCTGTGTTGTATATTCTTAGGGTCCTGAGCTCAAGGTCCTTTTTCTGAGATTTTCCAAGTACCAGTATAACCCCCTGTTTTTAATGCAGGGTCACAGTGCAGGAACTGCATTTTAAATGGATCTGCTCTGTACACAAATCTAAAAGACAAAGAAGTTTCCCAACACAACATCTAATTTAAAAAACACAAGAAAACACTACTTCCAGTTAGCTAGTGTCCCTTATGGAAACCCAAGAGGAACAACACTAGTAGTTTCTTTAACCAGACCTTCCAATTCCCCATACCCACAACCAGAAAGCCTTTTTGTTTGGGTTGTTTTTTTTTTTTAACTGGAGAAGTGAGTGCTGAGGAATCATTAGCTATCTATCAGATGGTTTTCTGATGTCATCAGAACTACTACTTATTAGAAATAAGGCAGAATTCTAACCTAATACTGTGACTTTTCATATTTCTTCTCACATATTATGTTTTTATCTCTTTCTTTATAATCTTGTTATCAGACTTCCAGATAGGTTTGCCGCTCATAAATCTGGTGTTTTGTTCATTAGTAACTTGCTATAATCTTTTAGTCGCTTTACAGTTTGCAAATAGAAGTGATTGCAGTTTCTAAGTTTTAAGAAAAAAAGTTTTAATCAAGTTACTTTAACACCTCTTTTAACTGTATTTCACCTTGGGTTGATAAAGGTAAGTATGCTGGTGTAAGATACAGTGTCTAGTCTAGGAAAAGGCACTGGGGCACTCTGATGTGATATGAGGCATACAGGGCAACGCAAATACAGAGATCCCCAAGGGAAGTGATCAGTTCTACAGAGCCTGATGAGCATCTGCTCTGGGTGCCTGAGAAGCTTAGTTGTCCTGTGGAATACAGTCTGCGTTGCTTCTGTGATGCGGTACTTGCTTGCCCATCCTCCTGGTGTGCTGAGGAGTGCTGTGCAATGACTCAGCCACCTCCTCTTCTCCTCCTCCTCCTCCCACCAGTACACCCACCACCACTGCCAAAAACCTCACCAGCTGTATGCAGCCTGGCGACGCTGGTAGGTCCAACACCACTGTGGCATACAGCAGGGTTCTGCTGCTCTGTCCAAGATGGTGAGTATGGTTGGACTTTGTCTCAGGCTTGGCAATGCCCAGTGACCCTGGTTTTGGGAGTATAAAGTAGGCATACCCTAGGGTGGCTCTGTGAGGAGCCGGTTAGGGTCAAAGTGATGTGATAGCCAGGCTACATCCTCTGCAGAAATGGTCATTTCTGTCTCTGAAAGCAGCATGATCACATAAAGGGGAGGGCAAAGTTTTGTATGCTGGACAGCAGAAACTGGGGAAGGATTTACAGGTTGCAGTAGGTGCTGAACAATACATGTGACATGACAGAAAGACAGTGAAGGTGGTACAGTGACAGGAGACTAATGAGTAGAAATAAGGACTCAGTAATATTGCCTATATAAACAATAGAAGAACACCTCAAGTCTTCCACATTTCAGAATATATTGAGAATAGGAAACGACTCAGAGAAAAAAGTGATTTTTAGGACTGGAAAACAACCTTCCCAGTAAATGACATTAGGAGACCACTAGAGTTACCTCATTAAAGTGAATCTGAAGGAGCTATTTGATCCTGTTCCACACAGGGAATAAAATGTTTGGTATTACAGGGTGTTTAACCTTGCAGGCAATTATGCAGAGATCCAGTGCTGAAAACTGAAGTTAAACAAATTCAAACTAGAGAAGAGGTGCAAATTTTTGAAAGTGAGGACAATTAGCATTTGAGCGGCTTACCAAAGGATGTGGAAGATTCTCCATTACTTGCAGTCCTTAAATCAAGATTGGATGCTTGCCTAAGAGATATAAATAACTACTCGCTATTTATACAGCTTGATTTAAGAATCACTGAGTGAAGTCATATGGCTTTTGTTATGCACGACTGGAAAAAGGAGAATTGTATGTAGTATTAGCTATATGTGTGTACTTGTTACTAATGAAGACAGTAATTACAACAACAAAAAAATGTTCCTTCTCCTTTAGTAACCATGTTTTCACTGAATTGATGTATATATCAGTCAGAATAGCTGATGCTTCTTTCAGTGTTCTCACTTGCAGACTCAAATAATAACAGCTATGTTTTTTCATGTCTTATTCTATATTAAATTAAGCAGTTATTGATGTTTCTGGTTTTACTTCCAGATTCTTACACTAGCATGCTACATACTAAAGCATTTCAATTATGTTTAACAAAAGAATACTGCCTTATTTTGAAATTAAAATAAAAATATCTCCAAATTTCATATGGCAAATCAAAACATAAACCTGACCCTGTATTTCTGTAGATTATCTAGAAAGCTTGAATTAACTGTGCTGTGTATATTGTAGTGTCTTAACCTACAAGTTTCACATGCGTACATCTACATAAAGAGAAAAAACACATCTTAAGATGTTTCAACTGAAAGGACAAGGTAGAGAACACCTGTTTGTTTGTTGTTTGGTTTGTTGTTTGTTTTTTTTTCCCAAGCAATGATGACAGAAACCAAATTCTTCAGAAACTGTAAAAACAGAAAACCTACAGATGTCTTACTGATTTTAAAACCCCATTCTAATAATCCCAGAATTACAAGAAGAACTTCAAAAGAAAAGAGCTAGCCTTGCATTTTAGTTATAGACAAAGTAAATCCATTTGAAATTTATTAAAAACTAGTTTATTTAAAAAAAAAACAACAAACCTAACTTATTTAAAGACAGGCTTTCCAAAAGTACTTTGCCAAGCCTTAGTTGCCTTCAGCCATCTGTAGTGGGTGCAGTGTACATCCTCTTGCTGTATTTCAGCAGCAGGTTGGTGGGAAAACCTTGGTGACAATGACACTAATGCAATCAGTGCAATTGTTTTTTCCCTTTCAACTTATTTTGGCAATCTTGCAAGAGGAGGAGAGCAGATCTAAATCAGCTACTGTAGCAGTGAGTGTGCTGAATGCGCTTGAATATCCTCTCTATGTTATGTCTTCTGTAAGGTAATAATCAGGCAGATAATAAAAAGATTATTAGGATCATGCCCAGCTTTTGATGTGCTTTGTTTTTTTTCCAAAAGGACTCCATTAGGAGTGGTGGACATAATGAAAGTTCGCAGAAACTACAGACGGGCAGTGGAACTCCAGAAGGGAGGAGAAGACACTCGCTTTGGCACCCGCCTGTTGTTTACAGGGTCTGTAAGGCAGGCAGTGCTGCTGGACAGATGATTTGAACCAGTGCCTGTTCAACTCACCACCAAACACTTCAGCTAATTCATCACAGGGCTCTTGAGCGCTTCAGTTGTACTAACTTGAAAGGTTAAGGCAGTAAATAGTTTATTGCCACTGAGGCCTGTTGAACATTGATCACTGTTGAATTCCCTGTGTTTAGATGTAACTTCTTTTGAAATATGCTCTGTAGGTTTAGTCTGAGGGAAGGATAGTTGCCGTGAGGGTTTAAAATTTGAAAGCAGACACTTCTACAGCCAGAATGCAATAGGCTGCCATGATGGACTAGTGTGAAGCAGTACAGTGTTATTTTTTTTAATTCTCAGGACTTGAATGAAGCTAAAGGAAAGACTGCTTTGTGAGGTGTGGATGGGTAAAGTCATGTGGAATGTGCTGCTTTCATGCCTATTAATAAAAGCCTTGCTATAGTTCTGTTTCCAACCTCTCTGATGTTTATGCTGCAATTTTGAGCAGCTGATGGTTCTTCTTAGCCTAGTGTTGAGGAGTTACTTAATCAACATGGAAATAAGGTTTTTTTCAGTGTATGCATTGATATGGTGAGGTTATGCGCATTCCAGAAAGTACTCCAGCTCTCATGTAGCTGTATGTGTTTTCCATAGCACACTTATTTACGTACTGGATTCTTACCACTGTGACGCTCTGTGTTTCTGAAACATGGTTGGCAGTATCCCGTCAATGCATAGTGCTGGTTGTGTGCCCAACCAGCTCTGTGAACACCCAGGTCTGCCAAAACATGATCTAATGGCTCCAGGCTCTGGATCCAGATTTACTAATTTCTCTAACTGGGGAGAGAATAATGGGTTTGTGAGGGCAGATTGCAGTAGTAGTTTAGAAGTTATGGAACCACCCCAAATCTGTGTGTTTATGCTTTTTTGATCATATGTGATAGTATGATACCATATGTGAACATACTACGTTTTTGGTGATCATGTTCCTTGTCCTTAAAAAGGTGAAGTCTGACAAATGTAGAGCCTGACCCAACCAGCAGCTCCATCAGGATGAAAACCTGTGTCTATAGGGAACTTCTCAACTTTGCTGAATCTGTGTCTACACAATAGCTCTGATTAAGCTGAAGTTATTTATATTTACATCATTTATTATTTTTATTTCAGTAAAAGCCTGCTGATACAAACACAAAGAATAAGACACACGAGAAACTTCAGAGGAATTTGAGCCCGATGATTTATTGTTCTGTAGCATATTATATATGAATGTAAACTTTTAAAGAGAACTTACAGTCTGGGCAGCATGGTGAATAGGTCTGGAGCTAGTTATCAGAGATAATATCTGCAGTCTTGTTGCAAAAATAAAAATGATACTTCAGAATGCAAAGGGAGCGGAAATGTATTTTTATACATCATAAACGGATTTTTTTAATAAGTTCCGATAACTACTTTTGTCAAAATATACTGAAATGTCATAAATAAATGCCAAACTCCAATTTTAAATAGATGCATATTTTTATAACAGTTTTGAAGGAAAAATAAATAAAAAAAAAAAAAGAAAAAGTAGTAATCAAATCACAAAAATCAAATTCCTGTACTTACAGGTTTCTATTAAGTGCAAGACCAAAGCAGTAAAGTGAGAGGGAAAGGAACCTGGTGAGCAGTCATTCAGTTTCTCTGTATGTGGCCTTACTCTTTACTGAGAAAACAGTACCTCAGACTTGCCAGCTGTGAGATTTTTAGTTCATCTCTTCCACAGAGTACATCACATTTTTTCCTCTTTTAGACAGAGCTGTGAAGAGATGATGGATGAACTGTAGACTCATTGTGTTAGAAATACCTATTTCATTTTACAAGCTCAGCCCCTCTTTGACAAGGCTGTCATCCCATCTTACAACAATAGAAGTAACATCATAGAGTCATAGTTCAGCTCCAGTGAAAGACTTCATTCAAGGATTTGATGAATATCAAAAAGAAGTGTGAGAAAAACAGTGTGACAGCTAAAAACTTTGTTATCCTCTCTTCCACTGTCTTGAACTGTAAATTTTCCTTTATGTTTAAGGTTAGGTGAGAATTCCCAGTGCAGGCAGCATAATTTTCAGCTGAGAGAGATTTCGAGGACGAATGTGCAAATTTTGAAGAGACAAGGCATTAATCTGAACTCAAGCTGGTACTGTGTAAGATGTGTGTTTTAGAGCAAGTGTTGCATCTCATCTGTTCTTAAAATAGCTTCAGTTTTACCATTTCCAGTGGGTTTGAAGAAAATAATAAATATTTGTAACAGGCTTCTGAGATGCAGTGCGTGTTTCTCTATTGTATTCTGGGAAGTCTTTCCATACAATTTTATGAGCATACTACTTTTTTGGATACTGAATATCATACAAATACATTAATGAATGGATTTTGTATTTAGAATTTTGTGGAAAGCTATCATTTCAAAGTGTTAGTGGTAGTTAAATATTGATGGGAACTAAAGTCTTGGGGATATACAAGACTGCTAGGATCAGATAGCTATATACTTTTGACGTAATATCTAATTAGATCTCATACCTGCGTATGATAAGTTCCTGTAATAAGATGATGCAGTGTTACTGTCTACTGGCAGAGAGTGAATATTATCAGTGCAGTAAAGTGAATCAAGTATCTATGTGTTCTTTCACTGGAGGAAGAAAATGCATTATTTATTTCCTCATTCTACAGGGTAAAATTCCCCTGTAAATATGTTGTTAGGCTGATACATCACTATACTTTACAAATGTAATAGCTCTTTTCTCCATATATTTGGCAAGCTTATAGCATGAAAAAATGTGTCTGCATCTGCATTTCCATACAATGAAGATGTAAGTAGATACCAATTAGTTTGAATTAGATACATGTTAGCTGAGTCTCTTTAACTCAAACTAAGGATTATTTGTATAGCCAGTAAAGCTTGAGAATTATAAATGGTTTGATTCTTAATCTTTTTAATAAAACACTTCCTAGCATTATCCACTTAATTTTTAGGAAGAGTTCAGCCTTTTACAAGAGAATGCAGAGAATATAAAACTTTTGTACTCTTTAATGATATCTTTTAACACTACAAGCAGAAAAAAATAGTGTAGTTACTGTATGCAGGTAGTATTATCAAACAGCGTTGGAGGTCTAAGGATAACACAGTTTATCTGAATTTTCTGAGTAACACCCTTTGCAGAATGAGGTTTAATAGCATTTTGTTTGTTTCATTTATTAATCCTGTGACTATATTAACTGAAAGCTACTGACAAGTTTGATTTATGTACATATTTGGCCTTTTTTGACTTTCATATTTAATGGCTTTTCTCTATCTGTGTTTTTGTTTGTCTATCATACTGATCTGAGATGTGATGTTTTTTTGCTCATGCTCTTAATTAGGAAAAAATAAGAACTCTTAACAGTTTGAACTTAAGCTATTCCCTATTGTAAACTATCAGTCTTCTGTTTTTCATAATCAGAAATATACCTCTTTCCCTTTCCTTTTCCTCCCACTCAACAAAGAGCAAAATAGACAGTACTCAAGGGTGTGGTATCATAAGATAATTGCAGCCCTGAGGGATCTGAGACACTTGGGTGCATTTCATACCTTATAGCTGTCCAAGGATGAGATTTTCACACGAAGGCTCCACCCCACCATATTTTATTTCTTATTACATAAATCAGTCTGTGTGCTTAGGGATAATTTATCATTTCCCTAATATTCACCAGGGTACAAGCAGTACTATTCTAATTCCATTCAACCTCCTTATTTCTCCCTCCCTCTGCTGTTCAAATGATAATAATAATAATAAAAAAGTTGGCAAGATGCTAAAATTATATAATGGCAGTTCTGTATTTAATGCAGAAATCGTACGTTATCCTAAAAACCCTTCACCCTTGAGTACTCTTTGTACTTCTGAGAACATGATATATGGCTGAATAGTGCACTTAACAACCATGACTTCATTTAAATCTTCCAGTTTCTGACAAAGGGATTACTGCCTAGAATCTAACTGGTATTAAAAATACATATTTTCAGATGCAACGGCAGTTAACATCAGCTTAAATTTTTGTGTGGAGAGAGCACTCCTGCAACATGAGAGGTGTGAAAATCTACAGAAATGGAAACATTTGCTGAGGTTTTGCTTTCATGCCAAAACTTTTTTATTTTTCACAAATTATAGAATTCTTCATCAACATTGACTACTTACATTTCTCAACCTTCCCAGCACAGGTACTTCAGAATATACTAGTGATGCAGAATCAAAAATTCACAAATGTTTCCAAACTCCCATATGACACTTCAGCAATTTCCTCTACTTCTCTGGCTAACAGGCAGCACCAGAATGCTTCTCCCCATGTTTTTGTGGTTCCTTGACAGAATTTCATGTATTCCAGGTGATGATGCTCAGAGCCCCAAAGCAGCTTGGGGTCAGCACTCTGGAAATTAACTAAAAGTCCTACTGCAGCCACAAGACATAGCGTTCTTAGCTTATGTCAGTGTTGTGTGCAATCACATATCTTAACTTGCGGTGTTTTTTCACCCAGCCGTACTTCACAGCTATTCAACACATCTCCCTCATGGACAATCACTGCTCATAATGACCTGTGCAGCAGGACTCTCTCAGTGGTGTGTAGAAGTTCTAAAGATTACCCTTTTTCATACTCACATTTGCAGGCAAGTTAGTATTGTGACCTCTTCTTCGGCTTAATACAATGTGATAAAACTTGTGGGCAGAACTTGATTTTTTTTTTTCTTTTTTGGTGCCTGATGGACAAGCTCTGGAAACACAATTTCCTTAGTTTCAGTCAAATTCTTGTGAATACAGCTTGTTTGGAAGGACATGGAAACTGAGTATGCTGCGTTACAGAAGTTTGCAGACGTGTAAAGAAAATGTGTTTGGAAGGAAAGACAGTTTGAAAAAATCCTGAGATAGACTTACATGCCTTCTTCAATCTGTGAGATAAATGCACCCTGTTGGCATGTGCTTATGATCCTGCCATTTCTTGACTGAGATATCTGTGAGTCATTCAGAAAAGAAAAAGCGTGATTGAAAAGTGCTAATTGAAGTAAAATATTTGCATACAATAGAGACTTGGCGTTTGCCTGAGCTATATATCTTTTAAAAATAACATGCAGCCATACACAGTTTTACAGACTTCACCTTATTTGTGAAATTTGATGTTCCCACTGATTGTGTCCAATGATTTGTTCAATGCGTTTTGGCAACTTGGTCTTGTCTTCCAAGTTGCTTTTCCAACGTGGCTTATCCTGAGGCTGCAAAATTCACTTTGAAAGCTGATGGAGCTTTTTATATACCAGTCAAGTCTTACTCAAATCTGTTCAGAGGTGGGGTTTACTGGCACACTGAATGCCACACTCTGGTATAGACGAAGAGGAGCACTGTCTTGTAGGTGTCAATATGGTCTCTTGTCCCTTCTAGCACTGCAAGAGACAAGAATTTCAATGCTGTGTTAGGCTACAGTCAGCTGGCCGGAACTAATATAGTATTTCTTCATGGGGGCAACAGAGGAAACTCCCAGACTTGTTGGTTTTGTGTGACTGTTTGACTACCATGTCCCTATTTCCTGAATGGTTTATCTTAATTTTCAAGTGAAAAGCAGCTATTATACCTAGCCCTTTTCTCTGTGTCCAAACACAAGAGATAGGGGAAAAACAAGGATGAGGTTAGTGTTGTGGGTTACAGTAGGCAAATCAATTGTAATGTTCTGCTTTGATTTATGATCACCATGCCTCATGAGTGCCAAACATGCCTTTTAAAATTAATGCCTATGCATTGTTTTCTAAGAACTGTAGTCAAGAGGCTTTAGTAGTTAATAATAAATACAAGAATAAAGACAAAGGGGGTGCCAGGAGAAAATCTAGCAGGCTGATTTATTTCCTCTGCTAGTTCAGAAAGGGAAAATATAATAAAATAGCTTAACCAGTGGGTCTCATCCCTTTAAACTCTCTGCCCCTTGGCCTTTTCCCCCTTAGCCCCACATACCTGTCAAGACACATGTTTTTTTCTAATTCATCCCACAGGTTTCTTTCTAGCTAGCCACCCACATGTCTCTGAGGCAGTTGAGTTGATTAAGTAGGACATTTTATGTGGGGGATCACCTTGGAATTCAGAGTACCCACTGTCACAGAAAACAGCAGTGTTCTCTCTGAAAGGATGCAACTGGAGAAGACGTAAGGTTCATGCTTTCTGAAGTATTATAACCACATTAAAATCTGAGTGCTAGCAATGGTGAAAATCGTGCATTCCACTCCTGCAGCTTCCTACACAGGATGAAGAATTATGACAGTCCACTTCGAGGTATACGATTCTTGCTGTCCCCAACTTGCCTGAAATAGAATGTTAAAATTAGGTGTTACTACCGTGAGTTTACTGAAAGCTTTTTGTCGGTTTATTACATCATTCCCAACAAAGCCATCATCAGCTACCATATTTGTGAGTGCTATTAATACTCTGATTTTAAAATTAATCATATGTAGTGTTTGTACATGCACTACAGGTAAGGGTATTAGTGTTCGTCTACTAGGGTTCACCTACTTTGGCATTTCAAGGTGGGGTGGGGTTTTTTTGGTGTGTTGGTTGTAATTTTAATAAATATAAAGGATTCAGTGGTTTTCTTTCAGGGCAAGTACAAACCTCAGCCTATTTTATTTAAAGAATCTTATTAGATGTCAGCTGTTCTCAAGAACAAGTAAAAGGGAAAGAATGCTGCTAGTTTTGTGGAGGAAAAAGAAAAAAAAAACCAAAACAGAGATTTATTTTGGAATTGTCGTTGTTATAAGATTTTGGAGTGAAATTTCACAGAAGATGACCTTATGCAGTGTAAGAAAAGAAAATTATTTGTGCTGTTTGAAAAAACTGAAAAAGACCCCAAACCTGGTGACTTATTTCTTAATGTGCTATTGAATGTTTATTCATTTTCTCAGTCATTCCTGCTAGAGTACTGGAGCAGGAACTGGGAAGGTGGTGACTGTGGGAGTCTTTTGTCAGTACACACACATCCACTCGAACTTGCCCCATGCAATTAGCCATCCCAATTTAATTCTTAACGCACACACAGTAAAAATGAACAAAGGCCTCAGAAATTAATTATGTAGTCTGAGGTATGCTGTAAACATTCTAGCTAAAGAGAAACTGATGTAGATTGTGGTTGCTTTATGACAAACCCGAAAATAGAATTAGGTCTGTGGAGGTGTAACATTGTACTAATCACTTTTAGTACCTGTGGCGAATGAGGGGAGAATTTGGACTTACAAAGAAGAGTGAGCGGACCAGGAGTAGTTCTGAAGGGATGGCATTTGCTTAAAAGATGGCAGCTTTTATAGTACTTTCCTCTAAGGAAAGTACTTTCCTCTTTGTGAAGAAAGTGACTTTAGTATTTTAAGAATAAACTGAGTGCATGAATGGGGCCAGATGTTTGCCTGCTGAGGTAGAATACTTTCATCTCCTTTGCTACACTGGTGCAAGTGTTGGACTCGGAGCTCTGCACCTCCCTGGGTACTTCAGGGCAGAGGCTGTTCCCTAGACAGTTGTGCCCAAGACAATAAGTCATGATTTTTTCTTTGTGTGTGCATACACATGCTTATTTATTTCCTTAAATCTTCATGTTCTCATTTGTCTCTCTGAAGTTCTATCTGATGTGAAATCTCAGCCACAACTGAAGCACCACACTTTAACAAGCTGCAATGTGTGGTCAGAGCTGAGATGCCTGTCCACTCTAAGGCTGTGATGAGTGAAGTGCTTTGATTTTAGAGTAGCTGACAGCAAAAGAGAGCTAAGATAAATTGCTTTATCTTGCATTTACTGTGGTTTAAGAGTGCTGCCAGATAGAGTTACCTCAGCTCCACAGAGAAATATTAACCTGCTTTCTTGCAGTGACTTGGCTGTGTCTGTACCTTTAGTTTTCAAATTGAGTGGCCGAGTCAGGCATATTTATGGGCAGTCTGTCTAATTGAGTTTATGGTCTCATTAATAAGTGATACATTCACTTTATTTTTTTTTTTTTTCCTTGTAATATCCCTGTGAAGTTTAGAAACTCTTTCAGCCACCAGTTAGCTGCGAGGAAGGGCATAGCAATTAATTCTTGTTGTTGGGAGGAGGGGAAATCGCTTTTAATTTTAGACTATGAAAAATTAGAGATTTCCATACAGTGAGAGGTAAAAGCTTTTGTTAAACACTAAAGAAAATGTTTGTTTGTTTGTTTGTTTGTTTTATGAAGCATGTGTGATATCTCTACAGATGCTTCATTCAGAGTGTGCCCAGCTTGGTTTCAATGACTTACAGGACTTCCTCAGCAGTCACCGTTTTTTCTCATCTATTTATCATGATAGCTGTGCTACATCAGTTACTGTGTTAATATAGCACAGAAAGCCAAACCCAAAATAATGGAAATATAACTTGGAGAACTGGTCATACAATTATCAGTAGCTAATGTGCAGGGAGGGGAAGGTAAAGTAACAAAACAAATATTTTTCATTAAAAAATTTACAATTTAATAGTAAGTTTTAAATTTCTACTTTAATTTGAAAAATTTGAGAAATTATTTTACAGATGTTCTGCATTTGTTCAGTGCATCTTATTTCCAGCCTAAATTCCCTTATAAGGAAAAAAGATCCGTATTCAAATCTGCCAGAAATCCTTATATGAAGTATTACTGAAAGTTTATTTCCTCACAGAGGGAGGAGCATTTTTGGTACTTCAGAGGTACCAGAGAAACAGGTGTTTGAACTGCTTCTAAGCTTTCTAAAACAATGTCATTTGGCATGAGGAATTGCAGTCTGGAATGTAATCTTAAGTGATAAATAATAAATGATGAAAATATATGATTTTGCTCTGATTGAAAAAGTAAGACTTCTGGCAGGGCACATAAACCTAGGGAGTTTTTACCTTGTGCATCAGTAGGAGTTACAAGAGTCAGACAAGGTAGTAATTTGCAAAGCACTGGAGTAATTCTAGCTTCTAGGCAACATAAGAGTTGTATCAACATTTGGGAGGGTCCGTTGTGCTAAGTCGTGTTTTGCAGTCTTGTTGGATAGGAAGAAAAAGAGAGTAGATACTATTTGTTGTCAGTAAAGCTGTGCAACAGTAGATTATTGCTTTAATTCAATATATGTCTTGTCATCCATTGAAAGTCTATCAAAATCATGAGGTGTTGAAAATATGGGGGTTTTGTCAGTTTTGTTTATTTTTTCTTTCTTTTTGCTTGTGATGAGATTTTTATCACTTCTGTGCAAATCATCTTTCTACATGTTCTGAAAGAATCAAGGAAGCAAGGGTGAAACTTTTTAAAAAGGCATTGGAAGTAAAAAAAAAATATATACATATATAGTAACATAGTTGTCACGTTAGAATTTTAAATAACCTCTATGTGTTAAATTAATTTCTTCCGATGCAAAAGTGAATAAAAATGCTGCTATTTTTTCCAAAGTGACTGCATTCCCTGCATGCATTTTATTCATAGCTCTCTATTCCCCTGGTGCACATAAAGCAAAATGAATTGGCTATCTTTTTACATCTCCTTTTGAATGTTCTCTACTGACTCTGCAAGTTGCCCCTTTTTGTCTTTCTACTAAATAGCTTTTAAAGCTTCTGGCACAGCTGGACTTCAGTGTGTAAGAGACTTTTAAGGTATTATGGTGTCACTAGCCACTGAAGCTACAAAATTTGAAACATCGTAGCCCATCCTGACTTTGCTGCCTGCGCCTTGGGCTTAAAAAGTTGGGTAAAGATGTATATTGTTGAAACTATCCCTCAACAAAATTGCACTGAAAAGGAATAAAGAATTAGTGCTCCTTTCCTAAAAGCTTCTTTTCTAATCTCTGTAATTTGAAACTAAAGACTTTGAACAGTGGGATGGAGATTGTTCTGCAAGATAAATCCCTTGCATCATATAACCCTGACAACTCCCTAGTTCCATCAAATTAATAACAAATGGATGAGAAGATAAGCAAAACTAATGGTGAGGTTACATTTTTGTGACAAAGGTTTATGGCCATACTGAGTCTCACGTTCTGTGATATCCCTTCGGCTTTTCCTCCTCCACTTTGGTATTTTTTTTTACTCTCAGATCTGAGCATTCCTCTATCTCAAGCTCTTTTGTGGAGGAGATATGATGAATAACAAGTTAGCCTATGTGCCTCCAAAAAGTTGCCGTGAACAACTCTCTACTCCCCCAGTAAAAAACACTGATTTTCTATGCGATCAGGCCTCATTCTTGCACACTATACATCCACTTTCTGCTCATTGGATGGTGCTATGTGTCCAAATACAGAAACACACTGCTGTAATCCCATCTCCCTGTCTTTTTAAAATTGTGCAATAATTTAGTTTGGGAGTAATCTCTGAATGTCATCTGGACCAACTCTTTCCATAAAACAGAGCCAACTTACAGCAGGCGACTCAGGGCTATGTCTGGTTGAGTTTTGACTATCTCCAAGGGTGGAGATGGCACAGCGTCTCTGCACAACCTGTTTCATTTTTAGACTACCCATGTTGTGAACCTTTTTTCCTAATATAAAAGTGTGGTTTTACACATTTCAACTTGTGTCCATTGCCTTTTGACCTGTCTCTGGGCAAATCTCTTTTAAGCAATTGTGTTAAAGAATAAACAATTTATAAAACATCTTTATTCAGAGATCTATTCCAAAACAGACCTTTCAACCGATAGTCAGTAACCAAGACAATTATATGGGATGTAGGAGACTTTGTTTTATTCAAATGGACTCAAAGGGAATGGATATTACAATTTAAGGATTGTGGTATCAAAATTTAAAAAAATAATGGTGGTTCTTCTATACCTTGTAACTGGTCAAGCATCTACCAGTGGGCTGCTCTGACGGCAAAGGTGAACGTGATGACCTTGTGAGCTGGATTTATAACTGCAGTTTGCCAGGGAATTCTGAGGAGCTGCATGTTAAAGAAACTGAATAATGAATCCAGCTATCAATCCCTACTAGTCTGATAAATATAAAACGTTAACTACTGAGCGAGTATTTCTCCATGCTTATTTTCTACTTCGTGTTGAATTTTATCTTTCTCTTTTTTCCCCAGCAAAAATCAAGTGCTACTAGTAGTTTTTACTTATAAAATGGAAAAAAAGAAACCTGTTTGAATAATGCCAAGCTATTTCTCTTTAAATATTAGTTCAGAGAGTTTGCATTGAGAATTTGAAATTAATTAAGAGGAGAGTTACAAGGAAAACTTACTCAAGCCAAACCATCAAAAGCTACCATAAGGATATACATTGTGGAATATGTTAGGAGCTGCTTGCCCCTAATCCTTGAGTATTCCAGCTACTCAAAGAGAGCTGCTGCCACTAAGAAAGACTCTGCTGCAGAGTAGTTCAGCTTCAAGATGGCTGGGGACTTCAGGCAGTCTAGCAGCACTCCTGTTGCATCTCAACTACTTCCATGGGCAGCCTGTTCAATGTCTGACAACCCTTTCTGTGAAGAAGTTTTTTCAAAACATCCAATCTAAATCTCTCCTGATGCAAATTGAGGCTATCTCCTCTCATCCAATAATTTGCTACTTGAGAGAAGAGACCAAAATCCTCCACACTACAACGTCTTTTCAGATAGCTGTAGAGAACAAGGTCTCCCTTCAGCCTCCTTTTCTCCAGGCTAAGCAGCCCAGGTTCCCTCAACCTCTCCTCATAACACTTGTGCTCTAGACCCTTCGCCAGATTTGCTGCATGTTTTTGCTCTTCTTGTTATCCTGAGTATTTTTTTTTTCAAACTTGTAATTATACATTTTTTGTGAGACTTCTGCTTCATCCCACCCATTTTTTTCCCACACGCTTTTCCCAGAGTTTCATATACTTGAAGAAATTAACAATGGGGAGCCATGAATAAAGCCAACTCTGCTTCAGCTCTCATTTGTGCTCATTTTGAGGGTGCAAAGGCATGTGTATGTGTTTGAGGCAGTGAGCAATCTTACATTCAAGCTCTTCTTTTTTCTGTGTAATGAAAAGCACTTTGGAGTTACTTGTATAAGACTGAACTGGTCCCTGAAGCAGAGTCTGTTGTGGTTAATGGCAGGTCATAGAACATGGATATCATGAAGGATCGTTTAAAGTCGCTAAACAGCCAATAGCTTATTTTTGCACTTTGGTTTGGATCTTCTTGCTCAATGGTGAAGGTGAAATACTGGTCCACTGATGTCAAAACCAAATTTCTAACCCCTTCAAGAAGTCTCTCTGGTCACTCAGCCTGCAGTCCAGAGTGTGATAGAGCTGAAGTGGAATTCAAGCACTGGGACCTCTCCATAAGCACTGGCAGAGAAACGGGTCTTTTATCAGCTGCACTACTTATTCCTTTGCATCACAACTAACTTGAAAATCCAAGTTATACAAGCTCTCTTGCTACAGCAGTATTATGAATGTCTTGGGTTAACATGAATTGTAGGAAAAAGTGTTGACTTCTGCTTCCACTTACAAAACCTTTTCTTGCTAACTCTCTACTTGTAATTATGTTGTCAAATTACTCTAATTTTATACAGGTTACTTTATTTTTTCTGTATTATTGAGAGAACAGGAAGATAAATAGAAAAGAAGATAAATCTACAAAAAGCATGTTCCTTTTTTTCCAAAATTCCAGTTGTTATTTTTTCACTCAATTTCTGTTCAGCTAAAAATCTGAATAGGGCTTTAGGATATCAAGAGTGTTGCTTAATAATAAACAGTTCAGAGGTATTGCATTGATTATTTTTCTATACAACAAAAAAAAATTTAGTTGTTTGGGGGATTTTGGTATTTTTCAGCTACTTCTTTTATTGGGTGAGAGGGCAATGAGTTAATCGTTTGTTGCAAGTTAAGGAATTGAGGGGAAAAGGAATCATCTTATTATCCTAGAAGGTTACCTGACTTTTTTGTAGATATTTAGGTTCTTATCTGTCCCCTTGATAACTCGCCACACCTCTAAATTCCTTGTATTTGCTAAAATCTCTAGGATTTTTCCCCCAGTGTGTTAGGACTTTATAGGAATGCTTGGCCCATAGTCTGTATTAGATTTAGCAACTGGAATGTTATGCTTTAAATGCCTGTTCCTAGGGGTTGAGTAGTTTGTTTACTGAGATAAGTGATCCCAGTGGTTTTTATTGGCAGATGAAGGCACATTGAATATTCAAAGCAAACAGAATTGATTTTAAAGAATACAAAAAGCAACCGCTGTGAAACTTGTGAGGTGTGAAACATTTCTGAGCAGATTTTCCACTTGATTTTATTCTTACGTGTAAACCTTTCTCAATACGTAGAGACCTGATACATATCTTGTACTCTGATAAATCTAAAGAATCTATTGTAGCTTTTTTCAGTAGAGCAAAGATGCTTATTTAGATATTATAGTTAGGTTAGCCACCTTTGCTTTTACAGAGAAAGAATAACAATTTTCTTTTATATTATCCTATTTCCTCCTGGGGCTTCACGTAAGCTTCACTCGTATAACATCAACCTTCCAGAAATCCCATCTTCTGAAACTGAGAAGGCTGTAAGAAGGAGATGAAATTTCAAATCATTATTTATATTCCTCCAGTAGAGCGTTGAAGCATATTCTGCCAGCACGTTATTTTTGATTGAAACGTAATAGTTAATGTGATTGCAGTCCATCTATTGGATTGTTCTAAATTATGAAACAGAGAAGTATCTCACAAAGCCAAACCTATGTGTGTGCTAAATTGATATGTATTTCCAGAATATCACCACTGTTGACAATGCATTGGTCAGAAACAAGTACTTTTAAGTCAGTAAGCTTGTATATAGTACTCACAGACATGATAGGAATGTGTTCTTGTGGAGGGTAAGACCCATATGTTTTCATTTAGATAGTTTTCAGTAAGCTTTTAAATCTTGTTAAAGACCTTGCTAAGCTTGGTTTTGAATGATCAGTTAGGAAACATCATATTTAAAACATTGCTTTGTTAAATTCAAATCTCTTGTAGAGATTGAATCTGGCAACTATAAAGAAAGAAAGAAATAGGGAGGTAAGAGTTCAAATTCAAAAAGTAGAAATCACTTCACAAAACTTGTTGTCGTTCTTGGAACCACGTGAAAGAATAGACATAACATATTTCAGTATTTTCATGTTGTAACATTCCTGGAATTGTAGGACACAACTAGTAAAATCATGCTTTTGTCAAGAAAGTTTTATCATCTTTTGGGTAAACCTTGCTGTGGAAATATATACTTGCCCAAGAATATATTTGCAATATACTATATTGGGGATGAATCCAGCCATAAATATTTTCAGCATATAAAAGTCCCATGGACCTAAGGATTCGTTTTTAATATTCTTTAAGGCAATTCTGCAAGGTCTTCAGGGATGAAAACCTGGAACTTAAGTACATTTAACCAAGGATTCATGTGTCTCCATGTTATTCTGTCCACTGCTAACAATACACTACTGTCATTACTTATTGAATTGAATAAATAGACACATGTTAAACATGTGCATTCACAGTATCTCCAGAGATCAACTATGTCAACTCCAAAAGCATGCTGTCCCCATTGTACATGGGAAGGGAGTGCCAGGGCGCTCAGAATAACATATTCCAAGTACACAATGTCTGCTTTGTTGGTATGTCGTGCTTTCCCTTTGTCACAAAGTCTGTCCAAAAGAGTAAAGAAGTATTGGGTCCATGCCTTCAATACGCTTTGAGAAAACTTTCAGGTTTAAAGTTTCTACCAGGCAAAGAAGCTTCTTTTCCCTACTCCAGTCATTACAAAAACTCCTGGTGTTGTCTTCAAAAAAAGTTGTTAGTTGTGTATCTTGCTTTATGCAGTTGACAGTAACTGATAGTTTGGAATTTTTGAGGTTAGAACAGAGCATCTATCTTAGGTAACTAAGTTAAAAAACTGATGTATATAGTTTCTACAAAGCACAATCAAGGCCATCACCTCTAAGCTTTCTGTTCTTACCACTGTCTTTATTGGTGTACAGGGATATGAGCTTCCTAATTCACTCATTTAAGATAGTTGTCCTAAATTAGGCTGTTTGAAAGCTCTCATATGTTGATATTACCTAAGCTCTTTTTTTCCACTGGGTAAATGTTTAATCATTCAGAAAGTGTGGCGTGTTTTCAGCCTTCCTACACCTGCCTTTATGATCATTTCCATGAAATTTTTACCCACTCAAGTAGTCCCACTGGGACTAGCATTTATTGAATCTGATTTGATAGTTGGTTTTTATAACTCAGATCCTGGTCTCTTTTGTGTTCTGCAGGCATGTCAGTTCTCTCCTGCACATCCCACTTAATGATGTCTGTGCATTTTTTTTTTTTTTTGTTTCAGTCTTCGTGCCAATCTTGCACAAAATCCCATGTATAAGGAGAGGGAAATAATGTGGTAAGGGATAACTCGGCAGCTTTTCCTACTCTGTCCTGCTTCATTTGTAACTACTTAATCAATCCAGTATTTTATTAAACTCCTTTATGTTGTTAACTTTGAAGTAGAATCAAATTAAAATCCAGTGTGCTTTTATCTGTATTTGACATGTTACTGTCCCTACACTGGACAGATTGTCTTAACAGTCCTGTGTTTTTGGTGTTGAAGGTTTTAGTGGATAAAATAATTTTTTTGTTTTTGTGAAGGCCATGCTAGTCTAACATACACTCAAAAATGAAGTGAATTTAACGGTCTGAGTCCTGTCCCTGGTGAGCAATAGTCCGCATTACAAAACCACCAAACAGGCGCAAAGCTGGCAGTTTCTGCTCAGGGACACTCGGACCCAGCCAGCATGGAGGCAGAATTACCTCACACCCCAGGGAGTGATTTTTCTAGGTGAAGATTGAGGTCATTTGTAAGGCAATAGGGAAAAGCATAACTTGTGAAACTGGTCATCACATCAGCAAAGGAGAGCAAACACCAGCACTGCTGCCACAGGCTTATTGCTCACTCTCCTTAAGAGGTTTCATAATATGGGATCACTGATTTGAGACCACCTCAGTTACATGTGCCATTTGCCCTTGTAGTAGAACATGTAAGCAAAGATTTGCAATTTGGGCTGATGTTTTTAACAAGTTATATGTTAGAAAAAATACTTTAATACAGGTAAATTCCTTGTTCTGCTACAATTAGTAAGTGTTTTCCCTTTATTTAGAGAGCTAGGATGTTACTGTGAATATGTGAAGATGGTAGCCATATGGCAATTCTACTAATTTATGTCCATTAGTGCATTATTGACTGTATCACCTATTCATTAAGATGGTTTCCCAAGAGTTACTCTGACAGAAAAGCTGAGAGACCTTAAGTGGCTGTCATCTTTGTGTCAAATGGATTAAAACAAAAAAAAATGCTCAGCACTTCTCGGTAGATCAGTGCTCAATTTCAGCTGGGTCATACCAGGTTAACAAGCCAAAGTATCTGGTTTCTTTTTTTTTTTTTTCATTTTGGTTAAAAAAAACCCTAAAAAGTGAAGTTTGTTTTTGTTCATACCATTAGCTATTTCAGATCAAAACTATGTGAGAACATTTTTCTTTTGGAGCACAGTAACACAATTTAGATTATTTCATACCTGTTTTGAATTAACCACAAGTGCAAATTCAAATTAATCTAATTATTTTTATTTCATCTGCTGTGTAAATAAGCCTTAAACCTCTAGTGATTACTGCATAGGGAAGGTGGCTTAACAGGAGAAATGAATACAGGGCTATCTGTCTGAATCTGCAGAGAGCCTGAAAAAACACCTGGTGACAGGTTTCCCACTGATTTTGCTGTGACAACTCAGCTTATCCAGCTATGGTCATTTACTCTCCAATCTGTTACTAGTCACCCTGTCACTGAATATTAATGAAGGGGGGTTCATAGATTTGTACTATCTGACTTCCGTAGCATCTCACTCACCTCAAGCCTAGATTGTATAGAAAGACTGTAACATTGCCATCACTCTAGTGCTTGTTCCTGAAAGTCAATCGTCAGTCAGAGGGAACACTGGTAGAGTAATTCTTCCTTGCCTCGGGGTGATGAAGGAAGATGCTCTAAAGATCCATTCTAATTTCCTTTTTGAGGATGTTGACAGGATATTTTTTTTAAAAAAAACTGGCATACAGAAACAAAACCCTGGGTTGAAGAAAGCACAGAGAAGAATGGAAGACAGCAAGCAAGATTGTCTCTGTGATGGGGATTGGTGGGAGAAAGTTCTTCATACTCCAGGACCTCTGTTGATACATCTAAACAACCAGTCCATATCCATCAAGCAAGCAGAGTGAACTCTTTTCTGGGCACTTCATTTCCTCCTAACAGATTGGGGTGGTCACAACACATCTCTTACCTCCAGTTTACTTTTCACAGTTTTTATTTTTCTTCTGCAACTGCAAGGAATAGAATTAATTTATTTTTTTTTATACACTCTGAAAGCTTATACTCAAGCATGTCTTGTGGCCTATGCCACAATCAAGTTCATCATAAAGATAACTGAGAACTACTGGACCAGGGAGAGAAAAAGGAGTCTTGGCCCATCAGCACCAATGACTTTATCTTCATACTTTGACAGATATGTCAGTTGTAGACATGTCAGATGGCTGGTTTATTTTAGATACCTCCACCCTTTGGTCTCCCACTTCATCATCTTCCTAACCTCTGTGCAGAAGCCACATCTCTGATGCACCTTAGTCAGGTGGGGTTGGGAGTCTCATTTGAGAGCAGGTCATTCTAATCTTCTCTCTGCTTCGATGTATGTTTAAATGCAAAACTTTGGACTGTGTTTAAAGTCTGTGAGTTTTTTTAAGAAATTTTAATGTACTCATGCTGTCCTTCTAACCTATTTTTTAAAATATATTTTGGATAACTTTAACCAAATTCAAGTGTGTTAAAGATATTAAGCCGAAGAGATTATTGTGAAAACTGGCAACTGTGGAGATGAGAGAGACCCTGATACTGCTCCTGCTGTGGGGAGGCGTACCCCTTACTTCACATGGGAAAATAATCCTGAGAGATCAGTGAACAACCAGTCTTTTGGTTCTGCTATTTATGGAACAACTTCTTTATTCTTAGAAATCTCTGGAGGGTACTTTTGTAAACTAAGCATCTATGCTGTGTGGAAGTGTCTAGCTAGTCTGTGACAAGTGATGTATTACTTTGGTTGTACATGATTGCGGCATTTTCTGATTGTCCTAGTAAAACTGATGTTGTTTTATTACTTTCTCTCCCCAAGATTTCTTTTGACCTAGCAGAATATACTGCTGATGTTGATGGGGTTGGCACTTTACGCCTCCTAGATGCTATTAAGACCTGTGGCCTTATCAACTCTGTGAAGTTCTACCAAGCCTCCACCAGTGAACTTTTTGGAAAAGTGCAAGAAATCCCACAAAAGGAGACCACCCCTTTTTACCCAAGATCGCCTTATGGTGAGAATTGCTGATGTGTGTGCATAGTGTCTGTTCTCCATGATCATGTCTCAGGGCTGAAGTCATTTGGGTGTGAGATTAGAATGACGATAGAGCTAAAGTGACTAGACATGTCGAGAGACATACCTTTATGAATTACTATATAAAAAAGTATTTGCTGCCATTGCCCCAGGGGTTGGAAATTAGCATCTCACTGCTCAAGATGGTGCTCATTCAGCTCAAAGGTAAAGAGCTCTTGTAGAGAGAGGAGAGGAATGGTGGCTCTTCCTTCACAAAGGGATGTGAGATACCACTGAAGTGATAAGGTTTCATATTTTTTCTTGCCTAAATGAAAAAGTCCCAAGAGCTCACTTCTTCCTTCATGAACTCACATGAAATTTGAAACACTTATTAAAGCAATGTGCATGGAGGACTTTGGTGATAAAGTTTCAAATCAATTTGAGTGCTAAGGCACTAGATTTTCACTTATATTCCTCCAAAGTGTTTTTTTGTTTTTTGTTTTTTGGGTTTTTTTATTAGCAAAGGTCACTACAGTGGCATATTTCACACACTCTGACTGTGTTAATTATATTGTAAAAGAAAAAGTGTTATGCTTGAGTACCCATAAGATAACAAGTGGGAAGGTGTCCTAATATTTCCTGGTCAGTTAGGAGGCTGCAGAGAAAAGGAGAATTTTACCATTCAGCTGCTTTTTATTGAGCTGGTTATTTTTTCCATATGAAATGTGACACATATAAGGGTATGAATAAAATGCACTCCACTGTTGAAATGTGGACTTCACCTTGTGTACGTGAGACATGTTTATGTGTGTCTGTCTGAGCTATGTATGAGCAGAGGAGATATACATAATGCTTTAAAATTGTTTTTGTAGGAGCAGCAAAACTGTATGCCTACTGGATTGTGGTGAACTTCAGAGAGGCCTACAATCTCTTTGCAGTGAACGGCATCCTCTTCAATCACGAAAGCCCCAGGAGAGGTTAGGAAATCCATGTGAAACTTCCCAAATTTGTGTACACGTGACCAAAAAAATGAAACAATGCATCCACAGGTTCATTTAAACTTGCCAAAATTGTGTAGGGAGAATGTAATGACTTGTAGCCTGCTCACGGCATTTATTGCAGCCTTTCTGGCAGCCTCAGAGTCCTCAAAACAGCGGCTTTCCCTTTCAAGCATCATGTTCCATTTTGTAGCCACCTGATGCTAAAGGGAGGCTTGTGTATCTGATTTTGTGTACCAGTTCTCACAAGAGACTGCAATAACATCGCAACATACCTTAGTTTTCTTTCCCTCTTGACAATAAGTAAGTTAAGGCTAACATGGTAAAAAAAACCAAACAACAACAAACCAACCAACCAACCAACCAAAAAAACAACACAGAACCAAAAAAGGCAGATTCTCTAAACATTTAGTTGGGCAACTGCATAGCAGATGCAATTTCAGGTGTGACTTTTATGCAAGATTTCTATTTGCGTATAATGTCACATTAAGAGGCAGAAATAATAGACTGTCTAAATTCATGAGACTAATGAGTGGTATAGCCTGGTATATTTTGAAAAATTTGTAGATTATGGCACATACCTTCTGACAAGATGGCTTTTAACGTATGGCTTTAAAATACCTCTCCATGTAATCCTTAATATCAGTGCAGCTTAAATTCCACTTAATCATCCCTTTTCCTCTTCCAGTACTTTTTGAAGAATTAGTACTGGTATTTAATTCGAGTAAGAGTCCATGGTTGACTAAAAGTAGTCTCTTATACAATCACACTTTTCCTCTGCCCTTAAATTACTGTCACTGTAAAAAACACTCTAAAATTAAACTTTAAATTAACACAGAAAACTGGATTCTTAGTGCAGAAGCCTTTTACTGTGATCTGTTTCTAAATGAAAAAGAAATTCCAGTTTTACAGGGATGCAGTTGTATAAATTATAGCCTGACAAAAAAAAAATAGTAATTTTAATCATACTTACAAATATAAAATAGGCCATAATTGCAACTCAGCTTAAAAAAAAATAAAAAGGAGGAAAAGAGGAGTCAGTGTTAATGGGATTTAAATATTGATTTTAGTCTTCAGGAGTCACAGCTGAAAACCCTCATAGTGCAGTGGGCAGGCAGCATTTACAGTAATTGATGCATCAAATACTTGGTGGAAAAAGTCGGTGCATTGCTTCACTGAAGCAGATGGCAGTGCAAGTTCAAAATTAAAATAAATCAGATTCAGTAGATTTTTTTTTTTTTTGGAAGACCTAGTACTTCGCTTTCTTTTAAACAGTTCACCATGATATACTCTTGTTGTATTGATGTCCAAATTGCTTTCAGTTATCGTTATGCAATTAAAACATTCTGACCAACATAAAGAATGGGGGAAATATTCAATGACAAATATTAGCTTGACATGATTTGTAGTAACACTAAGGAGCAACAAGATTAGATGAAAATTATAGGAAAACATTTACCATTTGTGCTGCTTCTCAATAGGCTTGTGCTCTTTTGAAGGGGCAAAACTTCAGTGTTTGTTGCTGTTTTGATCCCTCTGGCATTTATTCCACCATGGACACTGCTGCAATGGAGCTTCCAGTCTGAAGTCTCTTCAACACACTCAGTGTTCCTGTAGATAACCCAAACCTGTGCTTTGAAAGTCTCAGGCTGTACTTTTGGTTGTGTGTATGTGCTGGGTGCAGTTTAACCTCCTTATGCTATGAACAGGAATCTAGTCTTAGAAGTGGTTTTGGTTGTCTCCATTCACCTTAGTGAGACTACATGCTGTGAGAGCAACTGTAACTTCAGCCCAGTGCATAGTTCTTTTATGGGAGAAAGTGTGACAATTTATATGACAAGACAATGGAAGAAAAGTAGTTTTGAGGTTGTTTCTTAATAGTAATTCATTACTTTCCTAGTATTTCTGAAGAGTGCAAAAGTGCTTTGGGAGGAAAAGAGGAATTCTATTTCCTATGCAGAGATGATAACATACATGGAAGTTTTAAAATGCATTATGGTTTGATTCAGAGATTGTGAATACCTGAATGAACTAGTACATATTTTATTCCTTTGCATACTGAGCCCTCAGTATAGGAAAGACATGGTCCTGTTGGGGCAGGTCCAGAGGAGGCCACAAAAATTATCAGAGGGCTGGAGCACCTCTGCTATGAGGACAGGCTGAGACAGTTGGGGTTGTTCAGCCTGGAGAAGAGAAGGCTCTGAGGAGACCTTACTGTGACCTTTCAGTACTTAAAAGGGGCCTATAAGAAATATGGGGACAGACTTTTTAGCAAGGCCTGTTGTGACAGTACAAAGCATAATGATTTTAAACTAAAAGAGGGGAGAGTCAGTTTAGGCATGAGGAAGAATTTTTTCATTATGAGGATAGTAAAACACTGGCCCAGGTTGCCCAGAGAAGTGGTAGATGCCCCATCTCTGGAGACATTCAAGGACAGGCTGGGATGGGGCTCTGAGCAACCTGATCTAATTGAAGATGTCCCTGCTCACTGCAGGGGTGTTGGACTAGATGACCTTTGAAGGTCCATTCCAACCCAAACTATTATGTGATTATATAGTTATTCCAATTTGTTTAGTGTTATGCTGAATTGGTCAAATACAACATCCCATTGATGATGATACTAAGTGCATCTTGTCCATACAAAACATAATGTCCCAGAATCGGTGCAGAGCAAATGGCTGTGGCAGTGCTACTTACTGAGATGCAGAGTGGATCTGTCCAGACAGACAGTGCATGTTTTTTCCCTGTATCTGAAGTGTTAATCATACTTCTGAAAATTTCTGTAAGCTTCCTACAGTGAATGTATTTCTAGAGAAAGGCTGTGAAGAGACAAATGCTAGTATTTCTTGTAAGCAGGGATGCATGAGATATGTTGCACTGTAAGGCAATGCTAAGGATGAACAGAATGCATTTCTGGTACCTGGCAGTCTGTGTTGTGGACTGATCAAATACAGAAGTATTTGTATTTGGACTACCAGTACTCATGGTGAAGGATGATGAACTGCAGTTGTCTGCCAAGTGGCTGTTAGCAGCTGGTCACCAAGGCTGAATTGAACAGACAGTTGTAAACAGTTTGCTTCGTGATCTTTCTTCATACAGTGTTCAGATATTATACTGCTAGGGAAGTGATACATGAGTCTAGTGAAAACAAGAACTGCCTAATCTCAAAAGCTAGTTCACTGAGAAGGGAATTTGGTAATATACACCTCTTATTTCAGAATACCAATTCATCTCCTTAGCCTTCCTGGTTTTAACTCAGAAAAGAGCCCCAGTAGTTAATCTCATGTAACCTGTATAATAATAGGGAAGTCTACACAGAGTTCATAAGGGTAAAGAGTGCTTAAGTCTAATATGAGAGGTTTCCTATTTCTCAAAACTACCAAGGGCTGAGAGAAGTGCTGGCTTTGAGAAACTCATTTGACTTTCTACTTTTGTCTTGCTCTGTAAGAGAAAGACTGTAACTGGAGTAATTCTTGAGATGTGACACTGTACTGTAAATCTGAACACTTAAGTTTGCTGTGTGGGCTTGCTTTTAAGTCTGATGTTTCATGTTCTTACAGCCATAGTGACATACGGAAAAAAAAAAACAACACTGATAAATTCCAGGTTGGTTGAATCCACTGTCTGAGACTTATATCTTAATTTGGCAGTAGTACAGCATTATTAAATTGCACAAATACTCAGGTGGATACTCAAGAGATATGTGTATGTAAGAGAGAATATTATCTAAAATCTCATATGAGTGGTTATGTTTGACTAATCTTAATAAAATATACATCTACTTTGAGCCTTTCTATAGTGCTTTCTACTTTTTTCTTTATATTATACCTAATACTTTTCATTTCTTAGTCACTTTTATAGTTTTATAAGAAGGAATAGCCACTTTTTAACCAGTACATACTTTGCAGCTCACATAAATCAACACAGCTGCAGTGGAGTGAATAGGGTCACTTTGATTTATGCCAGCTGAGGCTCTGACGTACTACTTCTAGTAATAGTCTGGTAATGTATGATAAGCATAATTTGCTTGTTTTGGGGAAAATATCTATATTAGCAGTATACCTTGCTAAAGCTGGTTTCTTCAGTTACTTTCATCACTTTTTATCCAGGTATAGTTCAAGTGTTCCCTGATTTATATAAAAGCCAAAGGAGAATGTGATCTTGCAGTTCTGAAGTTTATTGTCTAAATATGACACTATCTGAAAAGCAAAATGCTCTCTACAGTGGAAGTAAGCTACAAGGTGGCCTCTGCTTCCAAAAAATAACAAACAAATGAAAAACCTAAAAAAAACTTTCCCAGAATTGCTGCTGCTTCTTTTTTCTTTCTTTTTTTCTCTCTTCTTTTTTCTTTCTTCTTTTTTCTTTATTTTCTTTTTCTTTTCTTTTTCTTTTTCTTTTTCTTTTTCTTTTTCTTTTTCTTTTTCTTTTTCTTTTTCTTTTTCTTTTTCTTTTTCTTTTTCTTTTTCTTTTTCTTTTTCTTTTTCTTTTTCTTTTCTCTTTTTCTTTTTCTTTTCTTTCTCTTTTTCTTTTTCTTTTTCTTCCTTTTTCTTTTTCTTTTCTTGTCAACATTATGGGAGGTGGTGGCCAGAAGTAAGTTTCTGGTGGTGGTTAAATGTGGCTCCCAGTATTACCAGTGTGGAAATGTTTGGCCTATAGCAATATTGGAAAAGTATTTCAGTTCAGTAAGAGAAGCGTTTTGACAGGGGAAGAGTGAGGCAATTAGTAAGTCTGGTTTTCAGGAGAGCTGGGGCTTGATCTAAGGCTTTTTTTACACCTTTGGAAAGATTCCTGTTCTTTTGTTGGGCTCTGGATTTCACTGATACCTTCTTTTCTTAGTGAGAGAGCAAACTACTAGTTGACAGTGTCATTTGTTTCTTCTCAGACAAGCCCTTGCTTTTTTTTTCTTCTCAGTTCTGTGTAAGTTTTCTCAGGTTTACAAGATGTGTCTTTGGATGTCTGAAATAACTTTCTGATTTGGTTAACCACTTCATTGCTTGCCTCATCTGATCTTTATCTGCCAAGATGTACAAACATGTACAGCATGTTTCCTGACACAATGCAACAGAAGTTTTGTTTTTGCTTTTGTTGGTGGTTGTTTTTTTTTGTTCGGTTTTGTTGTTTACTTTTTGTTGGTGGTTGGTTGGTTGGTTGGGTTTTTTTGTTTGTTTTTGTTTTGTTTTGTTTTGTGGTGGTGTTTTTATTTTTCTTCCCCCTAAGTAATAAATACTTTGCCTCCATATGACATCATTGTGTAGATCATTCAGTAGAGAATTTTTGTTTCTCTGATACCAGCCCTGGTAAAGCAGTTGTCATCAGGCCATTGCTGTGTAGCCAGAGGGAAAGGATACAACTGCTCATTTCTATGATCTCTTTCAGCTGGGGAGGAAATGGCTAGGTGTTAGATTGCAGGCTGAAGGTTGTCAAAGTACATGTAATAAGATTAAAATGAAAAGACATCATGATTTAAAGAGAATGGGGAGTGTTCTTTGCTTTAATTGTGCTTCTGGATCACAGTTTTGCCAGGAGGGAGAGGGTAAGGGGATCTCCCACTCACTGTAAATAAGCTTGGGTATCTTTTGAGTTTGTTTTTTGTTGTTACCTTTTTTTTTTTTCTTTTTCAACAAGCTTTCAGTCTTTTGCCTCTATTTCGTAGAAAGAGCAGAAGCAGATGGTGACATCTGCTACCGACTTTCACAAGAAATCCCTACAATCCCTACTGTAACAGCTGCTCTTATGCATCTCCCATAAAGAGATGTAACCAACATCTGCCAGATTTCCCTTTCTAATTTTTTTGGTTGAGGAGACTAATTGCTAGTCTCCTTACACATGTTCTGTGCAAGAAGAGCTTGGTCAACCTAATACCATTACTAAGAGCTTTTGCTAATGCTCGTACTATAAGTTTAGGCCTGTGAAAGACATGAATGTGTAAAGTTTTCAGTGCAGAGCTATATCCCTTTCACTTAATACGAAATTTCCCAGCCTAGGAGTACATTTGAATAGCAGAAGGCAGCAGAGTGTTGTTTGTGTTTTGCTGACTCCTTGCTGGATGAGAAGAACAGGGGCTGGCTAGTATCATCAGGGATCATCTGCCTAGCATATTGAAAACTTGATGGCAAGGTACCATGGCCAATGTAAAGGACTCAGACAGTTGTGTCCTATACAGCAGCCAAGATCATTTCATGCTTTTTAGTTTGCATGTTTCAACAGAGAAAGCATGCAGTGTCCTGAAGACATGCATTCTTACTGGCTTTTTCTCCCTGCTGTGAGACTCATCCTGCTAAGTGATCCATGCAGGTGTTTTCTTATCTACACTTGCAAATGTCAGTGGGGATAAATGTGGGCTTTAGAGTCTACTTGTACAGATAGATTTGCGGTAATATTGACTGTAATAACAGAGAATTGCTGGGTAATACCTCTTTGCTATTTTACCTGAGTACACATTTTCCTATGAAAAAGGCCTGACCTTAAAAAATAAGTGAATTAAGTTAATTCTACTGATGTTGAACCTGACTAGATAGTACTGATCAAAGCACATCACAATATACAGAGATTTTTGTCAGATTTTTATGCTGCTAACAAGTTATCTTAATCTTGAGTTCTGGTGTCACTTTCCTAGTACTAGCCAATAATACTGATAGATGAGGGTCGTGCCATCACACCAAAATAAGAGTGGGCTTGTGTTTTAGAAGCAGTGCTAGACTTCTGAAATAAGAACTGAAGGCTGAGAACATTCCTACATGCCCTTAGCTGTGGGCATCCAAGCACTCCGGGAACCATGGAACTTGTCACATATGGGAACGAAACAATCATATTCATAAACATCATTATATAGATATTTTTCTCAAGTGAGTCACTGACGAATGAAGATGCTGTGTTGAACACTCTAATTACTCAAATATTTTTGACTCAATCTTTGCAACAATAGTTTGCGGGAATCCTTACCGTCTCTTAGTATTATTTTTTTTTTCAATCTCAAAGGGAGGCCCAATTCTATACTTTTCTATCTGATGCACTTTTCTGGGGTCTATCACCAGTTTATTTAAATCGTTATGGATAGAGCTCGTACAAAAAACTAAGTAATTTCTTGCCTATGGGCTTAGATTTTTGGAACAGCTGCATTTGCAAACCAAATCTCTCCTTGAGCGAATTATTATCTTATCAGATGTATCTTCTTGTCATTAAATCATGTGCTCCTTGGTGGCTTATACCATTTTGAGAAGAAAGTAGGTTACAGTTTTTGCTATTTTCCATGATCAATTTCAACTTTTTAATTAAAAAAAAAAAAAAGAAAAAAAAGAAAAGCAGAACATCCACATGATTTACAAAATGTCAAAACTACTAAATTTAGAAGTTTTATTAGTTATATTATTATAATTTCTCAAGTTATACTAGCAGATATCAGTGTTAGTTTTTTAAACAAAGAATTTGCAGACTTTTTTTCTCTAATGAAGTATCGGCCCAACACTTTGAAATAAAATGTTATGGAAGATATGGAAGTCAGCACTGGGAAATTGAGTGATCAGAGCATGTATTTTACCTGTAGTGTTCTTGTGACTTGGTTAATGCACAAATTTGTAGTAAGTTTTTTAGTAATAGTGTGGTTTAAGTGCCTATTTCCCTATTTTTTCCCTTTGTTACATTTATTTATCCCTGGTCAAAACACAGTGGAAAATTTGACCGTTCTGCTTTTTTGTATTAATATAAATGACAACAGGGAATGAAATACAGGTAAGAATGGGGAGGTTTATATCTTGCGTTTTACAAACTCGCTTAAAGTGAATGTGGAGTTTGCAGAAGATCAGAAGAATACAACTGCCATAGTCATTTCAGCCAGAAGTCCATTTAACCCAAGTATTCCATGGCCTTGCTGGATCATCAGAGGAGAGTATAGGAGATGGTATACATACAGAGTAGTCATCTCAGATCCCAGGAGCTGATATATAAGAGACCATGCAGAGCTGGGGAAGACCATGCAGAGCTGGGGAAGAACACCACCTTTGACTGCATGATGAAGTTATAGCCCAGGTGTACCCAGAGTCTAAGACATACTGCAGGACACAATTTCACCAGATGTGGAGAGTCAACCACAGTCAACTGCTTCTGTAACTTTTTATTTTGTTACTAGAGGCTTTTTTCTTGCAGTTACATCTACATGAGTATTTCATTCTATTGTGATTCACTCAAATTTCCTCCTGCATTTTTTCCTCAAATTTAAATGATGTCATTGTCTTTATGAAAAAAAATCACACAAAGGTCACATCGTTATTTCAAGAGGTAAGTTGCATAAACAAATCTATCTTACATTGTTAATAATTGATAAGTAGTGGATGTTTAGTATTTTACTAACTGTTATTCTGCTAATTATTTCCTAAACTTCTGTAGACGTATTTCTTACTATCATTGTTCACGTAAAGTCTCTCAAATATATAGGTTTCTCATGGGATATACTATTGTAATTCTGCTTTGTCTGCTTCCTAATATGTAACCAGCGTTAGTGATGCCAGTGTTCCCCTGGGAGTATGAAGTAACAACCATTATAAATTGCTTATGGCTCATCTTAAGAGTGCTGGGTGTCACTGCAGAGCTGTTACTAAGCACATGAGACTCTGTAGACCTTATTCTGCAACTTTTAAATTTTGTGCAGCACTTTCTGCCGGGTGGAGAGACTTGAAAGCAGGTTCATACACACAACTTGGATGAATACTACACTTGTGCATTGCTGATAGACACAGCACTTACCAGGAACAAGCATGCTGCAACGGTGCAGTGACTGCCACACTTACCAGGCCCACCTTAGTATCTGAAACATTTTCTCAGCAGTGTGCATCCTGTTTTTCTTAGAATAGCTCTTACAAAGGGTGACAATTCCCTCTCATTGGAACTCTTCTTAATTTTTCTCGCATATTTAAAAAAAATATTTTTAAGGCAGATCCATTAAAAGTGCATGTTGCTCAGAGAAAGTAATTTGAAATTAACCCATTCAATCATTTAAGATATGAGGAACTGAACAAGAGGGGCTCTAATTCACCATAAAGCTGTTCCACCATTAGTGACTTAAAAAATATTGCAGAAGAAGATGTCCGTTTATTATTCCTTAATAAAGTCTTTTGGGCTCATTGAAAGCAGATAAATGTGATGTAATCAGATGTCACCTCTTATAGGATTCATTAGGATTTATAGTGGTGTCAGAGGAAGGTAGGTTACTTTATCCGAGGTCAGAGAGAAGGTTAGGACCAGAGCGTTTGGTCAGAGCTTGATTTGAACTTATGAACAATTACTTTTTTCTGCCTTGATTGCACTAAGTCCTTACTGAAAGTTCCAAGAAAGATGTGTCCAGAATATGAAGCAAAAGTGCACTGACAAACACTGCACATATAGTTATTTTTACTTTAGACCATTAAATGCATTATGTGCCTTTTGAGGGTGCATTAAAGCCCTATATGTGTAAACATAACTCGTGTCACTTTGAAATAGCTGCAAATCCCAATAGTGGGACAGACTGCTGATTACTGTCAGTCTTGTTCATCTAACTGCAAGTATTTTTTGAGCAGATTTTGACCTCTATTATGAAGACGTACAGTTGTATAAAATGTCAGTTACATGTTTCTCACACTGTTAATGAAATGAGTGCACACCTTGCCAACCATGATAAAATATTTCCTTTTCAAGGATTTACCTTTCATAGACACTTAAAATATAATTATATGTTCTACTTAATTGCTAGGCACCAATTGGCAAGTGGAAGCTATGTCCAAAAGCATGAGTATTGTCAGTTTATAAGTATTTATGGTAATTAAACCTGATGTCACATGCTATTTAGATGTTGCAATATCAGCTGCATATTTTGATCTGCATTGTATCTTATCCCCATAGAATGATAGTTGTTAAAACAAAGTTGTCACAGTTAGCAGGTTTCCCACGAAACCCCTCAGGCTTACTCTTCGGTATGGGAAAACAAATTAAACGGAAGCCAACAGACAGAATACAATATCATGTTTTCTCTATCTTAATTTTTGCCCTAGGACATGTGAGTTTGAGAGCCACTGCTAGAGAAATGCTGCAGGAATGTTGATTTTTTTTTTTTATTTTTGATGGTGAGTGTTTGATTTCATGACATGTGAATAGATTTAGAAGTAGTGAAATAATTATCCAGCAAAGAAACTCAGATTTCCAGTTGGCATACTTCTAAATAAATCATTTATATATATATTAAACAAACAAACAAACAAACAAACAAAAAAGAAAACAAAAAAAACCGAACCAAAACAAACAAACAAAAAAACCAAACCAACCAACCAAAAAAAACCCCACCAACATTAAAAGAGATTGAAAATGTTTATTTGTTGCTTAATTATATATTAATAGATGGACTGAGAATATTTGCCAGAAACTTTAAATCCTGTAGTAATCCCAGCTCTAGGCAGAATGACTCTGGAAAATTCAAAGCTCATTTTGGACTTAAAAGAAATCTAGATGACATGAGAAAAGCATCAGTAACACAGAGGAACATTTGACTTTACATTTGTTTAAATTTTTTTTTAAACTATTGCTTTTAAGTTCTAAGTCTTCTTTGTGCATGCTGTTTTGACACCTTTTTCTTCTCAGCCCATATTCTGAGTTACTGGTTGACATGTGCATCTATTTAGGGATGCTTCAGTTGCCCAGTGTGCTTTTTATTCTCATACTGAGTTTCTATTTGCTGCAGACTATAAAAAAGAAGACAAGATTTTTTCTTACCTTTATTGTACTTTGAGACATTGTGCACCTTCAAAGATCAGAAATGGTCCTTAGACTTCCCAAATTTTATATAATTCTTGAAAACTGAGTAAATTGAAAGTAAGCCCTGGTCTTAAGCACTTTGTTGGTTAGGGATAGTACCAATGATATACTTCATTTTAAGCTTTTGTGCTGAAGTGCCATCAAATCTTGGGCAAAGCCAATCCTGTGATCTTACCAAGCATTTGAGTTTGCAAATACTCCTTCTTTCCACACTGTTTGCTTGCATAAATATTCCATGCATCTGTCATTGAAAACCAGGCTAGTAATTGTTAATTTTAAAACATTTTTCAGCAGGAGTGTGACTTCCTTTTCTCAAATTCTTGCATTAATTTTAGATGTCTGCTAGGTATATTGTAGGAAAAGTAAGGGATGGCAGAATTCTTCTGTCTCTTCTTTAGTAGGGGAATGGGGCAGACTAGTGCTAGTAGTGTGATTTGCTGTCATGCTCTTTTGGGGTAGTCATTGAGGTATTATGGACAAACCTATGCTTTCTGTAAGACTGAACACTAGGCAATGTATGAACTTCTTCTTTTCTATAGTAGCAGAATAGTGTACCACTCTCTGTCCTGGGACATAACCTGTCCAGATATGCTGTGATTTCCAGGTAGTGATTTGAATCATCTAACTTCTGGTGAAAAATTGTATGTGTTTATCATGCAACTGGGATAGGAGGTGGCTCCACAGGTCTCCTTTACATTTGATATGTCCTCACTAAAATGCTGGTGTTCCTACATAGAATCACAAAATAATTTTGGTTGGAAGAGACTCTCAGGATCGTTGAGTCCAACCATACGCTAACTGTAGCACTAAACCATGTTCCTAAGAGCCTCATCTACACGTCTCTTAAACACCTCCAGGGATGATGACTCCTCATCAACCTCGTTGTCCTCCTCTGAACTCTCTCCAGCACATCAATATTTTCTTGTAGTGAGAGGCCCAAAACTGAACACAGTATTTGAGGTGGAGCCTCACGAGCACTGAGTACAGTGTCATGATCACTTCTCTAGTCTTGCTGGCCAAACTGTTCCTGATACAAGCCAGGATGCTGTTGGCCTTTTTGGCCACCTGGGCACACTACTGGTTCATATTCACACAGCTGTCAATCAACTTCCCCCTCTTGCCCACGGCCTCTGGGTCCTTTTCCACCAGGCAGCTTTCCAGCCACTCCTCCATGAGCCTGTAGCACTGGCTGGCGTTGTTGTGACCCAAGTGCAATACCCAGCACTTGGCCTTGTTAAACCTCATAGAATTGGCCTCAGATCAATGATCCAGCTGGTCCAGACCCCTCTGTATGGCCTTCCTACCCTTCAGCAGATCAACACTCCCACCCAATTTGGTGTCATCTACAAACTTACTAAGGCTGCAATCAATCCCCTCATCCAGATCATTGATAAAGAAGTTAAAAAGAACTGGCTCCAATACTGAGCCCTGGTGAACAGCACTTGTGACCGTCCATCAACTGGGTTTGGCTCCATTCACCACAACTCTTTGGGTTCTTTATCCATTGCAGAGTTCATCCATCCAGGCCATGAGCTGCAGCTTCTCCAGAAGAATGCTGTGGGATACAGTGTCAAAGGCTTTACTGAAGTCTAAGCACATTTAGTAGAGTGTCTCTGCCTTCACACAGTCTTTATGACATTAGCTTCATGGTTTCTATTTGCAGTCTTCCTCAAGTTTCAGATACTCTGTTTTCTAAGGCATTTTAACATTCTCATAGTCTCAAATCTGTTTCTTTAAATCATACACAATGGACATCATGTCTTCAGGTGAGGATGCTGCTGTGAATGAGTCCATTAACTAGTAAAATGAGCATGTGGTACAAATAATAGGAATTTTTCTTTAAATCTGTTTGAGTTTCACACACACACCAAAAAAAAAAAAAAGTTTCACACATATACAACTCTTAATTTTTTTGCGTATCTGATGATCCCTACAGACCATGCAAGAAGGTCATTTAAGGAAAACAGAACAAGATTGGTGTAACAGTAACCAGGCTGGGAATTTGAAAGCTTGATTTGATGTGACAACAGTAGGCAAATACTACCTTTGCTGCCTAGTTCTGAAAGTGCTGGTGTTACTAAAGAATTGGAAACAGTTTCTGTTGTGCTGGTGAATCCAAGAGCTATTGCCAAATAGTGTCAGAAAACTAACTGTTAAGTAACAGGTCATGGTTAAATTTTTACTTGTGTTCTCATAATGATACTTTTCTTGAGAAAAGTATCATAATCTTAAACTGCACTTCAAGGAAAAATAAGCTCTTTGTTTTGAAATCATGGGTTGAAGCAATTCTGGGTTTGAGTTCATTAGTGGGCTGCAGTTATTGCACAACTTTGGTCTACTTGTGACTAAGTTAAGTGTCTGCTGTCACTTTGGTTCTACAGGTTTCTTGTGGGTTTGGTGGTGTGGTGACATCACCTGGTTTACCGTCACATTTATAGACAGTGATAACCAGGCATCAACACCCATGAAGAAAGCGACAGAGTCATCAGGGAATGTTCATTCATTTTTTCCAAAATTATGCATGTGTATGAGTACCTGGATAATACTTGAAAATGTCTGCCCGTACATGAAAGTCTGATGAAATAACTAGTATATTCAGAAAAAAATTGCTTTAAAAGCAGAATTTGTCCAAATTGATCATGCATATGAGGAGTCATTCAAACTTAATGTTGTTTCTACAGATTAAAATCAGGTAGCTTAATATTTAATACAAAAGGCTTAGTATTGAATTAAAAAAAAACCTCTAAAATGTAACACATTTGAAAATATGCTTTTCCTCTGGAGTACTAAGAAAGGAAAAGTTAAAGTATTAATCCTCAATGGATTAAGGGAAATACCTCATATTATTCTGTAGCCTATCATCTGGAAAGAAAGGCTTATGCAGCCACACGATGCACAGCAAGCTCTTTTTGAGTGTTATTGCCGTGATCCTACAAATACATACAGAGTCATCTTGATGCTTACAGGCTCTGACTCTGTTTGGTTCTACTGATTTTAAAAAGGAAGTTATTACTGGTAAGTGAATAATAGCTCAGTTGCCTTGACCAGATTTTCAAACCTGCTGTTAAATGACATGAGCATTCAGATTTGTCAAAGTACTGAGACACTGATGTATTGAAAGGCTGGGTGCTCTACAGAAGTGTTTTAAGATAGAAGCATAGTGTTAAGAAATAGTTCTGAGACGACATGATAATTCCCTACTTCTAAAAGCAGAACTAGCCAACTCTGTAATGATGTAGGCAGCAGCTACCTGAAAATGTTTGTTTAGCCTCATTAGTTTTTTAGTCTAAAATAATGTTTCACAGTATCACGGTATCACAGTGTGTTTGGGATTGGAAGGGATCTCGAAAAATCATCTAGTCCAATCCCCCTGCTGGAGCAAGAATGCCTAGGTGAGGTCACACAGGGATGTGTCCAGGCGGGCTTTGAATGTCTCCAGGGAAGGAGACTCCACAACCTCCCTGGGCAGCCTGGTCCAGTGCTCTGTCACCCTCACTGAGAAGAAGTTCTTTCTCAAATTTAAGTGGAACCTCTTGTGTTCCAGCTTGATCCCATTACCCCTTGTCCTATCATTGTTTGCCACTGAGAAGAGCCTGGCTCCATCCTCGTGGAATCACCCTTCATATATTTATAAACATTAAAAAGGTCATCCCTCAGTCTCCTCTTCTCCAAACTAAAGAGCCCCAGCTCCCTCAGCCTTTCTTCATAAGGGAGGTGCTCCACTCCCTTAATCATCTTTGTTGCCCTACGCTGGACCCTCTCCAGCAGTTCCCTGTCCTTCTGGAACTGAGGGGCCCAGAACTGGACACAATATTCCAGATGGGGTCTCACCAGGGCGGAGTAGAGGGGAAGGAGGACCTCTCTCCATCTACTGACCACCTCCCTTGTAATACACCCGGGGATGCCATTAGCCTTCCTGGCCACAAGGGCACAGTGCTGGCTCATGGTCATCCTTCTGAATTTAATATAATTCATTTTAAAATGGAAGAAAAAATATTTTCTGTAGTACAACAACATGGTCTTGTGATGCTTGACAAATAACAATAGTTGAATAAACAAGTAAAACATCATGAAGAACCAGTAAATGGTTTGGTTCAGATCTGTTTTTTCTTTGACCCTGACTCAGGTCAGTTCAGTTTGATCAGATCAATAGTTATTTATCTGCCTTGGTATTTCTGAGTCAGTTCAAACTGAAAAATATGAAATTTTGAAATGTAAAGTTAAAAGTGAACTTCCTGTGGGAAATTCTCTGTTGAGCAATTATTCTCATCCAATAATCAGGTATTTTCTTCTTGATTCAGTTCTGGATCAGGTTCATGTCATCTCCAGACAGCAACTATGTACCACACAGCTGCTGGCTCACTCCCCCTTTCCCTCCCCCCAGTGCAGCAGGAAAAAGAATCGGGGGAAAAAAAGGTAAAACACATGGGCTGTCAGAAAAGAATATACAATTCAGTTGTTCACCACCCGGAAAACTGATGCCCAGCCTACTCCCAAGCATTAATATCCTCCCCTGGCCAGCTCCCCCAGTTTCTATACAGAGAATGATGTCATATGCTATCGAATATCCATTTGACTAGTTTGAGTTAGTTGTCCTGGCTCTGTCCGCTCCCATCTTCCTGTGAAACTTAACTGTATCCCAGCCAAACCAAGGACAGTTCAACAAAGACTTCAGTTCAGGTAACAGTTGTGGTTCAGTTCCCATTTTCAAAAGCAAAACAAGATTAGTTAAAACAATTTCCAGTTCATTTTGACTCTGGGAAAAGTGAAATTTAAAAAGTAACAGCTTTTTCGTAATTCAATGGTGCTTAGTTAAATTGTTCACTTCACTCTGGGTAAGCTGCCTTATTTGGTTGCAATATACCTCCTGACGGACATGTGCACGTACAGTGCTGCAGTGTTTGACTAATAGGTAGTGCCAAGGAATATAAGGGATAAGGGTTCAATAAGAAAGATTTTACTGGGATTAAAATTAATTGTGGGAATAAATGGTATTGATTTGGTATTGGGCTGAAGCAATTTGGAGAGAGCTCGTGTTTGTGTCTACATCCAGTAAAGATCGAGGAGATGTGGATATTTAAAAAAAAAAAAAAAAAAAATAAAAAATGGAAGGGAAGGAACAGGGTCAATATAAAATCTCAGTTTTGAACCTGCATTTTTGTAACCTTGCCATCGTATAAAATGGATAAAGAGAGTACTTTGTCATGAATAAAATACCGTTTACTGGGTTCCATTGAAACTCTTGAGAATAACTTCAGAATTTAACTTCATTTTAGTAAGTCAATATACGTATAGTGTTAGCTACTTTTAAATCTCTCAGCAAATATTTTAGTCACATTTAAGCTTATTGATGCTGCATAGATACTCAGAATGTGATTGTTTTTTCTTTTTCAGCAACTTGTTTTGGGGTTGTTTTTTTTTAGTTTTGCTTGTTTGTTTGGTTTGGTTTGTTTTAATTGGTGGGTGAGATATTAGGGGACACAAGTGGTTTCTTTAGCAGCCTGTTCTGGCTTATGCAGAAACCTGATTAAGAAGCTTGCACTTTTTTTTTTTTTTCTGCTATGCTATATTATAACTATTTTAAAATAAACACATGGGTTGAGGGTTTAAAGATTTAATATCATTTTATCCATGTGTACTTACAAAGCATGGATGGATATTGACTGGTGTTAACTGATGTGTCACACTTCAGTTTCATTAGGCATCTGCACTGCTATGACAGCAGCTCAAAAGATGAAGTTGCAGAGAGTTGTCAAAGTTCCATTTTGCAGAGCAGTACCATGACCACTGGTAGTGCTGTGCATGGCCATATGAAGAACAAAAACAGAGTGGGCTGAGTCGTGCCACAGGGACTACAAAAGAACACAACAGTCCCTTCAGTTTGAAACTTTTCTTTGACCGCCCCCCCATGAAAGATACCAGTCCTCCATGTAAATTCATATCCCTGTCCTTCGGGCTCAATTCTGCCCATTTCTGACTCTGTGGGCTTTAACACGTCTGTCTCTGAGGAGGAAAGCCTCTGTTTCCTCAGGAGAGGAAAACTTCACAAGGTCAGTTACTCTCAGCTCATTGTTCCTTTAGGTTTCCTCCATAGAAGACCAGGTTAAATCTACTCCTATTTACCTATCACATGATATGAGGCAACTCTGCAGCTGCTTAAATTTGAACTGGAATAGTTGTGGAAAAGATGAGGACTCTTTCTCAGATGAAATAACATGTGTGTTAAAGAAAATCATAAATAAGCTGATTTTTTTTTTTTTTTTTTAGTAGATCCATCTTGTATCATAACAATTGCCAAAGTGTTTACTCACAGGCGCAAAATACTTAGAGAGTCTCCTTAATCTCCAATTATTGTTGCCCTCTTGTCTTAACCTCTCTTGAAGTGTTTTATAAACAATTCAAAGAATAAATGAAGTATTAGAAACAGTTATTATAGAGCAGGCAAAGTTATTTGCTTTCCTTGAGTGAAGGGATATAATTTATAAAGGACTGATTACACTCATCTGTTTTCTGGGTAGCCTGTAAGTTTACTTTACCATGGCAAGGCAGAATAACAGAGAAATTGTGTCATGGGAGCCAAGTAAGATATTGTCGCAGTAGGAAATCCAATTGCCTTGTTTTACAGCCATTTGTCTTGTCCGTTGTTTCTGTCAGATGATCATTTGAGTCAAAAGCATTTAAAGAGATTTTCTTCCTTTACAGTAATGAGAACAACAGAGACTTTTATGCTGCAGGACGTTCCTACTAGGTCTTTCCTCCTCTAACATGGCTACCTGCCAGTCCTTGTTATTATTAAAAGTTGCTTCACTTAGTACATTTTATGAAGTGGCTCTGCCTGGCTTTGTGGCTGTCATTGAGGTTATGAGTCAAGAAGGAGAGCAGGAGTTGGGAGCTCTGATTCAGTGGAGCTCAGCAGCAGAGAGAAGTTTAAACTGAGAATGTTAATGGTTAACTTTTAACTTCAAACCTACTTTTCGAGCTATGAATTTGCATCGAAAGAAAAATAACTTGGAAATCACGATTGATCTCTTTGCCTTACTGATTTTAACACCTTGATCCTGCCTTGCCTTTTGTTTTCAAAGCTCAGCACTGGCAAAACTCCCTTGCCAACCACGAGAGTTACCTGAGTGCAGGGGTTGGGATCAAGATTATTTGACTCCAGCTGTCAGAGAGAAGGGCCATTTCTAGGAGGGAGTATCTTAAGGATTTCAGAAGCTGCCTCTGTACATGTAGACAGTTCCCACCTCTGCTGTGCATTTTGGTTAAGCAGGGATGAAATGAGACGTAAGGGTCCTGGAATCATCAAAATAATGGAGCCTGTTGGCTCCAGCCCAGCTGGAGCTGGGAAAGAGATGCCTTTTCCTCCTCTCTTACATGGCTTTTTGTCTCTCTTTTCCGATCTCCCTGTGAGGCAGATGGAGTGTAGGCAATAGAGCAGCAGGGAAGAAGAGAGGGTGACAGCGGCTGTCTATTCCAAGTCAGAGGACAATTTCATAGCGTTCCTTTGCAATTAGAAGAACATTTGTCAACCATGACATCTGCCAACCTCAGTTCTGCAGCCCCTGGAGAAGCTTATCTTACTGAAGTGCCTTTGTTTTCCCAAGCAGATACAAGGGAAGGCACTGTCACTTGCAAGATCAGTGTTTGAGTGAAGAAATAGGGCAGGATGTTGTTCTAGACACATAGATAATTACATCTTGATTTCTGGTACTTCTGGCAGAAGCAAAGAGGATGGGGGAGATATGTTAATAACATGCAGTTGGTGTCAGCATGATGTGATTCCAACTCCTACAGTAACTCTGTTACCTACAGTAATTTTCTTGCAGGTCTAACACCCTTTTGGAAATATCTCTTAGCAGTTCAAAGACACTTCTGAAGTATTCCTTAGCTTTTTCAATCATAATTTTCAAAGAGTCAGTAAAATCTGCGGGTAAACATTGGTACTTTATCACTGAAAGGGTTGTGGCCCTTACTCGAACAGTGTGGTTAGAGGAGATCTGAGTTTGAGAGCTGATTCTTCACCTGCTGCATTCAGAGCCCATGGGGGTGCTCTGAGGAACAAATGTAGATTTGGCTCCAGCTCAAGGGAGATCTGTTGTCATGAGATGACATATGAGGGTTATGCATACAAGTACCAAACCCTCGCACTCCCATACTGTGCAGCATTTCACAGCCGGGAGATAAACAGACTATAGCTGTTTTAAAATAACAGCTATGTTTTTTTGTGTTTATCTCTCTTTGCTGGGCTATTAAGTCCCTTTTGTTTATTCCTGCCTTGACTTATCATACAGGCACATGTGTCCTATAAATCAGGTAATATACTTTCTGCCAGATATCACTTGTACCTGAAACATTGGGCACTGTAAACTTTCTTTTAAAACTCTCATGAATAATTGCCAAAAGGTGGTAGCCACAGTATCCCCAACAAAAGCATATTATGAATGGTCCTCTTTTTAAGCCTAGAATTCCTTTAAACATGCCTGTTGGGTTTTGAGTACCTGCAGTTAAATGGTGTTGCTTTTGGCAGGGCTTGGTGAGCAAATGAGGCATAATCTCTCTGATCTCAGTAGTCTGGTCAGCCAGCCATGACATTCTCAGTGTCTTTTCTTTCTACACCCTGTCTGAACAGAGCCATAGCCCAGGCAGCTCTCAGTGGGGTTGCCAAAGATTACCATGTGCAGTGAAGCAGCAGATGGCAGGATAGTGGAAAATATGCAGTCCCAGTCCCTGGGTTCACGTGGGGTTCAGGGTTAAATTTCAGTGATTTCCCTCCCTGCTCCTCAAGCCTCTCGATAAACTGCCCTTTGAGAGACAAACTCTTCAGTGTACATTCGGAAGCTATTTAAAATTCATTTTTTTCCAGTTTTGAAAGTGGGTTCTAGACTGCAGCAGGAAATTTAAGAAGGCTTTGTTCTGTGGCCACAGAAGTTACAGTCTTCCTCATCATCCAAGGATATTAGTGTGGGCCTAAGACATGAAGTAAATATGAATACATAGTGAAAACGGTGAAGTCGAGGGAGGAATACTGCAAACTTGGTTAGCTCAAAAATTGTGTAATGATTGGTAGAAGGGTGCCTCCACAAACTTAGGTCAAACTTGTGCCTACGTGTTCTGATATAATTGTTGTTTGCACTTGTGTATTTTCCCTCCACAGGCTCACCATTCTTTATTTTCCTTTTAGAGGATGAAGAGTTCTCATCCGAATGACTAGATGTTCAGTCTCTGGGGTCAGAGGGCAAGAAAGGAGTGCTTTGACAGCAGACTTGTTTTGACCCCCTTTCAAGGCCACTCTTCAAGCTTCCACTGAGAATGATTTAATCCCTTTCTGACTTTTCCAGGACACTTCTCTCTCATTTTTTCACAAATATCAAAATACTTAACATTATAAAATTCCTGTAAAACTTTGGCATTTTATCCCCATTTTGAGGTGAAAAACTAAGGCATGAAAAATATAAGTTTGCATCACTTGATTGATTGGTTGATGTTCAGAATAAAATTCCAATCTGTTTGAATTTGGGTGCTTGATAGTCAAGCACACAAGGAAATACACAGCAGTGACTAAATCTCACAAGACAGAAGTCTCTGCTCTCAGAGTGAGTCTATCCTCTGCAAAGGTGGCAACAGAAGTCTCTGCTCTCAGAGTGAGTCTATCCTCTGCAAAGGTGGCAATCCTATTACAAAAAAAAAAAAACAACTATATGTATTTAATCTAGAGGTATTTCATGAATCTGTATCTTTGTGCATTCAAAAACAACACTGGCACACATAATCCAGTCTTTAAATGCTAGGATTTACAGCTTTCTTCCTGAACATGTACAGAGTGTATTTGCATGTGTTTCTGAAAGCATACACAGCTACCCATGGAAGTATTAAAGTTATGTGAAAAGTCCCACTGAAAACACAAAGACAGGAAATTCAGAATTGGGTTAACTTTCTGTCCTGGTTTCACCCCATTGTGCTCAAGTATCATAGGCATCTCAGAACAGCAGGTGATCTGACTGCCTCTTCTGTTCCTAGAGGAAGTGTAAACTAACTTAAATGGCAAATACCACAAAAATCGAGTAACAATGAATTTCAGGAGTTCAAAAAGGAAGAAGTGTTCTTAAAATACTGATATTAAAAACCAGTAGTGAATATGATAAGTTGAATGGTGGTAAATGGACATTTTATCTGAATGCTCTTGTTTTTGCCATTTAATCACTTTCTAAATGTTTTGTTTCACATTTTCTTTTGCAAAATTTTTGTGGCAATTGGATGTGTTAATGCTTGAATGTTTAAGTTTGGACTGTTCTTTATAAACTTAAGTAATCTGACTTCAGTGAAACTGCACCAATTTATCTTGCCAGAAAACTGAGTTCTCTGGGTTTATAGCTGCATATTTATTTTTATTTAGTTTAAGTATTAATTACACTAGAGAAACATTATTCCCACATGGAAAGAATGCAAAAGTGGGATTCAGTTTCAGTGGCAATGTTAGAAAAAGGGAATATTCATTGAAATGTATGTACATTTCAAAAAGCTGCTATAATTTTACTGTTTTCCTGTGTTCAAGAGATTTTCTCAGTAAATAGAGTGTCCATTTCTTTGCTTGGTGCTTTTTTCATTTTAAAGTGAAATTAGTACCGTGCCCAATGTTTGTCCTAGAGGGGGGTTCACTCTCAGCAGTGACTTTTATGCAATCTCCTGATGTATCATTTCTGCCTGTGGGAGAGCTGCCGCTCTGCCTGATGGCATTTCCAGTTCAGGCTTTGGGTGTGGAAGCTGTAGCACCCTTGCTTAACTTCAGGGTCCCCTGAGAGCAATCACAGCCTGCTCTGAAATAAGGACATAACTTTTTATGGGAAGTTTAAGCAACCAGCAGTAACTACAGCTAGGTGAAATAATGTTTTTATTGGCTCTGAGAATAAAATAGGTCAACACAGCTAGGCCAAACGTGTCCAAGTCTTTCAGGAGCAGAGGGACGTGCTGTCTTTGTTGGCTTGTGCTCTTCCTGGTGTATTGTCAGCTTGTCTCTTTCCCTCCTACTCTCTTCTTAAACTGTTAGGGCTGGGAGTTTACTTTAGGGTTGGGTTCCCCCCACCCCAGCCCTCGGCTCTGGGCATAGTTACTTTGAAGCTTGTTTAAAGGGGGTTTGTTGTTCAAATACTACATTGGAGGGGTGTTGCTTTGGTTTTATCCAAGATAATGACTTCCTGTGATGTCCTGTTCTGTCCCCAGCAGCCCCACTTGTCCCAGTGCAGAAACAGAGCTGTGGAACTGGGGACAGCTGGGGCAGGCAGAGTGTGCTGAGCACCATGAACTGATCTCACACACTGGCTTGACTGGACACCGCAGAACATACTGTGAAGATTTTTTTTTTTACTCTTCTGTCATAGCCATGTGCTTACTCGATTAATCTGTTATGAGTCTGAAGGGATATCTGTAGCTGGAACAATTCATCCTTATACTGGCGATTGCAGACTTGCAATCGATGATTTGTACACTGAATTGTTGGGATCATCGCTGGTATTGGACATATACTTCTCACCACATCCTAGCTGAGAATCTAATTAGTCTTAGCACAGAAGATGGAAGGAAGTGTAGCACCTTGCATTTTATGTGCCCTGCTCAAGTACTAGAAAAACCTGTGCTTCCTGTATTTGCAGAAGCAGAGAATTCTTTTCATCCTTCCCTCCTTGCTCTCATATTCCCCATGTTGTTATTTCTCAATGAGGTCTTTGCCCATGGTTCTTTCCAGCTCCCTGGAAATAAAGTTCAGCTGTGTTTCAGGACCTCCTCTTGGTGGCTTCTGTAGCAAAGGGTGGTTTATGAAAACTGAAATACATTTACCAAATGATGTATTGAGGGCTTTCTAAAGGGTGCCTTGAGGACTACCACTGTCACAAAACTAACTGGAAGAAAGTCCTAAGAGAAAAATAGTTGAGCAACACAACTCAAAAGGTAGATACATGGATTTGGAAACATCTTGAGTTACACTGTGTAAGTGTCAAACTCATCTAGAACTGCTTATTAGTTTGTGTGGGAGGCGAATTTTCAAATTTGGCTATAGCTAGACTATTTTTCTCTCTCCAAGAAAATACATCAGCACTGACTCAGCAAAGTTGTATGCCACTCTGATTGGTTTTAAGGCTAGCTTTTTTTTCACAGTCTCTTTTGCCTTCAGCAGAAGTAAATAAAAATTCATTTTACCACTGACTCGAAGTGAAATGACACATTTTATACTCAGAAATTTGCACATGAAAAGTTAGCACAGAAAGATGTGGAAGACCTGTGCAAAACTTTGATTATACAGTGACTCACCACAAGCTGATGTCCCAGCCACCTGGAGAGGCTAAGAAACCGACAAGACTTAGTCCCTCAGAGGTCAGAAGGTCCCAGAAACTGTATTAGTCAGTCATGTGTCACCAGGTAAGATTAAAAGCCTTGCCCGCTTCATCTCAAGGGAGTGCTAGGGTAACAGCTCAATGTCTCAGCTTGAACCATCAAACAGCACCTCTTTTTTGATGTGCTACTGGTTGCTGAGAGGATGGAGGAGGGGAAAGACAGGGAGAAAGGAAAGAGGTGTTAAATTTAAGGGCACAGATATCTGAACTTTGATAGTTACTTGACAAGGTAAGTTAAAATCTGGGTTTTGTGCAAGTTTCTTTAGACGACATTATATTTCCATTTTGTACAAGTTCTGGATTTTCCTTTTGGTTGCATACATTTCTAGCTATTGTAGCACCAGTTCAGCAAACCGTGTACTTCACCCCAATTGTTTACACATGCTTAAACAATATGAAGAGTCTGTGCTGATGAGCAAACACACTCATACTTACCCATAGCTCCTACATGCAAGGGCTTGTCTGATTCTGTGACAGCTCAAATGAGAGGTTTAATTCAATAACATTAGTTGTACTATTTAAAAAACACAGCTTAAATGAGTGTTAACAAATCAGAGTGGCTAAAGACATTTACCTTTGTTTTAAAATTTAGTGTATATGAACTGTGATTAAGAAATCAAAGCGAATACTTTAGAGCAAAAGGTTAAGTTTTCTGTAAGCGAAACACTGCTCTGTTTATGGAAGTGCCAATAACAGCATAAACTTGGGAACAGGAATAACACTTTTACATATTGTTTTCAGTATTAATGTTTGGTTTTTCCTTTATAAGAATCTTTGATGCCTCACCTTTTCCTGTTCAGTGTACAGTTCCTGAGGGGAAAATATTTTAATTTAAGAAAAATTATGCAGAGGAAATATACTAAAATAGCACGTTTTGCCCAGCAGTTATTGCTGATGTGTCACCCTATACTTTTAACAAGCCCATATGATAGATCTTATGTGCATAATTAGTCCTGAATAAGGGGATTTAGAATGTGAATTCTAATAACTTTGTGTTACACATTACACATGCAGATTATCTGCTGATTAAAAGTAATTTTTTCACAGTCACTTTGGAGAACTGCTGCTGTGTAGTCATAGAAATCATCCTGTCATTGTTCTTTGGGAGCTGGAAACCTGTATCTGTTTGTATGCAAAACATTTGTGAAGAGTTTAAAGCCGTGATGACAGATCCTGGTGGAGGATTAGCTCCACTGAATCACAGGGGAGCACGGCTCACCGTCCTGTGACAACGTTACCCCTCATTCTCATCTTCTGGTGGTGGCTGGTACGTCTGTCACCCTACTTCCATGCATATCTTCTATGGGGCTTATTAGTTGTCCCTCCTTGTAGGCTTTGTGCTATCTTTCCAACCACCAAGAAAAATAAAATTCTCCATACTTTGTGTGTTGCCTCCCAACTTCTGCACCCTGTTGTTCCTCAAAATATTCTCTCACTCTTATTTTCCCCTCAGATTATAAAGATCATTAATTTCTGTTCCCTCCATGACTAGTTCATGTGACCTCCTGCTGCCCTCAGCTCTCCAAATGTTCTCAGTGTGCAAGTCGATGTGGGGGGCAGAGGTATTCTTGGGTTGAAGAGCATCAGTTTCCTCCAGTGTGCTGCCCTGCTACTGCTGATGCTTCCTACCTCTACACACCTTCACCTTTCTGCCTCAATCTCCTTATTTTTAAAATACAAGTAGTGGCATATTTTCCATTACCAAAGAAATTCCATCAAAAAGTGTGATGCAAATGGAAAATGAGTGCAAGCAGACTTAGCACATTTTACTTTGGGGATTGGAAAGTTGAAAATGTGTGTCAGTATATTATAAAAAGAAGTAATTCAATTGATATGCCTATTAATGACTTTGTTAATAATATATTTAAAGGAATTAGTATCACTCCATTTTATTGAGATCACATATTTTAAAGTAATACCAGATGATGAACACTTTATAAAGAAGGACAATTTTATCCTCATGTTATTGGACCATTGCTTTCAGTCTGTGATCTGTGGAGTTTACAGTTATGTGATTGTTTCCCAGGCGCTGATGAAGAATAACCTTTAGAAACAACCCTATTATCAGTAGCTTTATCTTTCCCGTTTAGACTTCTCACAGGTGTGTTGGAAAATCGTTTGGGGTATGTAAATTGAAAATGTTTGAAAAACATTGCAAATGTATTAAAAATCTGAAAAGCCCATTACCTTAAGGTACTTTTACCATTTCAAAGGACAGAGAAAGAGATTGGAAATATGATGAAGCAAAGTATTTCCAGCTATGCTATACAGGATTAAGATGTAAGGATTAAAGTGCTATATCTCATGTTTCAGGAAATAAAATGTTTTATTGCTTAGGTAAGGAAGATGTTTCCCATGCAGTGAATGACTTTAAAATGAGTGGCTCAGGAATAGTATTTATTTTGCAAAAATCTGATTGTGGACTTTCTGGCAAGTTCATCCAAATGTATCTGTACTTGCTGTGTAAAATTTGCAGGGTATTATTAAGAGCTGCGAAGGAAAAAATCATTTTTAATAGTGAAGTTTCTATTTTGTATATTTTTTGTTGTAAGAAGAATGATTTCTTATTCTAAATTGAATGTGGATTCACAATTAAAATACATGAGTGTTTAACATATGATAAGTAGCTGCTTTACTAGTTTTACCAAAACGCAGTATTGTATCAGTTATTTTGATCAAGATACACTTTAAAATTCCATTTAAACCCAAACTATGGAAGGTTAATTTCAAGACCTGTAACTTGATTTTTCATGTGGTTTACACTGACATAACTCCACTGACTTCAGAATAATTGTTATTGATTTTCATCAGTATAAGCTAAAGGAGACATTGGACTTTTTTTTGTAGAAAAACTGGATGTTGCTTTGTTTTTTCCTTTAGTTTCAGCTTGTTACAAAAATGTAAAGCTTCTCACAGAATGGAAATTAAGAGCAGTGTGGATTTTCAGGCAATCAAAACATTTTAAGTATCTCATTAAATGTAACATTTACAACACATAGATGTTAAAAGAAATATGTTCCTTTGGGTTAGTAGAAGCACTGGGTACACAAAGTGTTTGACCATGCTAGACTTCCACTAGAATCTATGCCAGAACTGTAGAAACTTGGAGAAAAGAAAAAAAATTAAAAAATAAAAACAAAGTCCACACACCAAAAAAAAAAACAAAAAAACCCAAAAAAACCAAAGCAAACAAACAACAACAAAAAAACCCAACAAACCAAAAACCAAAACAAACAAACAAACAAATGCACCGAAACCACACATAACAACAAATGCTTTTTCTTGGCCACCATGATTAGAAACAGAAACCTTTTTATTGTATTTTATTCAAAACACAGAAAAATGTGTTAGGGCAACTTGATAGACTGTGCTAGGACTGCATCTCAGCTGATAGATAAGTATTGCTGTTAAATACTATTCAGATTGACTGTTATTCTATGATGTTACTAGGATTAATTATGGATTTTGTTATGCATGAAACAATTAGTGATATATAGGGATAACAGTATTCCTAACACCTCAATTTTGTCATGTGTTGAGTTTTGTATGTAGCCTTGAGAGCTTGGACAATGAGGGTTCTTCAAAATAAATAGTTACTATAACAATGGCTCTTAAAGCTACTTCATCTGTTTCTCTGCCTCTTATAAACCACAGATTCTAGAGAAAAACACCTACTTCAAACGGCCAGCTTCCTGATGAGACACCAAGAGTGAAACCACAGTGCTCATAAAAGGCATGGGGTACTGAGACAGAGACACAGATCCTTTTTTTTTTTATTGTCAGCATATCCAGCTTTGGAAATTTTGGTGCATTTAGACCCTGCTTCCTAAAGCAATAGTTTTAAATATGCGTTAATCAGAGATGTATCCAGCTTTCAAAACTATATCTTTGCCAGAAGTAGGCAGCATACTTCTCCGAGGGATGAGCTGTGTGAGCTGTTTTCCACTCTCAGCCAGGCAGTGCAGCAAGCAACAGCCTTGGGCTAGAGAACTGAAGCTGTTGCATTATATCTGTCCTATTTCTTTTTATTGTAGTATTGTTCCTGTAGTGGTTTGCTGACAAGTCATATGTTTTACACATCAGGTCTGCTGGAAGAGGAATCCTTGCTTAAAATCATATCTAGGATAAATTGGGTTTGTAAATCAGACCTTATGGTTCTTGTTGGAATGCTAATGATCTCAGAGGGAGTGCTTGGGTTTTGAAAACAAACCTAAGCTAATGCCCAGGATTCCTGAATCAGCTGTTAATATCATGAAAACTCATGTTTAAGGCACGTTTTAAAATGCAAAAACTTGTCGGGCACTTCTCAACCAAGGCTGTTTGAAACTGCTGAAATGTGCAGCCTCATCAAAGCATGCTTTGCAATATCTGTCCAGATCGTTACAATTGCAGTACAGCAACTCCAGTACTGTCAGTAGCAATGCAAACCAGAGCATCATGTGGCCCATCATGGTTTGGTTGTATTTGCTGCACAGGTAACTGCAAGGCAGTTAGCCCAGCATGTTTGTCCCTACCAAAGGAGCAAGAATGACTCTCCTCTTGGTTACTGTAGGATAGTAATCTCCCAGAACAGTGCCACCCTTGCACATTTTGAATAAATATTGAAATAAGGAATCCATATATAGTGTTTTGAACACTCCACATTGGTCCTAGGTGTGAGAAGGGTGGTATGATTTACAAAACCTCTCTGAACTGAGGAAGCAGTACAAAGACAGGAGACAAATGTGGAGCTCTGACCTCTCTCCCTCCAACCTAAGCTAGTTTCTTTTGCTAACACCAACACATTGCCATGTGAGTTAGTAATGTTAGTAGCATAATAATGTAGGCTTTATTCAGCTGTGATAGATGGTGGTATTTTGGCTGCTGCATCATCTTGATCCAATGAAAATCAACATAAAGGGTGAAGTGATTAACACACCAGCAGCTCTGTTGATGCTCCTCCTGGTACCAACTGACCATTCTGCGGAGGAAAACGCTCATGTAGATTCAACATTGTTGTGTCTTCAATATCTCCTGAAGAAGGAAGCTAACCATATCAATGTCTCAAAAGGTACTTTGTATTCAGTAATATGAAGATATCTGTAGCACTCCACACAGACCCTTAGATAGAATAATTCCTGAGGAAAGAGACATTACGTCTGCCGAGTTTCAGGCCAAAGTAAGATTTTATAGCCCAATTGCAAACCCCTAGGACAAGCTTTTATAATGGAAATGCTGACATAGCCTTAACTATTTTGTATGACTCCAGTGGGCATCAGCTTAATTCTAGTTATGATGTACGTTTAATGGCATGGGGTCAAACACACAGTGTAATGGGATATTTTAAGATACTGTATGTTTGAAGAGAATCAGTATTTAAATAGTATTTATGAACCGTATCATTTAAATGCCTTTGAAATGTGCCATTAAGTCCTTGGTTGCACAAAAAAAAAATCCTAATCACATTTCTTAGAGTGAACAGTAGCATAGTTTTCTTTCACAGCTTTACTGCAGAGGTACTTCCAACAAGGTGGTTGGTATTATATTGCTGAACCCTTACTGGAATATTGCTGGGAAATCAAGGTTTTTATTTTCATTGTAGTACTCTTTAATTCTTAATTTCTGCCTTTTGAGGTATGTTCTGATTTTGCTTGGAGAAGATCTTTGAAGATAGTTTCTCTCATGTTACCAGTGACTCTGCAAAAGACTGCAGTTACTAATATTTTCTGTGTTGTGCTAGATGAACCAGTTTTTTCCTGTGCAGTATCTTCCATGCATTTCAGGTTAAGTTGATAGCATAGAAGTTCCCTCTTTCTTTGCCCCCCTCCTTCCCTCTCTCTCTCTTTCTAATATATGCTGAGGAAGCAGTTACTCAAAAATGGAAGCTGACGTTCATTAGTCATATAGATTGATGGTAAAACTTGCTTTAATGCAGATGATGACTAGAACTCTCATTGCTTTCACTGCAAATGGGAATACAGCATTGAAAGCAGCCAGTTTTGCTTATTGGTCAGTTGCAGTTTGGTACATAAAGCTGAGGGAAAAGCTCCACCTTCAACTGTTATGTACTGAATAATAATGCTAATTGAAATTATTTCAGTGCAGAAGGTTAGGAAGTTTCAGAGCTACTCGTAATCAGTTAGTGTAATAGTCTGAATATTTTTCTGGTTAATTAGTAATAATCTGTGTGAAGATCTCAAAGCACTTTGATAGCATAAAAAATGGAAACAATCTTTGGAGAAGTACCCATCCGACTAAGCCCAAGACATTGTCACTGTTTTCTGTTAAGGCGAAATTCCACTCTCACTGCAAGCCTGTCCAGCCAGGAAAAGGGAACCACAGGACTTTGCTTTCAGAAATTGCAATAGCAGCATCACAGTATCAGTCTTGTAATGTGCGCTGGTTTATCTTTGGGATAATAATATTTATCCTGTTGAGTACACAAGGTGCAGTCTGGAGTAGGGCCTGGGCTTCCAGCTGGCAATTGACTCATTTGTCCAATTTTTTATTAATATTTCCATTAAAAATACCTTGCAGTATTTTTTCATTACTGAAATTTTGCAAATCACACTGTTTTGTAAGTTTTCTTTATATATGAACACTTTTTCAGGGAATACAGAAATTATACAGTTTACATCCTTTGAAAAACAAGTGCAAACTTATATTCTAAATGGCTAATAATTGGAATTGAAATTGGTTGACAGAAAATTTAAATACTATCTAATCCTGTGATAAGATCTGAATTATTGCATTGCTTCATTCTGTATGGTTCTTATAGGTAAAATTAGTAGACTGGAAAGGACACTTCATATTATTTAATAATTTTGCAGCAGCCTATCATTTGTTTGACAGGAAGCAGAAAATATTGAGATGCATATCTCAAGAGTGGAGTTCCATAATGAAAATGCTACCTACTACTGTACATTGAATGTACAGGCTGCGCTACTTAGGACGCCTGAAATCTGCTAAGGGTATTTTACAAGTGCAGTCCTTTCCACTAACTTTCCTGCTTTCCATTTTGATAAGGTATCATCTGTCACCAATCTATCATACTTATTTAGCTATTAAAAAGGCATGTAATTTAAATTTTTGTGGCCCATTAGTCTGCAAATGTCATTAGGCTTGTTTAGCCTGAGCTCATGGTCTAAATAAAAATCTTCATGCTTTTGAGGAGACTATTGACCATGTTTTAGAAACACAGCCTTAATAAGCTAAAAATCAAGGTAGGAAAATAACTAGAAACAAATATTATTTAAAACAACTCTACAGGGAGCAGAAGTGGGTACACAAATGTTATAAATCAATACGGTGAAAAAACCACAGAACTATGATGAAATAATGTACAGCGTACAACTGGTAAAGTTTAAATCACAATTTCATGATCTCATTGAACTTGGGGGACAAAGAATCCCCAAAATCTAGAAAAGAAGAATGCATTTAACCATTACAATATTTGGATAGTTTCAAGATATTTTTATTTATAAATGAATTTATTTAGATGTATGCATTCCTAAAAAGAAAAAAAAAAAAAAAGAAAAAGGCAACAAAAAGTTCAGGGTGGTCCAAGATGTCTGTCTTCTTTATGTAACCCTTTGCATTTTGTGTTTAAGAACTGACATTCCAAATTATTTTCTTTGGCTTTATGCCTGGACTGAATACTGAGGCAGCAAATTAGGAATGCTTAAGAAGTCCCACAAAGAAAGATGTTTGCTGTGAAAGTGCAGCTAACGTGACACTTGCACAGGAACCTTCTTAGTCTCTTTAAATGTTAAAAGATGGAGTGGTTCTAGGTGGTGTGGGGGAAATGAATAAAAACTGAAAATACCATGTACTGAGCTACACAAAGTGTTTCTTGTGACCAGTTATCTGCCACTGTGACTATGCTGATACTACCTTTTCTTTCTGTTCCAGGAGCTAACTTTGTTACTCGAAAAATTAGCCGATCGGTAGCAAAGATTCACCTCGGACAGCTGGATTGTTTCAGCCTGGGCAATCTGGATGCTAAGAGAGACTGGGGACATGCCAGGGACTACGTTGAGGTAAGCTATAGACCATGTTCCTTTTTTAAATTCGTCTTCATGGTGGGGAAAAATGCTTATTGCTGTAACTTCAGGTCAGGGTCCACGGAGAGCCATCTCAGGATGTTTTTGCCTATTGAGGCCTGTTAATTTTATCTTGCTCTTGATTTCAGACTAGGGAATTTAGTAACATAGCAGTCTACACCAGGCATGACCTGAACAGAAAAATAAATCTTTGGGTTTACATTCCTTGACTAAATTCCTTGGGGGAGGGGGCTGAATATAAAGTGGATCTGTTTTTGAGTATTTCTCCTATTGTTTTGATAAATTTTATGACCAATACTAAGATTGAAGCAAGATGCAATATGACATGAAGTCAAAGATCCTGCTGGAGGTTGGTGGCCTTTATTAAAATGGGTCAAGAATTATGTATATGTTAATGATCCAAAGGTCTATCTGATTATACGTTGGAAAGAAGCATCACAACATAGTTGTGATGGTAGGTATTCCAAAGAATGTGTCTTCATCTAGTGTTCGAAATCTTTTTGTAGTCAGGATTTGTTTCTAATTTTATTCTATGAATCTACTTAAGCAGACAAACAAACAATACCCCTGTATTGTATTACAAGGAGACATGAATGACCATGTAGGAAATATTGTCTTTTCCCCAGGAGACTTTTGTCCCCATTTTGGTGCTTAAAGATTTCCTGTGGTCATTGGACTATTTCTGTCTTTTAATAATTCCTTGCTGGGAAACCGGATTTGGCTCCACATTCATTGATGCAGTTTAAAAAGATGATGACTGTTTGTTTTGGTTTTCTATATTACAAAGTAAGAAGTATTTCAGTAGGAAAAAGTCTGATTTGAGATTTTTATTGTAAGTTGGGATTTAAAAGGTAAAATAGAAGCTGAACTCTCAAATCTTGTTTACAGTTAAAAAGAAACAGCAAGAAAACAAAATCATAACACTGCAATATAAACTTCTGTTCTGGATGATAAAAAGTAAAAAAGTAAACAGCTATATCGCATTAGCATTGAAAGCATTACAGCAAGTAAGCAAAGGAGGTGATTTCTCATAGCTGGCTATAAGTAAAGTTGACTTTTGGTTCTGTGGTGCATTTGCATGTAAGGTGGTAAGGGCACCATGGATGTCATGACTATGCCTGTATGACCATTGTTTTATATTTGTGGCTACGACGTTAGTGGAAACACTTAAGCCAGTAAACCATCCCAATCATCTTTTTTAATGGATGAAACTATAGTCAAGAGTGTTGATAAAGTCAGTTACCCAGTCTCAACTGAAAGGAAGTAAAAGATAAGCCAAACGGAATGATCAGTTACATGAATGTAATGAGCATAATTGGCTAACATGCATTGGATATTCCATAAATACTTCAGCTATCTTGTTCCGAGACAACTTGCACGAGATCATAAATAATGGGATGAATTCTGATGTCTTTTTCCAGAAGTTAAATCCAGAATAACCTTCTTGTGCCTGGTGGGTCAGACCCTTATCCAGTGTTCAAACCTTTAAAAACAAAAAGGAAATGAGAACAGATCTTTCCAGAAGAATGACTGGATTTCAAGGCCTTTGGCCTCCAGAAGGAATGTAGTTGTCCAAGGTCTACAGCACAAACACATGTTTGTTGTGTAAGTAGCATTCCAGACCTTTCAGTTTTGGGCCTGTCCCAAATCTTCTGGAAAGAATTCTTCACTAAAATATAGTTCGTCTTGAGTATTTCTCATCCTTGAGAGGTACCCTGTCACATAATGAGAGAGTCATTATCAATTCCCTAATTCCCTGAATATCATGGAACTGTGGTTACAGGCAGCCTTCTAATGGCTAAAAAATAGAGTAAGTTTAAACTGGAAATAAACAATTATTTGAGGCTTTAATGGGCTGGAAAGTAGGGCTTAGAGATTTAACAGTGTTCAAATAAATACATAGTACGTTAGAAAGCATGATCGTATTTACAAGCATTTGGGGAGCTTCCTTAAGCATATGGCTGAACACATAAGGATATGTCTTATCCTCTCCATATGTACTTTTAAATCCCATCGATGTTAATACAAGTAACACATGTGCATATAGACTACACCGTGTACTGTGTTTTCTTTCTCCTTATTTCCTTATTAGGGATAATAATAAAACCATAAATACGTTTCTTTCTGTTGTTTTATAAAACATTATGGTCAATTCCTGATCTCTTACAAGTTGGTGACCAAACTCCCATTGACTTTGTGGAGAGATCATATCTCGTGCATATTGAGTGGAGGATGTTTGGTGGTTACAAAGTACAAGCAGAAGTCAGGACTGTTGAGCTTTGATCACATGTGTTCATCCAACTGCCACAATGATTTTGGGAAAATGCTTCTGTACACAGTAAAACATGGAAATGCATGCACACTGAAGGACGTAGGTGCCCACCAAGTGATGGGTTGCCATCGTGCTCAGTGTTAGCTGTGTGTTGAGACCAGCTTTAGTAGCAGATGATTCAGAAGTTTGATGTTTGAACATAGGTTCATATCAGAGGAGAGCAGTTGGAGTATGTGTTTGATTAAGTTTTTGAGCTCAGACTTGAACTGCCACCTTCAGGAAGTGAAAATTTGGTACAGCGGCATTATGCTGGGGAATGAAAACTGGGAAGTCTAACTCACTAGAAAGAAAGGTTTCCATTCAGCGTTTGCAGAGAACAAAAGAGAAATACTTAGGCTGTGAACATTTTTTGGGCGGAGGATTATTACTTTTATCCTAAAATTATATTAGTAACTTTTAACATTTTTTCAGAATTTGCTGCTGCCTCTTACTCCCCCTTTCTTCGTTTTTGCTGCACTATTATCTAGCACAAGCCTTATGAGATGGTATTAGAGGTGACTGTAAATGCCACTGAGTTGGAAGAGGAAAAACAATATATCAACGCTATTGATATATGAATCTTCTGTGTGCTATTTTGTTTTGTGATGGTACTATATGCCTTTTATTTGTTGCAGGAAGTTCTAGTAAACCATCTGCTAGGTATTTGCAAATATTAGTACAATATCAGGCCTTAACAGTCTGACTCATTTCTATGCCATTTATAAAACATCATACATCATACAAATTTCCTCAGACACTCATGCGAGAGTCTTATTTCAAGTAAGTGTAAAGTCTCAGAAACATTTAACTTGAACAATTAAAAAGATGTGCATTAATCCATCACTAGTGTTTTGTACTTTTTTGTTTGGTTGGTTGGGATTTTTTGTCTTTGTTTGTTTGTTGTTGTTGTTGTTTGGTTTTTGTCTTTGTTTTTTCATCTTTGTTTTTTCATTTCCTGCATGTTAAATATTGCAAATAAAGTCACGAAGGTACACATGCAACTGAAACCTTCAAGTAGTGCTCTTGAGGAAGTAATTGACACATTTATTTGTAAAATTATAAGGAAATAGCTAACAAATAGGACATAGTCATGTTGAAAAGTGGCTCTGGCTAGAGAGCAAGTTTGCTTTTATTAAGGTTCATCAGCTAAGGCTTTTTCCTCCTTTCCTTCAGTCTCCTTTTTACCACCCACTGGTGCTCAGGTTGCCTCTGCAATTGCACTGCCCGCACCTCAGTGTTGTGTAGAGAGCAGAAATATGAGGAAGGGAACTGCTGCTCCACTGAAGTTTTAACTGTGTCTGCTCAACAAATCACCAGTGTATTGGCATAATATATCCTTGTTAATTCTTGTGAAACACCATAGATGCAGCACTGAAGAATGCTGTGAAAAAGCCTGTCAATGTATACCTTACGAAAGAAAAGTCCAAAGTAACAGTTTTAACAGCCTTTAAGAGTCCATACAGATCAGAAATATTTTCTTTTGCCTACAACAGAAATCCAGTTAATTCAAGCAATAGTTACAGAGGACACATGATTGGTTCAAATTCAATTAATTCATGAATTCATGGTGAAATCAGGAACCATTTGATATTCTACATGTATGGCAATTCGCTTCCATTAATTTATATTTAATTTTTTTTTTTTAGAAGAGAACAGTTTATAAATAATAGAGTAAGTTATTGTACAGTCCAACCAAACACATTAAGAAACTGTTTAAAGAGATGTTCCATCTTTTTTTTTTTTTTTAACGGTACTGATGCTGATTCGTACTTTGTGAAAAAAAAATGCACAAGAAAATACACAGTCATTTTTATTGTCTTAAAACATTTTACACATGTTTAAATTGAGACAATAAAATCTAATCTACAGTAATATCTTCTGCATTTAAATCTCCAGTCAGCATCACCTGGTCTTTTATTCCTGATTCTTCTATTTACCACTTTTATAGGTAGCACCTGACCCTCAGAGACAGCTGCTACCATTTCTGTTGTGAGAAATCCCTTCTTCTATGTTGGTGTATATGTTTAACTATGAAAACTCCTGCCGGACAGAAATATTTAAAATTATACTTTACTCTTGTGCATAAGAAAAGTATTCAGCCAGCAAGACTGTTCGTCAAGAAATCTCTAGTTTTGCTTTGTTGTTTTCTTGACGTGTGAAGGATGTCTCATATTTTGAAATATATTTTACCTTAGTCTGATGAGACTTGAATTTTTTTCTGACACATCCTTTTATCAGCCCAGTGGAATACTTGCTTTTGAGAGTCTTGCTTTGTTTGAGGATTGTTGCTTATAAAAGGAAGGTCAGTTATATCTGTATGTGTAACTATCAATACCTTATATCAGTTCTGAGATGGACTCATGAACTTAAAGGCATGCTTTTAAATGAGGATTACCCTTTTGTTATGGACTGAAGAGAAGAATGTTTTTTTCCTTCTTACTGCTTATTTTCACTTAGTGTAATTTCTAACAGAAGTTAAGAAATAATTTTAACCTCTCAGTACTGGACTTTGAGAATTAAGTTCAAGTTTTCTGAGCCATTCAGGTGCTCAAGAGTATTTTATGTATTTCAAAATGACAACCTTTTTATTCCATCAGGTTGCTTGAGCTGCCATAATTATTTGCTCCATTAAGCCAAATTGATTTTAAAATTATATCCAACCTGCTCTGATACGGCGATCAACTGAACTGATTATCCCATTGCTTAGACTTCTTGAGTATTAGAAATAGTTGCAATTCATACCAGAGTAATGCACGGTCATCTTAATTTCACTTAGATAATGTCTGCATTAAAAAGAAGCAAAATGAAGTTCTTTGTGGCTTTTGGTTATAAATCTCCTGTAATGCTCAAGTTTGTTAATAATGTGACTCTAACCAACTTCAGCATAAGTGGGAAAATTCAAGCATGCTTTAAACACATGCACTCACACACTCCCGACCTGTGTATATGTGTGTGTGTGAATGTATATATGTTTCTGTAGATGTATGGATTGTTTTGTGGAAAATAGTTTTGATTTCAAGTATTTTAAGAGGTGTACTATGTACTATTTTTTCTCCAAATTTGGCATGATTGCTAGTAAGAGATTGAAAAAGAAACAACATGTTACAGTAGACATAAATGTTCTCCATATTTAAAACATAAAAATTCAGAAAGAAAAGGTTTTAATTACAATGTGTAGGTGTTTTGTCTAATGCACATCATATGATACGGATTTCCAGCAGCAGTACCTACTTTAAATGTTGCTGTCAGAACTTTTCCTTTCAGAAAACTATCCTGATCTATTTCAGAACTACAGCACCATTTCTTCCTTTTAATTTTCTTGCAGACATTTTTTTGTGAGTGGAATATAACTGTAAAAAAGATTTTTTGTCTTATTTACATAAATTTTCCTTTAGCTTTTTTTTTTTCACCACCTTTGTGTTTGACCTATCAGTGTTTTTAGTCTTTACAAAGCCAAAAAAGTGCTTCCCTCAGCAAAACCATCTGGTTTAGTTTCCTGTGCCTCAACAATGATATGTCTATTATTATCAAGGCCACCCCAGTGGTTTTCTAAGTAGTCGTGTTACAGTGGTGGTCTTACAATTCAATTGGAGTGATGGAAAGGTTAGAATAAGGCTTCTTTGAAGTATAAGGTTTCCAGATTGATAAATTATGTATTGTTGTTTTACTTTTGAGACTGATCTATTATGCCATTGAAGCTTGAATACAGTATCTATTCAAATGACACAACTACAAGAGTCCTCCTGACAAATTCTTCTTTAGCAGTGTGTTCTTCTCATGGAATACCAAATTCAGACACTTTTCAGAAGTAACTTTAAATGCATGCTGTTTTCTTATTGTTTTGGTTTTCCACTCTGTCATGGTGTAGAAGAACAAGTAAAATTGTGACAGAATCCATGTATTGGAGCTATACATATACTTGTGATGGGATCAAAAGTAAACATATGGGTGCCAACAGAGAGACTATAAAACGCAGTATATATACTGTCATTGCAGTATCATGTCAGTGCATGCTGCAGGACAATGTTTACTCATTAGCAAGTGGCAAAATAACACCAGGGTGAAAACAAACCAGACTTTAAAAAAAAAAAAAATTATCTGTTCCACCTTCCAGTCAGTCTTGTGGTGGTTTTGACTCGGGGCAGTTGCAGATGAGACTGTGGGAAAGAGATGAATCTCACGAGGGAGATGGGATTGCCTGGACCCAGGTAGCAAGGACACCAGACAGCCCGCTTAAGGCTGCAGCTGCACCTGGAGGGAAACCACTGCCACATCATGGGAGGGAGCGTGTTCACCGTAAATCATCACCAAATTTAACAGAAAGGTTTCACAAGTCTCTCTTGAGTTTATGTAAACCATGATTTTTTTTTTTTTTTTTCCCATTTTAGCCCACACAAAGCTTATGAATTGGGCAAGTTCAGGGCAAATCTGATGGAAATGTTCACATAAACATTCTCTGGCCCTCTGAATGCAAAATTTCAAATACTCACTGTACAACAAGGAAACCGTTGAGTAGATGGAAAAAAATACTGAGGTTCATGGTGGAATTAATACATATGAAATGTATTATTTAATCAGCTGAATAATTTCAACTGACATTTTTCCTTCCTTTCTTTGCTCTTTTCCCCATCACAAGTATCATGAGTAGAGAAAAAAAATACATGAAACAACAACAAAAACATAAATAAACAATCAAACAAAACCACAACAGGTGTGTCTACCTTTGAACTCAGAAATTTTTTTATTCAGTCAGATGATATTTGGCAACGTTTTAAAGAACAGCAAGCAGCGTCTTTTATTGGTAAACGTTAGGCAACATTAATAACAGGTACTGCTACAAGCCCCAGCTGTAATAACCCAGATAGTTTCTCTTTATTAAATAATCTATGATGTACAGATTTATTTGAATCTTGGAGTAATGCACCACATTCTGAGAAAGCTGCATAACATAATTGGTTTTAATTTTAATAAGGGGAAAAATCCCTTAAAATAGATCATTAAAATTTAATGAGGACATTTTTAAAACCCATAATCATTCAATTTACACTGGAAGTCAAAAACAGTTAAGGGTGTTGTTATGTCTGTGTGGTAACATCCTCACTATACAGTAATTGTTTTCATTTGAAATGAAGCCAGTAAAACATTGTAGGCAGTGCATTCCCAGAACCAAAGATTATAGCCCTCCAACAATTTCAGGTCATTCCACTGAAAGAAGAGATATTTCAGAAGATAAATTAAAATGTCAAGGCTCATTTTTATTGTACTCTAACTGTTAATATTCTGTGTATTATTAAGAAGACTGGTTATCAGCAGAGTGACTGTTCTTTCCTGATCAAGGTATGGAAAAAAGCACTGGTTTTTGATTGTTTGAGTGGGAAACATTCCCCAAACCCACAGGGTGCACTTAATATGCCACTTTTAGTTGTAGAAGAAATACTTGAATTTTAGCTGTAGGTGTTTTTGGATGAAGCCTTGACCTAACAACCAACATAAATGGTCCAAAGATAGAGCAGCTGAACTTTCCAGTTGGCCGCCTTTGGCCGACATTAAGCTTTCCCTTGGGATGGTTGACTTGGTTACCAGGTTAAGTATGTAAAGAAAGATTATTGCTGTCATGTGCTCAACTCCTCTTTCTCTTCCCCTCAAAATCCATGTGATTTCTGCAAAAAGAGCAATTGTTTTCTCAGGAGTATGAGGAGCATTACATTTGCAAGGTAGGTGAGCAATGTTGGTGTTTTCTTATCCCCCATCCGCAGTCAGCTCAGCTGAGGGTGGATCTGCCTGCAGCTATGGAAGAGGCGAATGGAGTGAACAATGGATCCCTGCCATCATCCTGTGCCTGCAGCTTACATGAGGGCTGTGCAAAACAGCTGGTGGTTCCCTCAGACCCCTCCAGTGCCACCTCCTCTGTGCAGGCCAAGAGTGAGTGCTGCAGGGGAGCCCAGCAGCTGTCCTTACCCACAGGCTCTGCTGATGCATAGGGCAACTCCTTATGCTAGAAAGCTTGGTGGTCATTTTATTGTTGCTACTGAAGTAAGGATTTTGGTGGAGTTTAAGTGAGTGGGCCCATGTATCTGCTTTCTACATTTTCTGTTGTGCAGTGGGATTAAAGAATGTCTGCTATTGGATTTGAGGAAGCAAAATCAGGGGATCGCTAACTATTCATATGAAATGTTGCCTGTATGCAAGGACAAATTGCTAGGTTTTTTTCTTTTTGTAGAGTTGAATGCCGTTTACGCACATTTTTGCTTAGTCTAGCCTCTCCTGTTCAACAACATGAGAATAACAGGGCAAAGTCAACCTTTTGACACCTTAAAGAGCCGTGACCTCCAGCTAGGAGCCCCTGCTGTGAGCCGTTCCCCAAACTACTGGGTCCTGAGGAGTGCTGGGAATGTTGAGCCAACTTCTCATTGCACCAATGGTACTTACATTTGGGTTGTTCTTCTATTAAAAGAATAGGCACTATTATGAAAATATTTATTCTCTAACTTTGCTCTTAATAACAAGCTTTGTACTTTTTAGAAGCTGTTATTTCTAGTGCCAGTTGTGTGCTATCATTTCTTGATCTGCAAATTTTTTGTTGTTGTTGTTGTTGTGTTTTGTTTGTTTGATTGTTTGTTTGTTTTTTAAATATCAGAAGAGGGTTTTTTTTCTTCCAAGTGTACTTTACAGATTTTGTGAAGCAGCGGCAAATTGCATTGTTAGAGCATTAACAAGTGAGATGTTGCTCTATACTATAACTGTTTATCAAGGCAACCCTGATGCTATAATACCAGACACAGGTTTCTTTTGACATAATGAAAACTTGGTACAAATCCTACAATCTTGCTGCAGTCTGCCTTATTTTACAAGAAAAAGTAATGATTTGTGTTACTAATGGAGTATTTTTTTCCTTATGCAATACAGACATTTTCCCCATCACCATTAATTTATTATGCTGCATTTATTTCCAGACAAACCTTCCTTTTTCATGTCTGGTGGGAATTTCTCTCTTCCTCTGAGGTGTTTTAAATTCATCAAGCATCAGGTTTTGAATATATCATATTCATTTTAAAGGAGAAATAATTGACAAGGGAAAAATATTTTAAGTATACCCTTTCCATTTTATTGCCAGTATTATTACTGATGTCCAAGGTAGATATATATTAAAAATACTACCATTGTAGAACTGTTCATCTTCCAAATTAAAAGAGGATTTCAGATTATTGGAAAGGTATCAGAAGGCATGAGATGGGATGGTCTGTAGGCTATGTGACAGATGTACCTTTCCTCCTGTATTTGGCACTGGTTGGGCCGCACTTCAAATCCTATGTTCAGTTTTGGGCCCCTCATCATAAAATAGGCATTGAGGTGCTGTAGAGAGTGCAGAGGAGGGCAACAAAGCTGGTGAGGGGTCTGGAGCACAAGGCTGATGAGGAGCGGCTGAGGGAACTGGGACTGTTTAGCCTGGAGAAAAGGAGGTTGATGGGAGACCTTTTAGCACTCTACAACTATCTGATAGGAGATTGTAGCATGGACGGTGTTGGTCTCTTCTCCCGAGTAGGAAGTGATAGGACAAGAGGAAATGTCCTCACGTTGCACCAGGAGAGGTTCAGATTGGATATTAGGAAAAACTTCACCGAAAGGATTGTCAGGCACTGGAACAGGCTGCCCAGGAAAGTGGTTGAATCACTATCCCTGGAGGTGTTTAAAAGCCATGTAGATGAGGTTGTTAGTATCATGTTTTAGTGACAGTGTTAGGTTGATGGTTGGATTCAATGATCTTGAGGGTCTCTTCCAACCAAAATTATTCTATGATTCTAAGATGTGGTAGGTCTGTCTCCTAACAAGGGAAAGCCCGAGAGGTGCTTGGCTGCTGCTGAGCACTGTACCTCTCACAACCATCACCTCCTGGTTGTCAGCAGCCTTGCTTTCAGATGCCAGTGCCAAGAGGAGGTTGTGTTTTAAGCACCACATTCAAGCTGCACCCAAGGAAGTCACCATTGCTCCTATTTGTACATGTTCCATGTATATGTTTATTGGATGTCTTATTTCAGCCCATAATACCTTGTAAACTACTTCCAGTGACTTCCATGCCATAACTGTGGCATGCATTGCTGGAATGTGGCTTTTTGAATGAGTTGTACTGGCAGCAGAAATGATACTGCTTTGAAAGGAAGAACCTGCCTTGGGGCAGGACCCAGCTGTGCTCTGCTTTCCAGGGATGCCAAGGTGGAACACAAAGGAGCTTGTCTTCTGAGGAGCCTTTCCAGGATAGCTGTGCTATCTGGTGCATCATCTCTAGGAGATTTTGTTTTTCTTTCTAAAGTATTTGAAGACCAGGTGAGTAACAATTTAGAACTGATGTTGTTTAGAGGGTTGTGCAAATTCTTATGGTCTGAGCACACTTAATGTAAAACTTCATATAATGTATAGCATTTTAATGGAATCTTACAAATATGGGTGCTAAGAAGACATTTTTTAAAATACTCTATTTGACCAGATAGCAATGAATGCTGAGAGCACATGCATGAAGTGCACAAGCCCCCAGGGGGCTGTTCTTTCCCTCCTTGCCCTCCTGGGAAGTCTGAGGGTGGACCATGCTGCTGGAATTTATCTGGAGTTAAACCTTGTTCTAATAATATGATTATTGACTTTGGTGGGACTTGACTTCACCCATTGCATCTTACATTTATGCATGGAGAGGTGGAGGGTGGCAGAAGAGAAAGAGGCTCTGTGCCCACATAGAGTTACTCAGTACACCTGTGATAGGGACAGCCAAAATTTGACTCTAAAAATGACCTCAGGAGACATTAAAATTGCATTTAATGTGTTACCAATATAAACAGGAAGTGTAATAAAGAGTTTTCACCTAGCCCGCTCTGTGTCAGTTTTCAGCCTCAAGTATGAGAAAATGATGAAATTGGTGCACAACTGCCCACTCCTTCTAATTAAGTAAATTGGACTTTTTTTAGAGAAGGTTTTTTTGTTGCTGATTTTCACAAGGTCACATCTAAATAAGGTCAGTGTAAAACCAGCAGGCACGTGTGTAAAAGTGTAGTTGGAAGAAGAACAAGCTTGAGTAAAAAGTTCACCCAAAATGAAAGTAAATTAATCATCATTGTTACTACATTCATTTAGGGGTGATTACAGAAAATAATGTTAAATAATAGCAGAATTATGCATATTTGACATTTGCCTTTAAAATGCACTATGTGGTAAAGAGAAACAAGCCTCAGTTCCCTTGGTTTAATTTATTCATATGAGGTTTGTTAACAAATTGTGTAATTAAATTGCATGCTGATGGTAGGCACATAGTTGCACTGATTTATAGCAGCCTGATCCTTTAAATACGATGTATCACAAATATTTCAAGTAATGGAGAAACTTCCAAATTCTGAAAACACTATCTTAACAATGTCTTAAATAGTCTTTTATGTTCTGGAGTTGTTTGTAAAACAGTTGACTCCTAACTAAGGTGATAGTTTTATTAGTTGTATCATAAAGTTATCCTTTTTGCCTAGATAAAAGGTTTCACTGGGATGCTGGTTCATACAAAGTTTCTTTCACTGAAACAGCCTACTTATTTATCACTGCAAATTCTGGTTGGGTTGGTATTAGAAAGTTCTGCGGATGCATACAGTGTTATCCCACTTTCCTTGGAAGGAAAAAAATCACACAAACTTTTATATTTCGTGAAGGCAGATAAAGACTAGAAAATAAAACTGCCTGTAAACAAGAGTAAAATGGTGGTGTTCAGGCTCAGGATAAAAGCTAGCATCTGGAATCCCACCCACAATCAACTCTGTAGCAGCTAGAAGCAGCACCGTGTGGCAGAGAAAAAACAAATTTATACACAAGAGGAGCACAGCTGATGGTGATATGCTGCATCCTCATATGGGGAGATTGTGGGGGCAATACAGGATGAGGATTAAGACCCTGGTTGATAAGTGTATGCTATGTTCTCATCCTTTGCTTAATTCTGTCTGTGAAAGAAGCCTGAAATTCTCCAACCTGAGTGATGCACTAAAAAAACAAACAAACAAACAAACAAAACACAGCAAAAAACCCCAAAAAACAGCAACAACAAAAACATAGAAAATAGCAAATATTTGTGTTAGATTTTGATGATTTGTTTTCTTACAGAGTGAAGAGAGGTGAGGGAAAGATGTGTTTAGTAGAAAACTTTGACTTGAGAATTGTCCTTAACACTAGTTTGACTTCTATTCCTGAAACTAAGAGGGACAGATTTCCTAGGATCTCATCTATTGGCCTTTGAATATTCTGCATTTCTGCAGAATTAGTGATTTTGTATTGTGCACAGGAAGCCAGCTCAACCTGCCCACCCAAATAGGGAACAATATAGGATCCCTGTATAGCCTACCGGCACAAATAGGCCTACCACTGCTAAAATAAATGCAACTTTTTTCCTGATGATAAAGCTAGTCAACGTGATATGGATTATACTGAGAACACCCAGGTAATTTCTTCTCAATTAGAAGAAAATCCAAGTCATTTTAAGTCAGATGGTGATTTCAATCCTACTGCCTTGCCTGCATGTGCACATATGGCTTATCCTTCTGTCTTATGTTACAGGGAATAACAGGAGGGCAAAGATTTGTCATCCCAAGGCTTTGTGTGGGGACTATCGAGGTAGCATCTGAGGTGTTACTGAAGTGGTAATAGCAGTGGGTGTCAACTCTTCTACAAAAACATCCTTTCTGCTCGAGGTTCGATAGGCAGTGGAGCCTGATAGGTGTCAACAAATAAAAACTGCCAGTTTGTTTAGACTAAAAATTTTTTGCTTCTCAGTTGCTGAGCTTCACTCTTCTCCTTTGATAGAGTCATAAATCCTCTAGTTCCTATAGTTAGAATGGGGGGGGAAAAAACCAACAAAATCTGAAAAGAAAGTACAAGGGAAGGAGAAATCAGGGTTTTTGATTTTTTTTTTTTTTCTACAAAAGCTGTTAAAGGAAAATGATAAAAGTACTTGTTTTCATTAGGATTTTTAAGATATTGAGTTTCTTTGCATGTTCACGCAATAGGAATTAATTGGAAGTAGCTACAGTAGTATTGAGAATAAACTTGCCAAGTCATATGTCCAACAGAATTTGAATTAAAACAGAACCTAAGAGAGTAAGCCTGCCCACAGAAACAATAAAGCTTTATACCTTCAGCAGATTGGATTTGTTATGCAGTGGCTTCTATTATTGTGATGTTTGTTGCTTTATTTAGATTAACAGTTTGGCTCCGGTTATCTTTGTTCTCACTGTCCAGAAGACTTGGCACGCAGTATGCTGTGCACAGTACAGTTAGAGAGGGAGACCTGCAAAAGGACATCCACCCAAGGCAAGTTGGCAGACAATAGCAGAACATCCTTTTCATTGAAAGCAGCTCATCAGGAAAGCATTGGTCCTGCTTCTCTGTATTTAGCTGAATGCAGATGAGAGGCATGATTAACACTAATGAGTGACCAGGGATTTATTGTTTACTTAGAGATAAGGCATAAGCTTCCTTTGTTGGCACTTTCTGCCAAATAGTTTGATCCTAGTTCACTAAGCCTTTTATTATTTGTTGTTTTTTTGGGTGTTTCTTTTTTTTTTGGTAGTGGCAGTTGTTGTTGCTTTAAGTGATTTCTTTCACCAAAATCTTATCATCACTTGGGCTTTTTTTGTTTTAATTTTATTGCAAATGGTCTGAGCTGTTTGTCATTTGGGCCACAGTACTCTGGAGGTCCTTTACGTGCATCACTTGCTCTGCATCCAACAGTGCTTTTTCTGTTCAGCGCTTGCCCTCCTCCCCAAAGCTGAAATAAATCAAAGTAGGTCGAGACTCAGTCGCAATAAATCAAGATCTGTCCAAAACTGGAGCCTGCCCAGTCAAAATGTCATAGCTCGGCTTTCACTGAGGATTAATTAAAGGCCTGATATAAAGCCCAGATGTGCTTCAGGAGAGTAGCAAACTGCCTGGTGGTGGCTATACTAAAAACCAAGTCTCCACATGAATCTGCCCACCCAAGAACATGGAGGAGGAGAAGGCTGAGGAAAAGAGAAGAAGGGAGGGGAGGACAGGGGAGGGGAGGAAAGAAGTAAACTGAATCAAGCACGATTTTATAGCATCTATGGTGGCAGAAAACAAGACAAGCTCTATGCTAAAGCACCTCTGAAAAAAATACAAAGCAGGCGTGTGTGTATTTCTAACAGCAGCAGAGAACGTAATTGTTAAAATGTTCAACATTAATCGGGAACGGAATAAAACTAACATAGAGAGTGAACTTTTGCACTTTTTATGGTCAAAAAATATATATATATGTGGTATGCCCAGTGACTGAGTTTTCTCAGTGCCTGTTTTACATTAAATTCCTGAAAGTCATCTTGACTAAAATAGTTTAGCTGAAGATTCCTGAGGCTCTGATAGGGACAGATATGGAAACACACATGTGTCTAAATTCAGAATATTTGAATATAAATACGTAAAAACAATTAAATTGCATGCTTCCTGCGTTATGTATGTCCTTTGTAAAAATCCAATTTCAGTTCCAGAGATACAGTGATTTAATTGAACAGTGTGCATAGAAAACATTTTAAATTTTCGGTGTCCTTTAAAGAAGTGATGGGCACTGAAAGAGTGTTGCAGTTCAGTTGTGGGACGTGGTATATGGCTACGATGACTCTCTTTTGTGGGTGTGGAAGTACAATTGAAATTAAATAATTTGCCTGAATAAGGTTAATCCAAAATTTACTGTCATAATTGGTTTCAGTTTCTTTGAATTTGTCATGTGTAAGTAATGAGTATGCATATATGCTCTGATGAGATGCGGTGTTAAAATTTCATAGACCAGGATGAGTGGTTCTGGGATGGCAGGCTCTTCAGTCTGTTATGGTGACAGATGTGTGGTGAATCACTACATATATTGCAGTCAGTTGTGATACTCTGAATATTCCTAGCCATGGGATGCCTCTGCTCAGAATAAATGAGGGCCACCTTGCAAAGCAGGCAGAAAAGGAGAAAATAAGGAGCTGGACAAGAGAGATAGACTAATGTCTTATTTCTGCAAAATGTGAGCCATGAGCATAACAGTTCTTCTGCTGAGGCCCCAAGAAGGTCTGCTGAAAGCTGGGGTTTGAGGGAGGTTTAGTGGCAGACTTCACAGTTCTGCTGCTTCTGTGCCTTGTCCTTGTTGCACATGGTAGGTGTGTGTTTGCGTCACCTTGGAAAAGTGCAACCGTGACAAGCCCTGGCTGTAGCACGGATGTCAGATGGCTAGCAAGTAATAAATTTTGCTCTTCAGCAGTCCGTCCTTCTGAGCAGTGAGGAGAAACCCAGTGATCATGATGCCTTTCCTCTGCAGATTCACTGTGCCTCAAGGAAACTTGCAACACTGGTTGTGTTAAGTCGTCTCGTGCATGGTCCTGTCTCTGAAGGAATCTTTCAACATTATTCTAGTCACCTTCAAGCTCTCTGGTAATATCTCAAGTCTTTTGGCACAGCCTCTTTGTGTTTTCTGCACAGTCTTGACAGTCTTTTCTGCACAGTCTTCCTCATCAGACTTTACCTACACTGTCCTCCCTCATGCCCTGCTTCTTCCAATAGCAGTTCCTTCTTTTTATTTCTTTTTTCTCCCTTGGCCCCAGATGAATGTTGCTTCATATCTTTGATGTGTTCTCCATACCTGTTTTAGATGGCAAATTCTTCATGATTTCACTGCTGTTGCTGCTATTATTGCTACTAGTTACAGGTGCTAAAAGAATAAACACAACAGGACTTTTTTAACTAGTGACTTCTCTGATGCCAGAGAGAGCTGAAGAGAAAGTCCCTGTCATGTTGCAGTGGCTGTTGGTGTCAGGGAGCAGCAGGAACAGGGCTGCATCAGGATTGGGACAGGCTGTGTGCTGACAGTGACCCCAGCACAGGTGGTACCCTCACCAACCAAGGCACAGTCCTGCAGCATCTGAGCTGGATGGGCAGAGCTGGGTGTGGGTGACAAGGTCCCATCAAGAGCTCCACCCAAAGTGAGGTGATGAATCGGGTCTGGAGTCCATCCAGGTGGTCCAGTCAGGAGCAAAAGAAGGGGTTGGAGATGATTCAGGTGAACCAATGAGTGAGCCAGGACAGCAGGGGACAGGGTGGGACCAAAGGATGCCTACAGCACAGGTCAGGCAAGAGAATTGGGTGTCTGGGCCTGGATTGAAATAAAGCCCCTGTACGCATGTGTAGAGTGAACCCTCTGTACAAGAAGGGAGGAGACTTCTTGTGGAGCACTAGTGCAGTGAAAGAAAAGAGCCACCATCAAAGCACATTTATTTTAGCTAAACAATAATAAAAAGTAACTGGAGGTAGAATGGGAAAAGTCTGGAATTTCATTTTAATCAAAATGGGGGGCTTACCCCCTCAGAATATTGGAAGATGGAGAGCAAGACCTGTGCAAGCGTTTCCTCTGGAAGCATGGAGTCAGCGTGCCTTGCATGTCTGCAGGGCTGCCCGCTTCTGGGAACAATAGGTGACTTTCAGGTGTCCAGCGTGGCCCTGCACTCCAGCTCCTCTCTCCTTTCTGGGTCTGTTGTGGAGTCACATTTGGGAATTCAGGGAAAAGCCTGGACCAGAGACTACCCAAAGAAAGATACTTACTGGTTGCACAGGAAGGTAGGTGTTGTGATACTACTACTGCAGAACTTTGCAAGAGAGAAACACATATTAAGAAGCTCCACTGTGGTCTTTCTTTATGGCTGTATCATTTTCAGTCTGTAACTTCCTATTAAAATTTCACCGAGTTTAAATTTAGCAAAGCCCATCGAAGTCTGAGAACCTCTTAATATTTTTGTTTGTAACAAATTTTAAAAAGTTCAGCCTTTGAACCAGGATTAGAAAGCACTGAGAAGGCTGTGCTAAATTTAAAAATCTGCTTTAGTTTTAAATGCCTTTGCAAGCTGTTACTTCTGAACATGAACTATGCCTTTGCTCTGCGTGTGTGTAAAGGAAAGGAAAAAAAAAAAAAAAATTTAAAAGGCCAAGTGGTTAAAATTTAACAATTAGCTACTGTACATGCTCTGGAGCTTACCCAGCTTTCCCCATTACCCGTGTTTTCTCTGTCTCCTGGGTGGTCCCTAGCATCCCTATCTGTTCTCCTAAGACCCCATCCCCCTTCTCCCCCTGTCTGTCCTCCCTGTAAAGGGGGCCCTCTCATCCCAGTCACCGTCCTTCCTGCTGGGAAGGCTCAGACCACTTTGGGAGCCAGCCAGGGATGTTCTTTATTTCATACTTGCAAAACTAAAGAGAGCTGAGTAGTACAGAAGACAAGATGACAGATTTCTAGTGTGAGAAATAATGCTGGATCTTGAACCTTCCAGAACTGGGTCCAGACAAACTGCACAAGGAGTGTGTCCTGGCTTTCAGGGATGTGATGTGTCCTTAGCACTTTTGGAAACAAATCTTTCCTTCCTTCCTTGGAGCACTGGTTATTCAACTGATGGAAGTCAGTGGATCCAATTCAGGACAACGGTATTATGCTAATTTAGGATGGCCACATAGCTCTCTAGGGTAAGGTGGACACAGAACCATTAACCTATGGGTGGACTTTTCTCAATATCCTTTTTGGATGGTAGAAAGTTTGTTAGCCTGGACAGTGTGTCTCTGTGAGACAGAAAGACAAGCAAGTTGTGTGTACTGTGCAGCAGGTTTGTCTTCATGGCGTGTCTCTGAAAACGAGTGGAGCTTTAGGTCAAGCTGCATCTACTGTAGAGATCTGCCTCACTTAAATCAGCATAATTATAGTAGTACAGTACTTCTTCCCCTCTTCCCCACAGCCTAGAGGCAGATAGGTCTGTACAAAGGTATGGTAGCAGATCTTGTCCTGGATATACACAGAACAGACTTCTTGGGAGACACATTATTGACGTTGGTCTATTTTTGTAGCCACCGAGGAAGTATTATGCAGTGCTGGAAGCAGAAAAAAAATTCTCCTCAGTCTCTCTTTAGGGTCTTGATAACATTGTACCCGATAGTTCCTGTTGACTTGAAAACCCACGGAAAGGCATTGCCTGAGTTTTCTTGTCAGTAAGTATAATAATAATAATGATGTGATTTTTGGAAAGCATAAGTAATGCCTAGAGTATGGCAATTGCTTGGTGTAGTAACTCATATTGATCTTGAAACAAGTCTCAGTCAGTTCAGTAACAGTTTTTGAAGACTATTTTTTTGTCTTAGATTCAGAAATTTATTGTGTAAAATTCATCAACTCACAAGCGTCATCAATATAGGCACAATGGGACCTTAATTTGAAAATGAATGTATTAAAAAATGTATCTAAGGTGAAAATATCTCAGAATACTATTTCCCCATTTCCTTCCTATAGAACACAACAATGTTGGTGTAAAATGCTTGTAACTGTAGTAATTAAGGAATTAACGGCTTACAGGACTCAGCATATTGTGATCAGTCACTTAGCCTATGATGTCTCTGGACTTTTCACTAGGTAAGATATTATACTGTATTTGCTTAATGCAATTATAGAATAATCCTTGGTCCAGTTCCCTGGAACAATACAAACAACCTTTTCTTCTCTCCATGTGTTCCTGGTTTACAGCCTAACTTGGAAAGGAGCTCTTTTTGTGAACTTTTGTTTCCCTTCACACTGAGGTCCAATTCCAACATATTTCTTCTTTTTATTTTGTTTTGAAAATGTTCCTGCTCCATTTGCCCAATGTACATTTTGTTGAAATCCCATCTTAGAGTTTTATCTAACTGGATAAAGATAGGAAGAAATATTAATTTCATTACATAAAGGTGTTGATAGTGTCGTGTTTGTTTTCCCCATTTTGCTTTTAATCTCTTCATGCAGGTAGAAGATTTCATTTTATCTTCAGTTTCAAGTTACTTACCTTTTTGTTGGAATTTGGACAAAACCAAACCCCTGCATCTGACCAGCTCTGTCTTCAGATAAGATCAGGCTGGATCAGTTCTTTGCATTTAGTTCCTATCTTCTGCTTAAGAAGATGGGATAAATTTTTAGTTAACATGTTAGGATATAACTCTGAGTCTAGCACCTCATGATTTTCTCTTCCTTTGTAGTCTATTAAACTGTGGAAGAAAGGGAGAAGGGGATTGTCTGAAGCTATTTTTTGAACTTAAATTTGAACTTGAATATATTTTCAAATTTTTATATTTAAAAAGTATTACTCCTATGAAGCACAAGGATTCTGCTAATATTTTTATGGGCTGGATGTATTTTGAAAAAGCAAAGTAATTGGAAAATGTTGGATGTGCTGTAACCACCATCTGCCCCTGCCTTAAAAAATGTGCATGGTTCCATACACACATTTTAAATGATCCATCATATATCATCACTTACTACAGTACTTCATTCATGTAGGTGTTAGTTTTTGTGTGCAAAAGGTCAAATTTTTTCAAACTTAATTCTGAACGCCTGTGTTTTATAACAGCTTTGCTTTTCTTTGAAGTTGGAAGATATATTTTTAATATAATAATTCACCATTAGCTAGAGGGAAGAAATAAAAAAAACCCAACACGTTCCTGCTTCAAATCAAGTTGACTGAAGTCTTTTGGTCGATTATTCATATTTCTAACATCAGAATTCCATAGTATTGATGATATGTGTTAAAAGCCATAGAAATTAGGTTACTCCACAGCCCTTGAATTTTTTTGTCCTAAAGAAAAGAGAGAGTGTTTTAAACATGAAAGTTGGGAAGGGAGGAAAAAAGTAGTTAGCGAATTATTTGTCCTATATGTCATATTTTAAAAAATTAATATGAGCTTCAAGTTAGCTCTTGGCACTGCTTGAGCTAATTCTTTATAAATGTCTTTAAAATGCACACTAGACCCGGAACATTTTTTTAGAGCCAAAGAGAATCAGTGTAAAATTAGAAAAACAATATACTTTAGTTTGTTTTCTGGGCTTCTGGGAGCTGAGTGGGTGGTGAGGAGTCCCTTCCTTGTAATAATGTTTTCACAAATAAAAATTTTGTAACAATTTAAAAGAGGTAACTCGGATGGAAAAAAAAATAAAAAAAGAAAATAAGAACATGTCAGTGCATTTCATTCAATTGTAATGTGTTTTATAAAAAAAAAACAAGTCCCTGTCAGAACAGAGAATATGTGATGAAAATTATCATGGGTGTGAAATAATGAAACATACAGGGATTAGAAAAATATACAAGTAGATCTGTTAACTTTGTTTAGATTTAGTAACTTGGCTTTTTAAATGTGTTCAGAAATTTTACACAGTGTTGCCTGTTCGTGTCATTATAATTAGGGGTCCCTTGGTATTTCCATTACCAGAGTGTGTTTTCTTGTCTTTTTAACCTAACACTGAAAAGAGAAATTAAAAACAAACAAACAAAAAACAAACAAAAATAAACCAAACAAAAAACAAAACAAAACAAACAAAACCTCAAACTGGTTCATTTTTTGACAAGCAATGTCTGAGCCCAGGTGTAAAGTTTTATACTGAATTTAGGTTTAGTTCATATTCTGTTCGTAAAGTGTAATGTAATTTTTCAGCACGTAAGTTTTTATTATGACTAGATAGCATTCAATATACAGTCAGGATCCTTGGCTGTGCCCAGAATTTGCTTAGTTTCGTTATAAAGAAGGGGCAATGGCATCTTTCTATTTGCAGCAGTACTGTCAGGCTGGCTATGGACTGCACCACCATCAAGCTGCTTGTGGCCCTTGGACTCATTCTGGTAGCAAGGTGATATGGGGTATCAAGTATGTCTCACTTCTTCATCCTGCCCACCCTGAAGGCACTGTGCCTTTTCAAAAGCTGGGGAGGACAATGATACTGCTCAGAGGTCTCTGTGCTGCCAGGAGACTCCTCTTTCTCTATTTTCAGGTCTGTTCAGCAGTTTTTCTGTCTGTTTTGCAGTGCTGTGGAAGTTGACTCCCTGGATGCTTGTTGTGTAGTGATTTTTTTTTTTTCTTAGTAAACTGATGAAACTAGTTTGAATTAAATACCAGTTTACTGTTGGCACAGAATACCTGGCAGTCAGCTCAGTCAATAAGAGACCAGATAGGGGTTCCTTGCTAGATAAAGTCTATTCTGTCTTGCAAAGTAGTGGAGCCCTTCCTAAAAATCAGAGAGGCAGCCCAGACTGAACATTTCTGCACTGTTTTTTGGGCCATGCATGGCACACATGCTGGTGGCACACGTCGAGGGTACTGCATGTGGTGGTTACAGCTTTGGACAAATTTGCATTTGGCTCAGGTTATTATGAATTTAATTTCTTTTTAACTGGAATTTACTCAGGGGAAGAAAATTTGAAATTCGCAACACAAAAACCCAGAGAAACTTCAGAAGTGGTTATTGCAATCTCCCAATGTGAATTTATACAGCCCTGCAATAGAGCTCAGCTGATTTCAGTCCCACAGTCTCCACAGTACATGATCTCCACTGAAAGGCTGTTTGAAAGAAATATGCAGTGGGTCTATTTGGGCTTTTTGCATTGTGGTGCATTTAAACTGACTAGAGGTTCACTTAGTATACCAGCCACAAATTCGAGAGAATCACACAGAGCTGGACTGGTCACAGGCTTTGTTCTCTGCTACCTCCTTCTCACCTCAGAATAGGGTTCTGTAGCCTTCAGGTTGCAACATACATTGCCTGATACCTTACCTTCTTCCTAAACATATCGAATTGGGTACCTGATACAGAAGAGTTTAAATTGAGGGATCACAGAATCACAGAATGTTAGGGATTGGAAGTGACCTCAAAAGATTATCTAGTCCAATCCCCCTGCCAGAGCAGAAACACCTAGATGAGGTTACAAAGCATCTCTAGAGAAAGAGACTCCACAACCCCATGGGCAGCCTGTTCCAGCATTCTGTCACCCTCACTGATCCTCAAATACACTAAAGCCTGCCTGGAATGCTCCTTTGTTCTAAGAAATTAGTATGAAAACTTCAAAACTGCATTTGAGGCAGGGAAAGGGGTAAGGTTTAGAAGCATTTGTTGCCTGCTGCACCTGGGTAACCAGTGGCCACAGGAGCTAATCAATACGGTAAATATAAGTTGCCGTGAAACCCCTTAGAAACCATATTCTTTTTCCTGCTGTCCACTGTTAAAACCCAAGCAATAACTTAATGCACAAAGGAAACATTTCCACTGAGAAACAAAATAAAATGAAGACATATTAAGTTTCACCCATTCTCACTTGCAATGTGTTTACCATGTGCAGTATCACCCAGTTTATTTGATTAAATTATGATTCCAGACTTCAACTTGCAGTTATATCTATAGAGCATCCATTCTTTACTTCAAGTGTTTTAGGACCTGATGTGACCACAACGTGCTTGGAGTCTGTCAGGCTGCTGATATGGCTCGTAGTGCCCACAATTCATTTAGTCACTGTGCCCCGAGCACTGGTATAGCAGGAAAGATGTCACTATGCAGACACAAACATTATATTTTTATTTCCAGATATACAGTAGGTACCTCTATTGTGACTGACTTCAGAGGAACTCTCTCCTGTGGCAAGAATTTGGGCTGGTAGGATGATGAATAATACCAAGGTCAAGATTACAGTGGAGTGATGGAAAATCTGATTTCTTCCATCATCGAGTTCATAATATTATGACTCATAGTTAGAAGAAGGTGGAGGGGGAAGGTGGCACCTCTTGGCAAGAAAAGAGGAGAAACAGGCAAACCATCACTCCACCTTAGAAAGCTCTCATTCTTGGGAAAAAAATGACACAAAATCCTGGTGTCTCAGGAAGTTTTCCTCAACAAATGTGACTATGAACATCTGATTGCTGAGCATATTCTTCAGGAGAGTTTTTTTCTCTGTTTTTAAGATACCATGGCCAGGGAGTGCTGCAGATAAGGTATCAGAAATGTCCAAGCAAGATTTCCTTCAGTCTTCATTCTCAGTTTTTACATCTGTAAAATGAAGACAGTTTGGATGCCTCACAGAGACAGTCGTGAAGCCAAGCTCACTAAGAATGGTAGTTAAGTGGTAAATTGTCACGTCAGTAGGTAGTATTATAGGTAATTACAGATACTATTATTCTGGAGGTACATGTATGAATTTGCAGGATTTCGGAAGAAGTACTAGACCTTGTAATGGATATAAATGTTAGATGTAATATGGGTTACAATTCAAAGGGAAACCTTGTAACAGCCAGGTGGCTTTTATGATGGATTTAACTGTATCAGTGAAGTGGCTCCAGCTTTTCAGGAATATTCAGTTTGACTATTTCGTTGTGCTAGAGGAAAAAACCAAACAAATAAATAAACCAAAATCAAGCAAAATCCAAAACAACAAACAAAAACCAAAACAAAATAAACAAAACAAAAAAACACCCAGAACACAACACCAGAACAAATCCTCTCAAATAAATTTTGGCTTCCAGTTCTGAAATGAGCCACTTTATACTCATATAGCATTTCTTTCATTTAAAGGGGTCCTAGATTCGATTAGAGAGCGTGAGTAAAATATTATTCTAGCTAATTATTATATTAATATTTGTAACGTTAGTCAATGATCTTTCCAAAACAGGGTTTTCTGCAATTTCTTTTTATTTTAGTTAAGAGAATTTTAACAACAAGGATGAAAAGGCATGTTTATTTTTTCTCTAGGTGTCTGCCGATTAAATGTTTTCATCAGTGACAATGACCTCTGTATTTGGGCTACCTATTGTTTTACACTGGATTTCCCATAGCAGTGACTTCGTGCTGCATTGGCTTCAGGTTACAGAAATAAAGTCTGTCCCATCCATTGAAAACGTGGTTTCTTATCGGTGCGAGTAGTGGTGTACATCCTCTGAAATCTGTAGCTTTGGCAGGGAAATGAAACTGAGCTGAGCCAGTCCTGCTAGCCCAAGGTTCCTGCTTTGTTATAAGGTTCATAGCAGGTCAGGTATTTTTCAGTATATTTTTAAAAGCCTAGTTCAGCTAATTTAATTTCTGTTCATTAATTCTTCCCCCCACGCCCCCCTCCAGAATAAACGGCCCTTCACACGAATCCAATTTAGCTTCAATATACCTTATTCACACTGCCTTTTATTGCAAGCCACAGTTCAGCCAGCTGTAAGATTGCCCAGCTGCCTCAGGTTTCCCAATTTAGCCCTGGAAATGATTTCAGCATGGCTAAAACTTTTCACTGACCAATTTGGAAACAGGATTCAACTTGTGAAAAATGTCCTAAAAATGGCCACTGAAAGAAAAATAAAACCAAAAAACACACACACAAAAAGGTGGGGCATGAGGAGGTCTGACTGGGGATTTTTTTTTTCCTAGGGCAAAAGGATGTGTATGGGCTACATCGCAGAAGTTGAAAATCAATTCTTAGCCTTGCACTTCTGCTACCCTCTGAGGGACTTCTCTTCTTGGCCTGGGCTTAATTGCAGCACTGATATAAACAAGGGGCTTAGTGTGAAACTCTGTACAGGCAGCTGGAGGTGAACTGGCAGTGAAGACCAGGATTGAGTTTAGTATTTGAGGCAAAATAGCTTGGTTTTATCTGGGAGTAATAGTAGGAAGAAAAAAAAAAAAAAGGTTTGCAGCTGTGTGGTGAGAATGCATGTCTAATCAAAGAAGTCCAAAGCATCAAGTGTTCGTACTTACACAGCTAAGAGTAAAAAATAGTAACACTTCTATGTCTTAAACACCATTGAACTTGAAGCTATGAACAGAGGTCCTGCCATTAGATCTGAGTTGTATTTTACAGTGTCCATGTGTGTGCAGCTCAACAAAGAGTTGATTAAGCATGGATTTATTGTTGCGCTTTTATAGAAAACCTTAGCATGTCTTGCAGCTTATAGAGACAGACATGTTAATGAAAGTCCTTTGGCAAACCTAGAATTCCAAAATAGGCAACACTCAGAAAGCCTGGTCTTGCAGCTAAGAAGAAAAGAATGCATATACACTGTGATTATGTAAATACTTTTTGGTCCTATATATAGATCACAATAATTAGGGAGCAGAGCAGAAGACTTATTTGCCCACATAACACTTCGTCCAATAAGACCATATTTGTATTTAAGAAAAAGGGATTATTTCCTGTTTTTTGCAGTGGAATCCTTTAAAAAAATCACAGCCTTTCAAAATTTGTTATTAGTTGTAGGTAACTAATTTACAGCCTAGTGAAGGTAAGGAGAGGCATGTATCTTTTGAGGCTAAGGGAAGTCACAAAGATACCTTCAGTAGAGAGAGGAAGAAAAGCAGTTTTTTGTATGAGCATCCTCAGCTACATTCATATGTTTTTGTGTGAGTGGGTGGAATTTTCTTCCCCAACACCTTGCATATATTCGTAGGATTAGAATGCACATCTGAAAGGAAAATCTGGTCCATTGGATAATTTTAGTTAGAAAGTGTTATTTGACTTCCAGAGGAAGGGAAAGAGAATTCTTGATGCCTGCTACTGACAATTTAACTAATACCTTCGAATGTGTGCCTGTGTGCATCATTACCTTCACTGCATGCACTTTTTTGTCCTTCTTTGCCTTCTAAAGCTCTTATTGCCTCTAAAATCTTGGTCACCACCATCTCAGAAGGTGTCGGCTGCAAAAACTGAAGTTCAGGGTCATGACAACTACATCTGAATGTCTGTATCATGAGTCAGAAAAGGAATTAAGAGATATAACCATCTAGTAGTGTTAAGTAGATGAGCATTCCAATGTACTGGATTTATGCCTCTGCCTAATGGTACGTACTTGCTTAAGTTTTACCTCATGGTAAAAATGATAATGATAACTTTCATTGCTATCTCTAAAATAAAGCAGGATTAAAAATAAAATTCCTTGTCCCCTGCTTAGTTTTGAAAAAATTAACTAGGAACATAGGATATGCTAAAATAAGAGAACCTTAAATATTTATGTAGGTTTATTTCTTTAGATTTTTATATTGAACTATTATGTAGGTAAACAGTGTTTATTTTGGTTATTGCACTTCGGGAGAAGACACTGGCTATTGTGCACCCTTTATAGTGTAAAGGATGTTGGTAACTCTCCACATCAGTGAAGAAATGTAGTTTTGCAAAAATGTCTAGTGTGATGATCTCCAAGTTTTTTCCATGTAATCCCAATTATATGGACATCTAGCACATTGCTGCAAAAGTGCTGGGGCAATTGACACTTTGGAACAGCTGACTCATACTGGTTGTTAACTTCAGTGTCATCTTTGGGAAGCTGACCCACACAACTGCACTGTGGGAATCAGTGTCTTTAAAATTATTTGCAGATAGTCTGCACTTTTTCAGGGAGGGAAAAGCACTGAGGACAGGTTTTCAAAAGTGCTCATCATCCAATTATGTCCTCAGATGTTGTAAAGATCTCCTTGTCACTCAACAAGCTCTCAGTACGAGCTGCCTACTACAGAGTTGTTTTTGAAGTATGATTATTGATTGTGCAAACATTTTAGATCATTGAATAGATTGTTTAATTTATGTATTGCCCATTCTCTTGGGACCCAGAACTAGATCAGAGCCCCAGTTCTGCAGGAACTCCTCGAGTAGATCATGGCAAGTCCTTTCTTGAATGAATTTACACTTTTATGCAGCCAGACTGAGCAGCATGAACATCATGAGACATTTAAAAAGACATGAGAAATGGGAGGGAGTACAAAGAAAATTGGGTAAGAAAATAATACATGAAAAAGTAGAATATTGCAGACACATGGAACAGGGCTGCTGTGTAGAGACAGAGGGAGGAGTGGGAGGCAACCTCTGGAAACAGCTATTTGTCATAGGGAAAAAATGTGAGAGCTGGTTAAAAAAAAAAAAAAAGTTGGACACTGATGACGAAATTGTTGTCCCAAGGTCCCTCTTTCAGCTGCTTGTCATGGATCTTGCCAGCTCAGTTTTTGGCTTCTTTCTTTCAGCAGTTTTTCCTCCTCATGTTCACATTGCCGAAGGAAAGCAAGAGGCTGCTTCACCTCTGGTGCTTCTGAAATGGAATCTCCAATGAACTTCTCTCAGTAGAAGATGGACTGTGTAATGTTTCATTGAATACTAGGGATGTTTCAATCCAGAAACAACAAAGCAGCAATAAAAAATAGTCAAACATTGTTTGCTCTTTAATTAAGGATAGGTAGTTGCACACTGCGAAACATTATTCTGAAAGAAGCAGTGCAAGAATAGGATAAAATGATGCTAAATTACAAACTCACTTCATTTTAAAATCTCGGTGCAAGAAGATTCTTAACATTTTTTTTCTGAAAACCTTGTTTACAGCAAAGGTGTAGCTATATATTTTATTTAAGAATTTTGAGTCATGGCTTTATGTACTCTGCCACGGCCTTATTTGCTTTTGAATGCTCTTTTAGTTTTGTTAATAAGTCATTATTCATGTTTTTGCCATCGAATACCTTGTACTTTCTATCACAAATACCTTAAATTGCTGTGACACAAAGTGCTTACAATAAAAGTATTTCAGAAATTCTATACAGAATATTTCTTAGAAATTGGGGATTTTGTTTTGGTTGGTTTGTGGTTAGGTGGGTTTTTTAGTTGGTTGGTTGGTTTTCTGTTTTGTTTTTTAAGATCTGCATCTTGAAATTGCATACAACTCCAGACTCTGTTTCTATAAGCACACCAAAATGAAAGAGAATTTGATTTTCCTATGGAGTTAATGTCTGTTTTCCCAATTGTCTTCTTTCTTGGAATTTAACATTTTGCTCTGGCTGTGATATGTGACAGCAAAATGGGGAAAATGGAAACGCGAGTGTCATTGAATTCTGTGGGCAAATACCCTTTCCTGTCTTCCTTAAAGAATTTCAAAACACTGGCATTGAAACACTGCTATACTTTTTCTCTCTCTACTGAGGCACACATACCCTCTTTTCTTATCTACGAAATATGGTTTAGTTATTCTAGAAATGTTTTGAATAGTGTCTTCAAGCCAAAAAGAAATGAGAAAAGCAATTTACAAGACTGTATACGAAATGTATGTGATCATTTGATTTAATACCTTATGCATTAAGCAAAGTTTCTTAAAAATAATTGCGAACATAGATTAGGAAGATCGTCACAACTAAGTTTACATAGACTATTGAGGCATTCAGATCTCTCAGGCAGAGTTACCTTTTCCATGAGAATGTTATTTTCAGCTTTTTAGTGAATGTGTTGATATCGTATTAAAATAATTCCTAGGAATTTGAGGGGAGAGGGAGGAAGAAGAGAAAGGAAGTAGTAACTCTGGAGTAAGTACTTCTGGAGTAAATTGAGTAAAACGGTAAGTGTTTAACAAAATTGAAGTATTTTTCTCCCATTAACGCAAATGAACTATTGACCTAATCTGAGAACTCTTAGATTTTTTTCTAAAATTCTAGTTTTACAACAATCTCTGGTTTTCTTTTTATTAAGACATTATTTATTAGGTGTGAATGTGTACCAAGCTCATTTTTTAAAAAAATCTTTTAAAATGCCTCTTGAAATATCTAGACTTCATGTTGCAAATCAAAAGTTATTGTTTCATCTGCATAGCACTATCTGACTGAACTACCAAATATAGATTAATCCAGGTCTTGGCTGGCATTCCCAGCTTATTTGGAAATTCAATTGAAATTAGTTGAATTGCTGCTTGCAGGCAAGTATGGGAGCAGTAATTTCAGGGCATCTTTCACAATTGAGTTTTTTCACTGAGCATCACATTCACTTGATTTTTTTTTTTTTTTTTTTTTTTTTTAGAGAGAGTTGCACGTGAATGATATACTTACAGAGAGAGCAGGGAAGTGCATCTTTTTCTGACGTATAGAAGCAAAATAGGTCAGCCATGAAGAGTTCTGTTCACCTAGCAGATATCCAGACCCATCTGTATTTCTTTTTAATAAAGTCACTGGATGTCCACAGAAGCTGTGAAAATCCCTTTCTTGAGCTTGGAATGAGATACGTCTTGGAAATGCGGATGCTGACTTTCAGTCGTCCTGTGAAAGGGCAGATGGAATATGCTTAGTTACCTTTCTTCAGAACATAAATCTAACAATCTTCAACATTTTATTTTTATTTTTCAAAGAGATTAGTGCTTTAGATCTTGAATGTTTTCGTTTTGGTGTGCAGACTCAGTCTGCGTGTTGAAAAGGTGAGGACCTTTCAATTCAGGAAATGGAGTCCCTTTTCGATATGTGACATTGAGCCTTCAGAAGCTGAAGTGCCCAAAATAATGGGCTGCTTTTGAAAATGCAGAGACACTTGAAAATGCAGAAATGGTTGCTTTGTTACCTTACTGATTAAAAATTAAATAAGAAGGAAAAAAAAAAACAAAAATTCCAGGCAGACACTGCTTTTCTGACATGGAGTGGAATGTCTTAGAAGAGGCTGATGTGTCTGATGACTTCGTTGTTGGCTTCAGGATTTTCAGTTTTCCTTGGTTCTGATACCCTGGGGAATGGCATAATAAGTAGTTGGGTCTATCAGTATGGCACATGGCTGGAAAAAAAATGAGCTTTGCCTGTTTCTGAGGACATTTTGTGCTGGGCCTAGAAAGTGTGCACTTGTACCTCTTTCGGATAGGGAGATCTGCCTGACCTGTTAGGCTTTGGAGGGAGCACTGACTCAGGAAATGTAGACAACTACGGACATATTTTTAACTTTGGCGTCTTCAAATGTGGTTCGGCTAAGGTGCTCTGCCATGGGCTGGGCTGTAATGCCCTCCCTCTGGTTAATGTTCCCCTAGGCCACATTATGGGAGGAAGAGCCCAGGCTGTGCAGATGTTGTTTCTTCAGAGTTCAGCGTCTTTCATTTTTACTTGCATTTTGCCTTTGCCTGCATCACTGGTCAACCTTGATAAGAAACGAATGAAGTCAGCTGCAAAGAGTATTATGGGAATAATTTGATGGTCTCTGGGGTATAGCTTCAGGATCCAGTCCAGCAAAGTGCTGGAGTCCTTCTGCAGCTGCTCACTCTCCATAAAAATACAGTGTTTAGAAGGCACAACAGGTTTTCTGTAAGATCACTGTAATTTTTTAAATTCTTTCATTGGGGCCAATATTATTCAATATATTCATTAACAATTTGGATGAGGGAACTGAGTGTACTATCAGCAAGTTTGCTGATGACACTAAGCTGGGAGGAGTGGCTGACACGCCAGAAGGCTGTGCTGCCATCCAGCGGGACCTGGACAGGCTGGAGAGTTGGGCGGGGAATAACCCGATGAAATTTAACAAGGGAAAGTGTCAAGTCCTGCATCTGGGCAGGAACAACCCCAGGTTCCAGTATAGGTTGGGAAATTACATATTAGAGAGCAGTGTAGGGGAAAGGGACCTGGGGGTCCTGGTGGACAGCAGGATGACCATGAGCCAGCACTGTGCCCTTGTGGCCAGGAAGGCCAATGGCATCCTTGGGTGTATTACAAGGCGGGTGGTCAGTAGATCGAGAGAGGTCCTCCTTCCCCTCTACTCCGCCTTGGTGAGACCCCATCTGGAATATTGTGTCCAGTTCTGGGCCCCTCAGTTCCAGAAGGACAGGGAACTGCTGGAGAGGGTCCAGCGTAGGGCAACAAAGATGATTAAGGGAGTGGAGCTGGGTCTCTTTAGTTTGGAGAAGAGGAGACTGAGGGATGACCTTATTAATGTTTATAAATATATAAAGGGTGAGTGCCATGAGAATGGAGCCAGGCTCTTCTCAGTGGCAAACAATGATAGGACAAGGAGTAATGGGATCAAGCTGGAACACAAGAGGTTCCACTTAAATTTGAGAAAGAACTTCTTCTCAGTGAGGGTGACAGAGCACTGGAACAGGCTGCCCAGGGAGGTTGTGGAGTCTCCTTCCCTGGAGACATTCAAAGCCCGCCTGGACACATTCCTGTGCGACCTCACCTAGGCGTTCCTGCTCCAGCAGGGGGATTGGACTAGATGATCTTTCGAGATCCCTTCCAATCCCAAACATACTGTGATACTGCGATACCCTGATGACAACAACAGAATCTGTTGAAAACCAGGTTTGGAGTCTTAGATTATGTGGGGTTTTTTACTGCTTATCTTCCTGTTTCTTTCATCTGTTTGAATGCAGGTTTAAATTAAAAGTTGCAGTTCTTTGCTGGGATGTGTGGACACATTAGGCTGATATATGTGCTAGTTAAAGCTGTAGTTAACAGTGTAGGAGGACTTCATTTTTTCCAGGGCAACTTTTCTTATTTCTCTTTAAAATGAGAAGTAATTGCATTTATCTCTGTAGCATAAAGCTTATCTCCACCATAATTTAATTTTTGTCTTGTGTATTCTAATAGATTATAGACCCTTATTATTTTTCCAACACAGATGCCCATTATGACATTTCTAGGTCAGATGACTGCAGATTTCAGACTGTTCCTTAAAAATTATTATGCTGTTCTATTTTATCCATTAAGTATTCAAAGCATCCTTTTAACTTATCAGAGGAGAGGTGCCAAGTTATTTAAGTATTTAATGTTTTGTTATACACTTACGTTAATTTTTCAGTGACTTCGGCAAAGCTTCCCCACACTACTCAGTTAAACCAGTATTTTGAAAGTTAACATTTGGCGGAGAGTTTATGGACAAATGGTACAACCTTGTAGCCTGTAAAGATAAATCTTGAGTAGCTGCCAGTAGGTAAATGACTAACTTCAATTCAAGCAATTTAACAGCGATCAGTTTGAGGTCAAGTAACTCTGGACTGTGTAGTCTAATGTATCTCTTTTTTTTCCCTTCCTTTCTCTATAAGTAAACCACCGCTGACTTTTGCTCTCGTCATTTAACTTTTTTTTAGTACATTTCCTGTAGATTGTTCCCTTCAGAAGTCAAGTAAGGTACTGCCAGGATTTGAAGGGGACTGGGAACATCAACAAATGGAAACAACACTAATGTGAACCAATGGATTATTTGCATTCCAGTGCTTAAGTTATCACTTAATAGTTATAGGCTCTGGTGGCAAGACTGGACTGTGTTATGTTAGACTCAGGAACAAATGCTAATATCTTCAATGTTTTCAAATTCCCAACCATATTTGGTAAATTGTGCTAGTGTCGACCCTTAAAGGCTGCCAAGAGTCTTGCTGGCAAAAATGCCACTTTGGTGAAGAAATAACTTCTACCACAGCTTTATTTGAAGGCCGTCCTCATTTAAAGGGACATCATCTCACTTCTTCGTGACTCAGGTTTTGTCTTGTTTGTTTTTTTTTTTTTTTTTAATTAAATGTCTTCATCTCCTTAATAACAGGTTTAGTGTAAATTACCCTCATGTATTACATGCTTTTCTCTGCTTTGAATGTTTTAATCTTTACATAATCCTTTCAGCAGGGAAGAATCTAGTTAATCTGCTCTGCAAACTGTTGTAGATTGTGGTACAAATCCTTCTGACCTGCATGTGTGTGCTCACGTTCTTTAAAAACAGAGCAAAACTGAATGTTTCTTGACATTGCTGAGTACAGCAGATCTGACCCAGACTTTTGAAGGGACAAATTCTCATACATTTAAATATAGGATTTTCTCAGTCCAGTGTCTCTAATGGCTGCTAGCTCGCTGTGCTTACTGAGAAATGATGAGAAACTTGGAGTGGACAGTTGTGGATTAAATGTATTGGGGAGAAATTTCTTTCTGTCTTTTAAGGTTTCATTTATGCCCTGAAGTACAAACGGTCCAACCCAAGCTTTTGTGGAGGAGTTTGTGGGGTTTTTTAATTGTGTGTTTTTAAATACACCTAATGCTGATCGGGCATTATAAGGGAAATTGACTGTTCTGTGGTGACCCATTTAGCATATATAGGTCTGGGTTTGAGTAGTGTTGATGTGATAGAGCTAAATAACCTACATCTCTGTTTCTTTAGAAAGTATACGGAATTAGATTTTATCTGTACAAGCAGTATTGGAAATCCAGTATTTAAGACGATCTGAGAATGTAGTCCCTTATCACTGCATTTTAAGTTGAAAATTGCCATTCTTGGGGTTATTCCATGTTGACTCAGAGTTTTGGCTAAATGTTTGCAAATCTTCAGGATTGGAAACCCAATCAAAATTATGTGAGAGATGTCCTGAAATCTCCTAGGACCCTGATGTCATAGAATCCTCAACACCAAAGAAAAGACATTGCTTTGAAATCACCCATTTCCTTTTTTACTTTCTTAAGAATTGAATCCCCACACAAATGGTGTCTTAGACTCCTTGCTGCTACTGCAAAGATCTTGCACAAGTGTCACAACTCTCAGCACCTAAAAGATGATGTGTGCCCTTGTTGGAGCCATTTGTTGGATCACTGCACAGGAGTACCATAATATTCATAATGAGACCAAAAAGACTACCATTAACCTTCAAAGGGCCAATGCAACATCAGCATAAATGTGTTGAAGGGAACAGGGATGTTGTCTTATAAGCAGAATGAATTCGGTGATTGTTGGGCAAATGGAAATCTTTCAGGTTTCTGTTTTCAAGTAGTACAGCTCAGCAGCTGAAAATGCTTTCTTCTGTTTTGGGAGGGGGTGGTGTTTGCCACATTTATGTTCTCCACTTATAAATGGACCCCCTTACTTTAAAAAGTAAGTAAAGGTATGAAAATCTGTTTGAAAGAAAACTGAATAACTTGGGAATTAGCCCAGTAATTGTGTGGTTGAGAGAGCAGGTGTGTTTACAGTGTGCTCGGAAACTGTATAGTTGCCTTCTATTTTTTTGTAAAGCAGTTCTTCCATATAACGAGGATCCAAAGAATCCTGCAGTGTTCAAGGACTTACACTTTCTGTGACAAGAGCTTTCTACAATTACTGTTAATTGACACTGATTTGATTTTACTCTCTTACATGTTCTTCCATGTATAGAGCTGGAATATGCTTTGCCTACTTTTGTGTGTACGCACATACACACTCATAGACATAAACCCTGCAGATTGTTTTATTAAAAAAGCAAGCAGGAAAACAAACAGGCAAAACAAAATTTGCTGGTTTCATTCTGTCTCCATTCCCACTAGAGTGCTCACTGTGCCACACAAGCTGCTGATTAGTTTTTCAAATCTTGAATGATGACTCTTGCCTTATCCCTGCTGTGCTTGAGATGAAGGCAGATGCTCTTGATCATATGGTGTAATCTGAATCCTCAGATTTCAGTTTGACCTGGCAGGATTTCTTAGGAAGACAGTCCCTTCTGTACACTGAGCTGCTGAAGAAGAAAATAGGTAACAACACAGTATATAGGGTTGTATTAGATTATTAGGTTTCTGTCAGTGATTTCTGTGTGTTTTGACTTCAAGCAGTCATTGTTCTAAGTAGGATGCTTCACCTCAGTAAACCTTGTCTGCATGCTGAAGCAGGGAACATTCAAACCATTCAAAACCGATGGAGTTTTCTTCAGAGACTTTTTGCAGTTTTCTCTACAAGCTTGTCTGCAACACCCATTTGAACACCAGATCACTGTGTGCAACATTTCGTTTTAGCAATGACTTCTTGTAAGCAGGGTGTCCTTCTGACAACGGACAGCTGCATTCAGCAAGACTTGTCACAGATGAGATGCAGATCCTGCCCTGCCTGGGCCAATAAAGAGAGGAAATAAACTCCTATGCAGCCACTCTGCATTTCACTACTGTAGTTTAGTAGCCTGACTGGTTTCTGCACAACACAGAGGTAGCCAAATTAAAGGTTTTTGTGGCTGACTCTCCTGGAGTGTTTGGAAGCAGTGCCATATCTGATGGGAGAGAAAAAGGAACATGGCTCTATGATGCATCTAGCTAGAAGCTAGCCAAGCCGTTCAAATGTGGGCCAACTGGCTAATGAGAGGCCTTGTTTGGTCTAAATGCTGTCTCTGTTGACCAGAGGGGCTACTATTTTGCCCTTTCAGTTTCCTGGATTGCCATCCATCATGTCAGTGCAGGAGAATCACTTCTCACACAGTACTGAGGATTGTCAGGTTCTCAGGATGCATCCATAATAGTATGAATTTGCCCAGATACTGTCCTTAACATAATCTAACAATGCTTTCTATATAGCTTTTGTTGTCTCTTTGCCCTGATCTTCAAGGTATGCATGTTCTATATGCATATAACATCTTGCTATGACAAATATGCAGTGGACATACCAGTCTGGTAATTTGAGACAGGCAGGTCAAGAAACACAGCAGTGTGAAAGGGAGATCAGTGGGCATTCGATAGAGACATTGCACTTCAGGAACATGTGGAGTGAAAAATATCCAGAGGGTTACTGAAAGATGAAGACTCAATTTAATCAGAATAGTGTATCTGGGAAGGAACAAACAGATACAGATGTGTGAGATGCTGCTAACAGTCAGGACTGTCCATTTTTTAGAACATACTTGAGGGGAAACGGGATAAAGGAAGAAATTTACTTTAAAAAAATTCTTGATCAGAGGGAAAGAAATGGTAACATATAAGTGATGCAAATCTAATTGCATTCAAATGCGAATGGCTAGTTTTGATAGGATGGAGAGAAGCAATAGAAGTATCTGGTTTGTGAAGCGCTTCTTCTTTGCTCCACTTCAAAGGCGGAAGATGTAGGTGCTTGGGCCATGAGGAATAGCCCACTGACTACAGCCAGTGATTCTCCTTAGAGGACCACTGGCAAGACAAGACACATTAATCATGGGGAGGAGACCTTAGTATGTTCTTGTTCATGTATTAACTGGGAAATGTGACCTTATAATATCCTGACTGGTGGTTTGCAATCACAAAAGCTCATTTCAGAAGATTAAGACTCCACTAGACTTATGGCACAATTTTGTATGTTTCCAATTGTTTTCCGTTGCTAACTGTAAATCCTACAGCTGGAGATATCATCACTGTAAACTTGCTCCCTGTACCCTGGCTAAAAGGCTTCAGCCGTAATCTTATTTTGTGACAGGTTTTAATCCATGCACTAAATCTTGGTTCAGAGGATAAGGCTTGGTTACAGTTGCTAATAAATCACCAAGAACACAATCAAATACCTTCAAAATAGAAGAGGCAAAATATAAAGCACAAACTAAGCACGGAGTGATTGTCCATGTATAATATCATCCCTTCCACCTGGCCATTGCCATCTACAATTCCCCCCAAATTCTCTCACTTTTCTATACATGCTTGCTACCTTCTGCTTTTAAAGTGTGAACATCTCAAAAGCTCAGAGGTAAGTTTTGCTCACCTCAGAAATGCACTTTACATGCGATAGTCAAAGTCGTTGCTCTTTGTCAGAAAATAGGAAAGCCTGAAGGATTTCTTCCCTAGTGCTTAGCATTCTAATAATATTTTGACTGTTGCTGAATAGGGACCATTATATTATTAGTCCTTTTCTCCACAGATTAGAAAAGGGTTGCAAAAGAAGGCTGTTTGTTTTCCTTGATGACTAGGAGATCAGACATTGGGGAAAAGCAGTCATGATGCTTCAAGAGAAGGTATTTAAAAATATGACTAAATTTTGTGTCTCACTGGAAATTGTTATCCCGATGAAAAGTACATGTGAGGACTATGAGGTTACCCACGATATTATGATTTGTTACATTCACCATGGATTCCTCCCCTGTGTTTAAGTAAATAAATAAATAAGTGGGAAGTGAAGTAGACCTTCAAAATGAGGAAATTTTTAAAAAATCTCACAATTTATTTAACCTAAAAAGAGTAGTGTTGATTTATTTGCCTTTTGGTTTTCTGAGCTTTCAGGGAATACTTAAGTTTTGCTTTTAAATTTTCTCTTGGAACTAGAGAAGCTTTAATATTTTTTTGCTGTTTTATTTTTATTTATTTTAAAAAGAAAGCTGAGAGGCCTCTGCAATCTCATTACTCTGTGAGGAAGAGCTCTAAGGAAAGCACCAAAGATCCTGAGACTGGCAACAGAAATCACAAATCTGGTCATGTGCTGCAGCACATGAAATCTGTATTCTGCCACTTGTGGTTTTTGTCAAACAGTTGAACTGATAACCCATCCGTTTTAATAGTGCCACTTCAAGAAAAACTCTCTTACCTCTTTTCTACTTAGCCATTCCTCTGCCTATTGCAAACTGGAGCCTTTCCCCCCAGCCCCAACCTGGCTTGTCTAGAAATACCTTTCCCTCAGAGTATAGCAGTTTTTATGAGTTAGAACAGCAGAATAAGTAATACCTGGATATCCAGAATTTGATAAGTTATTACATTAATAAAGTGATCTTCAGTACAGTATTAGGTAGTTCTACCTTGTAACTTCTGAAGAGCTCAGCAGCATGGCATAAATGCATGGGAAGAAAAGCAAACCTTGACAAAGATGAAGTGATACCAGAAGAAAAAAAAAAATAAAAAAGACAAGCTGCCAGAAAGTTGATGAAATGTCAGGTAGTTAAGGACTGCAGTGAACACTGGCAAAAAAAAATCCACCTCATATTATTTGGAGATTGTTATATTATTATATGAAGATTTAAATATGTTGCTTTTTGTTTTTTTTTTTTCCCCCAAGTAACTGGGAAGTACTTATAAAGTACTTTCAAAAAATGCATTCTTGTACAACAGCTTTCATAAAGGTATTCCTGTCATCCAAACTCCACACCTTAAAATAATTCTTAACTTTTACTTCCCACATTTTAAAGCAGTCTCGATATGCAAATTCAGGCTCGGAAATCGAAACCTTTTCTGATAGATGAACATTTAATTACATTTTTAGACTTGCATTGTCCCTGATAAAAACTTAATTGATTTTTATACTGAAGATGATTTAAACATTTTACATGGTGTACCAAATTAAGCGTTTGCATTGAAAGTCTGATATGTCAAAAGCACAAGTTAAATCTCATTGATGATGTCAGTGTGCAATTAAAGGCAGAGGTTAACACTCCTCTGTGCAGGTACTTTCCCCTCAAGCTGTCTAGCATAACAGAGTTGCTATAATACAGCTGTGGCTGCTGAGGAATGCTAAAGCACAGTCAATGACTCGTTGCATTTTAAAAAGGAATGTGTGTGGCAGAGAGAGGTTTAATTGCTCCTGCTACATGTCTTATACTGTGGGGGAGCCTTTGCTTGGATGGCTTTGAGTGACTGCTTTTGAATGTGGGTCTGACATCTGCTTTTTTTACCCTCTCCTCCTGAAATAGTAGTCACGTCTTGTTGTGGCAGCACGTTGTATTTTCTCAGTGTCACCCATTCATTCCAATTGATTAATTTTTGTCTTTCATCAGGCATAGCTATGTCATGCTTTCATAGCTACAAGTACAACCTTTAGGGTAATGGTGGCTTCAAGCTCTATTTTTCCCCTCTTCTCTTTGACCTTTGTTTTATTGTCTGACTTTTCTGCAAAGTAATGATTTAATTATCCCCTCCTTGAGTTCCCTCTTTCACCTCTCCTTACCTTCCCACTCTCCAACACAGAGTATCTTCTTTTCTCAATGGGATGCAAAGAAGAAAATGCAAAATAGCTACTAATTGTTGTCATTCAGTACAGAAAGCCAGCAACTAGACTTTAGAAGCTGATCTGAGCTCTAAAGCTTGGATCTTTCCCAGATCCTGAGTAAATTTGAAGTTATAATCTTTGGTTTCACAGAATGGTTGAGGTTGGAATGTCTGGAGGTCATCTTGTTCAAATGTCCTAAAAACATTCTTGTTTGATTCACTGTAAAGAATAATCATTGCAAAGAGCAATCCCAGCTAACTGGACCTCGATATCCATGAGGTTCAGTCTGTTCCAGTTGTGAGCTAGAAATAGCTGTATGTGCAACCAGCAAATTTTACCTGCGGTATCTCTCCTAGTTAACAGTCATATAACTCTCTGCATTTCTTGTAGTCCTGAGGATTTACTCACAGAGTGGCCTTGAACAGCACTTGCTCTGTTGCAAAGGAGCACAAGCGTCTCCCTCGATTTCCAGTGACAAGCAACTGGCAGGAGAGAAACACAAACTGCAAACATGTAAACAGATGTGGGGGGAAGGGGAGGAAGCTTCAAGTAACAGAATGGACTGCCAAATTCATCGCTGCCATGTGTGCTGTGTAATGCTTGTCATCTCAAGTGAGTCATTAAGAGGTTCCCCCCCAATGGTACTTTGAAGTGCTGTGACAGCTTGAGAGCATCTATAAATTGCCACAAACAGCCCTCATACTGTGTTAGCTAATTGCTTGCTCTTTGACTTATTAGGAGTCACTGAGTTAAATAATTTGTCACATGTGTGGCTCATAATAAATAATGTGACTAGCCAGTTTGTGAGCTGTTTTGGTGATATATAGTGCCCTTTTTGAATGTTGTCACAAGCAGCTAACATGACCCCACGATTGTCAGATCTTTGTGAAAATAATAAGGCCTAACAGGGCAGCACATAAACAAAACAAAAATGACATCACAAAACTTACCTCCTGAGGCATAACAAACATTGCATTAATGTGTTCTTCAGGTTTTTAATAAAAGATTATTATCATTTTATTTCTGAGAAGCCAATTAAAAATGAGCACAATTTTATAGCAGAGTATCTTTATTTGAATTTACATAGGAATAGTTGTGCAAGAAAAAGAGAGAAAACTGTTTCTGAGTTACTGAAAATATTCTGCATCCTCTGTTGAAGTCTGAAGTGAGTATCTTCTCTGCAAACTATAAGCAGTTTCAGAAATAAGGTTGTGGGGTTTTTTAAAATAAATCAGATTGTTTTCTCTACAGCTTATCTAGACATGTAGGGCATATTTTTTCTGAGCCTCAGTTTTGGTTCTGGTTGCACGCTTTAGGTGGCACATTTCTGTATCCATGTCTGTCGAAAGCTGGTCTACTCAATTTGCAAGCACAAATATGGTACTGTTGTAAGTGGTTGTGCACATGTAACGTTAGAAATGCCTTTAGAAAGAATGTGGTAGAACGGTGACGTGTATATATATTAATACGTTCTTGGCATCTTCTGTTAAATAGGAGTCTTGTCTGATTTCTACGTGGGAGGAGAGTCCCCAGCATTTTGCCAAAGAAGCAAATGTGGTTTCTCTCACAGCTAAAGGGTGATTTCTTCCCAAGGGACAGGACCTGTCTTGCACATTTGACTGCTGTTGTAGACTGGATCATTGTGCTATAAAATCTTCTTTTCCCACAATTGTGCTAAATGAAGAGTGATGAGTGGTGTTTAATAAACCTTACTAGTCCCTCACAAGCCTGTTCCTGCAGTGACCCTTGCTATTGCATTCCTCTTATTTGAACTTTGAGGTGCTCATGCTGTTAAACTGGTTTCCAACTTGGCAGTCACTTAGTTTTCCATCATGTGAATTCAGCAGAGGCCACTGCAGTTGCTTCATATGAGAGAATATTCCTCCTGTGGCTGTCTCCAACACCTCAGTGGTCCCCATGGCTCTTTCTTAAAGGCATTGTTGTTTTCCCCAAAGCTGATCAGCAAAAGACTTCCAAGCTAGGGGCTTGCTTACAGCTCTTTGTCCTCTTTCCTCTCCCAGTGTGTAGGTATTTGCTGGATGGCTGGGTTGGAGAAGTTGCTCTGATGTGTTGTTTCGTCATCAAGGGAAATCTGTTGATGGATTGTGCATATCAGTTTTGATAAGGAAAAGAATTATGGTCGATATACAAAGAGGACAATGATTACCAGCCTTGGGCTTAATTAATGAGCTGATGTTTGTACTACTTGCTGCAGATCCCAGGGAGAAAGGTTCAGCCCTCTAGTCTCAGGAAATGCTGCAGGGACTTGCACCACTGTCTTCAGCATTCCCAGGGAGGCTGCTGAGCCCGTTGGGCTGCTAACTATTTTGCTGTACCTTTTATCTCTTTCCCGCGGAAAACTGGGAAAGGTGTTTTGTTTGCTTTGGTGCGCAAGGGCTTGGGGAATTAATCTGAAAGTCTTTTGTGGAAACCTTTGGCTAGGCTGGGATTTTATCTAATTTTCGAGGGCTTTTGGAGCTTAGTGTTATTTTGAGATAAGGCTCCAGGCAGCCCTGATGACAACTAATGAGTACTTTTCAGTGTCTGTCTTACTCGTGTTATTACCTTGGGCCTTAGTGTGTTTGAATGAGAGATACACAACTTCTTCTGATTGAAGATACTTCCCATCAACAAAGAGACTGAGGCTGCATTTCTGATTTTACATTGAGCAGAATAATGAAAATAGCTTTCTCCTCATTGTTAATAGACTCATTATACAGCAGTGAAATGCTGGGACCTGTGAAGCCACTGCGATCAAAACTTCTTCCCATGTGGCCTGGGTTTATTTAAGGCTTTGCTTTTATTCTATCTACCTTTTAGTTTGGCAAAAAGCCCACTTTCAGGCATTCCAGAATTGCTTATGTTTATGAAAGAATTTTCCATAATTTCATTAGTTGAGCAAGTAGAAAAATATAACTGTGGTGAATATTCTAGCTGATTCACATTTGCAAAGCAATGTGTCCAGATCCTTTAATTTTGACCAAAATCTGGTCTATCATTCTTTTGTTGGCTTTTTAGATCTATAGTAACATCTGACTCTAACTGAGAGAGAAGTATTTAACCAAACACTGGCATTTCCATCTTTGTTTCATTTTTCTCTTTACTTAGGATAGTGTGTGCACTTTTGCTTTTTCTTAAAACCTCAGCACTGGAGTCAAGTGATTTTGTGAAAATCCCAGTTGCCTTTTGAAAAAAAAAAAAAAAAAAGAGGGGAGGATTATGGCACTCAAAGTTATAGACCAAAAGCTGAAAGCACAAAAAAACAGAAGCAAAGAACTTCAGAATGTATATTCATTTTTTCAAATGAGCAAGGTGGGGCAGGGAAGCTTAGAGCGCTGATTTTTGAATGCTTGCTCTTACAAATATTAAACTTCCCTTTAGGCTTTCCATCTGAGTGTGATCTTAACAGTTTATTTGCTAACTTCTGAACTTCTGAAAATCTTTCGCTTGTTAGAAAATGAGTGATGTTTATCAGTTACTGCAAGTCTGCTGCTTTCTATGTGGCCCCAATTTTCCCCCCTCTCTATTTAATATATCTGCATGCTTACATATTATCACTGGGATAACAGGCAATAAAAATGCCAGAAAGTCTAAAGGAGTGAAACAGAGAAGTTACAAACAGCTCCCAGCTGCTATGGGTTGGACTTGTTCATGTGTTTGGAGTGTTTTGGGTTTTCTTGTTTGTGATTTGTTTGGTTGGGTTTTTTTTGTTTTGGTTTTTGGTTTGTTTGGGTTTTTTCCCCTTGCAGTTTTACCTCACTACAGTTTTGATCGCTGCAGTAATTAAATGCCTTTTCAAATTGCCTCTCTTGTGTGAAGAGTGATTTCTCTGTTTAAACCTCAGGATTTTGCTTAATTCAGTGTTGCTGACTGCAGATGAGGCACAATAGGAGGCATTTGCCCAGGGTGGAGGAGTATACCTATTAATCCAGAGATCTCTATATACTTTAATGTTTTCTGTCATATCTGTTAGCTTAACACAACTAGGTAAGTCCTTTCCTGCCCTCTCTGACCTGGAAAACAGTACCAAGTGCATTCATGGGGAATTTGCCATGTAGCTGATTTCAGCATCCTTTTGTGCTATGCCTTGTTGTGTTCCTTTTATAATTAAATTTTGGTAGTTTGACAGGTAGAGACATTTTTATGGTATTCAATTAATTAATAACACTATGTTTCGGTTCTGGAGTACATATTCTACAAGTGGATTTTTGCATTTACATGAGGCTTATAAATTTAGCAATGACCGGCTGTGAGTCACATATCCTACCTTAAGATACATATATGTAGATTTCATCTACATGCCTTTAAAAATACTTAACAATTTAATCTGTTGTGGTGCTAAAAGTAAAATCTCTTTGAGACAGAAGTAAAATTAGAGATATTCTTCAATAAGACAGCTCAAATTTGGCGTCCAAGTACATCCAAGAGTCAAGACCTTTGGAGATCTTTTAATGTGTTTTTCCTATTTACAGCTGCATCTAATGTGCACAGCCAGTACTATGATGTGATCTAGTGACAAGCCCACTAGAATTCATTCTTTCTTTGGGCTTTATATTTTCACAATCCTTTTACTACCACAGGGAGATGGGGGGAGTAAAAAAAACCAACCAAACAAAAACAAACAAACAAAAGACCCCAAACAACAGCACCATCAAAACACCACCAAAACCCACCACTAATTCCATGCAAATTAATTGTATTGAACATGATTTTTGTTACAGGGGTAATACAGGTTAACAATATGCATCATTGAAGGATAATAATAGTACTTCAGTTTTGCCCTTTAGTTAAAAGAGACCATACAACAAGTTTTGTTTTTGCTAAAATAAACAAAATATCTTGCTATTCTAAGTGAACACATAGTATGCTATTCCTTTACAGTTCTGTTTTCTGCAAAGATACATATTGCTGTTTGACCAGAATGATATTTAAATAGCTGGATTATTCTAGTCTGTGTACTTTAACCAAGACATTGGGTTAACTTTGAAGTTGTTCTGCTTTGAGCAGGGTGCTGGACCAAATGGCCTCAAGAGTTCCTTTCTATTGTAGTCTGTGATTCTGTGCATTAAAACTTTTATTTGAGACTTGGATCTGCAACACCTTTTCTTTGGTTACTGATGTTCTGTGCCATTCTAGCAGTGTTGTGAAAGCCGAGAGTGGGTCAGGACTATTATGATATGCAATTTCTTTCTGTTTGTCTCCCTTTCTAAAGGCCACTGCATTGTTGTTGAAGTGATGGAAGGAGGTTTGTCATTTCCAAAATTCGGAACATCAAGTAATTCTGCTGTTTCGATTTCAGTTTGTAATTTTGTGGCTTTGATGTAATTATTTTTATTCCTATATTTATTTTTATGGCCCTGAGAAGGACCACTATACTCAGCTCTGCACATACTGCTGCAAACATGTATGTAAAGGGTATGCCATTGCAGTTTGGGGTGCATTGTCTTAAAACTGAGTTATTTAACATGCTATCTGGAAAGCAGTAGACAAAGCAAGGTGTATACTGCTTCTGTGAGAGACACTGCGTTCAGCACCAGCAGTAATAGCCAAAAATAATTTGAAAAACAAGCTTGGAAGATCTTTGTTGCAAGTGAATTGTCCTGACCCTTTCCCGTTCTGCCAGCTGGTGAGTGGGCTGAGAGCACTTTGTTGGAGATTGCTCTTCATCCCATGCAGAGCTAGACCTGCTCACCATCCAGGTGTATGTAGCTTTCTGCCATTACTAAATAGGATCAAGGTCAAGGTCATGCAGTGAGTAGCAGCATTAAAAAAAAAAAAAAAAAAGCAGAACTCTGGCTGAACTCTCCTCCCTAAAAGAGACTGGGTGCATTACCAATGCAAAATAGAGTCAAGCACAAAGCCATGGGTTAAACAGGCTGATGATTAAGTCCACTGAAGTATATTATTTCAGCCTTGCATAAAAACAATTGATTTAACCTTAAGAACATCATTAGATGCTGTTCTGATTTGGAGCTACAAATAATAAAACCACCTAAAATATATTACCAGGGTGTGTTCCTTAGCACCAGTTTAGTTCCAGTATAACAAGCATACTATTTTACAGGCTTTGTAGGTTTGAGTACAATAATATCCCAAACAATACAATTAAAAAATATTTTACTAGTCAGGTGCTTCTGATTGTGAGTCTATGAACTTTATAAGAAGGAGAGTTAATTGAATTGTATTTGATTACTTCATAAATTGAAATTATAGAATTAGCGTAATTGGTGTTAATTCAGCAGACAGCCATGATTCAGCTATTCCCATGGCCCTTTTGACTGTAAAGATGTTGCTTCCAATCTCCGCAATGCACTCCATAGTGAGTTTATAGACAGGAAAACAGATCTTTCAAAAAAGAGCCTTATGAGAGGTTCGTGTAGAGCTTCTTTTACAATATAACAGGATATGAGTGCAGTATCTCCATTCCCCTATGGATGTATGTAAACTGGACATTTTTTAAGGAAAAAGCTGTCTCAGTCGTTGTGTGTTATAGGTACATATAATTTCTGTGTGTGTATATGTATTAATATTTTTGTGTGTAGCTATATATATATATATGTATTAATATTTTTGTGTGTAGCTATATATATATAAGTATATATTTATATAATCTATGTATGTACCCATATAAAAATAAAATATTGTGTAGCACTTCAGCCTAATATATATTAGTATAGATTCAGCAAGTCTAAATCATGCAAACATCATCACATATGCCTATTATTGAACTTGCTGCAGAAAAGCAATGAACCGTAGCTGTCTTTGCAAACAGCCATAATTATGAGCCATGTGACTAAATAGTGACCTGTCTCTAAATTGTCTTCAATAATTCTTCCGACTAACCTACTGTTAGCATCTTTTTACAAATGTGTGCAATGTAATTTATAGCACCACCTAAATGTGACATTGCTTAGTTTTTTTTTTTTAAATTGTGCATTTCAGTACCCTTAAGTAGCCCAATACAGTAAAATCTTTGTTCCCTACAGAATGCATGCATGTGTACAGTATATATTTATCTGGTCTGGAATAAGCATTAATCTTTAATTACTGAATAAACATATTAAACAGGTGTGGAATAACTGAACTTTCAACTGTGCAATGTTTATCTACTAGCGCAGTGGATGCCTTGCCTCTGCAATTTGAAAGGTTTCACCTTGCCGTGCCCAGGGTTGAGTGAAGGAGGGAAGGTTGGGAGGGCGGGCACACAAATGCCCCTAATCCCACATAAATCAGAAATTTCCAGTTATAAATTATGCACCATCATAATATCCCATTAACGCAGTTGGTGAGCCAGGGCTGGAGCATGGGGTAGTTTATAGCGGAAAAATAGCTTTTCAGTGGATAGCACACCCTCGGCCTCCTTCTCCTCTTAGGCTCTGTGTGCCGGGCCTGTGGTGTGAGGAGATATAAAGCAGCATTTTTCTAGCTGCCTGCTGGAACAATGAGGGCTCTGTTAGCAGGAGCCCAAACTTCTGTAGCCCCTGCCTCACAAGGTTGGAATGACTGCTTAAACCCAGGTTCAAAGCCCTTGGCCTCCAAGTGCTTTAATTTAGCACTATTTTTGCTGCGCTAGCCTCTGTTTTTTCTGCTTAAACCATCTAAGGTCTCCTTGTTATGCAGGGAACTAAGCAGCTCCTTTTTATAATTAGATTAAAGATAATCAAATGAAGACTTGGATATTTTTTAATGTCATTTAATCTTTTTTTCTTTTTCTTTTTTTAACTTTTGCAAAATTGCTTTTTATCACCATTGCCTAGCTTCTTGTAAATTTACACCTCTTTTTAGCTTTGCTGTATTTCAAGCTTCTGGTTTTCTGGTTAAAAAAAAAAAAAAATCGTTTGACAGGTATTTTTCAGCATTTTTATTTGATGCCATAAAATAAACCTTTACCAGTTGTTTTTAGGTATGATTCACAACACTTTCATTCTTTCACTCTCAGTTTTCCCAAAGCTGGCTGGTGTGAAAGTAAAAGAGAAAGCAAAAAGAAGCCCACAATAAAGTGTAAAAAGGATACGAAGATAGTGGAAAAAATCACAGATATGGAGGAAGGGCTAGAGGAGCAGAACAAAGCTGCAGCTAAAAGAGGGCTGTGTGTTAAGTAACAAGTATGTGTTGACACAATTTGCTTCTAGTTTTAAAACATAAAAATATGATCCCAAACATAGGTGTTATTCAGATAATAATCACTCAAAAGTTTGTTAAAACCACTGGTTAGTATTAAAACTGTGAAAAAATGTGTAACAGATGCTATCAAGTTTCTAAAAGAAAAATTGTTCCAAACTTAGCTTTCCCATTCCTCTGTAATGCACAAACATTTGAAATAGGAGCAAAACAAAGTTAAATCACAGTTATGTTAGAAAGCAAAGAAATTGTACATGAACAACCACATTTTTAAAAAGGGGGAGGGAGTACGAAAGAATCAGCTGAATTTACAGTGTATAGAATATCACTGTGCTCATTGTCTAGTCAAAAAACATCGTGCTGAAAATACAACAGGAGATTCACTATCTGGGTCTTGACCGGAATCTTTTTCACAGATTTAGAGTGGAGCCTAAGGTAGAGATCAAATTTCCAGTTTGTTAAATTAGTGGGTATTGGTGGAGGTAATGGCTGATAAGTCTTTTTCTCATTTTGAAGGTGGTGCTAAAAGTCCTAAGGTTTGCCCTTCTCTCTTTTTTTTTTTTTTTTTTGGTAATAAGATCATTAACAGTTTTTTGTTCTGTTTCTTGGCTTTCATTTGTTTGACTAAATGTTGTATTATTATGGTTGTGTAATGTGTTGTGAAGTTCAGTTGGTTTGGATTTTTTTTTCTCTCCTTACACTGATCTCATGTGTTATAAAAAGTTTGAAATAATAGAACCATAGAATATCTCAAGTTGAAAGGGATCCGTAAGGATCATCGAGTCCAACTCGTGTGAGATTTTAGAAGCAGACACCTTCTGGCTTGCGATGTACTAGATGTTGTAAAAATAGGATACTAAAGAGTTTAAGTGTCTGTAATTCTGTGCTCAAGAACTGACCTTGTAACTTCAGTGGGATTATGTGTGAAAATACCTGGTGGAGATTTGCAGGGCCAGATTCTGGAAATTTGTATGTTTTATTCTGGGTGCATCACTGAATATTGAGTTTATTGCTCATAATACATTGGATACGTTTTCCTTTTTTTGCTTTCAAGTCATCTTAATTTTTCTTACACAAGGCACCTAGTACCAAGTTTCACCTCATATTGGCGTGTACAGTGTCTGTTAACCATGGCCATGATTTTGTGAGGCTCTCTGTAGTGCAGAATATAGCTTTTCAAAAAGACATATATATTATTCCCAACCACAATTAAGTTTGCTACAATCAGTCTTTAATTTTTTTAAATCTCTGAAAAAAATGTTCTGAATATGGGTTATCATCATCAACATTTACTAATTCCTAAATTGTTTTCGAATAGTAATTTGGAATTAATGTACCTTTAAAATGCATAAGGACAAAGCTTGCTTAGTGTGGACTTTTTAAATCGGTATTGTTTTAAGAGCTCTGATAGACATATTTTTTTCCTTTTTAAGATTCATCAGAATGTTGGACTCCTCCAAATATGACTTAATTCAGAAATAATAGAACCATAGAATATCTCACGTTGAAAGGGATCCGTAAGGATCATCGAGTCCAACTCGTGTGAGATTTTAGAAGCAGACAGCATTACTGACTAGCATATTCTTGTGACAAAAAAAATGGAAGAGACATGGCAATATTTGGTTTGCGATTTAAAACCTAAATATATGTCCTTAAAAACACAATGCCTGCAATGATCATTTGAAATAATTGAGTACAAAACCATTTATCACAATCTGCTTCTTTGAGATTTAGAAAAGATTAACTGTATTTTGACCAGTAATTTCACAAAGAAAGCATCAAATTGAAGACATGAACAGATGTTGAAGGTGTTTGCCCATCACAGTAGTAATTCACATGACTGGAGGTTGCAATCACAGTTCTTACTGCAAAGGAGCCCATCAGATTTTAATACTGGATGAATGCACTTAAGAGGGTACTGTGTTTTATATTAATAAATATACCAAATAATGGAAGTGAGAAATTAGAAATTCTTAGGATTAGAAAAAAAAAAAAGAGAGATTATTTCCCTGAATTACTCTTGGAGAGATATGGTAGAAATGGCTGGATGCTGGAAATGGGTTTCTAGCCCAGAAAGCTAATGTGTGTTTTTGAAAATCAAAATAACGGCAATTCAGACATATCTTAACATATTCTAAAATTCCAGAAAACTTATACAACTGTGACTCGAGGGAAAAATCAAGTGAATGTTATCTTAAAAGCTGGGTTAAGTATTCCTGATTTCTGAGATCACAAGAAATCTCTAGCCAGCTGGAGCCTTCAGGTTATTCAACGATTCTAAGTAGGAATATAGATGACTAATGGAATAAATAGTTGTCTTCCTCTTAATTTTTCATTTATAAGGCCAACAGTTCTTACATTTCCTGAGGCACTCTGCATATATTATTGAGGTAGTATGTTAAAATGATCTCGCCTCATTTATCCTCCTCCACAAAATAGTTGAGATGTTGCTTTCCAAAGAAAACATCTGAAACATTTAATTTTACCTGTCACTTTTTTTCATTTTCCCTGTTAAGAGTAAAACATTGGACTGTACATTTCTAACGAAGGGTTTTTATGTGAAGGTTAGAATAAACAAAAGTATGATTTAACATTCAAAGACCAGAAAATGACTAATGGGCAACTCTGATTCATTTTCCAGGTCCTAGGTACACATAGTTGAAAGCCATAAAGGTAACAAAGGTTATCAAGACCTAGAGATAAGAATTGGAAGTTGTTAAGTTTAGTGTCTAAAATCAGAGTTTCCTCATTTTTCTTTCTATTATGTGAAGTAGTAATTCCTTGGATTTACAGTATTCACACTGTCAAGTTAATACTATATTGTGATTTATCTTATGCAAGGAATAGATATTTATTTTAATTAACTTTGTTCCTGTAGGAGTATTTTGTATTGTTATCCATCTAGATACTGTGCATGCATTCTTGCGTTATTTTGCAGAACTGCGTTTGAATATCTTCTCTATCATCTTGATGAATTTTAGAGTTTGGCGTAGGCAGTATTTGTAGATTGTATTGGTTTAAATGTTTTGTATTAGTCTCTCTAGTAAAGTCTTTTCTGCTCAGAAGCTAATCATATAGTAAGTTACTTTTACTGAGTCCCAGGAGAAACTGGAGTACACATTTTAAAATAAAAGCTTTTGTAACTAACTATCTGTAGAAAAAAATGTTCTTGGATCAAGATTTTGGAACAGATAACTGCTAAATACATGCAACTGCACATACGATACCTCTTTACAAATATTGAAAAAGAATGATGGTGGTATATTTTTCTTATGATTCCTTGTAACTAGGTTCAAACTGAATGATTCAATGTTTGTCAAACTGATTTCACAGATAAAATGGACTAAGCTTTGAAAAGCATTATAGAGGTGTTAAATCTATCCTGAAATTGTTTTGCATATCTCTTTCCATTACTTTTTGCTCATGATTATTGTATATAGTGAAGGACCCACTGAACTAAGAATTTCTTCTTTCTCTCTCTGGCAGTTATAGCAATACTGTAGAAGCTGGAGCTAGTGTAATGAACGGATGTACTTTCACTGTCAGATGGAACACTTTTCACAAATAAAGAATTATTATTCTGTAGAACTGCCACTCTTTATCTTGTCATCACTATCTTCCTCCTCATCAGTTACTTTGTGAAGTCCTGATCCAGTCTGTACTGAGTTGGAAAACATCTGCTATGTATGGAAAATTTTCTGCTGCGTCCTGTCTAAGATCAAATTGGTTTAATATTTCCAAATGTAACTACATTTTTATCCTCTGTAGAGAAATCCTACCTCTAGGAACAGGTAGGCTGAGGAAGATAGTTTGGAAAATTACCTTGTGCTTCACTGTGCTCATGAATGTGTATTAACACATGGCAGAAGGAGCCTGCCTCATGCCTGGCTGACTGCAGGGAACACATCTTCAGCAAAATAGGCCTCTTATACTAAAGACTTAGTGGGTACATTCCTGCTCTCTGTCCCCATTTATCTATCTTAGGTTGGATTTGGGGGTTACTTTTATTGTGGAGGTGGCAGGATCCATCCACCCCAGAACTGCACAGTCCTTGTCAAGATCATTTTTATCGTTCTGGCTGGCAGTGGCATACAGGGGTGGCCTAACATCAGGCAGACAGGAGAGCAATAGGAGTCACACCAAAACCAGCCTGAACTGTTCGTTACTGCTGATTATATTCAGTACTAACGAAGTGAGACTCTTTGCTCGTTATGCATTGGAAAATGGAAAAAATGGCCACTGCTTTCTAAAGGGCTTTTTAACTTTCTCCTGCACAATGCTTTTCACACTCTGCCTGAATAAGCTGGGAGATAGCCAGTGAAATTCCCAAATTATAACAAGTTGCAACATGCAAGAGCTATTTACAACATGTAAGAAATTTCCATAAATGATTTTTTTTTTTTTTTTTTTTTTTTTTTTTTTATTAGCTACTGCTTGAGCATGTTACAGAGCTCTCATATGTTTGTGTGCCTGCACAGTAGCCCTCAGCAGGGATTTCACTGGCCAGGTAGTATTACCCTTAGTGTTTAAATTTTGCTCAATATCTTCTGATCCAAATTTGATTTTTGATCATTGCAAAGTCCCAACAGCTGCAAAAGACATGATGTTTTTTATCTGAGGAAGAGTTTGTGTCATCAAACTAAATTAATTATTTTTGGCTTTGCAAAATTTATAGGCTAGATTGATTGTTTGGCCTTCTTACAGATCTCTTTTACACTCAAGATTGATATCCTTCCTCCACACATCATACAGGTACTTTCACATCTATGTACGATACAGTAATGGTATAATGTTAGAAGCACTGCCGTAACATTATCCTTAGAGGGAACTGTGAGTCTTCAGCTTTAACTTTTGCCTGAACCTGGGCTCCATAAGCTTCCATCTCACTGACCTGAATGCCTGCTTGCAGATTCAGATTTGCAGTGATAGATGTAGTTCAGTTATAGGTAGGGCCTGATTGAGTATGTGCCTCCTCTCATTTTTTTATTATTGACTTCTAGTTTGAGACAGTGATAGTTTGTGTCACTTTTGTGCATTGATTGGGGATTTTTGTTTTATTTCATGGAAATGATGACTAGAGTTTGGGATAGCCATAATCTTTCCTTCTGAGAGATGCTTTAAATCTAATTTAATGTGCTGGTTTCTGTGTTTTTAGCTTTCCAAATGTGCAATTATCCCATTAGAACTCCACCAGAGTCAAGGCTAGTCAGAGAGCAACAATTTCATTTTAAGGGAGGGGAGAGGAGCTTTGGGACTTGTGTTCATTTTGATGCTGAACTCTTTCTCACACCCACTAGAAATTCCATCCTGAATATTTTCACTGAAACAGATACATTTCAATGAAATATTGCTCTTTGAAAGAAAAGGTATTCTAAAGCAAATAAGTTTCCTTTATCTGTAGACTTTTATTAAGCAAAGACTATAGGCTGAAAATGGTTTCTGGACTGCATGAATACATTCTTGTATGACTACAGCGCTGAACAGTGTGAGAGTGGGAATGAGGGAGTCCATTTCCAGTGATGTTGATGCAGCTGAAACCCAGAACAAAGGAAGATGATCAGTACTCCCAAAAGCTATTCACAGTAATACCTGAGGTCTGTGGTGTGTTTGTTGCTATGCAAGCCTTGCTAACCTTAAAAATAAATAAATACTAAATATTATGCAGAACCTGTCATGGGAAGCTTACAATGTAAAGAAACAACACACTGATCTTTGCGGTTTGCATTACTAGCAGCTCTGAGCTAAACTATTTATTCACTATTAACGTAATGTAAATTTTACCTTCTTTATTTACCTGTAAATTACTAATCAAGTCAGTGTGGATCTGGGAAGCATCCCCTGTGCACTAGTGCCCCTTGGCTCACTTGATTGAAAGCCTGATTCCACCTCAACCCTTGGCCTGACAAACAGCTCTCAGCACTGAACTTTATGGTAGCTGTTCATATTACTTGTTTTCACATGGGCAAACTTGGAATAGCTGTACCTTTTTTTGCCATCCTTTATTTTACCATCCCTTAATTTCCTCTGATGTCATTGTGCAACACTGTTTACTTAGTGACAGGATGACCTGTTGTGACTTAATGTCGCCCAGCTCCTTCACTTCTCTGCCAAAAGCACGCTGTCCAATGGGACGGGACAGCTGATGGATGTCATACATGAAATCCAGGGAGTCACTTTTGAAACAAATATGTATATGTTATGTGAAGATTTTTATAGGCTTCTAATCCAATCAAATTAAAGCACTAATAGTATATTTAACTTGCTGACTTTTTTTTTTTTTTTAATCTGGTTTTAATCAGGGTTCTTCTTGAATAAGACAGCTGTCTCTTTACAGTGAACATGGCTATAGTATAATGTCACAAAATAAAGTGTTCTATGCTTTAACTGAAGTACAGAAGTTGACCATTGATCTAGAAAGCATCTCTTTTAAACCTAGTTAGAACATGGTTTGCTATATTTATTGTGCTTTAGATGTGTCTTGAGAGCTTTGGAAATGCATTATATGAATTTTGAGCAAAAAAATAAATAGCAAAAATAATCATATTTTGTTAGTGGCCAAAAGTAATACAGATTTTCAAACCATAGTGGGAACAGCATTTTCCCTTTGCTGCACTGTTGATAGCAGTTATCTTGCTAATTTGTATATAGTCTGCAGTTTTACTGAAGAGTCTGGGTTTTTTTTAACAACAGTTCAGCCTGACACACACTTTCCTTATTGCTCTGTTTCCATGGATATACTATTTATTATCCAGTTTGAAATCCATTTTTAAGTAAGTATTTCATTGGTGGCCATATATCCTAGCTGAGACTTCAGAAGAAGCCATTTCTGCCAGTGAAGCTTAAATAGCCTTAAAGAGTTTGTGATGTTAAGTTTGGTGATGCAGTATTGATATCCACTTGCGATTTCCTAGGTGAGGTCTGTGTCTAGATGTCAGAATGGATCATGTGAAACTATGTCAGTCAATTAATCACTGCCAATGAGCCATGGCATGCCAAAGCTCCATTTCATAACAGCCTCCTTGTTAAGTTCACAAAATTCAAATCCGCAAGCCAGACCTCCTCTTTTAAGACCTCCAATATAGGCTACAGAAACATATGCAGGAAAATACATTTACCTCAAGAGATAAACGTTGCAGGCTTGTAGGGTTGATTGGGGGGGGGGGGGGGGCAGAAATTTGGAGCTTAGCTTGATAATTAGTTCAACGGAATTATGCTGAAGAGTTGTAAAGAAAGGCTTCTGATGAGAATATTAAATAAATCTGTATTAAGCAGCACATATAGCATAACTCAAAATTAGCTGGAATCTGACCTTTGTATTTCATAGCAATGACTGCCATAATGGGAGAAATTGTCATTCACATTTAATACTCTGTCTGCCTTATCTGCTCCTTCATCCTGATATTACCAGATGCAAAAATGTAGGGTAAGAGAGGTAGGGAAAGTCTAAAGTGAATAGTAGCCTGACATATTACCAAAATAAATTAAATTTCTGTGACAAGTAAGTCATTGTTAGGGGGGGAGAGTGTGAAGGGGGAAGGGAGAGCGTCTTTTACTTCACTAGCCCATTTAGGAAGTTTGGTCACTGGTATGAAGCCATACAGCTGCACACAATATAAAGTAAGTTTAACAGCATATTTGGTGAGTTTATAACTTCCCCAGGGCATTTTAACATTAAAAATAGTGATTGTTAACCTGGTCCATCTGAACTTAAATATGAGCTTGCTTTGCAAGAAATGAGGGGTAACGTCTCAAGTACTTTTCTTTGTGTTGTATTATTGCTTAAGGGCTTACATTGCTTTATAGCTGCATTTTGTCTGTTTTTGCATTTTGTACTCAACAGGGATATTCAAATCCATGGTCTGAGTAAGGATGGCAATCCCAGCACTGGATTAGAAATACATCCTTTCATAGTTATGCACCGATATTAAAAAATAAACAGTGCATGATAAAATGGCAGTTGTGTATGACTTTGACATTAGCAATAAGTACATTACCTGTAAGTTATCTCTCTGGTGACTAAAGATTTTCACAAGCGGCACAGAACTCTTTAGAACATTAGTATCTCAGAATTGCATCCAAAATAGCACAGAAAAACATTTAAAGGCATCCTAGAAATTCTTGTGTGCTGAAAAGAACTACCATTGCCTTATAGGCTGAAGGTCTATTAAGATAGGCCTATAAGATATTAAAAGAGGACACTAAAATTAAAAATTAAAATAGGATATTAAAATAAGGTCTGATTTAGAGAACTGTATTTCTGTATGTCGGACTGTTTTTAATGGCAAAATTCTGTTTTCAGATGAATGTGTGACTGGAAACACCCAAATTTTCAAAGCCAGGAGTCAGAATAAAAATACAAAAATCATTATACTACCTTAAAGATAAGAATATTTTAAAAATAATATTACTCAGGGTTGTCTTCTTGCTGATTTGTAAGCCTTCATGGTTCATAGTGTCAGATATTTTTCTGCAAATACAAAGCCTTAAAGATTATGGTCTACAGCTTCCTCACAAGGGAAGGAGGAAGGGTAGAAGCTCATCTCTTCTCTTTGGTGATCCATGACATAACCCAAGGGAATGGCAGGAAGATGTGCCAGGGGAGGTTTAGGTTGGACATTAGGAAAAGGTTCTTCCCCCAGAGGGTGGTGGAGCACTGGAACAGGCTCCCCAGGGAGGTGTCATGGCCCCAAGCCTGACAGTGTTCAAGAAGAGACTGGACAACGCCCTCAGACACATGGTGTGAACTGTGGGGTTGTCATGTGCAGGGACAGGAGCTAGACTCCATGATCCTTGTGGGTCCCTTCCAACTCAGGACATTCTATGATTCTGTGATTATGTACTTCTCTTTGAAAACTGAGATTCTTGTGTACTTGCAACTATTGCTAGAAATTGGCAGCATTGTAGAGGTGAAGGAACCATTTTGACTCTTGTCTTACATTGAATGCTTCTGTATTTCATTGAATGCTTGTGATGTTTCTCCAGCAGTGCTCCTCCCCTGAAATGGTCCCTGTTAATATTGACGAGCAATGGGTGTGTCCTGGTGCTCGCTGTCAGCAGGTGCTTTTTCTGTAGTGCAGTTGCTGTTCTGATTTTAGTTTCCATGCTCTACTATTTCACCACGTTAAGGAGTAAGTTATTATTTAAAAAAATCTTTTTGGACTCTGAATGAATTATTTCTTCTTGCTTTATAAGTTTTCTTTGCCCCTCTATTAGACGGAAATGAAATCACACTGGGGTGCCTTGGTGATGGGTTTGGGGGACATTTAAACCTAAAAGGCTTCCAGAGCCACTGCTTGCTGTCTACAAGCTCTGTCTCCTGGTGTTCTCTACAGTAGCCATATTGTGGAGCCCACCATGTCATGACTTCCTATGTTTAGTGATTCTAAGGGGACCTCCATCTATAGACCATGGTGGCTCCTGGAAAGCCAGTGCTTTTTTTACTGGATTAGCATACCTTAGATATGCAAGCACTGAAGGTGGAACTTGCATCCCTGTGTAAAGCCTAATGAAATTAGTTTTGCCAAAGGCACCAGTATGGGGCCAGAAGCGACCAGAACTTCCACTTGGAGGCATTGCTCAGGCCATGTCACAGCTGTTTCCACCACCCCACAAGGCCTGCAGCACCCTTTGCTAAAATTTTCCTCACCAGTTTGTCCTAAATTAGTCATGAATTCCCTGGCTGGTTTTCTGCTACTGCTACAACTGTCTTCAAGAGCATCTTCTCACCCTGCTCCCCCAGTGGGAAACCATTGACTGTTTTCTCAGCTTCCCACCCACTCTTTAGGTGGGAAGGATACGGTGCCTTGTTAGACCATGTGGCCCTAACATCCATGGGGACCTAACGTGTAATTCTGACTGCTAAGCACTTACATGGTGCAATAGTAGTAGACAACCCATCCATGACCCTGTCTTGAAACTTGGTTGCAGTCCATCCTCAGTCTATCAAAACCCAGTAACAATGATATTCCACACCTGCTACATGAAAATCCTAGTCCCCAGATTTTATAAAGGCCTCAGAATACCAATTAAGAATTTTATAACATATGTGTGCATGTGTATATATATACATACACACACATTACTGTGTGTAATTTATTTTTCCAATTCAGAACTACTTTGAATGAATAGTATGTAATTTATCAAAGTAACAGTTCTTGGCTTTGTTTTTGACTGGCTGCTACACAGAGCTAGGGGTTGGGATGTCATTCCCTGAAGCTGCCCACTTAAAAAGAATATTCTATTCCATGTTCTATTCCGTGTGGACGGTAAGAAAATTTAAAAAAACTCCAACAATGGCATATGCACATCGGCATCTTGACCCCGTACCAGTAAAGACAACTGTAGTCCTAGACCAGTTAAAGTAGGATCAAGTTTTGGATGAGACTGTGTGGCTCATAGCTTCTTTCCAGAGAAAGCTCTTGTAATGTCATAGGCCTTTCATGTCTTATATTCACCATATCTGTCATATCTCCACTATCAACAAATAATAATTCATGTAAAAAAATGTTGCAAAGTTGCAGGTGTATGATAAGAATTATCACCTAACTAATTCCATTTGGTATAAACAAATTACTTATTAACTATTTTTTATTGTTCCAATTATATCGAATATTGAAGCAATTTGAGTTGAACTGTGTTTTGATTTTTATCATTGTTTTCCTAATCTCTGGTAGCTGAGATGAACTCTGCGAAAACCTTGTACTTTGTTGTCTCAACATATTTTGCCTAAACTGTGTAGAAGCTTAGATGCACAGTGGTCTTAAATCTTGTGAGTAGTTCTGTTGGAATAACTGGGACCACCTTTCTCTTTTTATTTTTGAAATCTCAAAATGCAACAGAATCCTGTTTAGTAAATAAACAGCTTAACCAGTGCATCTGGGGGAAACTTCTGGCCCAGACAGAAAAGGAATAGGAATGCACTGAGCATTCAGATCAGCAACAGCCAGAGGAGTTTGTCCAACTGCACCCTCTGGCATATGTCCAAAGTTTGCAGTATATGGGTGTATCTTGGTGAATATAATTTGTTCTTAATGTACAGACAGGGGGGTGAGTAGAGACTAAATTCATGTGATGCTTTTCAGTGGTCAGATAAAAGAAAAAGATACATGTGTATACAAACACAAATGGCAGTGAACAGAATGGACTGGGAACTCATCCATAATAAATTAGTGTCCCCACATGAAGGAGGAAACTGCTACTTTGCCAAGAAAATATATGTCAATGTCAAGCCTTTATCATGCCAAACTACTTGGACCTGTCACAGGGCTTTTTGAAGCAATGATGTTGTGAAGGTTTATGTGAAGAAGACAGATCAGACTACAGTCTTCTCCCTGGCAGTGAGGAAAAAGAAATCCAGTCTTTAAATGAGCTCATAGGAAGCTTTCAGGCCAAAGATGTGGACAAATTGGGATGCATCAGGATAAGTCTACATTTTGCTGAGTCTCTGTGCATCCTTTCTTTAAGAGATGCTCATTTCTGTTCATCTGCTTGCACATTCAGGCTGTCATAATTTCATGTCTTAAGTGGGGCCACATCCTTTTCTGTGGGTTTGGTGAATGTGATGTGCCAAATTGCATATATCCACTCTGAACATTTCTGGGAAGACCATTTCCCTCTGTTGCTGCTTTCAGTATGTCACAGATCTTTGCTGGCTACTTTTCCTCTATCACATCAGTCCAGTGTTACTTCACAGCCTTTCATGTCCTGTATTCACCCTGTCTGTCATCTCTCCTTCACTATCAACTGGCCGACTCCTGCCTGCAGCCAGCTTCTGACACCCACATTCAGCACCCACTTCTTAAATTTTCAGACAAGCACCTTTCTCCTTCCCATGTGACTGGTCAAGCCTGGGAGGAGCCCACTGCGAACACTCTCAAAGCTCTTTCATCACTTCTGTGCTTCAAATCTCAGACTGTGGTGCCAACACGAATTGTCACAGTGGTTAGAGAGCTGATGTACGGCAATCATTGCCTGTCTTGATAGTTAAGCTTGTTTTCTACATCCTTCTTCCAGCACTGCCACTTGAAGAAAACTCTGTATCAGTTTCATCTGTCTGAGACCTTTTGTTTCATACATGTTTGACTACTGTGTGAACTATTATGGCAAGGGTTGTAGCCTACCCAGGTCAGGTCCTGCCACAGTAATAGAAATAAGTAACTCTGTGGTTGTGTCAGGGAGTTCAGCCTCAATCTCAGGAAGTGCTACCAGCCAGATGATCTGTTGGTAAATGTGCCTGTTGCCCCATGCCACCAGCCCAAAGGTTCCTTGTGAAACTCTCTGCATGTCAGTGATGCCTGTAGGAGTCTCAGGGTTAAAAAAACCTCACATATTTGTCCCTGGTTTGGATAGAACAAATAGGGGAGACACACACTCAAGTGTGAAACTGTTACTTGTGTAATCAGTGACTTGTGGGACAATGAGGATGAAGACTTACGCATGATTCACAACATGCAGCCTAAGTGGCAAAATGCACCGGTTGATCTCCCTATTCTCCCTCCCTGGTTGAAGGAGAGACAGAGATCTTAATCTACAAAGTGATTTTAAAATACTAAATCAGGCACCTGGTGTGACTGTAAAGGAGAGATGAACTAAGGTGTTTAAAATTGGGCGATACAAATAACCTTTTCTCCTCATTACTGAGTGTGATATTTCCAAGTCAAGAGCATACATTAATGAGGGAGTAGACATGCCATGATGGCTCAAGTACTTGTGCACTAACTAATCCTCCACCTTGCAGTGCATGACTGGAAAGCATATGGAGAAAGGTAAAGGGAGAATGAGAAAGCTGTGTTCATGAACCAAAGATCCCCAGCTTGGATTTGGCATGACTGTCTGTTATCTGGGTCAGGATGGTAAAGTCCCAGTCTCACCAGTGTCTTTCAGGGTGGAGTCAGAGGATCAGTCAGACTGAAAGGAATCTCAGGCGGTCTTAATACAACCTGCAGCTTAGGGCAGGGTCAACACTGACTTCAGCTCCAGTTGCTCATGGCTTTGGCCAATTGGGTCTTGAAAGAGACTGAAACCATCTTGTGTATTCTATTTTACTGCTTGTCTCACCTCATCGCAGAAATTTTTCCTAGCTCCAGCTGACCATCTTGGCAGCACTCCGTTGGATGCAATACAGTTTTTCAACATCTTTCTTGTGCTGTTGGACCCCAGACATAGCATTCCAGGTGCAGTATGACAAGTGCTGAGTAAAGGGGAATTATCACTTCCTTTGATCTACTGGCTATAGGACTTTTAATATAGCCGTGGATGCTATTAGCCTCCAACACTGCCAGGGCACAGTGCTGGGTCATGTTCAGCCTGCTGGCCATCAGGACCTGGGGTTGTTTTCAGCAAAACTGCTAGCTAGCCATACCATATTTCAACAGTTGATTATCTGTCCCATTTGCATCTGACCTTGTTGAATTTTCAATTTTCCTGTTGGCCCATTCCTCCAGTTGTTGAGATTCCTGTCAATGGCAAAAAATATCAACTGTTTCCTCCAGGTTGGTGTCATCTGCAAATTTGATGAGTGAGCACCCCATCTCTTCCTCCAGGTCACTGATAAAGGTACTAGCCCAGGATTTCAGTGTCAAGAATTTCATGCAGTGTTGGTTCATTTCCATAACCCTGTTTCTAAATTTTTAAAAGGTCCCATAAATGTTGCATTTTCAAAAGCCAGATAATGGAAGGCAAAAAGTGAAATTGTATTGTAGGACTCCTATGATCAAGTAAGGTCGTATTGCCATAAACTGTCCTAGGCATGGATATGACCTGACAATTTTCGAGTCACACTGTATATCTGACTGTTAGAGAGGAAACAGAGTTTGACTTTAAGCTGAGACCATCCTTCATCCTTAATTATGGTCACATCGTAGCTACCCATTATATGTATACATATATATATATAGAGAGAGAGAGAGAGAGTGAGAGAGATACGCAGACATACATGCACGTAGTCAGGTTTTCCTGAAAAAATATATCTTATGGTGGGAACGCTCTGCACCAAGTTTCTGAACAGAGTGGGCTTTTTCTAGGAGAGTTACTGATCTCTGAAACAGGGTTTCTATCATGGTAATGCTGACATAACTTTTAACTGTAGAGCCACAAACAGCTTTGTTATATTACATGTTCCTAGCTTATGTCTTTGCTCTGGAAACAGTGCTGGCATTGTCTGCTGTTAATTGTGTTAAGAGGTCGGGGAGAGTTGGCATTGATATCAGAAGGGAAAAATAATTTAAAATTAAAAATTCACCTTATGTGAGTCATACAAACTCAGAGGGTTTTGAAATTAATGGCTTTTGTTTGGACCTACGTATACCATACTCTGATTTTTTTGTACATTACAGATATATCAGAGATAGTTAATATTCTTTATCAATCTAATGTATTTTTAGTATTTTAAATCCACTTACATTTATAAATCTGACTGATTGATCTAATCACCTTTTTTATGTGCTAGTTTTCCTCAGTACTTTATGTAAAGAGAAACCCAAGCCTCACAGTGTTTCCAGTGTGGGTCTTTCAATATCTAGTGTTTTCTTAAAGCTCCAACTCCTGGAACTGAATGATTACCTCAAAATCTTAGTTCTTCTACTTTGCAGCCTTTGAGATCTCTAAGACAAGGCTGAACATCTGAATGCCAAAAGATCAAAAGTAACAATGAAACAAATAAACAAACAAATCTAGAAACTGCAATTATGAATTTTTTGATGGCTTTTGCAGGGGCCGTTTAAAGGTTTGTAGTGGCAGTGCTTCCAATAAAATCAATTCTGATAGAACTGCTTGGATTGCAAATTGCTATCAGCACTACAATTATTACTGCTATCACCTAGAGGTGTGCGAAGCAAAGTCCTATGACTCATTGTTTCTGACTTTTACATTCAGAGACAGATATGAATCCTGCTTTGGGATTTATCTTTTCTAGATTGTCCCAACCTAAAATCCCAGATCAGAACTCTCTTGAAAGTTCATAGTGGGACAAACTTTGTGTTTTGTTAAGCTGTTACCAAAACACTTATGGGTAATCTATAACATTTTATAGCAGAGCAAAATGACCAAAAAGTTGGGGGGAGGTTTAATATGTTCTTCTAAGCATTACAAAGAGCCCTTGGTCTTCCACTAGAGATAAAGTAGCCTAGTGGCCAACACCATTATTAGCCTTGCAATCAGTTCTGCAAATGAACACAGAATCTGAAAGATATGTAACACTTTCATGCTTAAGGCTTCTGTTGAGTAGCCTGTTACTACTGTTTTCTTTCCAGAGGTGCTAATTTCCAGAGATAAAGAACTGATTGCTCCCAGTGAGAAATCCAAAGGAGCTTGCAAAAGCTATTAAGTGTGGGAAATTAACAAACATGGGAAGCAAATGGCTGAATATACGAGTTTCAGTCAATTAACTTTCTAACAAACTAAACCTTCAGCGGTTCCTCACTAGTCCAGCTGCTCTGTGTTTGGTGTCAAGCTAAGTGTTACTTAGTTTTGGCTCAGCGAGGACAGGAGGAACTTTGTAAGTTTTGCAGCAGTTACCTTTTCATGGCTGATTAGCCTTTCCTTTTCTATCAGCATAAGAACATTCTTGACAGAACCAAGTGGAAAGTATGAGTTAAAACAGGCATCTAATGGAAGGACCTCACCATGCTATGAAATCTCATTGGAGTGCCATCTAAGCTATAGAGTGCAGAAGCAGTGTAATCTGTAAGCACAGCACAATATGCAGCATTGTCTTCCTCCATGATGCAGTGATGGGTTATGATCTTAAGTTGGTTGAGTACCATCCACCTTCACAGACTGCCCAAACACAAAACAAGAGCTGCAGTGGCTTGTGGTTCATTTCATCTTAGAGTCCCTCCCCGGATAACCCGAAGGGCCTGTTGTCTCTTTGGGATGAGAAGACAGGTAGTTAGAAGTAGTCTTTAACGTGTGACCTTACCAGGTTTCTAAGGACAGAAGAAAGTCCCACTAAGCAAAGGCTTGTTTGTTCTGTGTGCTTCACAGTCCTTACATTTTCTGTCTGCACTATATAGATTTAATGTATTTGGAATCTTACATAACTTGATCACTGGATCTTAAGGATACAACAGCCAACTACCATCGTAAAAGTGCTCCTTATTGTTCTTGCTTACTAAATGCATTAATCATAATTCAGCAGAAAGAAAAAGCCAATCTGTTACCGTAAAACCATCTGCCCTTCATTTCTTTTTTTCAAAGAAAAAGACATAAAATTGAAGTTCCTTTAAAATTTTCCATGATAAGTGTTTATCTGCTTTCTTTTTCAGGTTTCTGTAATTTGTATGAAGGAGACTTTGATTGATTGTAATGCTCTAGTAAATCTCTAAGTCCTTAACCACTTACTGCTTGCTTGATATAGCATTTGCTGTTGTTTATAGTCTGCTATCCATGGGATTGGTTTTCGGTGTAATAAAGTACTAAAAATCTCATAGAGTTGGATCAACCTGGGTGTTCTGCGGTTAGCATGGTGGTTGTTATGCCTAATTCCCACAGCAGAGAGGGGGAACTAGGGGGAGCATCATAAAGAACAAAAGTTAGTGGATTGCCAGCTGAGTAAAGCCTTCACTGTGAACAGGTTTGGGTAACAGCAATATTTCTAAAGGGGAGGGTAATGACACTTAAGTGAGGTTGGTCTTAGTAAGCAGTTGCAGGTCTGGATCCAATAATGTATCATTTACTGCGTCTGGAATAGATCGCTTGAATAAATTAAGTGAACTCTTACCCTGCTGTGAGCTTTCTTGCTGTGTGCTCTGTGCTTATTAGCCTCCTAGCCCCTAGTTTGACCCTGTTCCTTTCTTAAATTAATGCATCTCCAATTCCCTAATCTAGCTCTTTTTTTTTTTTTTTATTAATCTCATGTTTCTTTGTTTCCACACAACTTGAGGAAATAGCTGAGGAGTTTTCAACTGTTTACCCAGAGGCAAAATTAACAGGTGCATTCGGGGTTATTGTGAGGCTCATCAGATGCACTGAGGGCTTGGCTCGGCTCCCACTCGGATAAACAAAACAATATTGTAAATTAATTGAAAACTGACCAAGATGAAAGTATCACTTAACACATAGGTATAGTTTTGAAATTTTATTTTGTTATTTTTATAGTGACAGAGGGACATTTTAAAAAGGGCATTTCACCATGTCAGGATCTTAGTTTCTGTGGAGAAGACAGAAAACACTAATGATCCAGATTTGGCAAGGGTGCAGTACCCCGCACACAACTTTTTAGTGAGTCATAATATTTTGAGCCATTATCACCCAATCTGACAATATGACACTCAGAGTGGACTTTTCAACATTAGAGAGGTTCCTGCTTTATTTAAAATGGAGAACAATTTTAAGACAGAAATATCCTTACCACTGTAAGTACTGATTTTTGACAGACATTCTTCATTTACAATACGGTCAAAAGTGCATGAAAGTGCATTTGCTGTCACTTGCCTGATTTGATCTGGAAGAATTTAACAACCACAGCGCAGAGGGTGGAAAGGTTAAGAAGAAATGCATTATGATATGTGTTAAGTCTTCATCCAGGGATCACTTACAGGAGATCCTAGCCAGTTCCACTTTATATTCAAAGGCTTTTCAGTAGGGACAAAAGCTCCTTAAGATTCAGCTTCCTCATTGTGAAAAACTAAACCCCATATTTTTCAGAGAACACCATCTCCCTCCAAGCACTTCTAGTACTAAAGACAAAAGACCTTGAAAAGTTCTTTGTTGAAAGCAGTTTTGCAATCGTTCATGTGTCACAATATGTGAAGGCAGTATAGTTTATAAAATACCAGGAAGTTCAAGACAGGCTGTTTAGTGACCTTGTAATAATCTGTCATTGCAGTCAGATTTTGTGGCATCAGAACCTTTTAATGGTCATTTAGAAAACTGAATTCAATAAGACCGGAAAATAATTACTGTTCTGTTTGGCAGATAAGGATATGCTGGAAGATGCAAGAATTCTTTGGGTATTTCCTTATGATGTCTTGAAGACAACAGATTTTGCAATAGATTATAATATGGTCAGTATGTAGCAGAGGCATAAATTCCAAAAACTATTTCTGTGTGTTCTGCTTGCGAATGTTTGTTGACTGGCTTGTTGTTTTGGGGGAAAATGGGTAGGGCTGCCCCCTGGTATCTAAAACTCTGCAGTTGTTTCAGTCTGGAGAATGGAATACAACACTATTCAACTTTTCACCACAAAGGTAGTACACTGCATTTAGTATGCAGCCTTGATCTCCACACCTGTACTCTGCCTGATAACCTCTTCCAAAATGTGGTAAGCTGTTCCAGGTGACAGAATAAGTTTGTAAAACTAATCATTAGAAGTTGTGGTTGTAGATATTGTCCCCTGAGCCTTTCTAGCTTTGATACATCAGGTGACTTTGGAGGCTAGAAAGAGAGAACCCGCATTTCAGCTTTGTTGGCTCATATACAATGTCAGTAGTGGTGACAACCACAAGACAAACTGTGCTCTGGAGCAGCTGAGGACACCATCTTCTCTTCCCAGTTTCTCTGTCAATGCTGATCAGTGCAGGTTTGAAATTATTTTGATATCTGTTTTTCCCTGGAGGATCCTGTGGCAGTATAGGTTGCACTGAAAGTTGTGGGAGAACAAACTAGTTTAGGTTGGTTGAAGACAAATGGGACATTTCCTCACTCGTGATTTCTCCACTCTTTATACCCACATTGACGGTTGCTCATATGATGTTACTTTTTCTGTTACTTTATTAAGTTTTTCATCTTTAAAACTGCTGTTAGTTTAACTCCTATTAAGACTGTTCCAGAGATTATTTCAGCATCCTACAGTATTCTTAACAAAATAAAAAAAGAGAAAGGATACACAAAGGGTTACCTTAGTTCTGATTTTGTATCTCAGGTGATCGGCATGATCAGAGAACAGCAGATGCTTGATTGGATTTGGTGAGCTAGTTAGGGTATACAAGGAATGGCTGAGTGATTCAGGTGTACTTACAAAAGCCAGGACAGTAGTTTTCATTACCTATTAAATTAGACTGGAGGTAGGGAAAGATGAGGTGTGCATCCAACTGCACTGATATTTTTGTAGTGCCAGAATGAGAGTCTGCTTCTGAGCTACCCATTCTGCAGTTTTCGCAACACTGCTGCATGTTCCCACCAGCTTCACAGAGCTTGGTTTGCCATTAATGGTTCTGTTCTTAATGAAGTTTGAGTAGATCTGCATGTTTCTCTTGGCATCCCTGCATCACTCAAGACATTGTGTGATTGCTTTAATGTTGGATTCATCTTTGCTTTAAGTAAAAATGCAAAGTAAAAATTGCCAATCTCCTTACTGTTAGAATGAAATGCTATTCAAAGTGTATTGCTGTTGGAGACCCCATGCTTTCTTTCATGCTTTTGATCATCATGAAGTAATTAATTTAGATGTCAGAAAGATTAATTAATATATCACTGAAATTAACATGGACACTGTTCATTTCAGAGCTATTGATCTGTGTACTATCCAGAGTCGAGCATTGGTATAATGTTTACTTTTTGCTCTTTGTCAAGAATTTCTTCCAGCTGTAAAAAAAACAAAACATGTTATGGTTTACATTTTTATAATTGAAGATTGAACATACAGCTATATGTATGTGGAATCAGGAACAATATTATGGGAGTTTATGAACAAACTGATCTGTATTTGAGTGACTATTTTTTATTATCTTAACTCATCTAATCACTTCCCTCTGGATCATTACTTACATTACACCTATTCATGCATTCTCTTACTGTAGAAATGCAAAATACTTTGCAGAACTGGTGAATTTTACGTGTGTTTTAAGCAAGGCTAAGGTGAACCAATCCAAGTCGTAGTTGATAGCAGTTTCTGCTGCCTTTGGTTAGAGACCTGATTTTGTGTGCGTTCTCAGTAGTGGGTCACTTAGACATTGCAAACACTATGCGGTTCATTAGGGGATTTTTTTCTTGAAATTGATGCTTAAGTCTCATGCAGAACAATACTGGGATGGAGACTATTGACTGAACAGCTAAGTTATCTCAGAATGCCTGTGCTGTAGCATATTGAGAGCCACCATAGTCTTGGAAGTCATATATTCTGGGAGCTAACCTCGTGCAAGTTGGTTGCCAATAATTCATTCTACAGTAATAAATAAAACTGTGCCCACATTGGTGGGGAAGAGAGAAACATTGGAACATGGTTTTGACTATGAGTAGTTCCATAAATAAATTTATATTAAAAAATCCCAAAATTGCAGAAAAAAAACAGAGCATACATTGTCAGAAGATATATTCCTATATTTCTGTGTCTGAAGCATCTCTTAGACTTCCAGAAAAGCATCAGCACATTGTAAATTATCCTGATAAGTGTGAAATGCAAGCCAGAAGATTCACGTAGCATAGATGGTTTCAACAGAAATCAGAAGCACAGAGGATGTCAGGAAGAATGTCTGAATAGCCAATATGACTAGATCAGTTTGGATTAGATAAACTTCAGAGGTCTGTTACAATCTGAATTATTCTGTAATTCTCTAATCATTATGTAAGTTGGATGCTACTCCTTTCTTAAAATTATGTATGTGCCACGTATCAGATATTTTAGGACTAAACTTCTCTCAGTGTTATATCTCTGAAAAGGGCAGTTCTATTAAAAAATAAATATTTTTATTAGAGTTTTCTTCTTTAATTTCCATAACACTGGAAGCTCATTTTAGGTATAGTAGTGTGTTATGTGTTCACTTTGGGTTTACTACTTACTTCTCCCTTCTCCTCTCCTACTTAGGTAATAATCTCATAGGTATGGTTGCCCACCAATAATTTTGGAAGCCGTTGATGAAAGATTGAATTCCTTTTGTCTTTTTTTTTTTTTTTTAATGCTTTATAGTTTGTGCTCATAAACATGCATGGGATTGACATACAACATATGAATTAGAGTTGTTTTTTATTTCAAGAGAAGAGTCTTTATTTCTGGCTAAAATTGGAGAAGTCTAAAAGGAATAATGTAATTATTTTTACTTTTACTTTAGTTTTTCTCATAGATATGAAAAGTGTCATTCATATGATGCAATTATAATTGTGTGAAGTGAACTAAAGTTTTAGGGATTTTTTAAAGTTCTGAAGTGCACAGTGCAATTATAGTTATAATGAACATTGTTTTACAGTGGAGTTCCTCTGTGGATAGGAGAGAGAGTCATGCAGCATTTGAGCCATGCTGCACTACTCTAGCAGGATGCCATATTTGTTGTGGGTTTTTTTCCATGCATTTCATTTGTCCAACTACTGTTGAGATGAGTGCAAAATTTGTTTGGGAAATACAGTATTTTTTTCTAGGATTTTCATGGGCTTTTCAGGTCCTCCATGCTATGACTTCTTGCTCTCAGAGGAAGGCTTATGAGAGCATTTGCAGGAAGTATGATTCAACTGAAGGTTTTGATCATATAAATACTAGCAGTTTCTTAACTATATATATGAAACAAACGTCCTTTTCTACTTCCCAAAGCAGTAAATGATAGTTACAGGATCATATCACAGAGCAACACCTTAAAATACCTATGTAAAGGCATGTGTACAGCATACATTTTATTAGTACAGAGTCCTAATATTTATGTTGTGTGTTAAAACCCTGATATTAAATACAACAAAGTTCCTTGAAGCCATATATATTAAGAAAGGAAAGTAATATTAAATCAGTAGAGTAAGAGTCATCCTGTTCTACAGCTTTTTAAACCTTATTGTGGACTTTGGAAATAGCTGAAGGGAGGAATGGATATTCACTCTCAACAGACAATATCTGAGTTTGAATTCTCTGGTATGTTCCAGTGATGCTGAATAAACATTTTTGTCTTCGTTTGCGTGTGGGGTATATGTGTGTGTTTGAGAACCATGCGGCATTTCATTTACCTATTATAAGCAAGCTTTATGTATTTATTTATGAAAGAAAAGAAAAATTATACCAATTGCTTTTAATTTAAAGGTAATACATACAAGTAATATGCATCTAGACTATCATGCTTTTTAAAGAAACATTGTATAATGTGCAAATTACCTGCAAATTAAACACTTTTGGAAGTAAGATAACTACATGGAAATGAATATTTAATTTGCAAACTTCTTAATACATGTTTTGTGCAATGGCTTGGTCTTTGGAGGAAAAGCAACGGGCTTAGGTTGAGGAGTCTTGAGCCAGGTTGCTGATTAACCATGTTAAAGGAATATTCTCAAGCTAATACGTCTGTGGAACACTGCTTATAAATCAGCTTGTGTGTGTCAGTGTCTCTACCCTACAGAGACTTGCATGTCTGCTTAATCCTGCACCATGTGAGCATTCCCCTTGAGGTGACAACTCATGCTGAGTAAAATCAAGGGTAACTGTAAACCTTTTCAGCCTCAGATCCTGTTTGTGAAGTTATGTATGTGCACGTACATATGCAAACACTGTAAACTGCCATGTGTTACACTTTAAAAATGCCTCTTTACAGCTGGGCAGTATTTTCCTGTGCTGTTGGCCAGGTTCTTTAGATTTAGACTGGCCTATAGCAGCACTAGCAGCAGAGAGGGCAGTTAAACTAGGCTGGCTGCTTCTGCAAAGGAAATCTTTAGATTATCTACCCTTCTCCCCCCAAATAAGACATACCTGAAGGAATCCCTAGCATGATTTTTCAGGATGCTCAAAATGTAAGCCCTACTCCAAAAATAAACCCTAATTACAGTTCATTTAAAAAGTCAATTTAAATAGTGTCCAGGTAGCTATACATGTAAAAAAGTAATAAGTTTTGAAGCAAAAATTAATATAAGACTTTGTGTTATTTTGGGGGAAACAGGGTAGTAACCTGCTATCCCTGTTTTCTAAAGTGAGGATCATGTTGTACTAACTCTCAAAAGCCTTTTGGGGGAAGCACAGCATACTCAGGCCATTGCCCAGCATTTTACTTGTCTGAACTCTCTTTTGAGCTCTGCACAGAACCAAGAAGCTGCAGTGGTCAGGGAAAGGCCATAGGTATCTGCTTCAAACCCTGCCCCAAAACCTGGAGTCTTTGCAGGCTGACTTCACCTCTGGGAGAGTGAATGTAACCCTTTAGCCCCTGCATGAGTGGCTTTTCTAGGGCCATCAGCTGCCTCTTTCCCATCTGCTACAGAGAAGCATCTGGAGGAGTTTTTGCAACTTGGAGAAGCATTAGGTCTGAACAGTTATTTGTGTTGTTTGAAGTGTGGCTACTCCCTGGTACTGTCATCTTCTCACCCATGGGAACTTGACCTCATGCAAAAGCTTTTGTGGGCTTGGTGTCATCATTTAAGCATGTCAGAGAATTGTTGTTCTTCACCCCTCACTCCACTCTTGTTACTGAAGAGGAACAGTGAGCCCATAATCGGTAACAGAAATCTTGTTTGATGCTCCTGTTAATAAACATTGCACACAGCTGAGTTTATTGTCCCTCTGATGCAAGTTATCCTCTAACACAGTAAAAGTGCAGTTAGCAGATGCTGACTGCACCACACAATTCAGTACAACAGTATTTTTTTATTATTTTTCAGAGTGGAAATTAAACATTCCCCTTCTGTTGTGAGGGAGAAGATGTATCTGATTTAGAATGACTGGAATAGTAAGTCAGGGGCAGAATGATGGATCTGAGATATACTTGAAGGGATAATTGTACACAACCAGTAAAGCTGGTAAATATTTAAGGGTCATGGGTTAAATGTCAAAGCCACAGTACTTGAGCTCAACTCCATAAAGTATCAAGAATGACTGGTAATTAAATCCAGGGTATATTTCACCAAAGGGAAATAAATTTGACAGCTAACAACCAATACTGGATTACCACCTCTCAGAGGTTAGGGATCATGCTAGTAATTGTAGGTGGTTTACAGTTGTTAACATAATAGTAATAGGTAGAATGATTGCTTACTCATAGACATCACAATACCAAGCAAAACCAAATCTTCTGTAAGTTAAAAAGAAGCTCACTAATCATTACAGTGACTTCATTTTACTTCACTCAGCATTTCACTATTTAAAATAAACATCCTTAGGCTGTTCCTGATTCAATCTTAAAAGTGAATGTAGTCATGATACAATGTCCTCAACTCTTCCCTGAAGTTCAATGTAAGGAAAACTTAAAGCTGTAATAGAAAAGTAGCTCTGTAATATCTTTTTCTGAGTTGTTTTACATTTAGAAAGCAACATGAATAGATATGTCTGCATTTTAATGGTTGTGACAAATTCATTTATTTCTGTGCCCCACTCCCAAGCAGATTTTTACCACTGCATAATCCTCTCTTGAATGAGATCTCTTCGGTAATTTGCTAAGGCCTTGCATTTGTGGAACATTTTAGCCAAAACTTCCAAGATACGCTTAAAAACATGGTGGATAATTAATGTTTTTTCACATACTGGAAACTACTACTCAGTGCATCTGATGCAGGTTTAATTAATTGCGGAGTCTCCTGTGGTGTGTTTTAGGTAATCACCTAAATGAGATACCAGTTTCTTCTCAGCAGGACTCGCTGCTCCGTAGTTCTTGTGTTTGTCTGAAGAAGAAGGTGCCTAGCACAAGGTCTGCTCGGAGAAAAGATTCATTTGCAAGATTTGAGGGCAGAGGTGAGAACATTATTTAGTATTGGAACAGAGCAAAGAGCTTCCAAAATGTTTAGTCAAGTGGTGTGGTAGACCCCAAAACTGTCTCACATCCCATCTTCAAAGCAAGTAATTTCTGCAGCTAAGACCACATTATTTTGAGAAGCTTGAAAGTAAAACTTCTCTGCTCCTGTCTGCTGTCCCATTGACTCCAGTCCATTTTTAGATCACCAAAGGTTCGTTGTAATCATATTCGATTTACAGAGGATGATGTATCTGGGTGGAAAGGCAAATGAGTCTACACATGTACGAGAAGTGTAATTTTTCACATGTGCTCCAGACAGGATTTAGTAATCTTTGAGTTTGAGAGGAAGAAGGCAAACTAAGCCAAATTTGTGTTATTGTAACAGATTGTAATATATTTAAAAAAAAAAAAAAAGTGCCAGCTGAAGGGTTATATCTAGTGTTAAAAAAACTTTCTGACCCTTTATAAAAAGTCTCAAATATACTTCTTTATAGGCAGGTTGACGAGCAATGGCAGAGATAGGGGAGTGACTTGGAACCCAGACTGACGCTTGTAATGGAGCAGGATGCTGCTGGTCTTTGCTGCTAATTCAGTTCCTTCTGGCAGTTTGTGCTGCATCATGGGTTGACAGCTCTAACTTGGACTAAGTTAACTGGTGTGGTAGTCATCTAAGCGGCAGTGAAGACAGAGCAACTTACTGTCAGCATGAATAAATTTAAGGAAATCCCTGGTGCTTGCAGGTCTCCCTACTGTTCTTGGCAGAAACTTCCTACTTACAGTCATAAAGAGGACACAGGTTGTATTTTCTTGCCCTCAGAGGTGAAGCTTTTTGAGAACAACAACTTCGACTGAAGTGTGCGATGTGAGGTGATTTTTAACAAACTTGACAAATTCTAATTATTATTTTAGGGGATTTTTGTTTGTTTTGAGGTTTCCTAGTTCTTTTGATCCTTTCCTGTACCAGCAAGCTTCCTGCTGGGACAGAAAGTTTCTCCAAGTTCCTCGGGGGACGAGCGACCTGTCGTTGACATCAGCCCTAACGTTGCTCTCTTGTTGCCTTCTTCTCTTCCTCTTCCTTGCTGTTCCTCTCTCTTTCCCTGCTCTCCCCCTTCCCTTTTTCTCCTCTACAGCCATTCAGCTGTGGGCAGTTGTAATCCATGGCACAGCCCCTGGTTTGTCTTTCAGGTCCTCCTGTTTCCTCCTTGTGAGGCCCAGAGTTTTCCAGTGCCTGCAGTCGTTTCAGGTCTTCCTTTCAGAAAGGCAAAAGCCGATGTGGAGATCCTGTCCAGACGTGTGGGAAAGTGCAGCCCAGCAATAGCTATTAATACTGTTCCTTTCCCACTCCTTCTGAAAGGAACTCCCAACAGGAAGGTTTCAGACGTCTGCACAGCTTCGTGGCTTCACTTTAACTGTTTGGCTCCTACATCATTAAGCTGCCTCAACAAAGCTGCCTCAGCTTTTTTTTGCCAAATGTTCATTGTCTCTTGAAATAATTGCTAGCAGAGGTTTACCATTAAGAGTCTTTACAACAACATTTTTCCCCACTCCTCCCCGAGGAGATGTTAGTGCTTGATTCAGAGATTATTGATGTTGACTTCAATATTTGGAAATATGTCTGACTGTCATCAAGGTTAATAAAAACACTTTAAAGGATAATATTAACAGGTTAGTTTGGCTTACCAGTAAATGGTCGCAACGTGTGAAGGGGTTTGCATGCTACGCTTTTTGGAGTGTAGTTTGCTTGGTTCCTCGGGGGTCTGCTCTCCCTCAGCCTACATATTTAACTCTAATGAGATACCACACATGCTCTACAAGGGAAGAATGTAGCTTCTCATTGCTCTGTGGTAATCGCTATCAGCCTGCATTGGTTTTGGCATGTAGGATAGTTATGTGCCTCTTCTGGCCCCTTGAAATCAAAAATTACAAAAAAAAAAAGAAAAAAAGAAAGAGAAACTGATGTATGTTTATGCTTCCAACATGTGGTAAGCAACTTGAAGACATGATTAATTCTGCATATATTTTGAAGTACCAACTATTCATGATATAGTCACTGAAATAATAACACTGCAAGTTCTCTCTAGGGGAATTTTTACAGTTTTTGCTGGCTTTCCCCTCTTGGAAACAAACATAATTTATTCGGTTTCACTTTTGTTTCTAGTCTGATTCTGATCAAGGTCATCCTAGGTTTTGTGGCCAGGCACCATATTACCACATTTGCACCTTAACATGAAAAGAAAGTATAACTGTGAATTGTACTATGCTTTTTGTAATTCCGATGGAGTTCTTTTCTTACTCCATTCTTCCACAATCCTTTCCTTTAAAACTCCCATTAAAATTAGGAAAGCAGCCTAAAAACATGTACCTAAAAAGCACATCTTAAAATGGTAGTTCTCTTTTTATTAAAATAGAACAAAAGGCACATATATATGTTCTTTGTGGAAAACTAAATTATGTAAGAAAATAAAGGCTACTTAAGAGGAAATGTAACAGATGAAGTATAAAGAGTTTTACTTCCTGTATTTTGATTTTTAACCTTTCCCAAACTTTCTCTATTGTAAAGTTAAAACAAGGTCTTATCAGCAAGTGCCATATAGCAGCAGCTGGATAGCATTAGAGCTCTCTGTATGAGCTATTCTTCTTCATTACCTTTTTCATGACAGCTCTTACTTTGCACAGAAAATGTTACTTTGTATTACAGATTTATGTGACTCAGGTGTCTTCCATTCTGAATTAAGGCATGGCTGTGGTGGAAATGAGGGTTTTACAAGTAGAGTCAATAGAAATTTATGGGAGGAAAAAAAGATGAAATTTACAAAGTTCAGTGAAAAACCATGAGTTTATACAAGGACTTTAATGACTCCCCTTTCTACAGCCCCACCTTGGAATAATCCCTCCTCCTGTCATTTCATGTCAACGAAAAAGCATCATTATTTTGGTTGGTTCAGAGAAGGAGTTTGGCAAAACTGTTTCTGGCTTCTGTGTGCATTTGAACTAAATAATCTGATGGGTGTGTTCCTGTTAAGGCAAAAATGGCACATGCTCTTGTTCATTACCTCGTAAACTGATGTGGTTAATCTCTAACTTCTCATGTTTATTCTAAATTTCCCTAATTTATTTAAATAGTAATTTAAATTTGGAGCCAGCAAATTGATTGGCTACTAGTACAGCACTCAACCCTGGAGGAATGAAATTACGTCTTGGACTTCTTCCTCTAACTCTGTCCCAGGGATCATGGAAGTGCCAGAGAAGTGTTACCTTTACCCTCTGGAGTGGGAAGGTATTGGTTTGTGTTACAATTTCCAATTACTAGATTGGTTTGGGATTTTTCTGATTAAATACTTTATCACAGAAAAAAGAAAAAAGTTGTTTTGTCTAAATCGGATGTTTGCAGGAACATACCAATGTCAGTGACAGTCAAAACCAAAACAAAACAGGTTTAAGACATCATTACCTCTACCAGCACTGCCAGTTTTAGACCAGCGACCTACAAGTTCAATCCCACATTACAGTAGTACATTTTACCATAACACTGGATATTCGAAAATTGGTTTTTACAGATCTATTCCTTGGTAATCATTTTTCAGGCAATTACTTGATCCTGGTCTCCCACATGCTACCTGAAACTTCCAATCTGTGGTCTATGGAGCCGTATGCTCTTTGGTCCAAAAATAGGAAAATATTTCTACAAAAGTATCACAGCTTCAACAAAAAAATATGCATGAGAACAACCTGAGAATAACCACTAAAATGTTTAAAGGACATGTCTGAAGGGCTAAGCTTCAAGCCCCTGGTGTATTTTCTGTGGACTCTGAATTTAGGAGATGGGCAAGGGCTTTCTACACATTAATCAACAGTTGGTTCTCGGATGGGTCTCTCCTGAGGCCACTGTTTTGTTTTGCTTTCCCTCTCTCAACTTCAAAAGGCTTAGTTTCATATTGGTGTAAAGGGGGAAAGTTTTAACATTGCAAAAAGGTTTTAGGAACAAGATAGTGATTTCTTCCAGTTACCCTTCCAGCTGTTTTCAGAGCACATTGTCTTCTTGTAAGTATGCTCTAAGCAAGACCTTTTTGCAGCATGTAGCAGTACTGATATTAGTCAAAGAGGCCGAGAACAGTAGTTCCCCATCTAGGTGAAAACCTTCCATGGAAATTAACTTCTTTATACTCCCCTCTGTTTCCCTGTAGGTATTAATATTTACTGATTAAAGGACCAGACCAGAGGAAGCCTACAGTTGGTGTTTCTCATTTGAATGTGTGTTTAGGCTGGTTTCCTAAGGAAACAAGGCTTAGGCAATCATACTGTTTTTCCGTGCCTTCCTCCTCTCTGGGGACCTTTGAACCTGCTAGACAATTTCAAATGAGAGTCTCACAGGTAATTAATTTTCTTTAAGTCTGAAAAATCAGTGGCTGGGGAAGGGAGAGGAACTTAAATTAATGCCCCAGTGAGGGAATGGTAAGTACAGTTTTGCTGTTGTCCATTCTGTTTAACAGGAGTTGCCTGGTCAGAAGGCACACATGTGTGCTCTCACCTGTCTCCTGCCTGGGGAGGTGCTATAGGGAAGATAGGTAGAGCAGGAGCTGTTGGAGGAATGAGGAAGCAGCTGGGATGGAGAACATAATTAAAAATTATAAATCTGTGAGAAGACAGACTGTTGTTCACAGGACAAATTGTTGCAAGGGTGGACTTCACAGGGAGAGTTGCTAGTCTTCATACTTCGTGGAAATTCTCCTGTCATGCCTTTCTAGGCTGCGACAGCTCAGCCCATACATGACACTTGCCTAGCAATTTCTGACTATAACCTGATAGCTTTACATAGGAATCCTACAATACCAGGCAAAGTAGTTGCATTTCCTGTGATTAAATCCTTTTGAGGATGGCAAATTTATGTTTTTTTTAAGATGTTTCCTAGAGCTTTGGATTCTTGTGTATCTACTCTCCGGTCTACACCTGTGGTTTTCAGTTCTGGTTGTTGCATCATTTTTGTTGCATCATCTCTAGGGTACTTCTCTAGTTGAGGCAAGATGACTGGCAGCTGTCTGTATCTGCAAATGCTGTCACTTGTTACTCCAGAGATCCAGACCCTCCAGTGCTGTGCACCTGCAAACAATAAACTGTCACCATCATAGTGTAATTACTTTTATTTTCTAGCATGTTTTAAAATATGTAATAGTATTTGTATGGCTCGTAAACTTAAAATACATAATACTGTCATCATGCAGGGGCCAGATGATCAGTATTGCATTAGCTTTGCTTTGTTTCCACACTACCATTTTACATCTATTAATTTGAAAACTTTACTCAACAGATGTAGTATGTGTTATGGTCTGATGGTTGCCAAACTCCAGCTGCAAACTACTTGAGGCCAAGACCCTCTTCTGAAACTCTTTGTCATTTCAAACTCAGACTTTGAGGATAGATCTCCAGCCTTTAAAGGTCTTCAGAGACAAAGTCCAGAATGTTAGGAAGGAGCAATCACACCCAAAGAGAGATTCTGAAGTCTGAAAATGTTCCAGTGCATCTCTGTCTTGGTCCTATTTTTAGAAGAATTAAGTAATTTTAGAATTGCTTGTTCCCTTCTGTCAGGATGACAATCCTGCAATCCATCCCACTTCAATCACTTGGTTTGTATTTTCTCCATTTTGTTAAAATTCCTATTTATCTCAGGCTTTCCTTGCACTCTGCTCTTCTTTGTTGTTGTAGGGTGCTTAATTCCTGTTTAGAGGAAGAAGAAGACTGTCAGATGAGTCTGGGTCCTTACAGTTGCTGGGAACAGGTTTTGGACTTAGGGACAGCAGGTGTCCTAAATCACCCAAAGCAGCTTTCTTTTTCTAGGGGAGTTCAGCTGGAACCCATAAATCTTTATTCATCAAGGAGGTTTCTGTGCTTAGCCCCACTAAGTCGTTTTGGTCCTGGCACCACAGCAAGTGACAGCTTGAAAAGGTTGGAATGTCCTTACTAAAAACATTAAGTGGAAACAGGAAGGAAACACAAAAAGTCTGAGAGAGAGTTTGTTTTCTGCTAGGAGGTACAAGCAAGACTCACTGCAGTTAAAGAAAGTCATTTGGCTTCCACAGCTGCCTTCTGAAAACCTGCTTGAACCAAGACCAGCAGAGTAAGAGACGTGAAGTGCCAATGCTTTCCTACCCAGAGGGAAAATACAGAGAGGTGAATAAAAACAGTCAGCAAAAGTTTTGTGTGCAAGTCAGTTGATATAAATGCTAAAGAAACATCAGACCAAGGATATATCAGGTTAAGACTCCAGCTGGTCTACAGATGGAGTGAGAAGGATTGGAGAAATGTGCCATCAGAGAGGATTACAAGGAAATCTTGAGAGTAGCTAGTATGAAAATACTGAACTTTCAACAGTATATTAACTATTCATAGGAACTGCTGTGCTGGCTCAAACCAGAACTTCATCTTGCTAACACCCTCCTACTGTCAGTGACCAATAATGAAAGTCTGGGAAAAGAGCACAGGAACAAGGCAAGCCTTATAAGTGATCCTTCCCAATCTCCACAGTGAGAAAGGTTTTCAATGCCTGTGATTTTTTCAAGGCCTGACTTTGTTTCAGCACTTACATACAGAATTATTTTTCTAAATCTCTGAGATTACCTGAAAAAAATTGACATAATTGTTTGTAGCCAAGATGTTGGAAGGTTATCTAAGTGGGGAAAACAGATGCAGGAGTGTCTTGTGTAAAATAAGATATTCTATTTATCTGAGTGACATGGCCATGAAGCCAAAAGTAGGTATAGTACATATCTTGGGGAAATACAGCATGCATGCAATGAATGCTGAATATGAGATAATTTTTTTTTTAACCATAATGAACACTGTAGAGCACCCTAAGCAGCTCAGGGAAGTACAGAATGGTATAATTTAGTTCTACCTCTCAGCAGTCCTACATAGCCCTAAAAGCAGTATTCTCTCATCAGCAAAACATTCCTGCTTTTACTAGAGTGTTCAAAGTGAGATCTCATCACATTTTAGCTTTAGGTTTTTAAGTGGGTGTCAGGGAGTTATATCTGGCTTCACATTAAACTTCTGTTACGTTTGGGCAAGACAGAGAATCATTCGAAATTTGGAATTGCTTGAACAGCAGAAATGAGAAATAATACTGAATTTGTTGCTGGAGGAGTGAACATGTTCAGGTCACAGGAAAAGCTTTTTTCCTTCTCTGGTTCTTCTGTTTTTCTGTGAAAATTTAATGCTTTAATTATGTAATTTGTCATCTTGTGATGATTTCCTTCAATTTTTAGCTGTCATTATATGACAATTCCTGAATGAATAGAATGTGTATGTGAAATATTAATGTGTTATTATTGGCTCATCACGTCTTGTCAAGCAGATGTATTTCTTCCTTCACCTACTAAATTTTGAGTAATCCTATCAGAGGTCTTACCATTATTAGTACCTTCCAAAAAATTACTCAGACAAGAAATGCTAATTAACATATATTTGTAAAGAGTTAATATATCAGCACAGTTGTACTTTAATATTTATAAAACTTAATAACTGCTTTTTCTCAGAAGTGTATATTTACCAAGGGTTTGCTCTTGACGTTTTTTTCTCCGAGGAGATGTGGAGGAGATGCCACTATGTTTGTTTCATTCCATCTTTTTCGCTCTCTTACTTAAAGGTGGCCATTCATGTGTAGCAGCTTCCAGCATACTTTTCCTGCTTAAGTCTTTTGAATTACTTTTTAAATAGAACAGGTCAACAAAAATGCACATGAGTGGGTGTAGGTACTTTTGCAAAGCAGGTGTGTCAGGAACATAATCGTTTCTGCTTTCATTTCAAGAAATTTACAGTTTAATTACAACACACTCAGCTGTCTCAGGAGAAGAAAAGTAAAAAAAAAAAAAAACAGAGAGAGAGAAAAGACAAAAAAGGCTTTGTAATCCTGTGCTGCATTCAAGGTTTAGATCTCACCTTGTAAAAGTTTTTATTGCAGCCTCCTCCTCCACTTGTGCCATGAAACAGTGAATCACTCCTTCATGTCTGTAAGTACAACTGCAGCTCTAATGTTTTATCCTGACACCTCCTAGATGAGCTTTCCATACCAGGGAAAGGGAGGACATTTGATGCTTCTAATATTGTTCTGATGGCTCCCCTTCTCAAAGGAGTCAACCTTGCTGGCTGTCTTGGCTGTGAATCCCAGCGTGAAACCACATTCAGGGTGATTAATGTACGCAGGGGCTCAAACCACCCCTTGGCTTCTTCCAGGGCATTCGTTCTCATGGCACAACATTTTGTGTGTTCAGCTGTAGGATGACCTGTGCGGGGGCCCAGTGGCGCTGATAATTTTCCATCCTTTGTACGAGTATCGAGAGAAACTGGTCGAAAGCAAATGACAGCGGCCCCCCTCATTGCTGTTAATGATCTTCAGTAGCTGGAGACTTCCTTCCTTGTGTGGCCCTCACACCTTACTGCGTGAATGGGTGATCTGTATTGTGCCTGTGGAGACAGAAAATGTTCATTTTTTTTTGTCTTAGAAGGTGATAACTATCTCCTCTTCTGTTTTGTGGTTTTGTTTGTTTGTGTTTTGGTTTTGTTTTGTTGGGTTTTTTGTTTGTTTGTTGTATTTGGTTTTGGGTTTTTTTGTGTGTGTGTGTGTGGTTTGGTTTTTTTTGGTTTTTTCGTTTTTTTTTTTTTTTGGCGGGGGAGCACACGTAATGTTTTTCCAGAACGTTTTTTTCTCAAGGAGCTGATCAAATAGTGCTATTAGAGAAGGTGTTCAACGGGGTTTACATTAGCTTTCCCTTTGGTGCTCCAATGTGTTTCACTTTGCTTAAATACAAAACACCCAATTTAGCAAACTCTTTTTTTTTTTCCTTCTTCCTTTTAGTATTAATATGAGTGCCAAAACACTCTCTTTTAATAACCTGCTTGTTTTAAGAAAAAATACTGAATTTAATTCGAACAAGAACATTTCTGTAATAACATAATAGTCAGCTTGCATAATGTGGACACAATTGCACTCATAGGATGAGACATACAACTGAGAGATATCCCCTGTTACTTTGCACGTGGCTGTTTCAAATTACCTTAATAACAGGGCAATGCACACAATGAGGAATGCACAATAAGAAGGTATCTTATCCAAAACAAATAATGGCTGCATACTCTTCAGTAGCTGAAAAAGAGGCAATATATAATGAAATCCAGGACAAAACATGAGGGAATGTCTTGTTAGCTAAAACTTAAGCTTAGACAAGGTCTGTGTGTATGGGTAAGTTCTTCTGAGGCAGCCTAGTATATTTGGAAGCAGAAGCGAAGGTTTTGGTCTTGTTTTAAGGTTTCTTCTTCGCTGTTCTGTGGAAAAAATTGTTTTCACAAATGGTAATTAAGGCTTGCATATCCAGCTACCTGATTTGTGTCATCTAGAAGAAGAGATGATCCTGAAAATCTCTGTAAAGGTCATGGTTAGTCTTAGAAACTCACTGGTGTAGCATACTTCTCAAGACAGATGAACAGCAGGGTGTACAACCAGAAAGCACCTGAGAGCCAGCTCCATGAATTTAAGCTGATGAAACCCATCGTGTTGTTTTGGCTGTGCAACTGCAGTGCCTGGGTTGTGCAGGAGGACGCATTGCCCTCTCTGAGCAGCCGTGGAGTGCTCTGGGTGCCCACAGCTGTATCTGGTCCCATTCCCAGAGAGCAATTTCAGTCCCTGGAGAAAACTAGTAAAGGTCTTGAGATGACCCGAAGTGATGAGATCAATGGAAGAAACGGGCAAGACTTAGCCCAGTTGGAGATAGATATATAAACTGAGACTGTGTTGGAAAATGGGTTGTACATCACTCATGTACACAAACTCATTCCAAAATGTGAAAGAGTGCATTTGGTTTCCTGGTTTTCTGTCTGTGCTACGCCCTGTTTTCATCTCAATAAAGATGGACTCTTCTTTTCTTAAAAGCAGCTCTAAAGGTCTCTGATGGTATACATAATACTTTTTTTCAGGATTCTTTCTGAGCTAGACCCAGGTGTAGAAAGTACAAATAAAGTTCACCTCTTGTTTGAAATTCATATTGATTGCAAAATTGAAAGATGTTGCTATATTTCTGTATTCGCATGTAGTTTAACTCAGTACAGTACAGAATTCCTCAGTCTCTCAACTTTCATAGGCTTATCTCCAATAAATCCAGGGACATAGTGAACATTCCCATGAAAGTAAAAAGCTGCCTGTATATCTGTTTCCCAAGGAGAAGCTCCCATCAGCTAAAATCTGTGGCCCAGAGAGCCCATGGGAAAACTCTACATGAAAGCCTTTCATGTAGAGCCAGATGCTTTAAGGTCTTAAGCAAGTGGCCCTTGATTTTACTAGGAATATTGTGACTTTATGTGATCACCTCCAGCGAGTATAACTTGTATCTAAGAAATGGAGGGAGGTGCACCATAAAATTCTCATCACAAAAAGATTTTTGCAGAAAATTAAACTATAGTTTATTATCGGGAAATGGAGGGAAAAATAGCAGAAATGCAATATCGTATGTAGGATCCTTACCTCTGATACCAATAAACTTTTCTCAGTCCAGTCTATCAGAATAGATGTGAAGCTTTAGTATGTGTGTGTCATGTGTGTCTTTTTTTTTAAATTATCTTGTCAAGGATGAGGACAGTAACGTAGATATCGTATCACATCTGTAGACTAGATTTAAATATCCATAAAGTAGAGTAAAAGATTTAATAATACAAAAATGTAGCATATACATTTTGAAAAGACAGGAAATATAGGTGTTAACTTCTTGCCTATTAAGCTTTCTTTGTCTTTAAAAGACAGAGTTCCTGCAAATTTTGAAGGACTGTAGGAAAGTTCATAGAAATTTTTTGTGTGTGGGACAAGTCTGTTCTTGGAACAACAAAAGTAGTCAAATTTGTGCAAGTAATGCAAAAACAAAGGCAATCAAAGACCTGGTAATAAGCATATAATCTTCAAAAAGACCCATTTTCTGCTCAACTAACTTTGCTTTGGTTCTGCATCTATAGCTGATTAAATAGAAAACATGCACTAAACTCAAGGTAGCCCATTAAAAACTGATAATGCATCAAGCTAGCTTTTTTTTCTAATTTTGTCATTTTGGTGCTAAGCTAGCAACTTAGTTCTAAAATTACTGCTTATTCAGAAACTAATACTTCATTCCACAGTGCCTTATGAGAACCTATCAGTTTTTAAGTGTTAAAAAATTAGCTAGTCTTTAGTAAAAGAAGCGAGATTTCTGTGGATAAAAGAGAATCCACAGCAAAGAAACTGTGTTGGTCACAGGCTGCTTTGTACAGTGTGGCTGAAACAAAAGACACTTCCAGTAATTTATTTCCCAGAGCCAATGCAATAACGTTTTGATTTTTCTCATGGTGTAAGTCTGATACCTTGGGCCTTTGTGACCACCAATATTAACAAAATTCAAGCCAATTTAAAGGCAATAGCTTTAAGATGGTATATCCTAGGGAATAAAGTTTTTGTCTCCTAATTCACAGATATTCCAACCAGTAAATATTTACGGTAGCTTTTTACTGTTATACTCTGTGTATTGATACACCAAACTTACAAACATTTACACATGTACAGTAGTTCCCACTGGAGTTCTTGGGATTATTCATAGTTACAAAAGTATGCATGGAACATTATTTTCAGGATCAGGGCCTTCATTGACTTTTTTTTTTTTTTTTTCCCTGGGCTCTTTTAGTTCTATTATATGTTCTTATCCTCACATCTTTGTCTTTATAAACCTTTAAAATGAACATTTCAAGTGTTTCCATTGTAGGAACCTCACTTAGAGAGTGTGTATAAGCAAAATGTGTGAAGGTTATTTTTCCTTCATGTTTTCTTTACTTTCTGAGAGAGGGAGATCCTCTTTCAAAACTGAACCTGCTATTCTGAGGTCAGTAAAGGTAGAACCAATGATCTATGACAGGTAGAATTTTAGTGTGATTTTTTTTTTCACCTTTATGTAATTAAAATATTTTTAATTAAAAGCTTTCATAAAAGGACACAGTGTTACCAGTATTTAATTTAGTAAATATTTCCATATAAAGAAGTTTCCTTTAATTAAGTGCTTTAAGAATAAATTAGCTGCTGTTTTTCTTCTGAAAATAGACATAAAAATGTTCTTGTGTATATGAACTGTGTTACAGTAGATACAAGTGATGGATAGTTAAAGGTGCAAGTGACTAAAAGACAAAGCCCTAAACCTTTCCAGAAACATGTGCAATTTTATATCATTGTCAGAAATCTAAAAGATATTTTTCTAAATTCTGTTAGGAGCTAAAATTTTTCAGTTTGTTTTAGTTTCACTAGACAAAATTTTTTTTTTGCATCTGTCTTACTGTAGGGATTTCGAGTGCCTTGGTGAGTTTTAAACTCTTGCGATGAATGAAATATGGAATCAGAGTGTTCAGTTTTTTAGAAGGTTTTGGAACTGTTGGTTTTATAGTAGTTCACACAGCTGAACAGAAATTTGAGAACAAGGCTTGAAGGAAAACAAAGAGCTTTACAGTTGCTTTTTTTCTTCTTCTTTTTTTTTTTTTTTTTTCTTTTCAGGAAAACACACAGAAGCTAATTTTAGCTTCTTGATCAAATTGACCCAGTCTTTAACCCTGGCAAACATTACCACAACACACTTCCAATAGACAATAGTTTGCATACCAGCATCGCACTGGAAACAGATGTGCGTGCAGGACTGGCTTTTTTGGGAGAGCCTCTGAGAATTCCACTAGAGTGAAAGCCTGAAAGTGCTTTCTTCCTAATTGGGTTATAAATTGGGTCTTCTTTCAAACCCAGACTGGGATGTTTTCAGAGTCACTTGCGCTCTTTAAAAACTTGTTATGTCACAACTATGTTTTGACCAGACTTTCAAAATATCATTCACTTGGAGAAAAGTTGCTTGGCATGAAGCTTGATTATTATCTTGGGAAAGGAAGAAAGAAAAAAAAAAAAAAAGGAAAAGATTGTTAACAGCTGAGCTATTCATGGGCAATGGTTGCACAGTTTATATATCACAATGTTTGGAATGTGAACAGTTACCTCTTTTACTTTCTCACAAAGTCTCTTATAGTCTATAAAGTCTGACCCTTGTTTTTTTTATCAAAAAATATGTAGTTATTTTCCTCCTGCATCTTCTCCATATCTTCCCTCTCTCCTCCTTGCTACCCCACCTCTTTTCCTAGCCTGATTATCAAGTTCCCACAACTACTACCTACAACTGTTACCAACATCATCACCATCATCTCTGAGCCACTGTGTTTGGCTCTATCACAAACATTGTAATATTGGTCATCTTCTTGGACATGCATTTTGAAAAAAACAGGACTGTACTTCAAAAGGGCCCTTCCATTCCCATTTTTTATTTTTCAAAAATTGTAAAATTTTTAACTTTCTAAGCATTCGTATGGATTTCTCCTGCATAACCTGGAAAATCTCTTAAGTTTCTGAGAGAACAATTTAAGAGTCATATTTTGCGGAGGGTAGAGAAATAATTTACAGTAAAGAATGGTAAAATATCCTACCTCATTTTGCATTACATCTGATGGGCCACATCCTGGACATGGAGATAACTTTGTTCAGTTCACTATTCTACTTAGCCTAATTTATTATTTGTTTTGCAGTTGTATTGGGAGGCCACTTCTGGACCAAATTCCATTGTTTGCACTGTTAAACTCAATACAAAAGAATAAACACAGTCCAGAAAGTTTACAAACAAGGAATAGGAACACAGGTAGATACAGACAAACAGTAAATGAAGAAGACAAGGACAGAATAGCAGCTACAGGACAATCACCAAAAGTATTTGTAACATGTCTGCAAAGAATAGTAATGAGAGCTTTCTACATGATCACAAAAATCTCTCTTCATCCACTGAGACCAAAGGGGAAGAATAAGATAAGTTCTTGTGCAGTTTGATCTGAACATACTTCATTCTTCCATTACTTGTTGCTAAGACAGAGATCAAGAGTCTTGCATTTTTATTTGTACTGCCTCTGTGCAAATCTGTGCCCCAGCTCAAGCAGACAATTTACATTTTTAAATTGCAGGTACTTGTTCTTCCTGGCACTGTTGCATTTTGTGTAGAACATTTACATGCTAGCATATATGCATGAAGTATTGATTTTTAAGGTTGTTATTATCTACTACAAGTGTTAATGGACCATATGACATGAGAGCATTAAGCCTGAGCTCTGGAGCCTAAAGGGAGGCTCTTCTCCTCCGCCTTAAGTTTTTTTTATATCAACAGAACAGAAAATATATTTTAAATTTAGCTGTTCATTCAACATGGACCTAGTTTGCAGATGGTTTTGAAGGCAATAAAATTGCATGTAGGTGTAATGAATGGGATATTTGCTCTAACTTGGGTATTGATGGTGCAGGTCATAGCCAGTAAGGCTGCATAGGATACAATACCTTGACTGGACATAGATGAAGGGGTACCATGGTACTATAGCTATTTATTTAAAGATACTTTTTAATGTGGATCCTTTATTAGGGATAATTCTAAGCCTGAATTTTGGGAAAAGCAAGACAACTTGAATTAATTTGATATTCAGTTGATTGTATATTCTGTTGCTAACTTTCATCTGTTAATTTGGCCTGCTAGCCACCTATGAAGTCATGTTCTTGTCTATATTTGGTAGTTAGTCTGCCTTAGAAGACAAGAAAATAACATTGAATATAACTAGTATTAAACACATAAAAATTGATCTAGCAATGCACTGATTAAAACCCAGAAATGTGTACAAATTTCAGAGGATGTCACATTCAAAAAAAGCTGTGTTGAACAATCATTAAATTTAGGAAAACCCTGGGAACTGGCAACATTCAAATACTACATCTAGACAAGCAAATTATATTATTTCCAAACACATCTTCGTTTCTCTCCTAGGTAAAAAGTAGCTGCAGCTGATCATTAAATTTGCTCAAAAGTTCATTTCTATTGGCAGGTCATTTTTAGCTTTAAGGAAAAGAATGCTAGATAGGTATTTACTCGTTCCCTGTCCTCCCAGCATTTCTTAAAAGATCGGTTGGGCTTGCATCACAGAATTGGCATGTTAGTACTGTCTTACATCTGGAATGCATGATACCAACATTTTTATTCAGCCTATTAAGTTTATGTTGGTTAACATGAAGGTAGATTCTGCCTCAGAGACAAACACCCTGAGAAATGGGAAGCATTTGGCGCGCTGCCTTTCTTTCAGCTTAACCACAATCATGACTTTAAAGGTCCTTGCTTGTGCCTCCTCCAGAATCTGGTGTATGTTCACACTATTGTTTGTTAGTATCACTGTAAATAACTTCCAGCGTGTCTGTCTCATACAACTGTCTAGTTATTGGTCAGTGCCAGACTTGACCCTATGGCCTGCTGTAAAGGTTTGTAAGCATCCACTGGACAGTAACATAATCCCTTTCAGGCTAAAAGCTGATGGCACAGCTGAGTATTAGGACTGATTAGGCATGCCTGCTGGGGCTGCTGCTGAATGTTGGCTTATAAGAACATTATCCAAAAATGAGCAGAAGCTATGCAGTTAGACTGAAAATAAAATGTTTGTAATGAGTTTTCGTTTGTAATTATTATGGGGTTTGGATATTTTTTCAATTGTCAGTGTCAGAATAAACCATAACTTTGCCCTGAAGCACATTGCCTCTTGCAGGATCTTCAGCCTGTAATTAAGGATCAACTGTGCTTCTTTTGTATTGCATTTAGAAGTATGTATCTCTTGAAATACTTAATTTAAGTTCTGAAAAGACATGAGAAAAATCACAGAATCATGAAATGATTGTTTCAAGATTGTTTCTCATCCCTGGCAGTCCTTCTTGCAGTTTGGCTCAGGGAATTTGAATAACAAGTCATTATCCTAGGCAGGGGAGTCTTCCTTTTGTCAAGATGTGTTGTACATTTTGTGGTGAAAGAGAAGAAAACAAATCCTTAAGGAAAGCTGTTTTGGTTCAAGGTATTAGACATTGCAAAGCTGATTTTTTTCAACCCCTCTCTATTTGAAAGAGTCCAGACCTATTTGAGCTAAGCAGTGAGGTGTGTTCCAGATGACTGGTTTAGGAGACTGCTTTGGATCCTGTAACTAAGTTAATTATAACTATTTTCATTACTGCTTGTCAAGGAGATATTAAAAAGAATGCACGGCTAATGAACGTGTATCTTTGTTACAGGTAACAGCATAATTGTGCCAGGAACAGAATAACCCTTGCAAAGAATGGCTGCTGTATAGTAGTTTTGACTAGACATAACATGTGGTTTCTGTAGCATGGGCTGTCCTTCTGACTGCATCACTAAACCTTGAAGCTTTCTTATGATGGTCTGCTGGCCAACTTGGTCATCTGATTTATGGAGACTTGGCTGGCTTAGAGGCCCAAGTGGCCAGCTTCTGTATTTGCAATGGTGCTGACTGGTGAAAATGCAAGTGAAGGGAGTCTATGTGCTTCTAATTTTGAGTAATGTGGAGTTTACTTGTTTCTCATGGGGTACCCTACCCCTTTCCTATTTACAACACCTGTGCTTGTACTTAAATGAATGTTTGAAGACTTACTTGAATTGTAGCCAGGGCAGATCATGCTGGAATGGTTTTCTCACATGAACAATACTGTTTCTCACTACCACTCTGAAATTTACAGTATCACTTGTAGTAGTAAGGGTCTGGAAATAACACTGAATATTTATGTATTAGAGAAGACACCTATCGGCAGACTAATTCTTTAGAAGGAAGTATCAGCTACACCTACTGTGAGTTTAAATAGGGTAAGATCTATTCCAGCTTGTCAAATAAGTGACAGAAAATAAAAAATAAATAAATAAAGGTGGTTACAAGCGTGCATAGTTCTGATTTTCCGGTATGTTATATCATGAATGTATTTAACTCTTTCCACTAGAACACCAAAATAACTTATAAGTTAAATGTGTGCTTGAATTAATTTGAAAAATTGCTTTTGTGTTAATATGTGAAATTGAGTTGAGTTTTGTGCTGCTAAAGAAAAGCAATCAAATTTGTTCTTTGTGAAGACTTCTTATCCATATAAAAAAGGGGAAAATTTTCCAAGTACAAGGTAAATTTTTCTAGTTATGACTTAACCCATCAAATATAAAAAACTTCAGTATTTCTAGCCATCTTACCTCATGAAAAAGTCAAGCAGGCAGTGCATTCTTTTATTTCTTTCTTTGAGAGGAAAACATAGCAACTGTTGAACTTGAGGATACTTCTGGGCTCTGATCCTTCAGACAGTGAATTCAAAGGATACTATGACTCATGTGACATTATTCCCGAACATAAAATTACTCACATATGAAAGTAATGGAATGTGTTTGAAGTTTTGGGCCAGCATTTTGGTCACTCAGCAGGTGGTTTACTTGTAACCTGGAAAAACTTTGTTGGTGGTGGATGTTTTGAGGAGAATAATTATTAAATATAGTAGAACAGCATGCACATCTGATGAATTGGACAGTGATTTACCAGTGGTGGGCATGGGGAGGGGAGGCATGCTGTGAATAATGAAACAGTACAAGATAATTTAGGGCAAGAAGTGAGACAAGTTTCTTGTCCTGCAGCATGCCTTGCTCGGCAAGCAGCCCCGTGAACTTACTGGGACCATTTGCCAGGTTTAAGTCCTGCTTACATGAATAAGAACCTGGCGTATTATGCACGTTTTATGTCTCTTTTGTAAATCTCACCACCACAAGGGAGTTATGAGGTGATTTCTGCTCATTCTGAGTGAACAAGTCTTGTTGGGGATGAAATCATTCGCATCAATTTCAGCTGGAAGCATAAGCAAGTCCATCATTTGGCAATGAATATGGATCTTTCTGGCCTGAATTCTCTGCTATGCTTCAGTGGCAGGAGGGGATGATAGTGGCACCTTCCTCCCATGCTCTCTGGCTTCCCGTCTCACCTTCTAATGAAATCAGAGGAGCAGAAGCAGCCTGAGCTTGTGCCACCGATGTCTGTGTCAGAGCTCTCGCTAGTGCAGATTCATACGTAAAAGAGTGCTGATGCAGCACATCTCATCAAGCATGTGCTTCCCTCCTCTGGTCCATGCACCAGCTGTTTCATTTTGGTCCTTGCTTTAGGCGTGTGGTGAATGAACTAATATTTTAGAAACAATTTAAGTAGAAGAAGATTTGGGCATAAATCTTATCTTGATATATTTGCTTTAATATCAGCCCAATTTCTGTCGAGTGATAAATATTAGAGTTCTACTAAATGTACATGCAAACAGCTTGAGTACAAGTGTAGACATTCCCACGTCTCCGTTTCAAGCTGTGGGGAAGTATCTCCAAAGCAGCCATGCTCATTTGTTATTCTAAGATTTCATTCCATAACACACCTTTTAGGAATTTGGATTCTAGGAGTTTGGCCTAGCTGCTTCTGCGTCTCTTTCCATTCAGCAAGATTTTCTGCCAAAGCATTTTCAAAGAAAGAAGACTGGGCAAAAAAATAGCAGTCTGACAGCAGTGTAAGGTGTAGTGTGAATAGTGACCAATTAAGCACGTATAACTGTAACCCTTAAGATTAGTTGCTCTTCTTCTGCCTTCCCTATGACTTTTCATGCTGGTAGGGATGACTGAGAGTCCATCTAAAGTAATGCCAGCAGGCAAGGTATGCTTACACCCATGCAGCCCTTGGAGGATCATGTCAGTGCTGAGCTGGTGCTGCTCCAGCTGGAAAGCAAAGCATTTAAGCATAGGAATAGTCTGCTGAGTTCAAAGAGAACATATATGAGACCTTTAAAGAAAAGGGCAAGCAGAAATGCTTTGCTGAGTCTGGTCCTAAATGGGTGGAGAGGGAAAATGTTGCCAAACAGGTTTAAAGCTGCTCAACTCACACGGACACCATGGTCTTATTTAAAATACTATAAGACCTAGTAAAAATGCAGAAAAAGGCTCCTTGAGTCAGTCACCAGAGCTTCCTGCCCTCAGCAGAGACAGCTGCATTTGACTGATGGATGCGCCCCCCTTCCCCTCACACCCTGTATGCCTGGTGAGGGTGTGAGTTTTCTCCAGTTATTCTTGCTCTTATGTTGAAGCAGATGTGTGCTGCCTTGCTTCCTTCAAAGAGAAAAATGTCCATTTATTTGGTCTGAAAAAATTCAATTGCTGGGACAACAGGTCCTCTAATTTCTTCTGCAATTTATCATCTGTCTGTTCCTCTGGCTGTATGGCCTGTGGCCCACAGAGGGAAAGTGATGACAAGGCCAGCTGGCCGTGAGCACTCCTTGCAGTTTAGCCCAGGTGGCCACGGTGCTTAATGGACAACTCTGTTTGTGAAATGCATTGCTTGTGGTGAGGACTTCTGATTTCATTTTTGCCTGCTCAGTCATTTGTGGAATTCAGCTAATTGTCTGGTTCTTGCAATTTTCTGCTCCATCGTAAGACCTTTTGCCAGAAAGCGACTTAACGTGAAAAAGAGGAAACGTGGAGCGCCTCCAGAAAGACAAAGCTGTTGACTCCTTGTAGGAAACTGTGACAAGCAGATATCAGCTGAAGTTGGATACAGTTCCCTCCCTGCTGAACAGCAGATTAGGCCATGAATATGAGGAATCATGCAGGGAAGCATCCTTCTCAATAGGACACACGTGTCTCAGAGACTCTTGCTTCAGTCTTCACACAGTTGCACGAGCCCTATTTTCCAGGCTGCTACCAGATGTCTTCTGATAGCTAGAGGAAATGTGAATCCCAAGTGGATTTTCTTTTTTCCCTGATTTGCTTCTCTCTCCTGAGAAATCCAAAAGCTAAAGTTTTGAAAGTAGAAGAAAAAGTAAAAGGGAAACTGATGTTAATTGATTTGCTTTACTTCAGATTTTGCTCTACTACAAAAAAATTGCAAACAGAAAAATACGGGGTGTTTCAAAAAGATGGATCCAATTTGAAATCACTGTATCTTTGAAATTTGGTCCATCTTTTTCTAGTTCTTCAATGAAGATAAAATCCTGCTCTTGGTCTTCCTCAAGCTCAAATAAGAGTTTGTTTTGATGAACTGATTGGTGGACCAAATTCTGCATTCAGTGCTTCTGGCCTTTATCTTGCAACTGCTCCCACGCAGGCTGATCCAAGGACCCTCTGGGACTCCTGTTGTGAGGATTCCTCCCTTCCAGGTGTCAAGAGAAGGTGGTCATTGCTGCTTTTTAAAATAAAATAGAAGCATCTCCAAGAAATACTAATCATCGTTCACCTTGAAATTACAATAACCAGCTTTTCCCTGTTAAGAGAAAAATCACATTTTCAAAAATTTCTCTTCATTTAAGACAATCTCAGCACTTTCAAACCAGTTCTAATGTGCAAATATTCCAGTGTGTTTCTAAACCTAAATATCATGCTGTGTAATTGGAGATGGAGGATCTGTTGTCTGAAACAGGGTGTTCTAGATATCTCATCCTTAGAATCTTGGTTGTAATCCTCTGCACAAGAGCTTTCTCAAATGGACAATCACATATGAAAAAGTTACAATGCGTAGGGAAAGAAATTGCATGTTGACAGTAAATACAGATCATTCAATAGAAGAGAGGACAGAATCATTCTGGAGAATAAAATTAGCATCTTCTTCTCACTGGACCCTATCTCTTTTACCATAAAACTAGTGTTTCCCTGTACACAGGGACTAACTTCATCCGCAGACAGCTGAATCTTCAGAAGAAAGTTTTAAGCAGTGGTGTCTAGACCAGTGAAATGACTCATGAATGCACAACCTATAACCAATTCCACACTCTTCCTGACTCTGCAAACTGCCTGAAGCTATAGCTCAGAAAGACATATGTATGTATGTGTGTGTGTGTTTCATTTGGGATTTGCTATGCAACTGTTGATTTTGTAATCAACTCTTATTTATTGTATTACCAATTATTTCAGATGGTGGAAGATGGTTAATGAAAGGGTAGGCTATGAGGAAAGTAAAGGAAGGAGCAGAAAGATAATAAGGTGGAAAAACCTCAAGTGAAACAAAAGGGAAGGTGGAGAAACATAAGAGGGAAGAAAGATCTTAGGAGCTGTCATGAAAGCAGATTGAGGGTGGCACATCCTTAGGTCCTCCTAATTAAAAAAAAAAAAAAAACAAAAACAAAAACAAAAACAAAAAAAAAAAAAAAAACCACAAAAAAAAAGGGGGATTCAGGGATTCTGTTGACAGAAAGACTTCTGTTCTGGACCATTCCCTAACATTAAAAAAAAAAAAATTCTGAAAATACTTGATGAAGAAATAATAGTTAAGTGCTTAGCAGACTGATCAACAAGCTAGCAATCCTCCAAAGGAATAATGGGACTGAGCTAAGCAGAGCAATAAAAGGGCACCAAGCATTTGAGGTTACGTCAGAGTGCAATGTGGATTCTGCCATAGCTGGAGAGAAAAGGAAAGAGCTAATAGAAACAACATGCATTTGCATACAAGGGAAACGAAGCCACCAAAATGACTGGTGGAGCAGCCAGGCCATTCTCCCAAGGGAACAGCAGCTTAACCAACAGATGTCTGCTCAAATAGCAAACATGTGGAATCTTCCGGTGATGGATTTATTCAAATCCAGGTGGCCAGGAGCCAGGAATATGAAAAAGAAACAGAGCAAAAATTATATTTATAGCTCTTTACTGGCCCAGCAGATTACACTTTTCATGAATGAGAGAGATGTCATTTAGCAAGCTCCACAAGGTCCTGATTTTTTGAGGTCTCAGAGTGACAGAACCCAGTTCATTATGACATGAAAAATATGTTAACCAACTAGGAGGTTGCAAAATTCTTCCCTCGGAAATGTCTTTATTGCTGCCCTTGACTCAGTTGAGATTCGTGGCAAATGTGTAAGCACAGGAAACGTCCCAGCTCACACCAGATATTCTTCCAGTTTGGTTTTTTTTTTTTCTTAGGATGAATCTATCATGTGTTCCTCATGAGCTCCTTTGTCAGATATCTTGGGCTTTCTAAACTTCCTTAGATAACCTTTGTAGCTCACAGGGAATTCAAATGCTTGTATGTCTGCTTTTAGGTGACAGAAAGCCAATGTAGTTCCCCTATCACATACATATGGAGAAGAATGGCAGTTGATATTTCACTGAACTTGTTTATAAACTGTTGTCTTTTCCTTTTTATGTTGAGGCAGTACTTTGGGACCTATCTCCTAATGCTGAGTCTCTGGTCTATAGTCACAACATGTACAACGAAAGGATAGTTTGTTCTCAGAAGATTAGATTTAAGAGACAACAGATTAAAACAATCGCCAACATAGTAAAAGTAAGTGCTGAAACTGAACTGCTCAAATGGAAAAAGACTGGCCATATCCCATTTTCAGTTTTGGGGTTCCACTACACAAATTTATATGCAATAAAACTCTCCTGAGAAGGGAGCTCATTTATTCTACCATAAAGTTGGTTTATTTTCATTTAAAGAGGATAGAAAAATGACCAGTGGTGGAGAGTTTTGAGACTTTTAATGGGGGCCTTTGGAATTAGGAAAAAGCCATATTTTGCAAAGCAAACCAGAGTCTGCTTTTCAGACAGACCAGCTGGAGCTGTGAGTTAACTGGTATTTTTCGTGTGTTTGATGTATCTCTCTGTTGTTTCTTGCCTGAGATTGCAGGGTCCCAGAGGAAGAAGCTGCATTTTTAGTTGTGTATTTGCACAGTGCTAAAAGCAGATTGGGATTCCTTTGTGTTAGGCACTAGACAAATCTGTAGGCAGAGTAGACTCTGCCCCAAAGGTCTGTCAATCTGTTATAGACAGGCAAGATAAAGGATGAAAGAGGGAATGGTTAGAAAGGTACCAAAGGTCAAATCATGGCAGGGCTACACAGAGGATAACATCTCCTGACATTCAGCCTGATATTCTGGCACTAGCCTACCCTGTTGCTGCGATTGCACTGGGACCACTTTTCCTGTGCCATGTTAATTTATCAGAGGGAAACATTTGGTGTTGCGCGACATTTTCCCCCTATTTAATAAAGGAGGAGAGTGCATGAGAAAGTGCATTTGTTTGAAGGCTTTTAGATGAGGCGTAGTTTGTAAGGAGGAGGTAGAACCATTTATTGGACTAACTGAAGTAAATCAAGACCTGAAAAAAAGACTTCTATGTGTAAAAACACTTGGGATTTTTTTCAGGTTTTATCATTTGGCTTCGTAAAATCTATAGCTTCTCCATAAAAACTTTATCTTGCTTTATTCTTATATCAGTACAGCTGTCATGATGTTAGTTGATGGAGGCTTTTGTCATGGATGAGGCTGTCAAAAATATCAGTTTTCTACCGTGGTTTTTGTCCAAAAGGATCAGCACATTTCTTAGTGGAGATACTGTCCCAGCAGTGAAATGTATATACTGAGATGCTCAGGTACACATTTATTGCATAGCAGTGGTTAGAAAGAATTGCATGGGGAATCAAATTTTATTGCTCCACTGGGGATGTGGGGCCATTTTTACAGGAGATGCCAGCTTTGGCCCTTGCAAAGAGGTCTTTGATACTGCATGCAAAACCTCTTTTTTGAAGGTCTCTGTGAGAAACATGGGAGACGACATAGTTGTTGCTCTAGCAAGCCTTGCATTTCATTAAGTCAATTTAGTAAGAACCAAATACACCCACGTCAGCACTTCACGCTGCAAGTGACTTGAGTGCCTCAGCTGCTGAGGTGAAATCTTATTCTTGTTGAACCTCATGGATGTGCCACTGTTGTCTTTGACCTCCATTAAAATGTGAAAGAATGATCACAGGTTCAGGATTTCATCCTGGGAACTGAGGCAATTCTAGCCTGTGGAAAGCAGCCAGAGTTTCACAAGGTTTCAAAAATTGCCCTGCAGTATCCTCTGAATGTTAGTGTCCCTCAATGAGACTGAGATATGCTGTGAAGGAAAAGCTTCTCTACCTAATTTCCTAATGCTAAAAACGAAATACTGTGATGAGTCCTGCAAGCCTTTTTGCGCAGTTTAAAAGTATTTTGTCATATATTGATTACATATGTGAATGTGTAATAAAAAAGAAAAAAAAAACAAACCCAAACATTGTAATGGGTGTCTTTTACAAAAATAATAATAATAAAGCTCCTTTATTTAAAAAGAAATAAGAAAATCCTTTAATTTTCTGAGAACACTGTGAAACATTTATCTTCCCTATGGTCCAGTAAAATTATTGTAGAGCTGCCAAAACTTGAAAACTAAATAGAAAATCCTGCATCTTTGGCTCATCTGAATTAGATGGCTGTTGCACAATGCATCTCCAGGTTTAATTAGTCTTACTTTGGACATTAAAATTACTTGAAATGGATTTGATTTTAAGATTTTTATATACTACCAGGCACGGTTAACTTATCTGTCTTCAGTGGAGTGGTCTGTTAGTGTTTTTCTATCAGTATAAACCTCTTTTTGCTGTAGTTAATCCTTATCTGTCTATCTTAATGATTTCAGTATTGTTTTACGTAGCCCCACACTTTGCCCAAGCTCTTAATTTACACATTTGGCTTGGCTGGGTCCCTTTCACCCTGCCTACAAATTTATTCCATGTCATCTCCTCATAGCAATTTATAACCTCTGTAAAATGTCATGTAGAGTCACTTTTTATGTTTCTGAGTAATGGTTAGAAAGAATTGCATGGGGAATCAAAAATCTAATGAGTTGTACATTATTTTACTATTCATAACCAGAAAGAAGTCATTGACAATATTTGGCAATTTTACAGCTAAGAGCCCGGACTATTGTGCTTTTGAATGTAATTTATTAAGCAAATAGAACTCTTACTGGTAGTGGGTCCTGTTAAACCTGTGGCACCACATGAGCTCCAGGCCCATACAGCTGTGGAAGTTTCATAGTACCTGCATACATCTTGCATGTCTGGACACTAATATTTTACACTTACTTCATAGTTGTATTTATTCAATTGCTTTTATGCTCTTCATTGGGCTGTAACCAGCCATTTATAGTAGAAACCTTGGGTGAACAAGAAGGGGGGAGTGTGAGAAATAACATGCATTTATTCTGGGAAGATTTAAATCTCTCTTTTTATGGGGCATGGTATTTAGTCAGTCCAGGCAGTGGAGAAAATGGCTGAAATATTAGTGGCTTACACTGGTGTAAAAAGAATCTCAGAATATGGCATTGAGGGTAAAAACAAAGAAAAAAAGAAAAAAAGTTACTAATGCAAAACCACCCTTCTATAAGCAAAACTGAATTTAGTGCTGTTCCTGAACTGATTGTGGAGGTTTAATTTCTTTGCTTCCCTGACTAAATTCTCCTGATAAAGTTGTTTGACTCACTGGGAGGAAATCTTGTAACACTGTAGGGAATTAATACAATCTCATTACATGAGTTCATAGTTGTGTGTGTAGGTAAATAAGTCTGGCTTTATTTCTTCCACAGTGATTTGTATCTAGCAGGAAAAGCTTTTCTGTTGGTTATTTTATTTTAATGCTTAAATGATTGTGGTTCTTGTTGCCCTCCTGACTCATATGGATATAAATTAGTATTATTTCCCTTTCAATTAGTGAGATTATACCAATATAAAACAAGCATAACCAAGGCCCACCTGTGTCTGTGTAAGACCAAAGGCTGCTCAGTTATTCATGTGGCTAACATGTTTGTCATTGATTAGATCTTGCTATTTGCATAATACCTTAAAACGCATTAAAAGAACAAGGTGTTGTGCTACTTGCATAAACATCTGCACTGGGAAATAAAAGCAGTTATTAAAAACCTTATCTTTTCAACATCCAACTTAATCGGTGGTAATTTAACAGAAGTCAGGAGACAACAAGATAAGTGGATATTGAAACTGGGAGGTATGTGTTTGTATGTGTTAAAATAGTTCGCACTGGTGTGTACTACTCACTTTTCTTTGCATAAATTGCTTTTCCATTCTGAAGAGACCAGTTCTGTGAGAAATAGCGGAGGTGCTAGAAGATTGTTTACTATTTCTGTGGCTTGTTTTTGTGGGTGTTTTTTGTCATCTGCAATTGCAGATTGTTTGGAAGCTTCTCTACGTTCTGCAACCAGATTTTTGGAATATTTTCTGTCATCATGGCTGTTGTTATTTCTTTTAGTAGCATTTACTTCAAAACATAGTTCTGCCCAGAAGTGGTGCGAGCTACTAGAGGTACTAGAGAGAGTGCAGAGAAAGGCAATGAGGCTGGTGAGGGGCCTGGAGCACAAGTCTGATGTGAAGTGGCTGAGGGAGTTGGGGCTGTTTAGCCTGGGGAAAAGGAGGCTGAGGGGAGACCTGATCACTGTCTACAACTCCCTGAAAGGAGGTTGTAGTGTGGGGGGATGTTGGTCTCCTTTCCCAAGTAGCAAGTGACAGAATAAGAGGAAATGGCCTCAGATTGTGCCAGGGGAGGTTTAGATTGGATATTAGGAAAAACTTCTTCACAGAAAGGGTTGCCAGGCACTGGAACACGCTGCCCAGGGAAGTGGTGGAGTCACCATCCTTGGCGGTGTTTAAAAGGCATTTAGATGAGGTTCTTAGGGACATGGTTTAATGCTAGAGTTAGGTCGTGGTTGAAGTCAATGATCCTGAGGGCCTCTTCCAACCAAAATGATTCTGTTTTATGATTCTATTCTACAGGAGCATGGCTCTTTGGAAACATGCGGCACTTGGGGTATGGCTCCTTGATGTCACCCAATGTGGCATCTGCTGTCATGGAGCATGCATTTGCAGTGTCTTGCTGCCTCATCCTGTGGCAGATAATGCTTTTAAAATAATTTCTGCCTTTTTTTTTTTTATTTCTTTTTTTCCCAGAGAAGAAAAGGAAAGTGTGCCTTAGGCTGGTTCAGAAGGCACCAGTGGGTTGAAAAGTCTGTGAGAATGAGCAAGCCTTCTTCCCGCATTAGTATTAACCAGGATATCCTGTTCCTTGATCGTTGCCTCAAGGATGAGGGACTTTTTGTATACAGTATACCTTGGTTTGTGGCTGAGAAAAGAAGAGACTTTATCCATTTTAGGAATCTTGAAAGGGGGTGGCCATGGCAGGGGGGAGGAAAAGTTAATAGGAAACACATTTAGAAAAATATTGTATCTATCCTTCTGGGTGAATAAATCAGCAACTGAAACAGCTTGATAGCTGTAACCATAACCTACTACACTGCACAGAAATAAATATTCCCTTTAGGTCACTGTCTACATACCGTATCGTATCTGTGTGCTTGGTAATAAGTTCCTGCCATGCGCAGTAAACAATTGTGAGAGAAAAGACAGGGCACAGTAGAGTTGGGTGTTTAACAGGAAATATTTAGGAAAATATCATTCCTGGATATTGGTAGTACATCACTTAGATTTCATTACACCATGTTTATGTGCTGTGTACCTGGGATAAAGCTTGATTGCCTATGCAGACCCTACCTCAAAGATCAGGTAGCTATGCTCTCCTCGATAGCATGAGTAAGTTCATACTGAACCAGATCTTTTCTCAGCTGCATTTGTTTCACAGTGCTTGTACCAGTATAAACAGCAGGAGAAACTAGCTGTTTCGATGTCTGCCATGTTGTTAGATTGAATTGAATATGGTTTTCTACGTCCAAAGTCATTCTCACATCTCAGGGAAATGCTTTCAAATTCACTTGAAAATGAAGCTGGCAAAGGTCTGCAGATTTTTTTTTATTTCAATTACTAGTTCCTGCTTGCTTTCAATACTGCCCTATAAACCAAAATATCCATGCTCTGCATTTCATACCTAACAACCTGCTTTTCTTCATTAACTTCCTCTCTTGCCCTCACCACCCCCATGTATCTAGGCTGCTGCAGCAACTGCAGGACTGAACAACTTTGTCAACTTCAAGTTCTCCTTCAGATTTAGTGACGCAAGTGTGTTAGAGGGGGGGAGTGTTGGCCACCGTCTTTGCAGTGTTCCTCTAATTATTGAACTAGTACCTCTAGGGTCCAGTAAAGCTTTGCACTGTTAGTTTGTAATAAAGTAACTGAACTACTTTTTCTTTTTTCTTTTTTTTTTTTTCTTTTGAATTCTTTGGTACCTTCTGGCCTTCCTAAAGGGAGCCCCCACCTACTGCAGTAAATTGTAGCTGTAGCACTGATAATACAGTACTTGGACAATAAGGTCTCAAGGGGTGCTTACTGAAAGAGATTAAACTGTAATTAAACTGCCCTGTGAGTAAGAAAGAAAAGGGGGAAAAAAAAAGATTTGTGGTTTTCATAAAGCAGAAAAAATACATTCACTGGTGTTTACAACCCAGAGTCTTTTTTTTTTTTTTTCCATCTTGACTACAAAACAATCTTATTTTTAGCTGGAAAGGGTTTTGCGGTAGTGCCATATCAATCCCACAATCCTGTTCTTTGAAATAATTGCACCAAGTTAGTCCCCAGTCAGCACTAACTGACAGAAAAGCAGGAAAGAAACATTTAACACACATACATAGAAGTGGATGAAATTTACCATAAAAGTATGAATTTATGTAAGCAGTCTGCAGTTCTATGTATTTACATTTTAAATGCACCCTAAACTGAACATGCAGCTATATAGTATCCTTTTGTTTAGGTTCAAAATTATTGGGGGGAGGGGAAGGCGTAAGCTTTTTTGTTGTTGAGGTGTTTTGGGGCTTTTTTTTGTTAACCACTCCTCTTATCAGCTCAGCTATTAAATATTGTGGCTCTGCAGCTATCAGTCTCTGATCAGCACAGTTAGTGCATTTTACCTTCCAAGGAAGTGCACTTTGAGCCAGCTGGAGCACGAAAAATGTAGGAGCTGGAGAAAGTCATAATTGAAACAGGCGACTGCTCCAGTACAGACAGGAAATAAAAGGAAGACAGGGCCCTTCAATGGATTAAATTAGATGTTTCAAATTCAGACAGTATCAGGAAAAAAGAAGACTTATGTTAGAAAAAAAAAGGTAACAGTAAGTTCATTCAGCTGAACACTCAGCCCTCCCTTCTTCTCCCCTTAACATGTGTTTTTGCTGGAATCTTACTCTGATACATTGAAGGGTAGAAACTATACAGGCTCCTCTGCTTGCCAAACAACAGAGTAGTAGGTCCCTGTACTAATGTTATACTATCTAAATTTTCTGCCTCTTCAGACAGTCTTTCGATATTCTCTTTCTGTAAATTAACCATGAAATTACGTTGGACTGAGGAAACAAGATTTCAGCTGCCTAGTAGTTAGAAAGAAAAGTATGTTGTACCTAAAGCAAAAACTTAAATTGTATGCATTTCCTGCATATTAGTTTGAGATATACTTATTACACCTCTCTCTATATAGTATATGTTTATGTACATAAATTATACATACAATTCTTCCATTCAGACTACTTCCTTCTTGCTGTAGAGCCACCACCTAGTTTTGCTGACTTGCACAGTTTTATCATGCCTGCAGAGTTTTCTCCTTAGTTGTTTGTGCATGAATATGTATCGTACATGATGACAAAGTATGAAGATTTTTCTTAGCTCGGAGTTTAAAATGGTCAAATTTTTTATAAGTAACTATACATGAGCTCTTAGGGGTCATTCCAAGATGGTGCCACTGAAACCCCTATGTTATGCTACACCATCAGGCAGTCAGTGAATCTGTATGCAACTGGTATATATGCAACTGTTTCTGTATGTTTGTTTGATTTTAATAGTGCATTACTGGATCTATTATTTGTATTCTTCCATCTTTGCTAAAAGATATACCAAGTTTTAGAAGCATCTAAAAAGACCCAAGGAAATGACTTAATTTTAGAGCTGGTAAAGATTTTTTAAATTCAAAATGTAATTTTCATTTTGATGAAAAACATTTTTCAGGCTGTAATCAAAAAGATTGTTGGGATTTTTTCAAACAGCTGTAATCTCTGCAATTTAAAATATTAAGTAAAGCAAACATCAAGGTGGGCCAGAATTTATTAAAGCCTGACCATTTGGATGCATCTTACTGTAAGCCTTGAAGCCTACTAAACTTGGCACTTGAGGAAAAATGAAATCTTTGACTCAGAACAATTAGGGCTTACAAAGCGTATAAATTACAGTAAGAATGCCTCTAATCACTCATTTACCTTCTAAAATGCCTCAAGGGTTTTGGATTAGAAGAGAACCATTGCAAAGAGTAAGAAGTATCGTAGAGGCAAATGGATATAGAGAAATGTATTTTTTTTATGTTGGTCTTTTTTTCATGCTGTAAGAAAAACAGGTTTTGGGCACATGGTTTGTAAACAAAATGGTATTTATTGGAACAACGTGAGTTTTAAAAAGTGAAACTGGCACATGGAAACCTGATAAGGAAACTGGAGGAGTAGAAGAGGAAAAAACTAGATGAATCATGAGATGAAGAAAATTTCTTAGCTATGTTGTGGTTCTGTGCAGATTTTTGTTCTCTCCAAAATTCTAGAGCTGTTCAAAAGTAAATAATTGGTTTTACATAACATCTTCTTTTGAGCTATATAGGTTCTTCCCTCTTTTAAAAATAAGATCGTTCCTTCTTTCTGTCTTTTGTCAGCTTATGTGGACACTACCTTTTTATATCTATACAAGGGCTAGTTAGATCCTAGAAGAATCAGATGACAAGGAGGTAAAACTTGATAGAACCATTTTTTACATCCTTCCATCTGGTCAGATGAGGAGGTGCTGGAGGTCTCTTTGGCTAGAAATTATTCAAAATGAGGGTTCAGTTGTTTAAACAGAGGTATATCTGTACTCAGTGTGCAAATTTATGTGTCTTCTGGATTCCTAGATTGTTGTTATTCTTTCTGTTTGTTGTTCAGTTTTTCAGTGTTTGTAGTGACAGCACTGCAGCAACATTTTTGTGAAGGAATCTCTCACTGCAATTGCGTTTGTAGTTTGTGCAAATGTCAACAGAGAGGAAACAGACGAGTAGCACAAAGGAATGCAACCTAGATAGGACTAAAAGTTGTCTGTTGAGCTTAGAAGTTCTGGAAAGTTGCCCAGACATGGGAGAAAACCAAAATGTTTGATTGAATTCTTACCGCTGAGCCATGGGGACAAAAAGTACTACAAGGGAGGTTCTTCTTGGTGATATCCAGCCCCAGGATTTTGGGAGATTGGCTTCAGGGGGTTTGGGTTTTTTAGTTGTGGGTTTGGGGAGGGGGAGTGTCATATTTATCAAACAGATGAGAAACAAAAAAGACATTTTTTTCCTGTAGCTTAATTTTGCCCAGGTATGGTTCAATATACATGTGAGGTTGTAGATCTATATAATGCAAGAGACTTCTGTGGTATGCAGCTCCCTATCTGGCCACTCCTTTTTTGTCTTAAAAAATAAAGGACGTCACACCACCTGCTTTTGCTGTTGAAATTAATCTCAGGAACCATCCCTAAAGTTGGGCTTGAAAACATATGACTCTGTTAAAGGATACCCCATATTATGAAGATGCCTTTTATAACCTTTGTTTACATTGTTTGAACAGTAGTCATCCAGTGGAAGTATTTTTAAGTAGGCATTTTGGAAAACATTTCCAGTCATTCAGTTCACAACTGACTCTTTGCAAGAAAGAAGTATTGTATTGTGCTATGGTAAAATATGCTCCTGGGAAATTATTATTGCCAAATCTGTGAAAAAATTACATGTTTTCGCTTGATATTGTGAGCAAAATACTACTGTGGAGTGAGAGCTGTGCTCATGTGCTTTGAAACATAGTGGTCATATTTAAGGCTCTGTTTGAGCACAGAAAAGTGAAGATTTGTTTCTTCAGGCCCCAGCTTGGGTGTCTGCAAAGTGGATGCTCCATTTTAATGGCAGCCTTCTCAAGAACTTTCGTACAAAGTCAAGCCAAAGCCAGGATTCCCAAAGACTTAGGGAGTGATTGTAGCTTTGTGTGGGCGTAACTAAGCTGGCTTTTTTGTAGGCCTTTGAGGAAGTGAAATGTGCCTCTGAGGCAGCACAGGTTTCAGGCACAGAGCATTTCCTTGAAGAGAGAGACCTTCAGTAGCTATAGCCACAAAAACTTGTGTGGGTGTGAGAGCCCAGAATCGATACAAAATTTTTCACTTTGGATTTGTTAATTGTGCTGTGGGATAGCAGCATTTAGGTTTTCTGCCAAAGAGGCTATTTGCATGTGTTGATGCAACATACATTGCAGCCAGGGCAGTCTCCAAGTCGTGCTACCAGTAGTAGGTCTAAATCATGGTGCTGTGGCATTCCAGAAGCGAGGAGCTGATGGTGTGACAACGGGAATGCAAGGAAAATGGTCTGTTCAAAGCAGCACTCAGTGGCTTGCTTTCATTTGGGACTGGAGATCGTTCATTTGAAGAAATCCTCAGACTCATCACTTACTGACAGATGAGAGGTGCGACCTTCTGTGTTGTTGACAGATGACTGACTGCAGTGGGATGATAAGACCTTGTAATCAACGTGAGTGCTTTGATGAGATGTGCAGCCCCAGTCCACCAACAACGAAAGGAACTGTGTATAGGTCCCCAAGATGTTGAACTGAAAGCCTTTGAGGATTTGCAACATTGTCTGTTTGTCCAATATTCCTGTGCTACATTTGAAAAAGTTAGTTTCAGTCTTGCTTCAGTGTTAGCTTCCCTAAAAGTAATCTTCCGAAAAAGTAATCTTCCCTAAAAGTAATCTTCCCTAAGAGTAATCTGAGCTCAGTGAACTGAGAATGTTGTTGGAAGCATGCTTTTTTCCCCATTGTTTCACATTACTTTACATTCAGGATTCTGAACTTTAGAAAATAGTGAAGAACTGGTAGTTCTGTTTGTTTGTTTGTTTTTGTGTTTTTGGTTTGGTTTGGTTTTTTGTGTTGTGGTTTGTTTGTTTGTTTGTTTGTTTTTTCTGTCAATGTAATGTAAGGCATGTTTGCACCTCACAGGTTTACATCACTTTAAATAATTTATTTCTGTCATAGTCAGCATAAAAGGTTTCTGCCAGATTAATAGAAACCAGAATCTGGGCCCACAGCTTGCACAGACATTTGTGCAATTCCGTAACAGTTTCTTATACGCCTACAGCAGAAGAATGAATCAAGGATTAATTAGCACATCAGGAGATTCTCACCCCAGCTTCCTGTCTTTCTTTTGTATTTCATTATTATCCTTGCCTTCCAAATTGATGTTACTAGGCATGTAACAATATGTAGCTCTAGCCTGCAGAGGTTGATAGGAAATATTCCTTTGCTGTTCCTGTCTTGCATTTTGAGTTCAACTTGTGAGTTTGGTGCCAAACTGCCAGCAATTGTCTGGCTTTGGGAAGAAACAATAACCATGAATTTTTCTCGTGGCTTTCACCTGAAGTCATAATTTGGGCTAAGTCTGCAGAAAGATATATAGATCTTTGCAAACCTTTTGGCAAACTTGGCTTGAAATTTGTATTTGTAATGAAGCCGAAATCCAGAGGGTATTTGGGAGCTCACTGCAAAAGTTTTTCATGTTTCTGTGGGCATATTGGCTGCAGCAGGTGCCAGCTGGATTGCCTGTTCTTCAGCCTCCTTTTCACAAGCACTCACAGAGCCAGTTTGGGGAGGTGTTCAACAGCACATGTAGGAGCAAGGTGCTGGTAGTCAGTGGAAACCAGGCACCTGCTTGCCCTTTTACCTTAGAAAACTTCCCTCATAAATTTTGAGTCATGGTGAAGTCTTCTAAGCAAAAGCTATTAAGTTGAGTGAGCTTGGGTGGAAAAAAGGCACAAAGCACCCCTGACTGATTAGAGCGAAAGCACATTCTCCTGTCTGAGCTTGCTGACACAAGGAAAAACTGTTTGGGGAAAACACCATTCTCAGATATATAATGCATTACCAGAAGATACTCACAGCATTGCAGCTGCTCTGTGGTAAATGCCTCCATGTAGGGGTTTTTTCTGCGATAAATGCAATGTAGCGTTTTCTGTGCAGTTTTGCATGTATGTGCTGTTACCAGGGTACCAATGGTGTGCTATGGAGATATACCCTCATTTGTGCTGGGGTGATTTGTTCCAGCATCTGTCTCCCTATGTACTCTTAAGGACTTTGCCAATCTGAGCTAATCTCCATTCAGCTCTCATGCTCAGCTGTGGTCAGTTCTGTCCTTCAAGAAGCATGTACTGCAGAACCTGAGTTGTGCTTTTAGTTTCAGGGCATCTTTCATAGCACCTGATCTTCTGGCACTGAGTTCTTCTTGATCAGAACACCAGCTCTGGCTCAGGGGAACGATGTTCCTAGAGTTGCCTATTTTTTTCTGTAATGTGTAAATAACATTTTTTTGACTGCTCACAATCTGATCACTTTTTGTAAAATGTTAAGCCAGTTTCATAGCTGCAGCTGTACATTTGTATGATCTCCCATGCTTTACATTCTTCTTTCTGGTCTTCCCCATACCTCTGAAAGGTCCCCTTATTTCTCTCTTCTGGCCATAATGTTGTGTCTGACATCACTTCACCCTCTTATACCTAGCTGTGCCCACTTAAGGTGCAGTTGCATTTCAGCAGTGGTTTGTGTGTTCCCCACATCCTCCATCATATATTCTCATCTACAAATCCTTCCTGGGATGAAAATTCTCAGTATTTCAATGTGTCAGACTGTTAATGACATTGATAGTTGATCTGCAAAATGAAGAGAGAAAAGGGACTGTGGCAGACTTTTCTTTCCCAAGTGTAAAGTAAGTAAAAGGCACTGAGGACCTGCAAGCTGATGATGAATGGTTTGAAAGCCTTCTGAAAGTTAATTTCCTTTCATAGCTACTTCATAGGGGAAGTAAAACATCTTATTTAAAAATAATTTATTCAAAAGGCTACATAAAGGAATAGAATTCTCCCCTACTTAAAATTATTACTCCTCTCGTCATGATCGACAGCGATTGTTTGGGGTCTGGTTACAGTCTGCTTAAACTCAGCAGTGCTTAAGTCAAAGTGATATTTAGATTGTATGAGCCAGAGTCTCCTTTCAGGCTGATAAATATCTAAAGTAACCATAGATTTACACCTAGGTAAACCTATGACTTCTAGGGGGCTATTTTGGACTTACACCACTCTAAGCGTGAAAAGAATGTGGCAGTAAATGATGACAATAAAAATGCTTTATTAAGCTGTTGTGAATGCACTAAAGTAATAATAAGCACATCTATTTACATTAGCATCCATTAAAATGTAACACATACATTAGCTAATAAAAAATAAGGTTTAATGCGGATGCCAGGCTGTGACACTGTTGAACTCTTGAATTTTATCAGCTCTGTGAGATAGGTCCCATTTAACAGAGCTCTGCCTCTCATATTTTGGGTGGTAAGCAGGAACTAACAAGTTCTCTGTCCTCATTTTCCAGTTCTAAGCAGTGCTCAGTACGTGCAAAGGTCACAATAGTGAGACCCACAGTCTCGCTATGATGTATTGGCACAGGAGACCAAATGGTGCCTGTCGTATTGACACAAGTCAGCCTCGTAATTTCTCATCTTCTTTATTTATTATGGCATGAACACACTGTCAGTGCTTGAATAATCATGATGAAACTACATGAATGAGTAAGGTGATTGGGATTTGGAATTTCTATGTTGCCACAGATGGTTTGACTTCAGACATGCAGTACCAAACCTGAATTTACCATTCCGTTTCCAGTATATGAATTTTACCAAAATTCTCACTTGGTATAATCACAATTTTATATCATTGCACAGTAATAACTGTCTAATATACTGTAAGTTATTGTAGGTCTCTTCCTCTAATTTGTTTGCTGAGAGGAAACAGACCGTTTTTATGGGAGAGAAATGAAGCAGCGTTTCTCAGAAAGCAAAGCGTGCAGATGACCATCTTATTATTAGAAAAGAGGAAACATCAAAAGATGTAGAGCCATTTGTATAATCATCCCAAGCTACTGTGGTCACCCTTTCAGTGAGCCTCCTTCAGTTTTCCCACCCCTTCCCCACATGTGTCCACACCAGGCCACTGCGTGGTCTGCAGTTGCTCACTGTGCAGACCCTGGAAAAAATGCAAAAAGAATATCATGCCTGACTAATCAACCAGCTTCTGCATGGTTTATTTTGCCCCATTCCTGTTCTGTTGATGTGCATATCAGCCACATAGTGCCAGGTCTGGACAGCAATTTGCCATGTGGATCTTCCAGTCCACCTCCTCCTCCTTGTACGGGGAAATACTTGTTTCTAAGGCAGAACCTACCAGCACTTGAGGCTGCAGTAGGAGTTATGGAACAGCTGCACAGACTGCCCAGAAAGTAAGTATTTTGCCTATGTTAAATTACTGGAAAGGGATGAATGTCTAGTGCCCTCAGCATTTTGCAAAGGATTGGACCCTTAGTTCAAGTGCACAAGAGTTATTTAATAAAAAGCAGGACAACTGAAATACAGGGGAAAAAAAGAGAATGGGGGAAGGAGCAAGAGGAGAAGATGTCAGAGATATTAAACTTTTAATCTCATTCTTCTTCTTCCTGAGTGAATTTTCGTTTTTTTTTTTTCTTTCTTTTCCTCCTCCTTGTTCTAAAAAAGTGCCATCCCTGCATTAAAGCATTGAAAAAATTGCTGTACAGTCAAGCCTGAGGATTATCACCATAGCACATATAGGGTTACATAAAATCAGATGGGTTTTTTTCCTTAAATCTGGAGATTGTTCATTCACAGAGCTCACATATTATAATCAAATGTGAACACAGGAAAATGGTCCATGGGATCTATTCAGCCCTCAGTAGAGCTGTGGCTTCCAGAGAGGTGGGTGGAAATCAGGATTGTACCGTGGCAGGAGAATAGAAGCCCTTCTGTTCCAAGATGGACTTATCACATGGTTAGCAGCTGGAATTTATGTGAAGTCTTATTAAATAAAACAGCAGTAACCAGTCATCTACTGCTGCAATATACTTGGAGGTACAGTACCTGAATTTTTTCAGAAGCACTTGACCTCTCTGCTACTTCTGCATCTTTGTATTTTCTCTTGGTCGTAGTTGACAGTTTTGACCTTCCAGTAAACTTTTATTCTTGTTTATATTACAACTTAGGATCATGACAGTTTAAGGGTTTGAATTACATGATTGCAGGTTTGTAAAAAGAAGATTAAGACATGCCCAGAGAATGTCTATTAAATATGAAAACATTTAATATTTGGTTTTATTTTCTGAAGTTGATTTTTATGCACATATGTGTTTATACACATACATATTTAAATATGCATGCGTGTGTACATACATTTTTTTGCCTAAAGAACGTATTGAGATCGTGGGTAGAACATCTGGAATAATTGTGTAGAACAGAAGTGTGAATGGAAACAATACTGTACTTGCATAATAACACAGGATATTTCATTAAAACAATTCCAGCATATTTATAGTTGGCAAATTACAACACTTCAAGAACAGATCTCCATATGGGAGCACTTAGTCCTTTGAAATATTATATTATTTTTAATTGTGTCTCATTCAGTGAAAGGATTATAATCTTGAAAGCAGTGGGGTCACAGCACACCAAGCCACTACACAACCAGCAGTGAAATCCCCAGATTATTGATGTATCCCTTGGTAATGGTAATTTTTGTATTTTATAGAGTTTATTAGTCTCATACAGGAGGTGCAAAGACTGGACTGTTTGTTGAAGAAGGGAGAAGAACTCTACAGAGTGACTGTTCTCACTCCCTGTACCTTGCCCTGAAGTAGCACCTCTTGCTGCAGGACCTCCAGGGCCTTTAGAGCTGAACTTCTCTGACAGAAAAGGTGACATGGTTTTGGTTTAATGCCAGCAGAACTAGAGACCTCCCAGCCCACCCCTCCTTCCAGAATTTCAACCCAGGAGTTTTATCTTTTTCTGAGATACATTATAGAGGTGTCAGTGGTGGAGAGAGGTAGGCTTCTCAAAACCTGGAGACTGCTCCAGAGGGATGCCTCCAACCTCAGCTAGAAGGGAAACTGATATTTAAAGCTACCAACCTCGTTTGGATCGTGATATGGAAAAGAAAAAAAAAAATAAATAAATGGGCATATCAGATAGTCCATATATCATCATTTGCTTGCACCGAGCTTGTCTGTGACATTTTCTGTGGCTCATGGCAGATGGAGGTGCTGGTGGCAGGACAGCCTGCCACTGTCTCACTGCTGCCTGCCATTCCTGCCAGACACAGGCAGGGAAGGCAGGTCCTCTAAGGCAGGTGAGTGACCAGATTAGCATTTTTTCATGTGCATATAAATACAGAGAAACTGAAAAAAAGCTGATTCACCTGCCTTAAGCATGTCTTGAACTTACAGTGATATGTGTTAAGTCAGCGGGGGAGGATAAGTTACAGGTGAGTGAATGGCAAGCAATGAAAGAGCAGAGTGGTGCTAAATATGAGTTTCTTGCTCCCAAATTCTACTGGGTTTCTCTCTGTGCATGCTATTAAGTGAATGAAAAGTCCATCCAAAGAGTATGTCACACCATGGTAAAAGACTGGTTAAATTCCTGGGCAGGATGCCCAGCCCATGGCTAGGGTTTTTTCTGGAAGAACCAGTTGACACTCTCATACTGTTACTCTCATTCTCTCTCACTTTTAGTATAAATGGGCCAAGTGTCTCCCAGCTAGGCTGAGGAAAGCTAAAGAAAAACTCAGAAATTAATTTGTGTTTTACTTTTTGTTGTCGGATTTCAAGGCAGTAAAGTTGGTAAAAGCGTATTGTTTGTAACCTGGACTCAGCTCACAGCAGGCAGCTCCGATAAGCTATGCCTGGCCTGAAGAGAATGTTATCTAAACAGAAAGTGGTTTATTTCTCTGTAAACACGGAAAGGGATTGATACAGACCTGTTGAAGTAAATGACTATTGTTAAATGTTTTTCTCCTTACGGGAAAAACTGGACATCCATTTTCTGGTATGGCAGATTAAACTGCGTGAAGTATAAGTTAGTATGTCGCTGCCTATCAGTGGGTCTGCTCCCCTTTGGCATGCCTGGGTCATTAAAATTGTATACAGTATGGCTGGGGAACCCGTGTCTTTTCTCTTAAAGTTTCCTATCCATTGCAGATATTTCAATAGAGACCACATACTATCCACATCTCAGATGTTACAATCTCTTATTTATTTCAGAAACTATTTAAATATAATGTTTTGAAAAAGAAAGAAGAAAAGAACCCTAATATTTTCTCAGTAAAAACTTAAGCCCATTTTTCAGAAGACTTTTCTACTGCTGTCACTGTCTCCTTCATTGTTAATTCATTTTTTCCATGTCCTACATTTCCTCAACATTTGTGTCGCACATCCAAGCAGGAGTAGGTCACCAGTTATTTCAGGTTTTTTTTTAATCTCTGTGCCTATTAATCTCACAGAGAACAGCAGGAAAGATGACTTCATTGTAATCTGTGTAATAAAACTTGAAAGTCTGAAGCACTCGTTTAACCTGCTAATTAATGTTTTTCCTTGCAAGCCTCCCTTTAATCAGAGGGTTTAGCTATGGTTGTTAATTTTAGTTCTTCATCTGAAATGTGATGTTACATGCTTCTTCCTTCTTCTCCCAGTTACCATAACCTCCAAACCCGTAAAATGACATAAAACAACAGAAAACTTGGTTTCAGGTGTTCAATTCAAGCTTATTCTCCTGATTTCTCCAAAACATGGCAAGGCAAACCCTCCTTTCACCATTACACTTGTCCATCCTGTCTTCTGGGGTCACAGGAGGCAGGCTGGGAAGAAGCTGAGGAGTTATGTGAGTGTGGTGTGTATGGTTTTAAGGATCAGAATGAGAAGGGAAAGTTATCATGTCACATGAGCCTGGGGCCAGTACTGATGCCAAATATTAAGCTGCGGTGCCAAAGCTAAATTAGGATGCTGTTCAGGATATCTCTCTTTATTCACAGATCTGGTTTTGGTACGGTGGAGCTTCAGAGGGCTGTCGGGGTTCATGTGCTGTTTATGGTGGTGTTGACTGAGAATTCTCATGGTTGACTGCAGCCTGCAGTTGTCTTTTTGGTTTCACGTAAGGAGTGTGAGTGTGTCTCCAAGACTCATTTGAGTCAGGCATGCATCTTTTCTCTGTCATTTTATCACGGTTATGTTAGTTGTTCAGTGTAACAACATATGAACAGTTCACAGAGAAAAAGGGGAAAAACAGAGAGGACTAGCAGCCTGTCTACAAACAATCTGAACACAGTTTGACTTCAGTCCTTTTTAATTTTTAATAAATACAGCATGTTTTTTTTTAGGAATCTACTTTCAAGTTTGCTTTTAATCACACAGGCTGTGAAGCTTCAGTTATGTCTTCAGTAACATTATTGCTGCTTGCAAAGTTGTTCTTTCCAGGAGAAAAAAAAAATCAGTGACAAAAGCCACAGAAAACAAAACAAAACCAATGTTTTTCAAAGATCTTTTCCCATCTTCCTGTACATATATCTCATCAGCTCTTCACAACTTGTTCTAGGTTCCTTCCAGGAAGTACTCTCTAAATTACTGTAAAGTCCTTTTCGATATCTCAGCTTTAGCATCCCAGAATGTTTGCATTCAGTGAAATGTAAATAAGAAGAGGAAGTTATTAAAAAACAGAACACTTCTGACACCATGACAATTAGTATAACAATGGACCCCAACTGTATTAAAATCATTATTGGGAATGAATTTTCCCAGTCCGCTCCCTAAGGAAAAAGCCGCTTTTACCTTTCCATCATTCCGCAAAGTCTTCTCCAAAACTACACTAAGCAATTGTCTTTTACAGCATACTGAGCAAACCCTCAAAAATTAGGCTATTTCAGTTGATGTCTAGTGAGTGAAGTCCTCATGAGTGTTCTTCAGAACTTTGCCAGCTTACAGAGTAGATTTATCAACTTCTTTGCTAATAAAAATGCGTTTATTTTGATTTATTCCCATCTTTCAAGATGGGATAACATTAGGAATTTGTTTCTGTTATGCAGAACATCTCCTCTTTCTTCCTGCTGGCTTTTCAGCACTTGGTCTGTTACTGCAAATGTGTTTGCTACCAATCTCTTCTGAAGATACTCATTTGAGTTGGATTTTGTATACAACACATCATGTTCTTCTTTCATTCTTAATTAAATGGCAGATATTCTTCCCATTTAAAACAGTCAAGGATTAATTTGCTTCCTTACCGATCCATGCTTCCATATGCTAGGTTTCTAGTTCACTGTCACTCCAGATTTTCTTTCCTTTACTCTGCAGGTTTGTTTGTTTTGTTTTTTTCCACACAATCTATTGAATCTCTTTGAAGACACCTTCAGGTTGTTTTGGTTTTTTTTTTTTTTTTTTTCTGATAGAATGATTAAAGCTTTAGTCATTTGGACTTAATGAGATTTCCTCCTGTGGAAGGGATATTTTGGACATGTCTTGAGAATGTGAGCTTGCTCAGATTGATGAGGCTTCTTCTGTGCAGGGAGGCTGACATTAGGCGGTGGCTTCTTTGCAACATCTGTACTATGCAGAGGAACGATCAAGCCAGGAATCAACAACACCAGTCCAAATGCCAAACCTCAGGGGCAGCTCCTGTGGCCCCAGGTCCTTGTGCCGAGGCCCTCAGCATAAGTGGCATCTCTCTTAAGTTACACAAATAGTAAGCAAGGTGTAAGGAGGTAGAATCTAACATTCCCAAAAAACAAAGTGTGGAACCAGGTGTTACATTTGTCCCTGAGAGATCCAGCCAAGTCTATGGTTTTACAAGCTTCCTCCATATCCCGCTTCTCCAGGACAATGGCCTTTTTAGAACAGGCTGGTAGGTGGGATGGCTGTTTTAAAGGGAGCTATACCAAATCAGAGCACTGCCAACTCCCTCATCCTTTGCAAAATCACTGCTGGTCACTTTTGGGGTTAAGGTATTTGTCTCTCTGTTGCAAGAAAGTTCAGTTCATAATTTTTTGAGGTGTGCTAATGAATCCGTTGCTCTCACACCTGCTTTTCTATTCATTCAACAGCAGCATTTCTTTCAAGTGATATATGTAATTGTAACTGTCACTTTCCATATCTTACCTGGTGGATGTTACACAGTAGTCATGCACAGAACTGCTCTTGAAAGCTTGCTTATATTGTACAAGCAACCTCAGAACAAGAATGCCCTTCAGGACTTTGAAAGAATGAAACTGCATGGTGCTTTCCAGAGGGCTCTGCAATGTTTTACAATAGCAATCAGTTCCTGTAATTCGGACCCATGTTTAACAGTTAGCACAGCTTAAGCAAATTTGAAATATTCAGTGTGGCTCATCACAACCGGTTTTAGGAACAACCTTTGCTTAAGGATGCTTTGTCAGGACAGCCCAAGTGGCAATGTGGGTCCCTCATACATGGATAGGGGAGATGAGGGAGTCCTGCATTGAACTTCTGAGCCTCCATGAAACTTGCACTGGATCTCTGTGATAGAAACCTTTGTGTATGTGTCTCAGAGTACCAGCACCCAAATGTAGGACAAAGAAAACATACGTTTGCACGAGAACTGAAAACATCATGGGATTTATTCATTTAAGTGTGTGGCTTTTTCTGTAAGCTCAGCTTGTAGAAGTTTTTTGTTTTGGTTTGGTTTTTCCTGCTCTGAAAAGTTTTAAATAATAAAAACAGAGAGGTAGCATATCTGCAAGAAGATAAATAGCTTTGAGAATAAAATCAGAGACATTCCTAATATGTGGAACGCTTGAGAGGTATGTTCCCTGCAGGAGCTAAATGCGGTTGAAAAGAAAACACGTCATATTGGAAATAAGAGCTAATTTATCCCCACACTGGAAGAGATCCCAATAATCTTTTAAATACTGAAGACTTCAAGGAGTTTCAGAAGTCTCTCATCATTGCTGGATTGACTGTTGTCATACAGGAAAATCATGAGGGGTTTGGCAGCTAAAGGAAAAGGATGCTTTCTCTTTCTCTCTGACAGCCTGCACACAGTGATTCATCTTGTCTGAGGGAAAGGAAAACCAAAGCAGTAGGGTTCTAGTCAGAAATTAGTCACTGTGAGACAGTGTGCGATCAGTGGCCCAGGGCTGGGATTTTTTTGTTTTGTTTTCTTACCCAAAGTCATATGACTTACTCCCCATCCTTGTTGTTCCTACTAGTGTCCTTCTAGTGGGACACTTAGGCTCTTAAGTCGATTAGTTTTAATCCTTTACTTTGCAGATAAGGGAGTTTCATTGTGGATTTGAAACTCCTGGTCATCATCAAATATGCTCTTCCTGTAGCCGACAGATTTCAGAAGAGGTAGTGGTGTTCCCATCAAAGAAATAAAGTTCCTCTTATGGTCTTGATCATTCATGTTTTCCCAGCTTACATGATGAGTACAAATGAACTGGAACAGTGTGATATGTTAGTTGGATGGAAACAGGGGGTGAGAGTGGAAATGAGTTTACTACTGCATTTATATTTATTGTAGCTTGAATTTTTTACAGAGGTAGATTTGTGCTAAAACATGAGATTATGATTTTGGGAGACTAACATTCAGGTAGCTACTATGGGAAAAGTGGTATCTGGCAGATGGGGACAGTAATGATCTACACTGTTGCAGCCAAACTGGGTGACAGCCCCAAGCAGTATACTCAGCAGTTTAGCAGCTTGCTGTATTCTAACATATTCTATTGACAGTGTTATGGAGATCCAGACAAATTATTTCTGCTTTTCCCAAGATCCATGTTCACACAGAGGCTATGGAGAAAGTGCAGTCAAGGCTCTCATGTGCTGCTAAAGAAGAAAATTGAGAGATGCTCACATTGAGATGTGAGTTTATTACAGAAGGTTCCCTGAGTCCTTTTCATCTCACTTGAGTGGTATTTCTTCTAAATAACACTTTTTGCTGTGCCATGCTTTTGACCCATGAGTATTCATGTTGAGAGCAGCTTAACAGTGCTCTGTTGTTCATGGGGATGAGATTCTTATTGCTCTTCCATCTGATGCTACAGGAAAATGGGCTTACAAATGATCTGGAAATACGTTTTGCACATCAGAGGAGGCTTTTTAGGTGTCTGGACACTAACTGTCTACTTACTTCAGTACACTTCCATGGAAGACAGGTTCCAAGCATATTGCTTCTCAAAACACTGCCCATGGTGATGTGCCTTCAGACAGCAGAGTGACTGACCTCTTGTTGGACTGTAAACCTAAAGAAGGGTCAGTTGTGCTTTCCCCTTGAAAATGCCTTTTCCCTACCCAAACCATATGTTGTGTAAAGAGAGGGAAAGAAGGGTCTTTCCCCTTTTCCTGAGCTCAAGAAATAGGAAGAAAACCAAGGTGATGAAGGAGCATTTAAGAATCACACCACCAAAAAGCAATGCAGAGTAAGGTAACCAGGCTAACCACATGCACACAAGTTTCAAAAGATTTTATGGGCAAAATTCAGTTCTTTAAAAATCCTGTGAACCACAGTTCCCCTCTGCAGTAGCAACCCAAATAGTGTTTTCTCTTTGCTTGGATTTGGAAACATGAATGTCAAAGCTGGTTTTCTTCATTTGTGTAGCAATGGAAGAAAGTTCACTCAGGAGACAGAAGAAAGAACGAGTCTGGGACATGAGGCACAGACAAGGGCTATAATGGAAATTAATTGGGTAGCATGTTAAATAATATTACTCTAATCCTGCAGCTTTAGGCAGTTGAGCTGAATTTCTGGTTTATGGCATATTTTACAAACTAAAATATTTTAGGACTTGGAAACTGCTTGGCTTCAGTAGTTCAGCTCAGGAAATATGCTTCCCTGCTATCAAATGCAGCAGTCTGTACTCTGTATTATTAGCCATGGTACATGCAGACAGTTCTCCTTGTTTGCTATCTCTGCTGAACCTTTCACATCAGCTCATTTATCTTTCAGGTGTTATAATAATTGACCCTCAATCAGTATTCCATTATCCTAAGCAGGCAATTATCCACATTGTCACTTTTGCATTTGCTCTTTTGACCCAGAGGTCACAGAAGCCTAGTGTAACTGAATCCAATGAAATTATTCCCTTACCTGTCATATAAATAGTCATCCTAGCAAAATGAGACCCATGGGGGCTTTTGCTGAGGTGTTGAGAAGGCCAGTCTAACTCGATCCTTTATTCTGCTCTTTAAGGAATGCAGTACTGTTTTGGCACTCTATCAAAATAAAACAAAGTTCCATTTTTTTAGCCCCGTTTTTTTTTTTTTTTTTTTTTTTTTTTTTTTTAAGTGAGCACCCCTGCACTAACAAATGTTTCTTTGTGGCCCACTTTATTGAAATTTCCATTCAGGTCTTCCATCTGTTAGCTGTGTTTACCGCTATTCCTGGGGAAAAAATTCTGTGTTTCACCTTCATTTGGGGGTGTAAGGTCATAAAACTGTCTGGATTATTTCAGCTATATTTATACCTAAGTTAATATTACTTCTTTAACAGGTTTAAAGCTTTTAATTCCCCAGTTCATTATTCATGGTGAGTGAACTGAAGTGAACGAAGTTTTTGTTTTATAAAGAGGAAAGCTTTTGGTATTCAAAAAGTGTTCTGCAAATGTGAATTGTAACCCTCTTCACCCCCGCACCCCAATTCCGATTAGGTTCATGTTTCACACCCTCCCTCCCTTCACTGCTCACAGCCACCAAATGCCGTGTTTTATTTAACTGGCTTCTGTGAACAGTTTGCATGGATACGCAGTAAGATTATTTTTACAAATATGCTTGTTGTGCCCTTCTCCTAAAAGCTGGCAGAGCGGCAGGGTCCACTGACATGAAGTGCACTCACACAGGCACAAATTATAAAGCCCACCTCATTTACATGGCATTGAAGTATTAGTATCAGGACATCATGGAGCCTTTGGTATATAACTATCCCAGAAAGAGTGGATTATTCCAGTCACATTGGAGGGAGACTATATGTGAGAGAGGTGGAGGGATTCTGCTGAGGTTGCACGTGGCAAAGGAGGGAAGGAAACCTTGTTTTTCCCAGCTGTCTCCAAACATGGAGCAATGCATGAACCAAATGTGTCATGTTTCCCTCCTAGCTGCTGTGTTTAGATGTATGTATTCTGAAATACAAGGGACTCAAAGTGGGGAGGATAAGCCTTGCTCTGATGTGGGACTTAAATATGTTTGCATCAAGCTGCCGAGTTCCAGCCTAGCTCCCTGTCCCATCTGTTCTGTTTTGCTAGAAAGAGATAGTCAGCACCTTGAAACACTGACCTGGCACCACTCCAGCGAGAAACTGGGAGCTGAAGTGAGAACACAAATGCAATTTATTTTTCTTTGTTGAAATGTGCGTATTTTCCCAGTGGCAGCACGACTCAATAGTTTGAAATAATGTTATTGAGAGACGAGAGTGGAGTCCCAGTGTGAATACTCTGTGCACAGGCCCTAAAGTTTAAGCCAGCAAATGTCTGGACAATATTTGACTTGTTATTTCTTTTCTTAAAAAAAAAAAAAAAAACACAAAAAAAAACCCAACACTAAACGAAACAAAACAAAAAGACACCACTGGTCAGGATAGTTTGAACCTTTCTCTGCCTACTTGTTTATGAGAACAATTGCTCTTGCATCTATTATTGTATTGCTTTATAGCAACACACATTTTCCACTCAGTCATTTGGGCTTGTACTTTCTTTGTCATCTTTGTAACATCCTTTCCTGATACCTTCAGTGGAGGTAGTGCTGTATTTTCCTTTAGGTGCAAAAGTCTGATCTGCAAATAAGAGGACAGAATTGGCCTACCCACGGCAGTCTGTGCAGACCAAAAGAAGGTGTAAGTGGTGGAGGTGTTATAAGTGTTGTAGGAAAAATTATTACTTCTCTATTGTTAAAAAAAAAAAAAAAATCCTTCAGACCCAAGACAGCTGTGTAAGTCTGCATCATACCTGCTGCATATCAAACTCCCTCTTTGTCCTAAGAAGCAGCTATCTTTAATTTTAACTGTGCTTAGTTCTCAGATAAGTGGCAGCAACTTAAAACCATTAAAAAAGGATTTTGGCCAAGAAAACTTATTTAAAAGAAAAAAAAAAAAAAAACAAAACACAAACAACTTGACATAACAAATAATGACCAGGAGAGTATTTCAGAGGCAAAACTGTTTCAAGGTAAAAATCAAACTGAATTATCAGAAGGCTTAGCCAAAAATCCCTAAGCAATTAAGCAACTTGCAAAGAAATATACCATTTTTGCCATGTTCTTCTGAAACAGGCAGTGTTAGAATGATGTTGCTGGCTTTTGGGAAACAGCCACACTGAGTTTATAGTGGCACTTGGTGGCAATCATACTCAGTTTGCTGAGTCCCAAACAAGGAAGCCACCTTGAGGGGAAAAATTGGCCCCAGCTTTTCCTCTCCATCTGCTCTCACTGGCAGCAGGAAGCTGAGGGGAAATTCAGCTGGCCCTTGAGTGGCTAGTTTTACGCCAGAAATTGCATTTGCTGGATATACAGGGAGTATTTTAAGCTTCAGCAAGACCCTTGCAATGACAGCTGGCGCTCAGCTCTGTGCTGTCGTTTCTGGACACATCGCTGTCTGGAGAGCAGGCAAACCCTGGAGATTTTGGTTGGAGTCTCACAGCATGTAAGGCTCGTGCTCGTCAGCCAGAGAGCTTTGGCCTGTTCCCTGTCTTTTTTGTATTAACACGGATTAGACTTTATTCTGACCTTCTTGTTTTCTAAGTTTTGGGATAGTAAGTCTTCCAGAAGTGTCCTCAACACATGAGTAAAGACTCAATCATTTGGTACCTGTCCACTTCTACCTGAGAGGAAGGGGTCTCGTCACCTACAACTATTCTGGGTGACAGAAATCATGTAGCAGATAGTGCTGGGCTGGATCTCTGATAACTTGATAACAGAAGTTAATCCTTAAAAAAAAAAAAAAGCTAATCTTTGTGCATACACCAGCAAACATTAGTGTAATTTTTCCTTTCTTTGTAAAACAGATTTTGTAGAATTAGCAGACTTTTGCATGACTATATTGCCTTGGGAACAGACTGGTATACTGGGGTGTACAAACCATGAAGTTTCACTCTGGCCTCAGCCCTGACTTATAGACTGACTTTAAACGAGTCCTCTCATTTTCCTTTCTCTTACTTTCCCCATCAACAAAATAGTAACAGATATCAATTTTCAAGATGTACTGGGGAAAAGCATTACAGATATAGAGGGCATTTTTGTATCTCTTCTTACCGCTAGATTTGCATATAAACTTGTTTTGATACCAAATTGATAAATGAATAAATACACAATACCCATGATCGTCTATCTCTAGCTTAAATACTTTACCTGTCATAATATCTTTCAGTCTGGGCTTTAAAAAAATGAAACATATGCTACCAAGATGTAGTCTCTTCTTGCACAGGGGTATGCTCTGCATATGCTAGCCTAATGGAGGGAGAGAGATGGGCTTAATTTTTTAAAATTTTTTGTATCTGCATTTTATATGTGAAAGGTCATCTCCATTCATGCAAATGTATAGCAGGAACAAAAAAACCTACATATGCACCTCATGCAGAGTAGAAAAATTTTGCAACTCCATATGCACCCTTACTGAGGATTCTCATATGCTCACTCTCCACTTTAATAGCACAGAAAATGATTTTTGTGGTCGCTCATCTTACAAAACTCAAAACCTTCCAGCACCTCTGAAGTCATGGCCTGCATAATTTATGCAACCTCTCTCCCACCCTTCCACTCTCTTTCTTTGACTTAGTTGATCTTTTTTATACTTTGCATCAACTTGCTCTATGTCCTTTAGGCGTATGGAAGAGCAGCAGGGTAGCGTGTGCTGAAACAAAGAGATAGGGCAAGGAATGCAGGTTATGCTCCATAATATGCAAGTAGCAAAGCCAGAAATTGAGTTAAAACCACGTATCTCTTTGTTATAAATGCAGAGTAGCATGCAGATAATAAAATTTAAAATTAAAAAATAAATAAAATACCCCAACACAACAAATCAAAACACTGCACACGCAGGCACATACACACAGAGCTCTTCCCTTGGGGAGAGGATGAGAGGGAGAATGGAGAAACCACAAATGAGAGAGGTTAGTCATGTTGCTTAATGAACTACTGGAAGCTTTTCAGATATTCTGGTGATGAGGGAAATGTACATAGAACAGTATAATGTTTCTCAGCTGATATTATCTAGGAGTTCAAAAGAAGCAGCAGCACAGTAAAGCAGCTCTCTGGTACGTTATTAAAAGGCATCTCAAGCTTTCCTGCTTGACAGATATTTCTTGTTTTAAGTTACACTTCTGCTTCCATTATTTAGACCCAAGACAAGAAAGTAGTAATTGAGCTACTGACTAGTTAACAAAATGCGCTCATGCAAACCAATTATTTTGCAGTAGAGACAGCTTGTTAATGTTATACCTCTGGCAATTAAAGTCCTCAAAAATGACAGAATTCTGTATTTATCTAATCTCTATTTTTTTATTTTATTTTTGTAATTTCTCACTGGTTTGTACAATGAACAATCAGCCACCTCATTTTGCAAGTGCACAGCTGGAAAGAAAATCTGCATTGTTACTTTTAGGCACTAAGAAAGAAGATTATAATATTTACTCTTCTTGATCTCAGTGTAATGTATGTTTTTGTGTTTTGCATTATGCTGACTCAACTAATGGAAATAATCTGTGTCATCTCAGAAGTTGTTCTAATCTGCTATTTTGTACAGTCTCTTGTTGGTTAGATTGCCTGTAAGAGTTCTTGAGCAACATCAGCCCTGTGAAACCTGGATGAAACCTCATTTGTATCTAAATTTAGTGTGTCTCTGTGGGGTGTTTTGTTATGTAAAAAGAAGTATGAAATTCTGATCAAAGTTCTCCTTGCAGAGGACAACCATTCACTAATGCTGGTAGCTGGATATCAATACTGGACACATGGTCTCCTTGAAGAGCCCATTGAGTGTTACTGGAAAACCATGGCATGAAATCGTTTCTTCTATAAAACCACTGTGAATTTTTGGAAAAGTTTTGATGCCCAGGCTTTGCTATTGCAACAGCTTAGTGGTTTACATTTGATACATGTCATTAAAGATATGTATGAATCACATTTCCTGTTATGAAAAAATGTGAAAACTAGATGAGGTGTGAGCTGAATTTTAAGTCATGACAGTAGTATTACACAAGACTATCAATAGAGAATGAAATATATGCAATGCAGTCAGAACTGCAAGGAAGATGGGGATCATTGTGGCTGCAGGAGTGGATGACATAGCAGGGAGCTACACACACTGGATCCTGTGTGCTCTGATGCCTGAGGTATCCAACTCAGATGCTTCAGAACCCCTTGGTGCCTGGTCACTAAAATCAGCAGAGGTTCTTCAAAAGTTTAGTCTCTTATTTTGAAGAGTGCATTAGTGAACTTATGGAAGATCATCAGCTATTTTATGGAGCTAAGTTTGAGGGTAACCCAGGAGGCAAGAATTTCTCTTTGTACGATCTGCCTTTATTTGTGATACATCTCTGTCTATGCACTCCCACATTCCCTATGCCATTTTGCCAATTTTTCAACCCAGGTGCTACTTGACTTCTTGACTACTTGATACCTCTTTTCTCATGAAAAGTGTGGTGGCATCTCTGATGACCTCCCATAGTCAGGGGCTGAGATCTAGGTCTCTTCCAGAACAGTGCATTTTTGATGACACACATCTTCAAGTCTGCCAAACTGCAGGAACCCTCCCTCAAACAGTGGCATAGCAGAAATCTGGCAAAGACTGCTATGCCCGATAAACTGTTTGTTATCACTAAAGCCTTTCTTTGTATTTTCCTACCTTTCCTGTACCTTGGATTTAGCAGTTACACACGTGAATTGTATTATGTGTGTTACATTATATTAGCTTAATGTATGTTTTAGAGGTGAGGTTGAGTGTAATGTCAGCAATTAATTTTAAGCAGGCATTGTCTCTTACAAAGGAAGGAAGAAATTTGGTTTGGGTGATTTTTCTTTTTTTTTCTTTTTTTTTTCTTTCTTTCTTTTTTTTTTTTTTTATTCTTTAACCCACCTCTGGCTTCTTTTCCTGGAGAAAAAGCAATGTGTGTGATCCTTTTCCCCCTTCATTCTCCTGCTCAGAAATATATCCCAATTTAAACATTAGCAAAATCAAACATTAACATGGGAGTTAATGTTTTAAAATAATGACCTCCTGCCGGAAGCCTGTTGATCCTGACATGCTGCCAACTACAAAATCTAAATGAAGTTAGAAGCCAGAAGAAAATAAACTTACTCTATTTTCATTCTCCACTAACATCTTTTGCACTATCTGCAAACTTGATCACTACATTTTATGGTACTGAGTTCTTCTTTCAGTAATGGATTGCAGGTGCCATTTTTTTGCTAAACAATATTGAGGCTACTTAGTTCTATTGTTTGGTTTAATTTCTTGAGTGAGTGATTTTGCCAGGTGATCAAAGTTTCTAATTCCTATTCTTGCAAATAACAGTGAAGGGAATTGAGACTACTGAATATGAACTTTGGAGAGATGGTAGGTATTAGAATTCCATGTAAAATAAAAGCACCAAATCATTTAAAATATATGTATGTGTCCATGAAGACACTGTCCAGAAACACCACAACAAGTAATTGCAGTGATAACTTTCTTGGAATTGTATAGAATATAATGTCTAAAAGTGAATTAGAAGGTTTGTGATAAAACAAGCCTGGGAATTAGCAGCAGATAATTCCAAGGCACACGATATCCCAGAGTCCGACCACCACATAGACATTAATGATGACCCTGAGCACAATTTTTAAAACTGAGTGGGTGATTTTCGGCCTTCGAAGCAGAACTTGGACAGCCTATAGTGTATTAGTGGTATACATAGCACAGCAGTGGGTTGTTTTATTCTGGAGAACACTTCATAATGATGTAAGAGGTAATAAGCAGGATTATGAATGCAACTGGGAAACATTACTGTGAATTTTAATTTTGGGTTTACTTGGCTTTGGAACATGATTTCATTTCCCATAGACAATCCAAACTTACTGTGAAAACTACCATGGGACCTGGATGCATTCACTAATGTAGGGTGTGGCAATTTCCTGTCTGTCTGATTTCAAATTGTGATTAGTATCTACTTCTCTTATGGAGGTTGCTTTACTGATCATTATTTAGAATGTATTTTTAAAATAAAATTGTTACAAAGGCTTAATATGGTATGTACTTAGAAAACTTACCACCAAACCACTAAAAATATGTGCATGTGTCCATAAAGACATTGTCCTGAAATGCCACAAGTAATTGCGTAAGAAGCATACAATTATTTTATCTATAACAGCCTTTCTGTCTGTTCTCCTAGGACTAATTCACAGGAAAAGAGTTTGCTTTTTGTAGTTTGAAATGCTATTTATGAGACTTGATATAAGTGTGAGATTTTTTACAATGGAGTTGGATAATACAAAATAAAGTAAAACCATTTACTATCTTTATGGGTGATGATGTCAATCTTAAATAGCTAAAGCATACAGAGCATGTAAAAATGTGAAGTGTTATTTCATTCTTAGTTTTCATTCAGTGCTTTCCCTTTCAAAGCATGCTACTTCACAGGTCTCAATTCAGGGAAGAACTTCAGTCTGGACATAAATCTAATTAAAGTCAACAGATTTAAACGCCTTCAAGCAACAAACATGTACTTAAGTTTTTTGCTTAATTGTGGTGGAGTAAGAGTATGTTTAAAATTAAGAACATACACATCTATTTTGAAGAACTGGAGATTTATCTTGGAGCATCAAACCTACTACGGAAAATTCATAAAGTAAGGATTGCCTCCTAATTATTATGCTCATTTTAGCAAGTGCTGTAATCATAGGAACAAATTTACATAGTATTTACCAAGAGGTAAGAACATCTGTCTGATTTTAATGGCATGGAGCTGTAAACTGAACACACACAAACAACATCAGAAGAAAAATGCTTATGATCCTACTTGTGAAATGATTATGGAAAGATGATGGCTTAATGCTTTTCATAGGACTAATATAGCATAGTGTTCTAAACAGCTATAAAAACTTTCTGTTCACATTGTTGATGTATGGTAAAATGTTATATAGAATCTAACTGTAAACATTTTCAAAGGGATTTTGGTAGATACCACAATGTGATATAAAATAGAAGATCTGCCAGCTTTCTGTTAGCCCAAAGATGGGATATACTCTTCAATGTTTCTCTGTCTGTGCCTGCCCAATAGCCCACAATAATCTGGCTGCACTAGCAAGTGTCTGTGCTGTGCTGCATCCTTCTTCTTCCTCACCGTCATTCCGGGGTCTGAGTTATAACTGGAGATGTATTTAGAAAGGAGCACAAGGAAAAAATGGCTTCCTTTAGAGACCTGCATGTATGGACATTTTTACATCAATTAAGAGATGAAATGTCTTGGCGTATGTACAAAGAAATTTGTGTTCCAGTTGAGCAGCAATACCTGCTGGTAAGTAAGATTATGGCCTTACCTAAGACAAGTGCCTTGATGACAGCTTGTTTGGGACTTTAGCAGATAGTTATTCTCCTCTTGTGGCTGAAGAATGCCATAGGCTCCTGTTGTCCAGACAAGCTCTGCAGCAAAAGCCATGGGTACAACCTGTAGCACTCTTGTCACCAAGACCTTTTCTGTACACCCGGGCTGAGATGGGGAGCACAAGGCTAATAGTCTCTCTGAACCATTTTCATCAGAGAGTGCTAGGAAATGAAAAACGGTCTGAACGGGCTACATTTTGGCGTTCACATTTTATCTTCTCCTTGATCAGCCTAACTTGTATAAGTCAATTTGCTTGGAAAAGCAGAGAGCTGGGTGTCTACCTGGTGTCATATTTGGGGCTACACCACTGATGCGCAGCCCTGCTTTGACTTAGGGCAAGCAAGTAGATGCTGTCAGCAGACCTGGGCATGAACTGCAATAAGATGGGAGGGCAACAAAGCTGGTGAGGGATCTGCAGAACAAGCCTTCTGAGGAGTGGCTAAGGGAACTGGGGCTGTTTAGCCTGGAGAAAAGGAGGCTGAGGGGAGATCTTATCACTCTCTAGAACTATCTGAAAGGAGGTTGTAGCATGGAGGGTGTTGGTCTTTTCAGTAACAAGTGATAGGATGAGAGGAGCTGGCCTCAAGTTGTGCCAGGGAAGGTTCAGATTGGACATTAGGAAACATTTCTTCACAGAAAGGGTTGTCTGGCATTGGAACAGACTGCCCAGGAATGTGATTGAGTCACCATTCCTGGGGGTGTTTAAAAGACATATAGATGAGGTTCTTAGGGACATGTTTTAGTGCCAGCATTAGGTTATGATTGGACTCAATGATCTTAAGGGTCTCTTCCAACCACAGTGGTTCTGTGATTCTGTGCTTCCTGGTTTAACCCTTGTTCCTGGCAAGAAGCAATTTACTGTTGTTGTGGCCCTCCAGACCAGCCCTCAGCTTCTTACCAGGCTGATCTGCTGTTTGGGACACTGGTGCTGTAGTATCCATCTGATTGGAAGGGCAAAGAATTTCCCTGCCAGCATCCCATGCACTTGCCTTGGTAAGGATAGGAGCAGCTGATGGGGAAACTCACGTAATATTTCATATTGCTGCTCAGGTATGTAGAGCAAACCTCAGCCTGCCCATTTGCAATTATTATGTGTTAGTTATGTTATGCAACAGCATTTAAAATGAAACAAAAAATCAAAGACTGTGTTCCTGCACAGTAAATATCTCTCCAAAACTGGCAAATCTGAACTTAAATTTTGAAGATCTAATTCTCTAAGCAAGCCATTTGTTTTATAACACATGCTTAGGTCTCTAGCACCTAATAAGTGGCAACCTCTATTTGAAGTTTCTAATGTATTCCGAGCTCTTGTAATATAGCTCCTTCCTCTGTGCCTTCCCTGGTACCTGGTAGGAGTTACATTCAGGTCTGGCCGTTCCCTCAGTGGTCTGACAGGGTATGTCTCCCCTTGACAACTCCTGTTTTAGCAAGACCTGCAGTCATTTAATATTTTGGGTACAACTGTCTCTTTGTCAAATTTCAGTTGAAACAAGCTGGTAGGAATTCAGGAGTTATTTGACATGCAGCCATGTACATGTAAAGTGCAAAAATCTTGTTTCATCAGTAAACAATACTAAAAATCTAATGATGTGTCTATTTTACACTAAATACGTAACAGGAGAGGAAAGGTTTTCTATGGTGAACTTGGTGGAGTGTACAGTAGATGTGACTGGGGGAAATTGCAGTTTGAAGTTTTTTTACTCTTGCTTTCAAAACTGCAATGTTTAAAAGTGACAGCAGGTAAAGCCTTAAATCTGACCTTGATGATAAACAAACACTTTACTTTTACCACATATTAAAGAATGAGTTTTTCATTACAACATACGGTCTTAAGTGTGACTTGTGATCTGGTTGATTTTTAGTGGTTACTATTTTGATTTTCATATCGGTACTATTGGGATGCTGTTAGCCCTTGTAAATTTACAAATTAACAACAGGAGTTTTACGTGGCACATATCCAGTTGCTGAGCTCTGCACTTTTGTAGATATCATTTAACAGGATAACTTTAAAATTCTTGGCTTATACAACTGATAGACAGAGGTACCCTTTGGAAGCTGAATGATGTATGCCTGTAATGTACGGTCGCATCATTATCATTATCATTATCATTATTATTATTGTTACTACTACTCGTACTACTATTAGGAATTTTCTGATCAGTCTATATTTTCATTTTACTGATTAAATCATTCATTCGGTGGTTTACTAAGACTTTCGCACAGTTATAGTGACCGCTATCCATCATTTTTGCCAAGTCTTGGGAAACGGGAGAGGTGCCCGAGGATTGGAGGAAAGCAAATGTCACTCCAGTCTTTAAAAAGGGCAAGAAGGAGGACCCGGGTAATTATAGACCGGTCAGCCTCACCTCTGTCCCTGGGAAAGTAATGGAACAGCTTATCCTTGGTGCCATCTCAAGGCACATCAGGGATAAGAGGGTCATTAGGAGCAGTCAGCATGGCTTTACCAAGGGTAAGTCATGCTTGACCAACCTCATAGCCTTTTATGAGAATGTAACAAGGTGGATGGATGATGGCAGAGCGGTGGATGTGGTCTACCTTGACTTCAGTAAAGCCTTTGACACAGTCCCTCACAGCATCCTCACAGCTAAATTGAGGAGGTGTGGTCTCGACAATAGAGTAGTGAGGTGGGTTGCAAACTGGCTTAAAGAGAGAAGCCAGAGAGTGGTGGTCAATGGTGCCGAGTCCAGTTGGAGGCCAGTATCTAGTGGAGTGCCTCAGGGGTCAGTACTGGGGCCAATATTATTCAATATATTCATTAATGATTTAGACGAGGGAATTGAGTGTACTATCAGCAAGTTTGCTGATGACACTAAGCTGGGAGGAGTGGCTGACACGCCAGAAGGCTGTGCCGCCATCCAGCGGGACCTGGACAGGCTGGAGAGTTGGGCGGGGGATAACCTGATGGAATTTAACAAGGGAAAGTGTAGAGTCCTGCATCTGGGCAGGAACAATCCCAAGTTCCAGTATAGGTTGGGGCATGACCTATTAGAGAGCAGTGTAGGGGAAAGGGACCTGGGGGTCCTGGTGGACAACAGGATGACCATGAGCCAGCACTGTGCCCTTGTGGCCAGGAAGGCTAATGGCATCCTTGGGTGTATTACAAGGGGGGTGGTCAGTAGATCGAGAGAGGTCCTCCTTCCCCTCTACTCCGCCCTGGTGAGACCCCATCTGGAATATTGTGTCCAGTTCTGGGCCCCTCAGTTCAAGAAGGACAGGGAACTGCTGGAGAGGGTCCAGCGTAGGGCAACAAAGATGATTAAGGGAGTGGAGCATCTCCCTTATGAAGAAAGGCTGAGGGAGCTGGGGCTCTTTAGTTTGGAAAAGAGGAGACTGAGGGGTGACCTTATTAATGTTTATAAATATATAAAGGGTGAGTGCCATGAGGATGGAGTCAGGCTCTTCTCAGTGGCAAACAATGATAGGACAAGGGGCAATGGGATCAAGCTGGAACACAAGAGGTTCCACTTAAATTTGAGAAAGAACTTCTTCTCAGTGAGGGTAACAGAGCACTGGAACAGGCTACCCAGGGAGGTTGTGGAGTCTCCTTCCCTGGAGACATTCAAAGCCCGCCTGGACACATTCCTGTGCGACCTCACCTAGGCGTTCCTGCTCCAGCAGGGGGATTGGACTAGATGATCTTTTGAGGTCCCTTCCAATCCCAAACATACTGTGATACTGTGATACTGTGATAGTGTTTCGTTGTCACTGATAGAAATAATGGGCTTGGCTCTGCTTTTTGTTACAGTAGTGCAAATCTTCAATGATTGAACTGCCAGTGTAACAGTGCCAATGGAACAGCAAATTTAGGTCCAATGCATGTTTGCTATTGTCCTTAAGAATTAGTTTACTCTCTTTTAAGAACTTTCATTCATAAATGATGTGTCATTTTAGCAACTGTAATTGCCTTCTGAAACAATGTCTTCTGTTGTTTTTCTAGGGATTTCCCAAAGTTGGAGGAGTGTTTTGGTTTTGTTTGAGAAAATGAAACATAGTTTTAAACCTGGGTCAGATGCCAGAAAGTGTTCACCTTCTCTCCTCCCCCTCCCTATTCTTCTGCCTTTTGCTTTGAGCACCAGAGCCTGAACAACTTCTTTAAAGATCTGAGTTTGATCAAGCTTCTGAGTAGAGCCCCGTTTGGTGTACACCCTGCATTTTGAAGTATTCGCAAAACCAGGGCCTCTGATTGACTGTCCTAGATTTTCAGCTGAAACAAAACAAAAAAAAGCAAAACAAAAACAACAACAACAAAAAAACTCCACCAAACACACACACACAAAACAAAAACCAAACAAACAAAACAACACAAAAAAAAAACCCCAACCAACCAACCAATCAACCAACCAAACAACAACAACAAATCCCACCAACACCATGGGCTTCACAACAGGAGAAACAAAAAATAAACCCTTAACTGACCATCTGTCATGATTCAGTACCATGTGGTATCTCTGTATGTTGTTGGTACAAGAGTATGTATTTCCCCCACCTATATGTGCATGAGACCTCATTGATGCCTAAAGTTAAATGTATTAAAGTACTCAGAATCAGGATGTCAGCTGTGTTCTGGTTTCACTGATATTCTCACACTTTCAATCTCAAAAAAATAAAAATTCCACTCACCATCTCCGTTTATTTTGCTTGCTATTCTTTTAATAACTTCATTTTCTCAAAGGTAGAGGAAATGAGTTGTTGCTCAACTCCATTGTGAAAACTGGCTACAAGACTTCCAAAGGTACCTTTAAAACTAGAATTATAGAAGTCAGCATTTTGCTTTTGCGTGTTATTTTTCTTCACATATGGGACAAAAGTTTTTTTCACATCTGCCAAGTTTAAATTTTTTTAGAAGTCTAATTATTTTTTAGAAGTTTAAATTCAGAGAGCAAGAACACCAGTATGCTGAAAGACAAAGTGTTTGAGAAGGTTGAAATAATACATAAATCATATCTTAAAATTATGCCTTGCTTACTCAATACAATAGTTATATTGTTTTGATTTTGTATGGATAACTGTAAACTTTAACTTGGCAACTTCTTTATGCAGTCTAATAACAAGCTGACTCATCAGATTTCTGAAAGTCCTCTCTTGCTCTTCCATTTGTATACTTTAGGGGTAGAGGATGTGAAAAAAGAGAGAGAAAACTGGCTTAAAGGCTTCTTCCAGCATTAGGTACTACCATCCATCCACAGTGCTCCTCCTGCTGAGCTGGCAGCTGCTTCCATAAGTTCAGAGAGGTCACCATGGTTTCTTTCCTGTTGCTCTTCCAGACATTGAATTACTGGAGGAGTTGCGAAAAAAAGTATCTTCCTTTCTTGCACTGCCACATAAAGACAAAATTCTTCCTCTCTATCTAGGTCGGTTCTGTTAAGGTACATACAAGCTCAGATATTATTAAAATGTTTTAGATTTCTATGCTGCCTTTACCCAGAAATAACTGAAAGCAGCTTAAAGAATAATTGACATAATAAGATATGCATATGATATATGAGGGTGGATACACAGTGTGCATGCATGCATGTCCTTCTGTGCATGCATATTTGAAAATGGAAGGATTTTTTTCACCATTGACTTGCTGCTTTCTCAGGAGACAAAACAGATTATCTGGTAAATACTTCAAAATACCATTGCTGATAATTTACGGCAGTGCAGGCTATATGTATCCATTTAAAACTTGTGAAGGAGAAAGTAGAAGAACAGAAGGAAGAGAGGAAGCAGAACACAAGCTGAGCTGTCTTCAGATCTAAATACAAGCAAAAAAAATCAGTGTTTATAGTAAGAACTCCAAGAGTTATCACTCACCATGCACATTGCTCCTCACAGTGCAGTACACTGATGGGTCAACCTGGATGACATTGTAAAGTGGATCAGTTCAGTTGCATCAAATCCCAATGTGGGCTTGTCTTCAGGACTGACATGTTCTGAATTTAGGTAGATAAAAGGGAGGACTCTCATTCTGACAATGGATGCATTTAATGTAGTTATAAGTAGATTTGTTGAGATCACACCTTTAGTTTGTTTGGATTAATTTTCCTATTTGCACCTTTCCAGGAAGCCCTACAATAAAGACAAAAGCCTATAGCTATAAATTTAGGTCTCCTTCCTTGTGGTTATCATTCAAATATTTGAAGTTAGTTTGATTATTTTTTGGATGAAAATATTAATTGTTATCTCTTGTTCTGGCATTAAAAAGGGGTAAGACTCTTATTTAACAATCTTTCTCTGCCAGTTTATCATATATTTCACATGCATTTTTTTTTCCTAATTATTCACTTACCAGACTACAACAGCTCTGAACTGTTTATATATAAAGTCTGGGGTTTGAAAGAATGTAACTTATATTTAAATTTTCCCTCTGTTTTTTTAAGTACATAAACTTTTTAAAGTACATAAACTCACATGGAGTGCCAAATGTGCCCTTCCAGTATATAATAACAGGGATCTAATTGCACCAGTTACCTGAGGCGCACAAAAGTAGAAAAGCAGAGCCTGTGTGTAAAACACCCTTTTTTTCACCTTTGGCCATGATAGGCTCTTACATTTGGAATGAAATTCCATCCTCACAGAATTCTATAGCAAAGATTTGACTGACTCCACGAGGCAGGGTTTGGGCCCACATGCCTGATTTCAGCATATGATTTTGCTGGTGAAATAAACATTAGGGGGGAAGAAGTACTCGCTGTGGAAGGAAAAGTTAATTTCCATGCATTTTCTCCAGTCTGTCTCCCATGCTGTAACTTTCTCTTCTGGTGTATCTCTTCATCTTTGACTAGAAAAAACACCTACTAAACAGACACTCATTTCTTCTGGAAAAGCTCCACAGGAAAATTTGCTTTGATTTTTAACTGTGCATGTACAAACTCAGTGGAACCCATGGAAAAGCAGTGGTCATTCTGTGAAAAGGAGACAGTTATGACAAGAGCAAGAAGCCTAGTTTTGCTTATTTGTGCCCCAAGATCTGTCAACTGGAAGTCATGTTTTCCAGCAGATTGTTGCTCTCAGTGTGTAGCTAAGAGGCCATGCTAATATTTCCTTCCTAAATGGAGAGAGCATGTTGGGTTGTCCTTAATGTGAACTGCATGAACTTTTGTACCTTATCCTTTTCTTCTCGTCTTCTCAGAAGTATTTGTCCCAATATATCCAAAATATGCTGTTATACAAGACTGGCTTATAAACAGCATTTAATAAAGATTTCACTTTCTGCTTTCAGGTTTGTAAGGATAATATGGTTTTAATTCATATTGCACTAAGTTAGGTGGTCTCAGTTTCTTACTACCAATATATTTAATAATACTTTGAAGTGTGAATTCCTGGGTCTCACCAACTCAGTTTTTCCGATAGACCAAGCTCAGGCGATGAGGTTTTTTTGGGTGCATTTTATTTCATCTCCTATTTCCCTAGAGTCAGCTATTATAACCTCAGCCTGAGTGAAAAAGTTCTAATTCACTCCCCATCCTATTTGTATACAGAGAATCAAATCCTTGTTTTGGAGGTTTTTGGTGTGGTGTTGGCTATGATTCTCTCTCAGTGCTGGAAAATGAGGTGGGATATAGCTGGGTGTGTTGAGCTACCTTTGTGTCTTACCCTGCCCTTGAGTTGCATAGGAAACATGTTATTGCAGAAATGTGTGCAGATGTTGGTGTTCCCTCTCTCTAAGCTGTATTTTTCTTTTTACCTCCTGAGGTAGATTTTTTTTTCCTTCATTCACTGAGGAAACCTAAACAAAACTTTGTGTACACAAGTCTTTAAAAAAAATTGCAAGTCTGGGACTTGGTTATATTTGCTTTGCTAGTGAATGCTAAGCCTACACACGTATACGTATGAATTATAATACTGTTGCATTTTAAAGAGTTCATGTTTCCCGATTAAAAAGCTCGTATAAAGAGAGAAGCACATCAGTGTTTATCTTTTGCCATTTGCTCAGCACCCTACGTAGTCTCACACAAACAGGCAATAAAGCTACTGATCAAACCTTTTAGAGCCGCCAAACCCACTTTTTGTCTTTCTTATGAAACTAAGATTTGGTCAACTAAGGTCAAGTTGTGCACTTAACACAGCTTCCATTATAGTCAGTGAACTCTGTGACAGAGAGTAAAGTCAAAATATAAACAGAGAACATTTCTGCAGCAGCTCTGGGCTGGGATTAACTTGGATCACCTAGTCTTCTGCTTTTAATGAAATTCTCTCCCTTGTATTTTCTTGTTTGGAAGACAGTCCAAAGTTATCTCATGGTAATTTAGTTAGGCAGTGCCCTCCAGGGATGTCACAGGCCTCCGTGACCTCTCCAGAGAGACTCAGCAAAGGGATGAGGAGAATTAAACATTCCTGAGAAATTGCAAAGCAGCGGCCCCCAGAGATTTCGCATAGAAACGAGCTCCAGAGTAGCTGCCAGAGACCCAAGTCACCTTTTCAGCACTTCCTTGACATGTCTCCACCAGTCCCATCTGGCTTGATTCAGGGGGTCAGCATGGGGACTGAGGAGAGGTGGCAGCTAGAGAGAGCAGGATTCAAGGGAGGTCTGACCGCCACGGTCTCAAGCTTTAGATGTTTCTCTAGGATGTGCAGCTAGATGGTTTTATTTCCTTCCCTTCCCACACGGTCTCACTGTTCAGTCTTTTTCTTTGTGCTGGAAAGGGGAAGAATATTACAGGAGGAGTTTTAATAAGTTAAGTGGCTTCACCATTGATGCAACACTTTGTTTCTCACCTGGGTTTACAGCCACCTCTTGGTTCTGATGCAGAAAATGCTGCAGTATCAGAGAGCTACTTACACTACCGTAAACTACACAACCCACTTTCTTTTACATTGGCAGGGTGTAGAAATTCATTAAATTTAATCTAATCTGAAGTCAGAATTGGGCACGGTTTGCAGGAGGAAGCTCATTTGTATGGAGAAAGATTCAAAGAGTTTATTTCCAGGTTTCCCTCAATTATTGTGCAAAAGGGGAAAAAATTACATTTGATGAAGGTTAGACAAGAGAGAAAAAGACACCAAGAAACAACTGTAGCTTTCTTATTAGTATCTTGATCACCTGAGTAGTTATTACTTAACTCTTGCATCACAATGGAAATGTGCTGTATTTCAATAAATATCCATTTCATTGAGTTTTGGAATGTGTAATCTCATAATCATTCCTGTGCACTCTCATCCTTGGGTTTCCTTGTTCCTTTAATTTGTTTTCTGATTAGTCCAGAGCTAGGTAGTGTTAAGGAAAAATGCTTGCATTCCCAACCTGTTAGTGGGAAAAATATTTTTTTTTTTTTCACTATAAAAATGCAGGCAAAGGCATCTAATTCTATAACAAATAATGCACTTCAACTTGAAAGGTCTGTGTTACCCTTAACATTCTTACAGCATAAATATTATCACTCCAGTTTCACAGACAGCAACATTTAGGAGATATGATTAATAGTCAAGGCCACAAAGACAGTAATTTTCACTGCTGAGATTGGGACACTGGAGATGGTGTCTGCTCATCATTTGCTTTGACCAAACTGAAACAAATAAACAGGCTGGACCTAAATCTGGACCTATGCAATTAGAATATGTTTTATGGTATAGCTAGTAAAAAAAATATGCAGAGCAGAAATTGTGTTCTTTTTCTGTCCCAGCCTGTTTCAGCAGTTGAGTGATAAATCTCTGAGAAGAAAGAAAAAAAAAAAAAAAGAAAAGGGACTTGCACATGGAAACCAGCACATAAGGGATGATAATGTCATTGTGGTGATAAATCCATTGCATTCTGCAATGACTCATGCCTATGCCACTGCTATTTGCCTGAGAACAGACCTCTGGCCCCCGCCAAGTAATGTTTGTGGGAACGTTGTTCCCGGTGTCTGGCCTGCGGGAGTTATTCCAGTTTTAATGGCAGAATACCTAGTGTGTATAGAGTCTCGTTCATGTCCATTGGGGAAAGAGGGCCCTTACTTTGTCTGGATGTGATATGAGCGATGACTTTTGACACGCATGTAGCAGTGATTTATTGCAAGCAAAAGCTGAAGTGTGATAATGCTACTGGGGTATTCTGTAATAATATGGTAAAACACTTGTCAGCACTTCATCTCAGGCAGTGAAAGTCAATTGTATATGCTACACAGAGACAGATAAAAAACATAAGTATACTTAAAACTTCATATGGTTTGCATTTTTTGTAACAGCTCTCCTGACTCTAATATAAGACAGGTTTTAATTTTGTTTTGGGTAAGTGGATGTGCTTACAGTCTCACACCCACAATTCCATGGCTTTAAATAGAATCGCTCCCAGGGTGCATAAAAGAACACATGCTGTTATGTGAAGGATTTATCCAGGATGCCAGGACTGTATTTATTGCTGGGAACAAACTGAATAAAATTTTCTACTCCATTTTGACACTAGCCCACGGAGAGCAGCCGTACTTACAGTTTTAATGCAGACCCTTTCCTTTCCCTGACTTAGGATTCGGTGCAAGTAACTGCTGTTGCAGAAGTAGTAATTGCTAGTGATGGTGTAATCAGAATGACCAGAACAAGCCAAGGGAAGGTCAGTGCAAAGTGCCCTCCAAGTGTATTTTTGAGCATGCTCATATAAATCTCCCTGTTGCCTTTTCACATCTGGGCTGCACAGCCAGATTTCTAAAATACATCCCTTTGTTTCTGGGATTATTTTACCATTGACTTTTTCTAGCTGAAATTCCCATGGCCTGATCTGGGATGGCATAGACCATGAGCTGGTATCCGACCCTGAGCATGAAGGAACATGGTCAGAGCAACAGTAACTTTAACGCTGTAGCAGCAAATCTGTGAGGTGGATTCCTCTGTCCTAGGGCTGGAGTTAAAACCACCAGACTCTTTACATAAGCTGCTGTAGCACATGGTGGTGGTTTTGGGTACTGTTGGCCTAAAATTGAACTTGTGACATGAGGTAAAAATAAAATAGAAAATAAATCCCTCTGTATTGCATTACCATATCCTCAAGGCATCAAGTTGTGCTCTTGTCTCTGTCTGTACTCAACCAAAATAATTTAGCATCAAATTCCAAAATTTTGTCACCCGAAATGTTGTGGTAAAGGAAAAGAAAAATTCCACAGAACCAGGAATAAGATTACTTTAACATCTTGATAGTTTTTCAGGTGATACTTTGCTTTTCATAGTTAGTAAAACCATGTTTGATATGTACTTTTACAACTGTCTCATGAGTAATGATGACTTATAGGTGAATATCTTTTTTACCTCCATCTCCAGTGGAATGAAAAATGGAATAAAATCAGGAGGTGAAGTTTCAGTTATATGTTAAAGGTAGCATGGTCTTATTTACACAGATTATTCAGACAAGGGTAATTCTAATTTTGTAAGAACACAATGAATAGTAAATGTTTTCCTCAGGATGAGTTAACATTTCAAGTTAATTGCTTTAGATTATTATTCAGGACCATAATATTCTTTGGGAACTGGTAGCAGTCTGGGGAGAAAATGCGTTAGTGTTCAAAAGCAAGAAACAAGAATACTGGAATTTGAGAATTGGGAAGGTAAGGATGTAATTTGTAAAATAGAAATCAGGTTATTTTTATGTTATTAACTCACTCTACATCCCGATTTTTCTTAAAAAAAAAAAAAAAAATCATTAATTTTATCTCGGTACTCTTGCCTTGTTACTTTCACTATCTTAAAGGCTTGCTCTTTTTCTTCTCCAATTATACCCTCAAATGTGTATAAACGTTATGAAGTAATGATTTATTTTCTCTGAGCCTATTTGCCTGTGCTCTGATAGTTCTCTGCCGCTCTTGGCATTTTTTTACAGTACTACTAATGGTTTAACCTGACTCAGGGACCTTTTCTGGGTAGACACTGGGCAGGTCCCTGCAAACCTACAAACCTGGAGTGGAGGGTCTAGCAACCTGAGGAGGCAGTGCAATGGCATAACCCAAGGGAATGGCAGGAAGATGTGCCAGGGGAGGTTTAGATTGGACATGAGGAAAGGTTCCTCACCCAGAGGGTGGTGGAGCACTGGAACAGGCTCCCCAGGGAGGTGTCACGGCCCCAAACCTGACAGTGTTCAAGAAGAGACTGGACAATGACCTCAGACACATGGTGTGAACTGTGGGGTTGTCATATTCAGGGACAGAAGCTGAACTCAATGATCCTTGTGGGTCCCTTCCAACTCAGCACATTTTATGATTCTGTGAAAGGAAATTAAGATTTAGAGAGAGAAAGCAACTGCCTGAATCATGGTAAAGATAACAGAATTTTTGATCATGTGGAAATCGGTAGTACTTTGATCCATAGGTCATGCTGCTCCTGTGACTTCTGTCAAAGGGAGCACAACAGCTTGTGCTCAGCTGCTAGTGTCTCAGCAATCCAGGGAAGAAATAGGAGGCAAACAGGTGTCAGAAGAATGAACAAGGATCTTTTCATAGTCAAATATTGCACTGTAAACATTCTGTGATCAATATCTACACTGTGATCATTATTTGGGGGCTGATCATTTTGCTCCAGTAAACATGCCAGTACTCGACTTGAAAACCTAGTCTGTTTTCTTGTGGTTAGATCATGGCCCCAACCCGTCAGTCCTTCCTGGCATGGATTCCTAAGCCTTCTCTGCCCTCACCGCAACCTGGGTACAACCCTTTACTTTAGCGGTGAGTAATCCTGTCAAATGGGAGTCTGCTTCTTTGTGAAAAGGTATTTTGTCTTTCACTCGTATAAAAATAGCAGGGAAAATTAATTCTGGAAGGAAGAAAAAAGGGAGGGGAAACCGGGTCATATATCTTTCAGAATTGTCTGCTAGGTGGAGCCTGGGAAACGTATTTTTTCTATAGTCTTCTCTGTAAGTACGTGTGCTTAAAACTCACATGTACTTTCTGTAATTCAAACTTCTCTCATTTTTGTCTGTTTAACTTTGAGTTTCTTTCCTTTTTTTCTTAAACAGAATTTAAGGCACCCCTTTGTTAGCAATTGTGACAATATCCTCCAAAATTAAAGAGAAAGAAACAGAGCATGTATGCATCCCTTTCTGTATCTTTTCATTTAAATTACTTTGTGTCACACATGTCACTTCCAATTTAACCATTTGAAGAATAAACAAGCCATTGTGGACCAAAAAATTTGTTCAGATTTTTTTGGCAGGAAAAAAGGACCATATTAATTTTCATTGTTGGTGAGGTTTCCCAATAAGCAGCTTTGCTGTTTCTTTCTTGCCTCTAGCTAGCAACTAAAGATCAGTTATAAAACTGTATACAAATACTTCTATGTATTGAAAGAACAATATTTTGACACTCAGTGGCACAAGGAAGGGGAAAAAAAGGAAGCAGTGATCTAGTTTTTGCTAACACAATGAGAACTTTGTGTTCAACTGAGGTGCATGTGAGAAACATCGTGTTGCGTTAACAGGGAAGATTGACCTTTAAGGTTTATCTGGATTATAATTCTTGTGGTTTTTATTAATAAAACTGCCTACTAAAGTTTCATGAGTCCTCACTGAGATCTGTAAAACAATTGGCCTATCTGCTTACAAGAGAAAAGCTAGACAGTATTTCCTACAGATGTGAGGGCTTTTGTTTCAGAAGACATTGATATTGTTTTCATTCAAGATGCTCCACAAAGATTATCAGGTATTTTATTATCTCAGTAACTTTATAATTGTTGGATTATTATCTTTAAATATATCAACTATACCCTTTTAACTTGAAAGAAAAAAACTCATGGATCTGAACACAGTTCAACTCAGAACAAGCTCACATCTAAAGCCAAACCATAGGATTTGGCTAAATCAGCAAGCATACTTCAAATTGCTGTGGCAATTTACCAACTGCAACTTTGAAAATCTGTGAGAAAGTTTATAAAATGAGTCGCAAGATACTATCTCTGTAACTATAGCCTAGGAGACTTCTAATATGTATATCAGTAAAAGTGATTTTTGTGGTTTGTTTACCTTCTTGGGATTCTTAATGTGAATTTTCCATTTTTTTTTATCAAATTATGTGTTTTTCCTCTCAGAGGAAAATTTTTTATCTTGGATCTCTTCTCATTTAATACCTTTTCTGTTGGTGCTGTAAGTGCCTATGGTTTGCAAACATCGCTCTTCTGAATGGAAGCAGCTGCCATGCCGTAAGTAGTGAATGTCTCCTCTACATGAGCAGAAGCGACAACACTAATGCAAAAGCTTTGTACACAGACAGCGGGTTCCTTATGTTCAACATTACACTGTTAAGGAAGAAACATATAAAATTATATTTAAACTGATGAGATCTGATAGATACTTAAATAGTGTTCAGAAGGGTTTTTCATGAAGGGAGGTTTCTTAGCAACAGATCTTGCACTGATGCTGTGATTTTTGGTGATCTGAGAAAACAAGATGATGACCCTTCAGGGGAAAGGAAAAACCATGTGTCCTGTATTTCTTGGGTAGTACCTCTTTTTCTGTAAGATTATGAAAAATGTCACTCTTGTTGCAATGATAGACAGTGACCTCAGTCATGAACTTCAGTTTGCCTTCCAAATGCAAACTCTAACAGCATAGTAAGGTTCTTGCTCATTGGGTGTGCACCCTTACTTTTTGATTAACTGAAGAGGGATTGTATTTCAGGAAAAAAAAAAAAAGCATAGGACTACATTGATTATGCATACTCCCATATTCCTGCTGTCATTGGCTTCTTGGGAGTATCAGCATGCCTGGCAGCACATCCCTGTGGTTTTCTTTGGCAAGAGTCTCCCTGCCGTGCTTGCCTTGCCTTAGAACATCGTCAGAAACAAGTACTAAAGCAACAGTCTTTACTTAGACTGAACTCCTGTTGTGGCAGGGAGCATGGGATTACACTCAAGACTTTTGTGTTGGCTTTCAGGCAGAGCTGGCTTATACTTTACTCTGATCGCATGACTTTTTCTGCTGCCCTTGAGCTTCATTAGTGTTTTCCAGCCATGTGTACTGTGCCTCTATTGTGTGCAGAACATGCATAAGGAGATTTTTTTCCTCCTCTGTTGTGTATTATATGTATGTATTGCTGTCTCGTTATATAATCTCCTTATATAACGCACTGTCATGCGTACCGGGTACACCCAGTACACACCTATGCTTTTAAGAGTCGCAGAAGTCAATCTGATGTGGGTGACTCAGCCATTGTAGCATCTCGTTTTCCTTCCTTGCCCCTACAAAAGTAAATAAATAGATAAACTAGAAGTCAGTTTGGGTTCAGAGCTCCAAGTCAATGTCCCCAGTCCACTTTTCTAAGGCACAGTCATCAATTGTGATCATTTCTGTAGCAGCTTGAGAAACCACAGCCAGTCAGCTGGGTTGTGTCAGCAGAAGCTGGGTGATGGCATCTGGAACTGCTTCACATCCAAGCAGGCAGGAAGTGTGTGGGCATGACATCTCCCCACGTCGCACAGCACAGAGGATGCCGAGCAGCTTCTTTCCATGCCAGTGCAATTGAGTTTGGGACAATGCAGAGAAGGAGGTGTTACAATAGCCCTGTCTTCTGTGGCACAAAGGAAACAGTCCCTCATGATGCATGCAGGAACAGCAGTCATGCCAGGTCTTTGTGCTCACCATATGGGGAGAAGGTTCTCCTTTGCTGCCACATCTCTGTAAAGGCTCATCATGCTTTGGCCCAAAATGCTCAATTCTCCTTCTCAGTGGTGACCCCAGCAGGATAGCTAGGTTTCAAGTCACTAGACAGTACCGTGTCCAACCCACTGAATTCTTCTTCCCACTTCTAGACAGTAGAGTATGGAATACTATAAAGACAGAATTTCTATACATGGTGATAACGTACTCTTGAGTGTCTCTGGGTGGTAGTGCTTTCTGACTTAGTCAGAAATTGCTCCCTGATTGTTGACAGCCCTGAGGTAACCCATGCCCTCTGCCATTGATAAGTAAGTAGAGCTAGACATTCACCAGCCTCTGCTTCTTTGTCTCTGAAACACATGGACAACACACCCTGCATCAGGCTGCAACAGTCTGTTCTGTCTCCTAAAGTAAACATAACTAGTTTGGTTTGATTTTTTTTTTTTTTTAAATTCTGTGCATAATACCTAGAAATATGTATCAAAGATTTTTTTGACAGTATAGGGCTTGGGAAAATATGCTGTGTAGCAGTGCAAGTCAATAGTAATTAGTAGCAACAGGAATATTTTTCATATATCACATTGTGTGTCTATTCAGTCATATCTGGTGTGGGTCTTGCATCACATGAGACGTAAGAAAAGGCATTACTCATGCTCTTGAAAAATGTTTTTATTATTTCTAGAGCAGAAACCATTGGTTGTACTTTCAAGTCTCAGAAAATTGGATTTGCATTTCTTTTTTCTCTTAAACAGGCAGATACCTGATTCTGAGCCTGTTTTAACAATATACAGTGCTAGAGCAGACAGTGAAAGAAGAGTATCAAATACAGAGAGTTAAACAACCTCAACTACTAAGACTTTGTTATCCATGGATAACAGCACAGTTAATAAATGTTTTCGCACTGGGATGCTGGACTGGAAGTTAATGGTGAAACATATCTACAACATACTCCAGATGCTCAAGATAAGGAAACACATCACAACTATAATGGTAGTGGCATGCACAGAATGTTCCTATAGGGGAATTGTGTTAGTCCAGCTTGGGTTTTCCCCTGAACTAGCCCAGGTGCAAATACTATGTAAGCAAAGACATTTGGGCAAGGAGAAGACTGGTTCATGTTTTGAATATGTTGCTTGAAAGTGGTGCTGACTTCTGGCAAGGGTTTATACACAGAAGAAGGAAGAGGGGAAAGATGAAAGAGGAAAGATTTTGGCAGAGGCTGTGGTTCAGGCATGCAGAACAGATATCCTAGTCCACATAATCATAAAAGTGTGTCCGCTTGCTAGACTTGCTATGTATCTTTCTCTGGTTAGGTTTCTGTCTCTGAATGTAGATGACAAAGTATTGCCCTTAGTCTTTGTGATTCACTAGACCAGAGCCAAAAAGAGTTCAAATATGAAAAATATGTTTTGTTACATTTGCCGTTAAAGAAATAGTCTTACTCCAAGAGAGCTGAAGCCTGAATTGTTTCCAAAGTAGTTTTCTCCTCCTTTTTAACGTTTGTCCGCATTTTGTTAACTGGATTAAGCAAAAAATTAAGGAGAGGGTGGCAGAACTGAAAAAAGCAATTACTTGCTGTCAGCTCATCCAAATAAAGCCTTTACAAAGAAATACAGGGAAATCCATTATTCTCCATTTCTGCACCACAAAAATTCCTAAAATATATGACCTTGCGATGGTTAAAAGATAGCCAAGAGCCAAAGCTGGGCAATGATTTTATCCCAGTTCAGCCATGTCATGGGTCATGTGGTTCAGCATGTGAACAGGAAGGTGAGAATGGGTGAACTTTTGCCTCAGTTGTGCAGTCCATCAGAGAATAAATGGAGCAAATCACTCCACAGCTGTATCGGGAGGTGAATGGCTGAATACCTCTCACACAGAGGCCTTTGTGTTCTGGACATGATCTAGCATTATGATGGGACGCACTAGGCTGAGGCTTTGTAGCAATTACTAACCCATTATCATGCTAGAACATGAGATCATTTATCTTCTAATTCAGAGTGTCACCTGTTCTTCATTTGCCAGTCAATAACCATTAATTACTTTCAGTGGAAATTTAAACAAAGCTTTTCCCCTCTGTTAAAACCAGTAAGCCATTCAGTAATGACAAATAAACCTGGAGCTGTATCTCCCCCTTTCCTCTCATTCTCAGCCCGGAGTCTGGTACAATATGAACTCTTAAAGGAAATGCCTAGAAATTGATAGGTCAAGGGCCTTTATTAGTCTGATGTGGGGGGAAGCACATTCCTGGTGCTTGCTGTAGGGAAAGCATATAGCTACTGCTCATACACAGATTTCTCATTGGTTTCACGAGCTGTACTTGTGGAAATAAAGACTTGAATGTGGAGCTTGTTCAAGGATTTTTCTATCCTGTGGCTTGCCTTTGCATTTTATTATGGGTTGTTCATACAGACCCATGCAAAGCAACAGCATTTGGTCGCCTTCCTCAAAGCAAAACAGAACTATTGCTTACTTTGTTTGCAATTTTTAGCATGTTCCTATTTTTCATACCTGATTTGATTGAGGTAATTGCAAGTGCCAACAATTGTGAATGCCAGAAAAAATGAAAGAACCAGCAGTGATAGATTCTCGAGTAATAATTAATCTAAACATTCTTTCCTGGTAGGAGCTGAGGCAAAACTTGCTTTTAGCAACTCTGTCTTCGTTGTTTGATAATTGCTAAGTTGACTCGTTAGAAACTTACTGCGGTTTAAGTTGTATTTCTAAAACAGTGATTGCTTGCTCTTTGAAATGGTAGGCAAGAGGTGATACATCCAAATGCATAAAACCCAGTGGGACCAATTGTCAAAGGCTGGAATTTTGTTAGTATTTTGTATCCATCCCTTCAGTGCAGTGCATGTTTTAGAGTAAAGAGAAACTTCTGACACTATTTCATATTAATACACAAAATTAATGTGTAAATATTTAAAATACTCACTGGATGTTGAATGTCTCAGCATAACCACCCACAATCTAAGATTGTGTCCAATGAATTACAATATCGAGGTGTTTAAAAGTGGAAGGACAGTTTAAAAAATTGTAATTCTGATCCTCCTTTTATGTAGACAGATTAATTTTACTTTACAAAAGTGCATTGTAAACAGAAGGTCCTTATGCTGATATTACATATTCAGTCAACCTGTGTGGCATTTGCAGATGGGAGGTGATTTTTACCAATAAGTGACGTTTGATTATTACATCTATATCAGTTGTCCTGTGTACATTTCAAACAAAGGCAGGTGAGACCTTGATTTTGTTAAGTACAGCAAACATCCACTAAAGTCAAGAGGGGAACTGCTATAAATTTTTACTCTGACTGACTGTCTAACCTTGGAAATCTTTTTTCACTCAAATAATGCCTTTTCATATGAGGAAGTTTCTTGTTTTCAGCTGGGTTGCTTAATGAAAGCAGAAGGTCTGTGAAATCAGGGATTAGGTTAGAAGTACCAGAACTATGATTTACTTTATAGCAGATATGCTTTTTACCTTTTTGTGAAGCTGTTACTACTGTGAATCCTGCAAGCTTCTCCAGTCATGAATAAACAGGAGTTGGTGATTTATGGCAACCTCTCAAATCAGCAGGGAAACCCCAGTGTTCCAAGAAAGCCCATATGAGAGATACGAGTTAAGACATCTCCTCCCCACAAGAGGAGTTTCATCAGCCAGTCGGGTATTTCTGCGTCATTGTCTAGGATGTTCAACCCTGGAAAGGAAAAATAAATTTGCTGCCATTGTCCTGCCCAGCAGGTCATATCCCTACAGCACAATTAATGTCAAGGACTTACACAGCAGTTGCCCAAAACCCAGCCTTCCATGCACGTTCAAGAAGCAGAAAGGTTCAGAAGGAACGTGTTAATAAAATCTTGTCAAAACTTTGGAAGATGCATAAAATAATAACTGGAAAGAAAAATGACTTGCAGATAGAAACATTTAAGTGGAATGTATCACCTTGCTATGCTGGACACTGATTTATTAAGAATAAGGGGAGGAAATTGAATATTTCAGGTGGTATTTACCAAGAGAAAGCGAGCTGTCCCAAAGCTTTTATTAATCTGATTTGCAGAGTATCCACTACCATCAAGGGACCTACTAAAGTTGTTTTCTTTAAAGCTGATGTGAAGAGGTCAATGCAAATAGCGTTGTGGATTACACTGTGAGAAGATGACAGTCCTTTTTACCATATGGAGACAAACCTGAATTATTTTGTTTTGCTTTTCTGGTTATTTATTAAATGAGGTTCATGTCATACAGGTATTCCCTTTTCCTCTCCAAAGGAAATGAAGTGTTTACATCATCTTGATTGATCTAAAGTAATAATTATTCTGTCTGCCTACAGCTTCCAGGCAGTTGAATAGTCCAGTTACTAGTGCAGCAGCTTGCACATCAGAAAACTAGAATGTACCTGCCGTGATACCTCGGACAAGTTACACGTGTCTTTGCCTGCCACTTTTTCCATCTGCTTTCTTGCTTTCATGCTGGCTTAGCTGGCCAGCCCTCAGAGATGGTGCTCATCCGTCATTACTTGTTTGTGGGAGGGGACTTTGGGAAAGACATTGCTGTGGGAAGCAAATCTGCTCCCGTGAAATGCAAATGTGTTGACAATCCCATGAACTTTTACTTTAAAATCTACTGCATTTTTGCCACTGTGCAAACGGTTCTCTGAAACAGATGTTAATGGTTGTCTCACTTTTCTAGAAGTGTTTTCTGTGTTCCTGCATAAAAAGTTTCTGCTGCAGTGCTTTAATATGTAACATTCAGCACATATTCAGCAGGAAAAACAGATTAATTTGGTTAAATACACTGTTGGCTATTCTTAGCTACCTTTTTAATTACTTACTCTTAATTAAAATCTCAACCAAAACAAACATGACAGAAGAAAGAGCTAAAATGATGCATGTTTTCATGATTCAATCTGTTTGATATTGTTTTATAACAGACAGGCAACAGCACTTTGGACTGAAATATTATGAAATTTTGTTCTTTTCCCCATATCTGTGTCAATTCATGCAGTGCTTTAATCAAGCGAATCCATGCTCTTGAGCAGTAAACCAAGTCTCAGTGTTCAAAAGTAAACATATTAAAGTCTCCCCTGCAGAAATCCCTGCTGTGAAACAAATTGAAAATCAAATACAGCATCTTTTTCTATAATAAGAAATAATTCAACTCTTTTCAGAGTTGCACTGAACTGGTTAACAGCCACCATGTTAGGAAAGTGCTAATTTTCCCAGCTTGTGTGTCTGGGTATGTGTAGTTATCTCCAAATCAAAAATGCAGTAACATAATATCATGTACATGTGTACTGAATCTGACTTTGTTTGTCTTTCTGCAGGCCATGTGGCTGATGCTGCAAACAGATGAGCCCGAGGACTTTGTCATAGCCACTGGGGAGGTCCATAGTGTCCGTGAATTTGTGGAGAAGTCATTTAAGCACATTGGGAAAACCATTGTGTAAGTATGAACATGAGATAGCAGCCATGGGTTGAACGTTTCTAGCTTGTTCTGTTTGCTGTGTTACAGAGCATTGTTTCTCTACGTTCTTCTTTTTTCCCCCTCAGTTTCTAATTTTGTAACACACGATCCTCTGGGCATGAATGACTGCCACAAAGGATAAGTCTAGTGTTGCCCTTTATATCATTAAAAAAAAAAGAAAAAAGTTAGCGGGTACATCTTGATTTTGTATTCCAAGTCTTCATTCTCTGTTCTCCCTTTCACTCCTTACCTTGGGGGACAGAAGCCACTCCAGTGATGTTAGTACCAGGGTGCTGTTCATCACTTTGCCGAAAAAGGGTTTTTTCTGCCCAACTCTCTATTTTGCACCCCTGGATCTGTAATATCCCCACAGTCCTGCTCCCACCCTCTGTGATCTCAAGAGGTGACACCTGCCAACCCTGTTCTTTCTGTGTGGCAGCACATCAGCCACACTGCAAGGATTATGTAGCAGCTTGCTCTACATTCCTGTTAGCTCTTCTCCTACCAAGCCATAAAAATGTTGAGCAGTCGGTGCAGAATCTTTACAATGCATATTCCACATAGTTTGATTGAAAATACAAAATTCCTTCTCAAGGCCATATAATAAAACCAGGATGGCTTGGTGAGCGCTTTCCGTAATTTATATTTTTATTGTTTATTATTTTTTCAATTTCCCTCCTTCTGTATCTTCTCTGGGCCCCATGCATCAACATACCGATCTCAGCTGGAAAAGGGAGAGGAAAGCCACAGGCTCTTCCATGACGCTAGCGCCAGGGCTGTTCCTCAGGCCATCAAAGTCACTTGTGCAGCTGGTGAACTTTTGACAGGGCCAATAAGTTTTACTTGGGAACAAAAACTTGACAAATTCAATAAATATGCAGAAGTGCACAGATATATACCGTATTATTTGAACAGCCAGTGGGTGGCTGGGGAGGTAATAACATTTTCTCCTCAATGAGTTTTTAGTCTGGTTTCAATTTTTGGCATCAACTTCCAGAAAAAAGTCTGTTGGGGGAGAGAGAGACTCTGTAAATAGAATTTCTAACCCAAAACCTCAGTTTTAGGAATAAGTTTCTCTCCATATTTTTAGCATCTCTTTATAGTGAGATGTCCTTGTATGATCACACATTGTCCCATATGCCTTAACAGTAGTGAGGTTTGATAGGGTAAAGGGGAGGTAGTAGGATCTCTACTAATTGTTTTGTCTTTCGTTTTCCCCCCCTCTTTTTCTATACTTTTATTTCTTGTATTTATAAGCTAATTCTCCCTAGTGAGTATTGATACAAATATGCTGTGGATTCAGTTGCTCTATTTAAGTAAGAATTCTTGTGATTTTGGGAACTGCTTTGTCCCTGTCTAGTGCTGTTTGCAAAAGCAAGAATGAATGTTTGGTGTTTGGTGAACTTTTTTTTTTAATTTATTTTAATAAACTAAAATCAAAAAATGAAACATATAGGTCAGTACGTAGCTGAATGTCTTTATTTACAGATGTTTTCAACATCGCAGATTCTTTTGATGTCACTAGAGTTATCCATTAGTTTAAAATTAAATTCCCTGCTTTGGTGTGGCCTAAGAAGTCTCAGCATTTCCCAAGACTGACAAACCAGCATATATTTTTCAGAAAACAAATTAAGCCTAAAGAAAAGAACAATTACACAAATAAAAGTCAAAGTACTTTCATGAACAGCTTCTGTTATAGAGAGAATATGAAAGGCTTACTTTGGATTTAGTTGGTCCTAACACAAAATTTTGTGTCCCATTTTTCAAATTTTTGCTCATATATCACTCCACGTGGTGGACTTCATATCATTCAAATTGGTGATTACTGCAGTCAGTGTTTGGATTGAATCAGTCACAAGTTTCTCCCTCAGAGAAACTCAACAATATCACTCCAAGTGATGAGGTAGGACAGGTATTTTGTGTGTACAAGTCCATAGTTGTGGGTTTTTTTACTAATCAATAAAAATAATTCTCAAAAATTGTATCTGAGTCCACATGACATCCAATGACATGGATTTTTAGGAACGTAAATTGCTTTACAAATGGAACTTTGCCTGCTAATCCCTGTGGCCCTTCTGAAATTTTTCTTCATAGTGAATAAGTTATTAACCCCTTAAGCCATTTAGAGGTGATACATAAATAGTTGTACATACAGGGAATGAAGGGACACTTTAGGTGTTAATGATAATTTT